>NC_086451.1:158374849-158974849 GCF_028390025.1 Pseudophryne corroboree | reverse complement strand
ATGTATGTATGTATGTATCTATCTTGTATGTATGTGTTCTATCTATCTATCTATCTATCTATCTATCGTGTGTGTGATATATGTATGTATCTATCATGTATGTGTTATATGTATGTATCACACCTTCCTCTATACATATACATACATACATACATACATACACACACCTATATCTGTACGTACACTGACATACACACACCAACATCTATACATAAACACGCTGACCCCTAAACGTACACCAACGTACCCACATGTGAATCTATACATACATGTGCTGACACCTGGACATACACTGATGTACCCACACCTAACATCTATACATACACATGCTAACAACTGGACGTATACAGACGTACCCACATTTGCATCCATGCATATATAGATGTAGGTGTGTGTACGTCAGTGTACGTCCAGGTGTCAACGCGTGTATGTATAGATGCAGGTGTGGGTACGTCTGTGTATGTCCAGGTGTCAGAATGTGTATGTATAGATGCAGGTGTGGGAACGTCAGTGTAGGTTCAGGTGTCAGCGCGTGTATGTATAGATGCAGGTGCTTGTATGTCCAGATGTCAGTGCATGTATGTATAGATGCAAGTGTGGGTACGTCGGTGTATGTCCATTTGTCAGCGCGTGTATATATAGATGCAGGTGCTTGTATGTTGGTGTATGTCCAGGTGTCAGCATGTGTATGTATAGATGCAGGTGTGGGAATGTTGGTGTATGTCCAGGTGTCAGGGCGTGTATGTATGGATATTAGGTGTGGGTACATCAGTGTATGTCCAGGTGTTAGCGCATGTATGTATAGATGCAGGATAATAATCGCACAGCGTGCCCCCCGCCAACCACAAACCTCCCCCACCCCCCTGTATGACATAAACACCGCTAATTCCACTTACACACAATAATTTCAGTTTGCGTCCAGGAGCCGGCAATGTATGTGCACCCAAATGAAGCCACTGTACATGCCCTGCAGGCTGCTATGTACTGCACAGGTGCAACAAATTTAAATGCCCTATCTTTAAAATGGGGCATATTTTACTAAATTAAAAAAAACCTGTAACTTTCTGTAAAACCTTAACCCCAAAAGGCACTACACTAACATAGGGGTGTAGAGTTGGATGTTGATCCAAGGCACCAACAGGCTAAAGCTTTGACTGTTCCCAGGATGCCTTGCACCGCCTCCTCTATAACCCTGCCCAGTGGCGTAACTAGACCTTTGTGGGCCCCATAGCAAAATTCTGAATGGGCCCACCAGCACTCAACAAGAATGAGTGGCGTTTGGGGTCAGAAAAGTAGAGGGGAAGGGGTCTGACAGAGTAGGGGGCATGACATGAATGAATAGAAACTGAGGTGTCCATTATATAAAGAAATACAGTATGTGTGTCTGTGTGTATATCACACACACACATATAAGGGAAATTCAAATGCCCTCAATTATTGCGCCCATTACACTCTGGTTTAGGTGCACAAAGCACCTAAACCTGAATAAAGTAATGGGCGCGATCGTGAAAAGACACCGTTTGGTTGCCCAAATGGGTCTCTTTGCACACATTTCAGCTTGTTTCCCCTGGGGGTAGCGAGCTGAAATAAACATGTCGCACCCGTTGGCAGCAACATTAGAATAGCTGCTGACGGGCACGATTGAGGGAGGAAAGGGACATTTGAATCCAGCCCATAGATGCAATGTGAATATGTAATTTGTACCTTCCTATCTTAAAATGTATATAGTAGTGTATACACTAGAGGTCTTTCCGAACCCCCTAATCCTAACATTGTAATTTGCTTTAGGGCGCACCTCCAATTAGTCTAGTGTTTCGTATTTTCACATTAAATACTTTCTTGCATTGGTTGGTTAAAGATTAGATCGTATATTTTTCTAGATATAGCTGTGCATAGTCTACAAGGCTACATGCTTCTCCCCTAACTAGAGATGTGCAGCGGGCATTTTTCGTGTTTCATGTTTTGGTTTTGGTTTCGGATCCGCAGTTGTGTTTTGGATACGGACGCGTTTTGGCAAAACCACCCTTTCGGGTTTTGGATTCGGGTGATTTTTTTTTAAAACCTCAAACAGCTAAAATAATAGAATTTGGGGGTAATTTTGATCCTATAGTATTAAGCTCAATAACCATAATTTCTACTCCTTTCCAGTCTATTCTGAACACCTCACACCTCCCAATATTATTTTTAGTCCTAAAATTTGCACCAAGGTCCCTGGATGACTAAGCTAAGCGACCCAAGTGGGCAGCACAAACACCTGGCCCATCTAGGAGTGGCACTGCAGTGTCAGACAGGATGGCACTTAAAAAAATAGCCCCAAACAGCACATGATGCAAAGATAAATAAAAAAAGAGGCGCAAGATGAAATTGTAGTGCGTCTCTCCTGCTCAGTGTCAGTTCTCAGTATCCTCATCAGTGCTCAGTATCACTGCTCATTGTCTTGTGCTGCATTGTGGTGCTCAGTATACTAGAGTACATTACTAATAGTCCAGTGCTGCATCTTGCTGCTCAGTGTCAGTTCTAGTATCCTCATCAGTGCTCAGTATCACTGCTCATTGTTTTGTGCTGCATTGTGGTGCTCAGTATACTACAGAACATTACTAATAGTCCAGTGCTGCATCTTGCTGCTCAGTGTCAGTTCTAGTAATCTCATCAGTGCTCCGTATCACTGCTCATTGTCTTGTGGTGCTCAGTATACTACAGTACATTACTAATACTCCAGTGTCTTGTGCCGCATATGGCTGCTGTAGGGTGCTGTGGTAGTGTCCTGTCACTGTGCATATGTCATCATTCCAGTCACAGTGACATACCCTCCAACTGTACCTTTTTAATAGGTACAGTACCTTTTTTTCATGGTCTGTACCTATTTTTGGCTCTCCAAACTTCCATTGAAAGTATAGGGAAAGGGGCGTGACCACGCCCCCTTTACCTGTGACCACGGCCCTTTTTCTAATTTGTACCGATTTTTGTGTGTAAAATGTTGGAGGGTATGCAGTGATATCTGGTATCTATCTAGTGGTATCTAATTCCAGACATTACCACCGTCTAATTCCAGATATATTACTGGCATATAATTCCACACATTAAAAAATGGAGAACAAAAAGGTGGAGGGTAAAATAGGGAAAGATCAAGATCCACTTCCACCTAGTGCTGAAGCTGCTGCCACTAGTCAAGGCAGAGACAATTCAATGCCATCAACATTATGTAATGATTATACGATACATTATATATCATATCATTGTATGGTTGTAAAATACAACTTAAAAACTTTAATGAATAAATACATAAAGTAGCTTTTATGTAACCTTTTTAAACCTATTAGCATAGACCGAATCTCATCGTGTGTATAGGCCTTTAGTTCAACAACAGCATGGGACCAGTTAGTTTGTTTTGACCACTGCACAGCACCTGGTGTTATATAGTAAGCACCACTATGGCATAGTATACAGCATTATGGGCCTGATATGAGTGTGACCAGCGGTGATGTGGAATGCAGTAGGAGGTGCTGTTTAGTAAGCACCACTTCTATATTCACCATGCAGTATATTGTGTGAATATAGAAGTGTTGGCTGTGTTATGTATTAGAGTAATTATTGCAGCTCCCAGCTAAAATTGCAACAATGTAATTTAGTGACAAGCTGCAGAGATTAACCCTTTCTGTGGCTGCTGCACAACCTCTATTCATATCGCTGAATTCAATTAGGGAGATGTTCTCACCCCGCGAGCAAGCGCAGGTATATGCCACACTTATGGTAACATTGGATTTGCAGATATTTTCTTGCAGGGGTGTTTCTAAACAATTTGGCTTCAAATGCGTGCCCCCCGCCACCATTGGCATTAAAAATTGTGCCCCTCCCCCATATATATATATATATATAAAAAAAACTATATTTGCGTGAGCGCTCCGGACGGGATGGGGGGGCGTGACCTCGCAAAAATGGGTATGGTCTCCATAAAATGGGCGTAGCCTTGCAGGCAAAGACTACCTTACACCCCAGTTCTTGACCCTGCACCAACAGACCTCGGCCACCACAGGGAAAAAAGTACAGTAATTTCCACCATGTTAAGCCCCACACATTAATGCCCTTTGGAACATATTATGTCACTCACCACAATATCTGTGATACACTATGCCCTACAGTAAAGCTTCTAATTACTTTTACAAAAACTGCTCAATGCCAAGAGTTTCACGTGCTGGGTGTCATGCTCATTTGCCAGGGGTTTCACTCTCTGGGTGTCATGCTAATTGCCAGGGGGAACGCAGTAGGAGGTGTTATATAGTAAGCACCACTATGGCATAGTATATAGCATTATATATATTGTGAGCACTGGTGATGTTGAGTGCAGTAGAGCTGCTGCTGGGTAATTACAATTGACTACAACCACCAATATATTCTGCTGCACTATATATATGCAAAGCTAATTCTGCTGGGTAATTACAACTGACTACAACCACCAATATATTCTGCTGCACTATATCTATATTTGCAAAGCTAATTCTGCTGGGTAATTACAATTGACTACAACCACCAATATATTCTGCTGCACTATATCTATATATGCAAAGCTAATTCTGCTGAGTAATTACAATTGACTACAACCACCAATATATTCTGCTGCACTATATCTATATATGCAAAGCTAATTCTGCTGGGTAATGCAAATTGAAACATTATTGCATAGTATGTGATTTTGAAGTACTTTTTTAAAGTTTTGAATGATATAGACCCAGTTTAATCTTTGTGGAATGCCTGGTTGTTGTTTTTAAGGTAATTTATTGCCTGGCATTTGAGGGGGTGGGGTGTGGTTACAGATTTCAATTATTGGTTTCACTTGTAATAGTCTTCTACTTAAGTCCAATGGTGTAGGCTGTGCAAAGCCGTTTGGCTGTGCATTTATTGATCTAAGCGTGCATTTTTATCAAAGCGTGATAAAATTGACACATAACAGCAGCGTTCAATCAGCGTTAATTTATCTTCAGCTGATATTGATTGTGAATTGACGTTTCTTCTCTTCTTGTCACCTACAGGTAATTACAATTGACTACAACCACCAATATATTCTGCTGCACTATATCTATATATGCAAAGCTAATTCTGCTGGGTTATGCAAATTGAAACATTATTGCATAGTATGTGATTTTGAAGTACTTTTTTAAAGTTTTGAATGATATAGACCCAGTTTAATCTTTGTGGAATGCCTGGTTGTTGTTTTTACGGTAATTTATTGCCTGGCATTTGAGGGGGTGGGGTGTGGTTACAGATTTCAATTATTGGTTTCACTTGTAATAGTCTTCTACTTAAGTCCAATGGTGTAGGCTGTGCAAAGCCGTTTGGCTGTGCATTTATTGATCTAAGCGTGCATTTTTATCAAAGCGTGATAAAATTGACACATAACAGCAGTGTTCAATCAGCATTAATTTATCTTCAGCTGATATTGATTGTGAATTGACGTTTCTTCTCTTCTTGTCACCTACAGGTAATTACAATTGACTACAACCACCAATATATTCTGCTGCACTATATCTATATATGCAAAGCTAATTCTGCTGGGTTATGCAAATTGAAACATTATTGCATAGTATGTGATTTTGAAGTACTTTTTTAAAGTTTTGAATGATATAGACCCAGTTTAATCTTTGTGGAATGCCTGGTTGTTGTTTTTACGGTAATTTATTGCCTGGCATTTGAGGGGGTGGGGTGTGGTTACAGATTTCAATTATTGGTTTCACTTGTAATAGTCTTCTACTTAAGTCCAATGGTGTAGGCTGTGCAAAGCCGTTTGGCTGTGCATTTATTGATCTAAGCGTGCATTTTTATCAAAGCGTGATAAAATTGACACATAACAGCAGTGTTCAATTAGCGTTCAATCGAAGTGAAAAAGAAGGAAAACAGAAGCACACCAATCTAACAAAACAAAGAAAACTGAAGAACTAATAACAAATGTGAGTCACTTACTCCTCAGATCACTCACCTCCTGATTGTTGCATCTGATTACATAGCACAGAACTACCTTACTTGGACATTTCATAAACCATCCATTTCACCTACAAATGCCTGTATCTGTATTATTGTAATTTTGTTTTTTAAGCACAGCTGCACCAATGCAATTTTACCTGCAAACACTTAAAACATCTAACATAATTACCATTGCTTCTTAAACCTCTCACAATCCTTTCATTTCTTACACTCCAAATACTTTTCTGCACCCACTTTATCTACGCTTTTGACTCATTTCATACTAAATCTACACCCCTTGAGCCTACACTGCTTTTCTCACCTGCATTTCTGCAATTCTTCTGCTCGGATTGCCTTACAGTCTCCTCTCCTACTTCCACTTTCCCTCAACCTATTTACCTACTTAACACTATGTCAAGGTTTTCTTATACTCCCCACATCACTCAGTGTCTACCTAATAATGTATCTTTAGCCTTCCCCCCTAGTCTCCTCCACCTCCTCCTCTCTCCCCTCCTCTGTCTCCCCTCCATCCCTCTGTTTCCTTCCCCCACCTTTCCTGTTACCCCACTTTCATTCACCTCTGCCCCATGGTCCTGCTACCCCACAACTCAGCCCTGCTCCCTCTCTCCCTTCCCTGTCACCTCCCCACACCCCCATCCACATCACACTGACCTCCCTCCCTGCCCACCTCCTGCAGTTTCCCCTCCTAGCTCAGGCACCCGTACCATCACTACTCTCTCATCATCCCTGCCCTCAAAGTTAATCCCACCTCATCGCTACAGCAACCCTGAAAATCTAATTCACATCTCTCCCACAAACTCATACCCCCTATCCTGTGCCCTCTGGAATGCCAGATCTGTTTATAACAAACTGGTCCCCACTCATGACCTTTTCATTTCCAACTCCCTACACCTACTAGCCATTACTGAAACTTGGATTACGCCCTCTGACACTACTTCTGCTGCTGCTCTCTCTGCTGGGGGCCTTACATTCACACACACACCCCGACCTGGGGGTCGCCATGGGGGTGGTGTTGGGGTCCTTTTACCTTCTAGTTACTCCTACCAACTCATACCACCAGAACCATCCCTTATATTCTCTACATTTGAGGTCCACGCCATATGCCTCTTCCAACCAGTCCATCTTAGAGTAGCTGTCATTTACCGCCCCCCTGGCACTGCTTCCAAATTCATCGACAACTTTGCTTCCTGGCTTCCTCACTTCCTCTCTTCTGACATTCCCACCATTATCCTAGGCGATTTAAACATCCCTATTGACATCCCCACACAATCCCCTGCCTCTAAACTCCTTAACCTCACCTCTTCACTTGGTCTCTCCCAGTGGACCTCATCACCCTCCCATGTGAATGGGAGCTCACTGGATCTGGTCTTCACTCACCGCTGTGATATTTCTGATTTTTCCAACTCCCCATTTCCCCTCTCTGACCACCACCTGCTCTCCTTCAACCTATCTCTCTCGACTTCCCCATCTCTACCTCCTAAGGCTACCATCACTAAGCGTAACATTGAAGCTATTGACACCACATTCCTTTCCTCCCTGTTTGACTCACTTCTCTCTCCTAGTCTCTCTCTCTCATGCCCTGAACAAGCCACTTCCACATACAATGCTTCCCTTACTTCTGCTCTTGACTCTGTTGCTCCACCAACCACTATTCACCCTCACAAATTAACACCTCAACCCTGGCACACCAAATGCACCAGATATCTGCAAAAATGCTCACGTACGGCTGAGCGACACTGGAGGAAATCACGCTCTAATGCAGACTTCCTCCATTTCAGAGAGAAATATACTGGCGCCGGCTGGATCTCAAAAATGAAAGAACGGAAACAGTTGTGTCAACTAAAAAATAAAATAATACATTTATTAAATATAAAAAATAATAATAATAAGAGTGGGTATAAATATCTGATATAATATCAAGAGGGTATTTAAAATTCAGCAGTTGAGAGTCACTCAATTTATCCTATGACCACTTGTATTTTCATTAGGCAGTGAATACTGGTATTCTGGCTAGAACTCAGTCCTCCTTGGTATCCTCACAAAATTTCAAATATGGATATTACCATGGTCTCAGATGAAAGGCCCCTTGGTTCTCGTTAGCAATTCGAGGTCCAATAGCAGCAGGGGAATGAGGAGACTTCAGATGGAAAGTGATGGTATGGATCCTGGAGGATTCAAAGTCCAATTATTGCCAGATATTCCAAAAGGTGGTTTGAAGTGCCAGTGGTCAGGGAGGAGTATATCTCTGTAGCTCAACGCGTTTCGCTGGACTAGATCACCGCCAGCTTCCTCAGGAGCATGCTCCTGAGGAAGCTGGCGGTGATCTAGTCCAGCGAAACGCGTTGAGCTACAGAGATATACTCCTCCCTGACCACTGGCACTTCAAACCACCTTTTGGAATATCTGGCAATAATTGGACTTTGAATCCTCCAGGATCCATACCATCACTTTCCATCTGAAGTCTCCTCATTCCCCTGCTGCTATTGGACCTCGAATTGCTAACGAGAACCAAGGGGCCTTTCATCTGAGACCATGGTAATATCCATATTTGAAATTTTGTGAGGATACCAAGGAGGACTGAGTTCTAGCCAGAATACCAGTATTCACTGCCTAATGAAAATACAAGTGGTCATAGGATAAATTGAGTGACTCTCAACTGCTGAATTTTAAATACCCTCTTGATATTATATCAGATATTTATACCCACTCTTATTATTATTATTATTTTTTATATTTAATAAATGTATTATTTTATTTTTTAGTTGACACAACTGTTTCCGTTCTTTCATTTTTGAGATCCAGCCGGCGCCAGTATATTTCTCTCTGCTTTGTATTACTGTTTAGGGACTTACCATCCCTATACCGGCTGCCGCTGACAGCGCACTCACTCAAATTGTCTTTTTGTGTTTTCCTCCATTTCAAACTTATGCTCTCATCCTTCAGTGCTGCCCTTTCTCTTGCTAAACAGTCATACTTCAAGAACCTCATCTCCTCCCAGTCTTCCAACCCCCGGCGCCTCTTTGCCACTCTCAACTCACTCCTCTGCCCACCTCCACCTCGTCTCCCTTCCTCACTCTCTGCTCTTGACTTTGCCACTTACTTCACATCCAAAATTGACTCCATACGTCCGGACATCACATCACACCAGACTATCAGTAACCAGCCTTCTCCCAACCCTTACGAACCCTCCCCATCCCTCGCACCAACTCTGTCATCTTTCTCCCATGCATCTGGAGAGGAAGTCATGGCCCTCATTCGTTCCTGTCCCCTCACCACCTCCCCACTTGACCCAATCCCCTCCTGCCTCCTTTGCCACCTCTCTTCTTCTGCTTTTTCCCATCTTTCCCACCTTCTCAATCTCTCCCTCTCATCAGGCACTGTCCCCTCTGCCTTCAAGCACGCTCTCATCTCTCCTATTCTTAAAAAACCTACCCTTGATCCAAACACTCTCTCCAACTACCGACCCATCTCTCTCCTCCCTTTTGCCTCCAAACTCCTTGAGCGTATTGTCTACAACCGCCTTACTTCCTTTCTTTCCTCACACTCACTGCTTGACCCATTCCAGTCTGGCTTCCGTCCTCTCCACTCCACTGAAACTGCCCTTACAAAAGTATGCAATGACCTCCATGCTGCTAAATCTAAGGGACACTACTCTCTACTTATTCTACTTGATCTCTCTGCTGCTTTTGACACTGTGGACCATCCTCTCCTACTGCAAATCCTTCACTCCATTGGTCTGCGTAACACAGCCCTCTCTTGGTTGTCGTCCTACCTTTCTGACCGTTCATTCTCTGTCTCCTCTCATGACTCCACCTCCCCCTCACTTCCACTAACTGTAGGGGTACCCCAAGGTTCTGTCCTTGGTCCTCTTCTCTTCTCTCTCTAAACGTCCTCACTAAGTAAGCTCATTAGTTCTTTTGGTTTCCAATATCATCTCTATGCTGATGACACTCAAATCTATCTTTCCTCTCCAGACCTCTCCCCTACTCTCCTCACTTGTATCTCCAACTGTCTCTCTGCTATCTCTTCCTGGATGTCCCAGCTCTTTCTTAAACTTAACATGTCTAAGACCGATCTGATCATCTTCCCTCCCTCCCGCATAACCTCACCTCCTACAATCTCATTATCTATTGATGGCACTACTATCTCCTCTACCCCCCCAAGTGCGCTGTCTTGGAGTAATCCTTGACTCCTCCCTCTCCTTCAAACCACACATTCAGCACCTCTCACAAACCTGCCGTTTTCATCTAAAAAATATTTCCAGGATCAGACCCTTTCTGACCCAGGATGCTACTAAGACTCTTATCCACTCACTGGTCATCTCCAGACTGGACTGCTGTAATCTCTTCCTGACTGGCATTCCTGACAAATACCTCTCTCCACTCCAATCTATCCTCAATGCTGCTTCCCGGCTCATTTTCCTCACCAAACGCACTACGTCCACCTCTCCTCTCTTACTAGTCCTTCACTGGCTCCCCTTCCCTTTCAGAATCCATTTCAAGCTTCTCACACTTGCTTACAAAGCCCTCACCCACTCCTCTCCCATCTACATCTCTGATCTTATCTCGCTTTACACTCCCACCCGTCCTCTTCGCTCTGCTAATGCACACCGACTCCTGCCTACGGATTACTTCCTCCCACCTCCAAGATTTTTCACGTGCTGCACCACTTCTCTGGAATTCCCTACCTCTCCCACTCAGACTCTCCACCTCTCTACAAAACTTCAAACGGGCTCTCAAGACCCACTTCTTCACCAAACCCAGCCAAATCTCATCCTAAACCTCTGTTCCACGCTCTCTATGTACCCCATCTGTCTCACCCCTGTCTGTCTACCCCTCCCTTTTAGAATGTAAGCTCTCACGAGCAGGGCCCTCTTCCCTCATGTGCTTACTCTTTTCTTACTTTAATAATCTTCAGCTGCACCAAATCCAGCAGTCTTCTGCCACCTGATACTTATTCCAGTGTCATCTGCTGATGTAGCTATGTTTATTTACCCTGTACTTGTCCTATATTGTCGTCAACTGTAAGTTGCTGTTTTCCTGTTTGATTATTTGTTTATGTACTCTGTAATTGGGCACTGCGGAACCCATGTGGCGCCATATAAATAAAGGATAATAATAATAATAAATAATATAATATATAGCAGTACGGTACAGTAGGCCACTGCTCTACCTACCTCTGTGTCGTCAAGTATACTATCCATCCATACCTGTGGTGCATTTTAGAAAAAAACATGTCTCGGCAGAGCAATCTATAAATCCATAATTTTTCAGACAGCAACAGTGGGTATTGTAATAGTCACCCAATCCATCACTTTTATAGGGTTACATGCACCCACATGCTACAGCCTGTCTCAATAATTTTACTGTCACGCTGTGTGTGTTTGCGTTTTTATTTGGGTATTTTTTGTTGTTGTAGAACTACAGGTACCAGCAAGCCCGTTATTTCCCCGCCTGCTGGTACTTGAGGTTCTCCAAGTACCAGCAAGCGGGGGAGGCTTGCTGGGCCTTGTAGTTCCACAACAAAAAAAACAATATTCTTTTTTTACACACATGGCTATCAGCCCGGCACCCACCACCCAGGGGTGCTGGGGACAGCCTCGGGCTTCACCTCTGGCCCTTGGGTGCCTCGAGGGGAGGAACCTCTTGATTTAAGGGGTCCCCACTCCTCCAGGGAACCCCGGCCAGGGGTGACTAGTTGGAGGGGTAATGCCAGGGCCGCAGGGACCTACATAAAAGTGTCCCCCGACTGTGGCATTATCTCTCTGGCTAGTGGAGCCCGGTGCTGGTTTTAAAAATATGGGGGACCCCTACATCTTTTGTCCCACGTATTTTTGGAACCTGGACCGTTCTAAGAGCCCGGTGCTGGTTGTCTAAATACGGGGAACCCCTGTCCAATTTTTCCCCCAGTATTTAAATAACCAGGACCGGCTCAAAGAGCCCGAGGCTGGTTATATTAAGGAGGGGGGACCTCACGCATTTTTTTTTAACCCATTCAGACCCTTCTCCTTTAAGTTAATGGAAGCCCTGGACAACAAAATTGCATTCATGTCCTCCTCCCTCACCCTTCCCAGTCCCAAACACTCATTTTTTTTTCTTTAAAAATGTATAATATATAACAAGAACAATGAGCAGGCAGGCAGCAGGCATTGGCGGCATCGGACTGAGATAGAAATTAGTGGTGGAGGGCTGGGTCAGTTGATTGTGGGAGAGTTTGTAAGCCATTGGCGGTGGCAGCGGGTATCGGCTCAGAGGCAGTAGCGGGCATTGGCTAAGGGTCATCGGCAGGATTCGGCGGAAATTATGGCTGTAGTGCCTCACTAGCCACTGACCTCACCGCACGCCACTGTGGGACAGATGTAACATGCAGAGAGAGGTAGATTTGGGAGGGGGAATGTCCTAGCATAACTGTTAATTGCAGTGTAATACTGTAATTCAGCTGTGCAGCATTTGTGGCTAAATGTCAAAGAAGCCAGTATTTACCCTGCATGCAAAACAATAAATGTATTTGAACATACCTCCCAACTATACCAATTTTTGCAGGACAGTCACTTTTTTTGGGAATGTCCAGCTAACCCAAACAACCCCCCCCCCCCCGCCCTGTGGGAGCCGCAGTGTCCCATAGTCATGGGGAAGGGGGGGTGGGGGGTGGAAGGCTCCCTGTAGCTTGTTGCTCTGCAAATATGCACATTGTGGGTAATTCAGACCTGATCGCTAGGGTGTGTTTTTTGCATCCCTGTAATCAGGTAGTTGCCGCCTACAGCGGAAGGGAAAATTTGCTGTGCAGGTGTGTGATCACATGTGCACAAGAGCTGCACAGCTCAGCACTTACTCAGCCATTGAGGTGACGTCACAAATCCTCCCACAAAACGCCGGGTCCCTCCAGTGTTTTTCCGGACACTCCCTAGAAACATTCAGTTGCCACCCAAACAAACACCCTCTTCTTGTCAATCTTCTTGTGATCTCCGGACCGTCGCACTTACGCATTGTGGCGCATACGCATGTGCAGTGCAGACCTGATTGCCCGCTGGGTGAAAATAAATTGAAGCGATCTGGTCTGAATAAGCCTCAATGTCTATTCACGGGAGACAGAGGGGCTGGGGCATGGCCAGCAGCTCACAGAGCACCTATAATGACAAAAAAGGGAGACATGGCTCATGATCGCGATATACCTGCGAAGGTACGCCCTCTACTGATTGACAGGCAGAGGCATTCGCATTTTCTGCGGGGCACCCGGAGAAAATGTAGGCACACGCACAGGATGGACCCTGCGTATATGCCCCCATCCTCTTCATAGTTTTTGCGGTTGGAACGCGTATTACGATCCAAACTGAATTAGGCCCTATGTCTTATATACACGAGCAGTGTGAAAATGGGGGTAATTCGATGGGGGTAATTCCAAGTTGATCGCAGCAGGAATTTTGTTAGCAGTTGGGCAAAACCATGTGTACTGCAGGGGAGGCAGATATAACATGTGCAGAAAGAGTTAGATTTGGGTGAGTTATTTTGTTTCTGTGCAGGGTAAATACTGACTGCTTTATTTTTACACTGCAAATTAGATTGCAGATTGAACACACCACACCCAAATCTAACTCTCTCTGCACATGTTAAATCTGCCTTCCCTGCAGTGCACATAGGTGGTCATTCCGAGTTGTTCGCTCGGTAATTTTCTTCGCATCGCAGCGATTTTCCGCTTAATGCGCATGCGCAATGTTCGCACTGCGACTGCGCCAAGTAAATTTGCTATGCAGTTAGGAATATTACTCACGGTTTTTTCATCGTTCTGGTGATCGTAATGTGATTGACAGGAAGTGGGTGTTTCTGGGCGGAAACAGACCGTTTTAGGGGCGTGTGGGAAAAAATGCTACCGTTTCTGGGAAAAACGCGGTAATGGCTGGAGAAACGGAGGAGTGTCTGGGCGAACGCTGGGTGTGTTTGTGACGTCAAACCAGGAACGACAAGCACTGAACTGATCGCACTGGCAGAGTAAGTCTCGAGCTACTCAGAAACTGCACAGAGATGTCTTATCGCAATATTGCAAATCTTTCGTTCGCAATTTTAAGATGCTAAGATTCACTCCCAGTAGGCGGCGGCTTAGCGTGTGCAATGCTGCTAAAAGCAGCTTGCGAGCGAACAACTCGGAATGAGGGCCATGGGGGGTAATTCGGAGTTGATCGCAGCAGGATTTTTGTTAGCAGTTGGGCAAAACCATGTGCACTGCATTTACGAACAGATGATTTTTTATATAAATTTTAAAATGTTAGTAAATGTGTGTTTTTTTTTCAACCTGGAAGCCCAACATCGATTAAGATCGATCTTAAATAGACCCCTGGGTTTTAAGGATAACCATGGTTGAGTCCAATGGTTAATTCACATTGACCGAAGTTCTAATTAAGTCACCTGTGCTCAAGCATGATATCCTTAAAATCTGGATTGCAATGACAGCATTTGGGAACTATGCCTAAGGGTTTAATTTTTACATTTATCCACTGACAATAAATCTACCTACAATATCCCTGTAACTGTTATGATTACAGTATTTCACTAAATAATTTAATTTGCTGAACCTTCTGTAAAAAGAAATATTAAGATGCTGTAATTCCCAGATGCAGCAAATTTGTTAGCTAGTGGGCAAAACCATGTGCACTGCAGGGATGGGGGGGGGGCAGATATAACATTTGCAGAGAGATTTAGGTGGGTTATATTGTTTGTGTGCAGGGTAAATACTGGCTGTTTTGTTTTTACACTGCAATTTAGATTTCAGTTTGAACACACCGCACCAAAATCTAACTCTCTCTGCACATATTATACACCCCCCCCCCCCCTGCAGTGTACATGGTTTTAGCTAATAAATTTGCTGCTGTGATCAGATCTGAGTTAAGCCCTATGTATTTGGCACTGGCAAAGGGTTAGAGGCCTTGCTGTAGAGCTCACACCTTTCTTGTCATGCATTGTAATATTTCCTATGTCCTGATGTTGTGCTCTCTGCTCCATCCAAGTAAACAGCAATGTAGCGTGGCTATCAAAGAGCGTGAAGATTGCATATTTCCTGGGATTAATGCTAAAGAATGCTATTATAGAGGCTGCTGCTTTAATTCAAGTGTCACTGGGGTTAAATGGTGTTTTTACCTTAAAAACACAGGTAGAGTATACAGTACAGTGGTAGAGTGGGAGCATGTAGTGCTATTGATTACAGATTTGATGGAGCTTAAACATGGATAAGGTCCATAGCTATAAGAGTTTATCTTGTGTATCCTTTATTCCTAGTCATGGTCAGATAAGATTAGAAAATACCATTTAAGTGGAAATTTCCTGTTAGCTGTTTTAGCTAAATTGCACCAGTTAAAAAAAAAAAAAAAAACTAAGCTGCTGTAATTCCTGGATGTTTCCTTACTGCATCAACAGGAAGTGACAAGAAACAATGTAATGTGGAACCGTACAGCAGAAGGGATTGCGGCTACCCCACAATAAGTGCAGCGGAATGTAAGAAGAGGAATTGTTGCTTTGACTGCAGCATTCCCGGGGTTAACTGGTGTTTCTTCAAGTCACAAGGTATGGAGCTGCTGTATAGTTACTCGCAAGTCAGTAGTTGTATGATGCTCACACCTGTTAAGCTGGATACACACAGAATGCCCTACACAGGGGGTGAAATGAGCGCCCCCGTACGCTCAGTACACATCACGCTGTGCTGAGCGGGGGGAGAGATGTGTGCTGAGCAGTTCGCTCAGCACACATCTCTCCCCAAAATTGGGCCGTGAATACGGACCTTTAAACTGGATCCACACTTAGATTATCTGTCCAATTTTTTTTTTCTAGTTGAAACAAAATTATGCTAATACTGTATGTGGCAGCAAATGACAATTGACCATTTGCTCACAAACACTGGAAAACATCCAAAAATGGTCATTTAGATAAATTGGTTAAATCCATTTCATTTAGCTAATTTATCCAAACTACCTTTATTGTATCTTTGTGGGTGAATGATGTGTGGGTTCAGTGTTGAGGGTGGTGGAGGAGATGGGTAATAGGCACAGCAGGGTGTGGACAGTCAAATAGTGTGCTTAGAGGTTCAGAGTCATTGTATGAGACTCTGGCAACAGTGACTTGATGAGTCTGGTGTCCATAGGGTGGGACGCACTAACCTTTTTATGCTATTGAAATTGTTCTCCTCCTGACCGACGCAGTTCCTTGCTCCGAGGTTGGTGTATTGTCCTGTTGCAGCGCCTCTCCACTGTGGTCACAGTGAGCTGTGTGGTGTTGCTGGCGCATGCCAATCTCCCCCCAACCTCCCTCTGGCATTTCAGACCTACGTACGCATGATGGGATCTTGTATGATATGCGCGTGTGCTGTAGAGATGAAAGTGGCGGTGAGGAGGCAGATCGTGAGATGGGGAAACTTTGTGGACTGTTAGCGAAGGGGAGCACTGGGCAATCTGAGTTGCAAAGAGGGCAGCAGAAGAGGTTATTGCATGTGCACTGGTGACAGGTCCATCCTTGGTGGCTAGCCTCAGTGGTAAAGGGGTACATGAGCTAGTGTCCCTTGGTCAGCCATGTACCATGGCCACCTCCCTACCTCCTATATATTCTCCCTAATCTGTCACTTTGTTACGGTCTGCTGCTGGCACTGGTGTATCGTCCTGCAGATGCCGTCTCCGCCCATTGCTGTGACTTCCCCCAGAGTTAGCCACACAGAGTGACAGATCTGGGAAAATATATAGGAGATCATTACTTTCACTTGCAGCCTACCTTATTTTTTTGCAGCCTAGCATGCTCCTGACCCCTTCTCTCACTAATACTTATACAACATTCATGAACTCATCTTAAGGTTTCTTTATTATTCAGTCACACTGTCTTGGATCCAAACCATTTCCTGTGGCATTGCAGTCAAACAATTGAGCTATTTACCCTTGCATAGAAAGGTATAATCTAAGCTAGAGAATTCTATTTGGAGCTCACCTTGTACTTTGTGAAGAAATAATCAGCATTGTGGCTGAGCAGATATATGGAGTGTGTGGCTGCACACTGCATTGATCTGCTGAGTTGCAATGCTAATAATATTTTTTTGCAAAGTACCAATAGCTTCATATAATGTTCACAATTTTTATGCAGGATCAAGTAGCTCAATGGGTAGGGTGTTTGATTAGAATTCAACAGGTTATAGGTTTGAATCCTGGGTATGGTAGTTTGAGGTGTTATTTAATAAAGTGTGTTTATATATTAGTCACACATGGCTTACTTGTACAAATGGCATGTCACCAGTTAGTGCTGACTGCTGATATGCCATTTGCACAAGCAAGCCATGTGTGACTGTATATGCATTTAAGGAGGGCCCCCCGGCAATACCACAAACCATTGAGTGTCAAGTATACTAGATATATCTTCATATCTCATGTGCTTTCTCTGAGACCAATCTTGTTATGCCCCTTCCCCACGAGGCATGCGCCTTTTGTCCATATTGCAAAAATAGTGGGGGGGGGGGGGGGCATATAATTCTCTGTCACAGGGCACTAAAAAGTCTAGTTATGGCTCTGGTATGCATTATGTAATCTGGCAGACCATCTCTCCAACACTGGCTGATTGGAATAGAAATCCGGTTATCTATGTGAGCTAATGACCATCAACGATTTACTCTCAAACACTAGAAAATGGACAAAAATGGTCCCCTAAACAAATTGGTTAAATTTTGGGTTTAACCAATTTGTGTAATGACCATTTTTGACCACTTTTCTAGTGTTTGGGAGCAAATGGTTAATCGACATTTGCTCCTATACATTACCAGATTTTTATTCCATCCATCCAGACTGGATAGATAGCCTGACAGATAATTGTGTAGTGTACGCCCAGGATAACTGTCAGTTATGCTTTCTTTTATGATGGCACACAAATGGGTGGGCAGATCCAGGGCAAGCACTGCCCACTCATGCATAGTTGTCAACTGATGTGAAGTTCCAGGGGGCAATCTCAGTTATAAATAAAAGTATCTGGAAATTGTCCCTAGTTTAAAAAAAAAAAAAAATTGATCAACTCCATTTATTTAGTATGATATCCCAGGTGATAGGATGCCGGCAGTCAGAATAACATGCTTTATTAAATAACACATCTCAAACTACAATACCCAGGATTCAAACCTATAACCTGTTGAATTCTAATCAAACACCCTACCCATTGAGCTATTTGATCCTGCATAAAAATTGTGAACATTATATGAAGCTATTGGTACTTTGAAAAAAAAAAGTATCAGCATTGCAACGCAGCAGATCCATGCAGTTTGCAGCCACACACTACATGTATCTGCTCAGCCACAATGCTGATTATTTCTTCACAAAGTACAAGGTGAGCTCCAAATAGAATTCTCTATCTTAGAATTATACCTTTCTATGCCAAACCTAGAAGTCGGGCCCCCCACCCTGGGATCCCCCAGAGGGAGGCCCGCCACGTCATGCGGCAGGCTTGTCCATTTTGGAAGCAGGCTGACGGGCAGCCCAGGCTTGCTTCAGTCTGGGCTTGGCAGGTCTGGAAGCATGAGCTTGCTTTGGGTATGCCTGACCATGGGTACGCTTTACCTGGAGGATGAAAGGGCAAAGGAAAAGTACTTTTAGCCTTCTGCGTGGTAGGAGTCATACTAGGTAGGCAAGTTGTTTTAGCAGTAGCCAGATCAGCTACAATCTTATTGAGGTCTTCTCCAAAAAGTGTCTCCCTTGAAAGGAAGCACCTCCAGGGTTTTCTTGGAATCCATATCCACCGACCAGGATCTCAACCAGCTGTATAAAGTATTACCTTGGAACTGGCTCTCCACTCCCCATTATCTGGTTATCATGACTTCCTCCGCCAGTTTCCAGACTCGCTTGCTGAAGCTCGGCCACTTCTTCCTAGCAGCAGGCTCCTGGATCACTGGGCAGCAGAGGTGCTTGGGAGCCGGATGGGGGAGGAGCAATAAGGCAGGCAGCCTTTGGCACCCACCCACACACACACCCACCCCCACACACACCCCCACACACACACACCCACACACACCCACACACCAAAAAAGAACATATCCCAGTTTAACATAACGCTATGTGGTGCAAGGTATGGAGCTGGTCACTTGTATCAGACCTCTGACATTTGCCTTTTCACCCATATTGCATACTTTTTCTTGCAGGTTGTGTCTTAATTCAAGAAGTGTTCTAAGTACTTCAGCTTAGTATCTTTACTGACCCCTCTTTACCCCACACTACATAACTGACCCCTCTATACCCTACACTACATCACTGACCTTTCTATAACCATCACTGCATTACTGACCCCTCTTTACAGTACACTGACCTCTATATACCTGCTAGTACATCCCTGATGCCTATATTCCCTACGCTACATCCCTGACACCTCTATTCCCTACGCCACATCCCTGATGCCTCTATTCCCTACGCCACATCCCAGACGCCTCTATTCCCTACGCCACATCCCTGACGCCTCTATTCCCTACGCCACATCCCTGACGCCTCTATTCCCTACGCCACATCCCTGACGCCTCTATTCCCTACGCCACATCCCTGACGCCTCTATTCCCTACGCCACATCCCTGACGCCTCTATTTCCTACGCCACATCCCTGACGCCTCTATTCCCTACGCCACATCCCTGACGCCTCTATTTCCTACGCCACATCCCTGACGCCTCTATTTCCTACTCCACATCCATGACGCCTCTATTCCCTACGCCACATCCATGACGCCTCTATTCCCTACGCCACATCCCTGACGCCTCTATTCCCTACGCCACATCCCTGACGCCTCTATACAGTACAATGCATTACTGATCCCTCTAGACCATACATCCTCATTACATCAGAGAGTTAGTGAAACACTGGAAAAAATAAGGGTATAAGTGGACTACAGAAACTGATGCTCTAAACAAAGGAGAGAGAGAGTAAAGCACAAGGGAAAGTGGGCAATTAGAACACCATAGAGAGAGGAGAGATAGAAATGCCTGAAAAAGTAAAGGGGGTTGGGTATGGCATCGGCGCTCGGGATTCCAGAGGTCACATGATCCCCAATCCTAATACTAACCCTCTGGGGGGGTGGCGGATAGGGCTAATCCTCAGGGGGTGGCAGCTAGGGCTACCCCCTTCCCCCTCCTAGTGCCTTCCCTTACACCACCTCCCCTGGTCCGACTCCTAACCCTCCCTCCAATATTCACCTTCGGGATGTTGGCTGTCTGTGTGCCGGCACCAGTCTCCCAAGTGGTGTCAGGATTCCAACATCGGTCAAATGACCGCCGGTATACCGTCTGCCAGGATGGTAAATGTATCCTGAGGACAGGTAGTGAGTGTGGAGGGATAGGTGGTTCAGTAAAATGTAACGGCTCAAACTGCGATCATTCACTGATAAATTGATTTATAGCTCTCCCTTTTTAACCATTGCAATTATAAATGCAATGTTTTTTAAACTTTTAAATAAAGCTTGTTAGCATCCCCAGCACACTGTATATGCTGGGAGATGTAGTTCTCAATATGAAAACATTTAATTACTGTATGAACTCTAATCCCCCAACTGAAACCTGGATGGTGCTCCTGGCAAGTGACATCCTGGCCAAGGGGTAGATACGCCCCTGAGGGTCAGGGCCAGCAACAGAAATCTTGGGCCCCAGTACACTGATATCTCTGGGGCCCCCTTAAGCCCCCCTTAACTTGGCAGAGGGATCTTTAAAAAAAAAAATGGAGCCTTTGACTCGGACCGTCAGTGAGGCCGGCAGGTGGTTTTCATACTGGGCTATCCAGCTCTTCGGTGGCGGTGGCAGGGACATTCAGAAAAGGGCCAGCACAGCAACATGCATAATAATGGCAATACAGTATGGACCACAGGGACTGGACAAAGTGATGGGGTAAAAGGAGGGGGGAGGGTTTAGTTGGCCTGTTGACACTGCAGCATACTTACGACTGCAAGGGATATAGGACTCTTGAGTTCACGGGCCAATTTCATGGCAGTCTCGGATAGGAGGGCATTGTGGATTCACCAAGGGAATGCTGATACGGACTCCAAGAAGAAAGGGAGTCTCTTCCCTATGAAGGTGAAGCCTTGCTTGGCGACGGCCTAGTTAATTTGATCTCGGCAGCTCCCGCAGGTAAGTCAACCTTCTTGCCCTATGTTCCCTCTCAACGGATGAAGACGCATCATTATCTACCGCAGTCATTTTGGCCCAATAGATATGCAAGAAGTTAAGATTCCCCTTTCTTTGCAGGTAGAGGAAGGAGAAGGAAGGAGAAGGAAGAGGTCTGTAGCCTCTTCAAGATCGCAGGAGCAGAGATTGTCCTCTGCTTCTGCCAAATCCACTGCATGACGCTGGGGCTTTCTTGCAGGAGCCCACACCAGTGGGGGCACGTCTAAAACTCTTCAGTCAGTTCTGGATTCATTCGGACCTGGACTCGTGGGTTTTACAAATAGTGTCCCAAGGGTACAAACTGGGTTTTCAAGACGTTCCCCCTCACCGATTGTTCAAATTGGCCTTAGTCAGCAGGGAGAAGGTTTTTATTCAAGCCTCTTCGTGGTCCCGAAGCCGGACGGCTCAGTCAGACCAATCTAAAATCTGAAATCCCTCAATTTCTTCCTAAAAAAATTCAATTTCAAGATGGAATCTCTCAGGGTAGTGATCTCCAGTCCGGAGGAAAGAGATTACATGGTTTTGGTAGACATAAAGGATGCCTACTTGCATGTTCCCATTTAGCCACTGCATCAAGCTACCTAAGGTTTGCAATTCAGGATTGTCATTACCAATTTCAGACATTGCCGTTTGGTCTGTCCACGGCTCCGAGGATTTTCACCAGGGTGATGGCGGAAATGATGGTTCTCCTTCGCAAGCAAGGAGTCACAATTATCCCGTACTTGGATGATCTCCTGATAAAGGCGAGATCCAGGGACCAGTTGGTGCAAAACATTGCACTCTCCCTGACAGTTCTTCAACAACATGGTTGGCTCCTACACTTGCCAAAATTGCAGTTGGTCCCAATGACGCGGTAGTTGTTTTTGGGAGTCATACTGGACACAGAAGAGGTTTTCTTCCAGGGGAAAGGCTATGGAGATCCAGAGTCTGGTCAAACAAATTCTGAAACCAGCAAGAGTGTTAATCCATCAATGCATTCGGTTGCTGGGGAAGATGGTTGTGGCCTACGAGGCCATTCAGTTTGGCAGGTTCCATGCCAGAGTGTTCCAGTGGGACCTGTTGGACAAGTGGTCCGGATCCCACCTACACATGCACCGGAGGATAATCCTGTCTTCCAAGACCAGAATCTCACTCCATTGGTGGCTGCACAGTTCTCACCTCCTAGAGGGGCGATGGTTCGGGATCCAGCACTGGATCCTAGGGACCACAGATGCAACCCTCCGAGGCTGGGGAGCAGTCACACAGGGGGAAAACGTCCAAGGAAGATGGTCAAGTCAGGAAAGTTGTCTCCACATAAATGTTCTGGAGTTAAGGGACATTTAATAACTGCAGACACAGTACACACTGGGACGGGTGCCCAGCATCCTCTACAGACTAAGAGAAAAGGATTTACCGGTAGGTATTAAAATCCTAGTTTCTCTAACGTCCTAGAGGATGCTGGGGACTCCGTAAGGACCATGGGGATAGACGGGCTCCGCAGAGTTCATGATCTTCACTGAGGTAACGCACAGCACTGCAGCTGTGCGCCATTGCTCCCATACACCTCACATACTCCGGTCACTGTAAGGGTGCAGGGCGCAGGGGGGGCACCCTGGGCAGCAATATAAACCTCTTTTTGGCAAAAATATAACATATATATACAGCTGGGCACTGTATATATGTATGAGCCCCCGCCAATTTTACAGTTTAAGCGGGACAGAAGCCCGCCGCCGAGGGGGCGGGGCTTCTCCCTCAGCACTCACCAGCGCCATTTTTTCTCCACAGCACCGCTGAGAGGAAGCTCCCCGGACTCTTCCCTGCTTATACCACGGTAGAGAAGATGGTTGAAAAGAGGGGGGGGGGGGCACAAAATTTGTCGCAAATTACATACAGCAGCGCTACTGGACAAACATTAAGTTACTGTGTTATTCCTGGGTTATATAGCGCTGGGGTGTGTGCTGGCATACTCTCTCTCTGTCTCTCCAAAGGGCCTTGTGGGGAAACTGTCTTCAGAAAAAGCATTCCCTGTGTGTGTGGTGTCGGTACACGTGTGTCGACATGTCTGAGGAAGAAGGCTATATTAGAGAGGAGCGGGAGCAAATGAATGTGGTGTCCTCGCTGACACCTGATTGGATGGATATGTGGAATGCTTTAAATGCTAGTGTAAACTCATTGTACAAAAGATTAGACAAGGCTGAAGCTTTGGGACAGTCAGGGTCTCAACCCATGCCTGATCCTATGTTGCAGGGACTGTCAGGGTCTCATAAGCGCCCACTATCCCAGATTGTTGACACAGATACCGACATGGATTCTGACTCCAGTGTCGATTACGATGATGCAAAGTTACAGCCAAAATTGGCAAAATCCATTCGATATATGATTATGGCAATAAAAGATGTTTTGCACATCACAGAGGAACCCCCTGTCCCTGACAAGAGGGTACATATGTACAAGGGAAAGAAGCCTGAGGTAACCTTTGAGGGGGTCACACGAGCTGAACGAGTTATGTGAAAAAGCTTGGGAATCTCCAGATAAAAGACTGCAGATTTCCAAAAGGATTCTTATGGCGTATCCTTTTCCATCAACGGATAGGTTACGATGGAAATCCTCCCCTAGGATGGACAAAGCATTAACACGCACAGCTACAGTTGGAAAATCAAATTTTTACCTTATGTTCCCTCACAGCATAAGAAAGCTCCGCATTATCAAATGCAGTCCTTTCGGTCACAAAGAAACAAGAAAGTGCGAGGTGCGTCCTTTCTTGCCAGAGGTAGGGGCAGAGGAATAAAGCTGCACAACACAGCTAGTTCCCAGGAACAGAAGTCCTCCCCGGCCTCTACAAAATCTACCTCATGACGCTGGGGCTCCACTGGCAGAGTCCGGCCCATGTGATGTCATGCAGCTGCTCTGACCACACCTCCTGTTTCTCCGTTGCCGACCCCATTTTGAAACCGTGCCCCCGCACCGCTCCATCTCTGACTTGGAAATGGAGTGTTGTTGACCCCCCTCCCCCCCCCCCCCCTTCACCGATTCACAGGCAGAGGCGATCGCATTATCTGCGGGGTACCGCAGAAAATGCAGGCGGATGCGTATGCTCTTAGCAGTTTTTGCAGTTGGATTGCGATCCAACCTGAATCAGGCCCCATTACCTATCACAATGCACTGCGGGTAGTACAAAATGGGGTTAATATAGGAGAAAAAACCCCAGAGCTGTGCTCCTTAACTGTCCCTGGTGGCTAGTGGAGCGGCTGCCCAGTAATCAGTGTCCACGCCAGTGCGCACACGGCCCGCCCCCATCAGCGGCCTCGTGATCCCGGAGGGTGGTGTGTGTGTGTGACTGACCTTAGGAAGAAACCGGAGCCTCCGCTGCAGTGACCCAGCAACCGTGGCACGGGAGTATACTGCGCCACTGGGAGTGATGGAGCTGCAGTAAAGAAGTCTATTAGACCTAGCCTGCTGCAGCCCTTGTAGATTCTTATAAAAAAAGTTCTTCTTTTCTTGCCAAAATTAATAGCTAAGAATAGGCTACCTAAGTGGCCTGCTACTGAAGGCACCAACTACAAACTGAGCTCCCTGTTCATGGAAGCGAGGTTATAGAGGAGGGGGCGCTGAGCATCTTGGGAACAGTCAAAAGCTTTGAGCCTGTTGGTGCCTCAGATCAAGATCCTACTCTACACCCCAATGTGAATCCTTGTGGAGTCCAGTGTACCCCACAGAAGAAATGAATGTGTCACACCCATTGGCAGCAACATTAGAATAGCTGCTGATGGGCACAATTGAGAAAGGAAGGGGGGAAAACATTTGAATCCAGCACATATATGTAATTTGAATATGTAATTTGTACCTTCCTACTTTAAAATGTAATGGATGAACCTCACCCTGTGAGAACTATCTTCATGATCAAGAGATCTCATATGCAAGATAAGTATGTGTTGGGATAGGGCTGTGGAGGGCGGCTGCTCGGGCACACCCCTGTCAAGTTAAGGAGATTCAACTGAGGCAGCACAAGGGAACTCTCATCTGGGGACAACAACTGCAGGGAGAACACATTTTCAGACGAATGTGGGAGGGCAGAAGGCTGCCTAATACTGAAGCACCCCCAAACAACAAACCAAATGCAACAACTAGTGCAAGCATTCCTGGGGGAAGGCCTGCAGCAGATGGATTTGCATATGGTGATGTCATCCAAGCAGTGGGCATAGTTGGCTGCAACCCTCGTCTGCATATGAAAAGAGAAAAGGGTCACGCAGGGCATGGCGGCCTTTGTGGGGTTGCGCTTGGATGACACCTAAATCGCTTTATACACCCCCACCCCCCATCAGTGTGGGCTCATGTTGGCCATGCCCCAGCCCCTGAAGCATTCAAGCTGATTTCTTGCAGCAGCTGGACCCAGTAACAGCTCCAGAGTTGCTCTACAAGACAAGTAAAAGGGTGTGAGCCCTGCAGCACCACCTGTAGTTTGCATACACACATATATAGGACAGCATCTCTTATATGCCCCAGGGTCAATAAAATAGTATCCTTATCTATGGTATCCATCCCCTCAGATAAGGTAACCGTCCATGCCGCTACAGCACTACACACCCAGGCCGACGCAATTGCCGGTCTGAGTAAGGTACCTGAATGTGTATAAATGGACTTCAGGGTAATCTCCTGTTTGCGGTCAGCAGACTCTTTGAGGGTAGCTGTATACTGGGACGGGAGGGCTACCTTCTTGGATAAGCGTGTTAATGCTTTGTCCACCCTAGGGGAGGATTCCCATCGTAACCTATCCATTGATGGGAAAGGATACGCCATAAGAATCCTTTTGGAAATCTGCAGTCTTTTATCTGGAGATTCCCAAGCTTTTTCACATAACTCGTTCAGCTCGTGTGACCCCCTCAAAGGTTAGCTCAGGCTTTTTTCCCTTGTACATATGTACCCTCTTGTCAGGGACAGGGGGTTCCTCTCTGATGTGCAAAACATCTTATATTGCCATAATCATATATCGAATGGATTTTGCCAATTTTGGCTGTAACTTTGCATCATCGTAATCGACACTGGAGTCAGAATCCGTGTCGGTATCTGTGTCAACAATCTGGGATATCTGGGATAGTGGGCGCTTATGAGACCCTGACAGTCCCTGCAACATAGGATCAGGCATGGGTTGAGACCCTGACTGTCCCAAAGCTTCAGCCTTGTCCAATCTTTTGTGCAATGAGTTTACACTAGCATTTAAAACATTCCACATATCCATCCAATCAGCTGTCGGTGGAGACACCACATTCATTTGCTCATGCTCCTCTCTAATATAGCCTTCTTCCTCAGACATGTCAGACATGTCGACACACGTGTACCGACACACCACAAACACAGGGAATGTGTGAAGACAGCTTCCCCACAAGGCCCTTTGGAGAGACAGAGAGAGAGTATGCCAGCACACACCCCAGCGCTATATAACCCAGGAATACACAGTAACTTAATGTTTGCCCAGTAGTACTGCTGTATGTAATTTGCGCCGAATTATGTGCCCCCCCCCCCTCTTTTCAACTCTCTTGTCTACTATGGTATAAGCAGGGGAGAGTCCGGGGAGCTTCCTCTCAGCGGTGCTGTTTAGAAAAAATGGCGCTGGTGAGTGCTGAGGGAGAAGCCCCGCACCCTCGGCGGCGGGCTTCTGTCCCGCTTAAACTGTAAAATTGGTGGGGGCTCATACATATATACAGTGCCCAGCTGTATATGTGTTATAGTTTTGCCAAAAAGAGGTTTATATTGCTGCCCAGGTGACCCCCCCCCCCTGCGCCCTGCACCCTTACAGTGACTGGAGTGTGTGAGGTGTATGGGAGCAATGGCGCACAGCTGCAGTGCTGTGCGTTACTTCAGTGAAGATCATGAAGTCTTTTGCCACCTCTGAAGTCTTCTTTTCTTCTCATACTCACCCGGCTTCGATCTTCCGGCTCTGCAAGGGGGACGGAGGCGCGGCTCTGGGACGGACGGCGATGGTGAGATCCTGCGTACCAATCCCTCTGGAGCTAATGGTGTCCAGTAGCCTAAGAAGCAGGACCTTGCAACTCGGAGAGTAGGGCTGCTTCTCTCCCCTCAGTCCCTCGATGAGGGAGTCTGTTGCCAGCAGTGCTCACTGAAAATTAAAAACCTAACAAAATACTTTCTGTCAGAAAGCTCAGGAGAGCTCCTGAAAAGCACCCAGTCTCCACTGGGCACAGTATCAAACTGAGGTCTGGAGGAGGGGCATAGAGGGAGGAGCCAGTGTACACCCAGAACTAAAGTCTTTCTTAAAGTACCCATGTCTCCTGCGGAGCCTGTCTATCCCCATGGTCCTTACGGAGTCCCCAGCATCCTCTAGGACGTTAGAGAAAATAGGATTTTAATACCTACCGGTAAATCCTTTTCTCTTAGTCCGTAGAGCAGGGGTGTCAAACACAAGGCCCGCGGGCCAAATCCGGCCCGCCAGACCTCGTCTGATGGCCCGCGGTGCCGCCGCCAGCCTTGCAGCCTCCCCTTTTTTTTTTTTCAATGAATTTACTCCGTGCCTGCACGGAGTAAATTCATTTTAAAAATGGCTCAAGTTAAAAAAAAAAAAAAATTACTTACCTTCCGGGACCTGGCCCGACTTCTTCCTGCCCCGCACTGCTCCCTGGGTGTCGGACGTGACGTCATCACGTGACGTCCGCCCGACATCTCCAGGGATCAGAGGAGCGCGCGGACGCCGCGGAGAGGAGAAAGAAGTAAAAGAAAGAAAGAAGTAAAAGGTAAGTAAAGTAAATGGAGGGGGCAGATGGCTGGGCACTATAAAAGGGGGCACATGGCTGTGCACTATAAAAGGGGGCAGATGGCTGGGCACTATAAAAGGGGGCAGATGGCTGGGCACTATAAAAGGGGGCACATGGCTGGGCACTATAAAAGGGGGCACATGGCTGGGCACTATAAAAGGGGGCACATGGCTGGGCACTATAAAAGGGGGCACATGGCTGGGCACTATAAAAGGGGGCACATGGCTGGGCACTATAAAAGGGGGCACATGGCTGGGCACTATAAAAGGGGGCACATGGCTGGGCACTATAAAAGGGGGCACATGGCTGGGCACTTTAAAAGGGGGCACATAGCTGGGCACTATAAAAGGGGGCACATGGCTGGGCACTTTAAAAGGGGGCAGATGGCTGGGCACATATTACAAAAAACAGTAATAATTGAATGCAGTGACATTAATTTATGATAATAAAGAGTGGACACAGACCTACAGATACAACCGGCCCTTTGATGGGGACCAAACTGCTGATGCGGCCCCCGATGAATTTGAGTTTGACACCCCTGCCGTAGAGGATGCTGGGCACCCGTCCCAGTGCGTATTGTGTCTGCAGTTATTAAATGGCCCTTAACTCCAGAATATTTATGTGGAGACAACTTTCCTGACTTGACCATCTTCCTTGGATGTTTTCCCCCTGTGTGACTGCTCCCCAGCCTCGGAGGGTTGCATCCGTGGTCCCTAGGATCCAGTCCTGGATCCCGAACCATCGCCCCTCTAGGAGGTGAGAACTGTACAGCCACCAATGGAGTGAGATTCTGGTCTTGGAAGACAGGATTATCCTCCGGTGCATGTGTAGGTGGGATACGGACCACTTGTCCAACAGGTCCCACTGGAACACTCTGGCATGGAACCTGCCAAACTGAATGGCCTCGTAGGCCGCAACCATCTTCCCCAGCAACAGAATGCATTGATGGATTAACACTCTTGCTGGTTTTAGAATTTGTTTGACCAGACTCTGGATCTCCATAGCCTTTCCACTGGAAGAAAGCCTCTTCTGTGTCCAGTATGACTCCCAAAAACAACAACCGTGTCATTGGGACCAACTGCGATTTTGGCAAGTTTAGGAGCCAACCATGTTGTTAAAGAACTGTCAGGGAGAGTAGATGTTTTGCACCAACTGGTCCCTGGATCTTGCCTTTATCAGGAGATCATCCAAGTACTGGATAATTGTGACTCCTTGCTTGCGAAGGAGAACCATCATTTCCGCCATCACCCTGGTGAAAATCCTCGGAGCCGTGGACAGACCAAACGGCAACGTCTGAAATTGGTAATGACAATCCTGAATTGCAAACCTCAGGTAGCTTTATGCAGTGGCTAAATGGGAACATGTAAGTAGGCATCCTTTATGTCTACCAAAACCAGGAAATCTCCTTTATCCCCCGGACTGGAGATCACTACCCTGAGAGATTCCATCTTGAAATTGAATTTCTTTAGGTAGAAATTAAGGGATTTCAGATTTAAGATTGGTCTGACTGAGCCGTCCGGCTTCGGGACTACTAAGAGGCTTGAATAAAAACCTTCTCCCTGCTGACTAAGGCTGATTTGAACAATCGGTGAGGGGGAACTTCTTGAAACCCCAGTTTGTACCCTTGGGACACTATTTGTAAAACCCACGAGTCCAGGTCCGAATGAATCCAGAACTGACTGAAGAGTTTTAGACGTGCCCCCCAGTGGCGGAACTAGCGAGCAGTGGGCCCATGAGCGACAAAATGGCTTGGGGCCCCCCCCATTCCTTCCCATCCAAGTCCACCCCCTCACCCCTGGAGAGGATCTGGTGAGGGGGGCCTGCTCAGGGAAGTGGATACCTAGCAACAGTGCCGTAACTAGACATTTTAGCAGTGTGTGCAAGAAACGGCATTGGAGCCCCACCCCTGCATGCAAAACAGGGGCAGTGCGCGCCGTAGGCGCGCGCAAAAAAACATAGTGGCATGGCTTCGTGGTTAAGGGGTGTGGCCACAAAATAATACCAATTCATAAAACGGTGCACAGTAGTCTCCATTATTCAAATTACGCCGCACAGTAGCACCACTACACCAGGTAGAGACCCTTTTACACCTTACGGCGGACAGATTCCTCTTTTTACACATTACAGCAGACAGCGTCCTCTTTTTACACATTACAGCAGACAGCATCCCCTTTTTACACATTACGGCAGACAGCATCCCCCTTTTTTACACAACGGCAGACAGCGTGCCCTTGTTACACATAGCGGCAGACAGCGTGCATTTTTTTCACATAACGGCAGACAGCCTGCCCTTGTTAAACATAGCGGCAGACAGCGTACACTTTTTTCACATAACAGCAGTCAGCCTGCCCTTGTTACACATAATGGCAGACATCGTACACTTTTTACACATTACAGCAGACAGCTTGCCCTTGTTACACATTATGGCAGACAGCGTGCCCTTGTTGCACATTACGGCAGACAGCATCCCCCTTGTTACACATTACGGCAGGCAGATTCCCCCTTGTTACACATTGCGGCAGGCAGATTCCCCCTTTTTACACATTGCGGCAAGCAGCTTCCCCCTTTTTACACATTGCGGCAGGCAGATTCCCCCTTTTTACACATTGCGGCAGGCAGTCCCCCTTTTTACACATAGCTGCAGGCAGATTCCCCCTTTTTACACATAGCGGCAGGCAGATTCCCCCTTTTTACACATTGCGGCAGGCAGTCCCCCTTTTTACACATAGCTGCAGGCAGATTCCCCCTTTTAACACATAGCTGCAGGCAGATTCTTCCCTTTTACACATAGCTGCAGGCAGATTCCCCCTTTTTACACACAGCGGCAGGCAGATTCCCCCTTTTTACACATAGCGGCAGGCAGTCCCAAGAAAGAAAGAAAGAAAGAAAGAAAGAAAGAAAGAAGAATTATACTTACCCTCTCCGCTGGCTCAGGCTCCTCGTGCAGCTTGACGATTCCCGGGCAGTAGAGGAGGAGGAGGAGGGAGGTGGAGGAGGGAGCCGCAGCAGCGCTGTGTTATTGGTGGAGGCGCTGCTGCTGCTGCCCCTCTGCTTCACTATAGGCTGTTCTCGGAAGACAGCCTATAGTGAATCAGAGGGGCAGCAGCAGCAGCGCCTCCACCAGTAACAAAGCGCTGCTGCGGCTCCTTCCTTCACCTCCCTCCTCCTCCTCCTCCTCCCCCCCGTGCCGCTGCTCCTCTCATCTCCAAGCGACCCTCCTCCCTCTTCGTGTGTTACAGAGGCGGCAGCGTGTCTGGTGCTGCGGCTGCTGCCCGTAGTGCCCTGGCCTGATCTGTTCGTTACGACGGGCGGGCGGCGGGAGTCGCAGGACGCAGACCCGACGGGAGCGCTGGTGTGCGGCGGCGGCATGATACAATGAGTCATTGTGACTCATTGTAATGCCGGCGGCTGTGGGCCCTTGAGTGCGGCGGGGCCCCAGTGCAATGCACTGCCTGCCCTGCCAGTAGTTCCGCCCCTGGTGCCCCCCACTGGTGTGGGCTCCTGCAAGAGAGCCCCAAAATGCAGGCGCATGCGTATGCTCTTAGCAATTTTTGCAGTTGGATTGCTTATTGCGATTGCAATCCAACCTGAATCAGGCTCTATTACCTATCACAATGCACTGCGGGTAGTACAAAATGGGGTTAATATAAGAGAAAACCCCCCCAGAGCTGTGCTCCTTAACTGTCCCTGGTGGCTAGTGGAGCGGCTGCCCAGTAATCAGTGTCCACGCCAGTGCGCACATGGCCCACCCCCTACAGCCACGCTGGATCACGGTATAGTGTGGGCACAGAAGTCCCTTACCTCCCTTTCATCAGCGGCCTCGTGATCCCGGAGGGCGGTGTGTGTGTGACTGACCTTAGGAAGAAACCGGAGCCTCCGCTGCAGTGACCCAGCAACCAGGGCACGGGAGTATACTGCGCCGCTGGGAGTGATGGAGCTGCAGTAAAGATGTCTATTAGACCTAACCTGCTGCAGCCCTTGTAGATTCTTATAAAATAAGTTCTTCTTTTCTTGTCAAAATTAATAGCTAAGAATAGGCTGCCTGAGGCAGCCCCCTGTTAAGTGGCCTGCTACTGAAGGCACCAACTACAAACTGAGCTCCCTGTTCATGGAAGCGAGGTTATAGAGCAGGGGGCGCTGAGCATCTTGGGAACAGTCAAAAGCTTTGAGCCTGTTGGTGCCTCAGATCAAGATCCTACTCTACACCCCAATGTGAATCCTTGTGGAGTCCAGTGTACCCCACAGAAGAAATGAATGTGTCACACCCATTGGCAGCAACATTAGAATAGCTGCTGATGGGCACAATTGAGAAAGGAAGGGGGGAAAACATTTGAATCCAGCACATATATGTAATTTGAATATGTAATTTGTACCTTCCTACTTTAAAATGTAATGGATGAACCTCACCCTGTGAGAACTATCTTCATGATCAAGAGATCTCATACGCAAAAAAAGCATGTGTTGGGATAGGGCTGTGGAGGGCGGCTGCTCGAGCACACCCCCGTCAAGTTAAGGAGATTCAACTGAGGAAGCACAAGGGAACTCTTGTCTGGGGACAACAACTGCAGGGAGACCACATCTTTTCAGATGAAAACGAGAGGGCGGAAGGCTGCCTAATACTGAAGCACCCTCAAACATCAAACCATATGCAACAACTAGTACAAGCATTCCTGGGGAAAGGTCTGCAGCAGACGGATTTGCATACGGTGATGTCATCCAAGCAGTGGGCCAAAGTTGGCTGGAACCCTCATCTGCATATGAAAAGAGAAAAGGGGCGCTTGGATGACCCCTAGTTCGCATTGAACACCCCCCACCCTCCTTTGGTGTGGGGCTCATGTTGGCCATGACCCAGCCCCTGAAGCATTCAAGCTGATTTCTTGCAGCAGCTGGGCACTGTAACAGCTCCAGAGCTGCTCTGTAAGGCAAATAAAAGGGTGTGGGCCCTGCAACACCACCTGTAGTTCGCATTGTGCGTTGGAAGGCACAAAGTAAGCAGACGGGAGAAGTCAGGATAGTGCGCAAGGGCATAGAAGGGAGGGGCTCAAGAAAAGAGAAGTGGAAACAGACAGCAAACTAGGCTGGAGAGAGACCTGAGACAATGAGATCTAAATTATACCAGAGCCAACCAGGGGAAAGCACAAATGCAGTCCCCCCCCCCTACCACAAATTATGCAGTCGAGATTCCTACATTTGGGGAAATCACAGAGGTCAGCATACCCAGAATGCAATGAATGAACCTCACCCTGGGAAAACAATCTTCATGACCATGGTATCACCTAAGCAAAATAAGTATGATTTGAGATAGGGCTGGAGAGGGCCGCTGCTCAGGCACACCTCCGTCAAGTAAAGGAGATTCAACTGAGGCAGCACAAGGGAACTCTCATCTGGGGACAACAACTGCAGGGAGAACACATTTTCAGACGAATGTGTGAGGGCAGAAGGCTGCCTAATACTGAAGCACCCCCCAAACAACAAACCAAATGCAACAACTAGTGCAAGCATTCCTGGGGGAAGGCCTGCAGCAGATGGATTCGCATATGGTGATGTCATCCAAGCAATGGGTATAGTTGGCTGCAACCCTCGTCTGCATATGAAAAGAGAAAATGGTCACGCAGGGCATGGCGGCCTTTGTGGGGTTGCGCTTGGATGACCCCTAGATCGCTTTATACACCCCCATCAGTGTGGGGCTCATGTTGGCCATGCCCCAGCCCCTGAAGCATTCAAGCTGATTTCTTGCAGCAGCTGGACCCAGTAACAGCTCCAGAGTTGCTCTACAAGACAAGCAAAAGGGTGTGAGCCATGCAGCACCACCTGTAGTTTGCATACACACATATATAGGACAGCATCTCTTATATGCCCCAGGGGCAATAAAATAGTATCCTTATCTAGGGTATCCGTCCATGCCGCTACAGCACTACACATACACACCCAGGCCGACGCAATTGCCGGTCTGAGTAAGGTACCTGAATGTGTATAAATGGACTTCAGGGTAATCTCCTGTTTGCGGTCAGCAGACTCTTTGAGGGTAGCCGTATCCTGGGACGGGAGGGCTAACTTCTTGGATAAGCGTGTTAATGCTTTGTCCACCCAAGGGGAGGATTCCCATCGTAACCTATCCGTTGATGGGAAAGGATACGCCATAAGAATCCTTTTGGAAATCTGCAGGAGATTCCCAAGCTTTTTCACATAACTCGTTCAGCTCGTGTGAGGGGAAAAGGTTACCTCAGGCTTCTTTCCCTTGTACATATGTACCCTCTTGTCAGGGATAGGGGGCTCCTCTGTGATGTGCAAAACATCTTTTATTGCCATAATCATATATCAAATGTATTTTGCCAATTTTGGCTGTAACTTTGCATCATCGTAATCGACACTGGAGTCAGAATCCGTGTCGGTATCTGTGTCAACAATCTGGATAGTGGGCACTTATGAGACCCTGACAGTCCCTGCGACATAGGATCAGGCATGGGTTGAGACCCTGACTGTCCCAAAGCTTCAGCCTTGTCTAATCTTTTGTGCAATGAGTTTACACTAGCATTTAAAACATTCCACATATCCATCCAATCAGGTGTCGGCGGAGACACCACATTCATTTGCTCCCGCTCCTCTCTAATATAGCCTTCTTCCTCAGACATGTCGACACACGCGTACCGACACACCACACACACAGGGAATGCTTTTACTGAAGACATTTCCCCCACAAGGCCCTTTGGCAGAGCTGGCCCTAACCAATATGATGCCCTAGGCAAGATTTTGCCTGGTGCCCCCTAGCACCACCGCTGGTTCCGCCTCTGACCTTGCACCTCTTTCCCAGCATCATCAACCCTCACCCATAACAGTACTTATTTTGGTGTTTGTACCCCCTATATTTTAAACAGGAACAGTTTGCACATTTGGCGCACAGTCCAAAAAGGGGTGTGTTTTTGCTGGCAATGGGCATGTCCACACAATAGTACCCCCAATTAAAATTCCGCCACACAGTACTGCAATTTTATTCACATTTGATCACGCGATAGTGTCCATAATTCACATTACATCCCACAGTAGTATCACTTTACCTTATAATCGTTACTTCTCACAGTAGTGCTCCTTATTCACATTACATCACACTGAATTGCTCCTTATTTACATTACACCACACCCTATTGCTCTTTATTCACATTAGACGACACAGTAAATGCCCTTTCTATACGCAACGCTACATATTAGAGCACCTTATACACATAATGCCACACATTAGTAATGCATTTATACACATAATTCCACACAGTAATGCCCCTTACACATATGAGACACATCATTAATGTCCTTATAAACATAATGCGTCTTACACATTATGACAACCTTTATTAATGCCCTTTTACACATAATGGCCCTCATTCCGAGTTGTTAGCTCGCAAGCTGCTTTTAGCAGCATTGCACACGTTAAGCCGCCGCCTACTGGGAGTGAATCTTAGCTTATCAAAATTGCGAACGAAAGATTAGCAGAATTGCGAATAGACACTTCTTAGCATTTTCTGAGTAGCTCCAGACTTACTCGACAACTGTGTTCAGTTCAGTCAGTTTCGTTCCTGGTTTGACGTCACAAACACACCCAGCGTTCGCCCAGACACTCCCCCGTTTCTTCAGACACTCCCGCGTTTTACCCAGAAACGGCAGCGTTTTTTCACACACACCCATAAAACGGCCAGTTTCCGCCCAGAAACACCCACTTCCTGTCAATCACACTACGATCAGCAGAACAAAGAAAAAACCTCGTAATGCCGTGAGTAAAATACCTAACTGCATAGCAAATTTACTTTGCGCAGTCGCAGAGCGAACATTGCGCATGCGCAATTAGCGGAAAATCGCTGCGATGCGAAGAAAATTACCGAGCGAACAACTTGGAATGACCACCCTTGCGCATGCGCAATTAGCGGAAAATCGCTGCGATGCGAAGAAAATTACTGAGCGAACAACTCGGAATGACCACCAATGTCCCTTACACATATGCCGCACATTATTAATGCCCTTATACACATAATGACACACATAGTGCCCCTTACACATATGTTGCACATTATTAATGCATTTTTACATGACACACATAATGCTCCTTACTCATATTCCGAACACTACTGCACAATCAACCCACTCACATGCACATAGCACTCACACTGCCACTAACACTGTGACCTCTGCCTCTGCTTGGATACAGATGTGTCCTCATAAATCTTGCCTCAATGCTAACGTTGGGGCACCTTTTTTTTATTAAAATGCATCTTATTTGCATTGCTATGTTGTTAGGATGCACACGCAGCTTCTGCTGATTAAAATGATATGCAGCACGCCTATATACTGTGTGAGACTGTGGCTGTATCTGCATATGAAATGCTACACACAGAATATAGGCATGCCGCATATCATTTTAATCAGCAGAAGTTGCTGATGCCCCTAGGCATATCAAATGCCCTAGGCAATTGCCTAGTTTGCCTATGCCTATGGCCGGCTCTGCCCTTTGGAGAGACAGAGAGAGCGTATGCCAGCACATACCCCAGCGCTATATAACCCAGGAATAGCACAGTAACTTAATGTTTGCACAGTAGCGCTGCTGTATGTAATTTGCGCCAAATTATGGGCCCCCCCCTCCTCTCTTTTCAACCCTCTTGTCTACCGTGGTATAAGCAGGGGAGAGTCCGGGGAGCTTCCTCTCAGCGGTGCTGTGGAGAAAAAATGGCGCTGGTGAGTGCTGAGGGAGAAGCCCCGCCCCCTCGGCGGCGGGCTTCTGTCCCGCTTAAACTGTACAATTGGCGGGGGCTCATACATATATACAGTGCCCAGCTGTATATATATATGTTATATTTCTGCCAAAAACAGGTTTATATTGCAGCCCAGGGCGCCCCCCCCTGCGCCCTGCACCCTTACAGTGACCGGAGTATGTGAGGTGTATGGGAGCAATGGCGCACAGCTGCAGTGCTGTGCGTTACCTCAATGAAGATCATGAAGTCCTCTGCCGCCTCTGAAGTCTTCTTTTCTTCTCATACTCACCCGGCTTCTATCTTCCGGCTCTGCGAGGGGGACGGCGGCGCGGCTCTGGGACGGACGGCGAGGGTGAGATCCTGCGTACCAATCCCTTTGGAACTAATCCCTTTGGAGCTAATGGTGTCCAGTAGCTTAAGAAGCAGGACCTTGCAACTCGGAGAGTAGGGCTGCTTCTCTCCCCTCAGTCCCTCGATGCAGGGAGTCTGTTGCCAGCAGTGCTCCCTGAAAATTAAAAACCTAACAAAATACTTTCTGTCAGAAAGCTCAGGAGAGCTCCTGAAAAGCACCCAGTCTCCACTGGGCACAGTATCAAACTGAGGTATGGAGGAGGGGCATAGAGGGAGGAGCCAGTGCACACCCAGAACTAAAGTCTTTCTTAAAGTGCCCATGTCTCCTGCGGAGCCGTCTATCCCCATGGTCCTTACGGAGTCCCCAGCATCCTCTAGGACGTTAGAGAAAATAGGATTTTAATACCTACCGGTAAATCCTTTTCTCTTAGTCCGTAGAGGATGCTGGGCACCCGTCCCAGTGCGTACTGTGTCTGCAGTTATTAAATGGCCCTTAACTCCAGAACATTTATGTGGAGACAACTTTCCCGACTTGACCATCTTCCTTGGACGTTTTCCCCCTGTGTGACTGCTCCCCAGCATCGGAGGGTTGCATCCATGGTCCCTAGGATCCAGTCCTGAATCCCGAACCTTCGCCCCTCTAGGAGGTGAGAACTGTGCAGCCACCAATGGAGTGAGATTCTGGTCTTGGAAGACAGGATTATCCTCCGGTGCGTGTGTAGGTGGGATCCGGACCACTTGTCCAACAGGTCCAACTGGAAAACTCTGGCATGGAACCAGCCAAACTGAATGGGCTCGTAGGCCGCAACCATCTTACCCAGCAACCAAATGCATTGATGGATTAACACTCTTGCTGGTTTCAGAATTTGTTTGACCAGACTCTGGATCTCCAGAGCCTTTCCACTGGAAGAAAACCTCTTCTGTGTCCAGTATCACTCCCAAAAACAACAACCGCGTCATTGGGACCAACTGCGATTTTGGCAAGTTTAGGAGCCAACTATGTTGTTGAAGAACTGTCAGGGAGAGTGCAATGTTTTGCACTAACTGGTCCCTGGATTTCGCCTTTATCAAAAGATCATCCAAGTACGGGATAATTGTTACTCCTTGCTTGCGATCACCCTGGTGAAAATCCTCGGAGCCGTGGACAGACCAAACGGCAATGTCTGAAATTGGTAATGACAATACTGAATTGCAAACCTCAGGTAGCTTGATGCAGAGGCTAAATGGGAACATGTAAGTAGGCATCCTTTATGTCTACCAAAACCATGAAATCTCCTTCCTCTGGACTGGAGATCACTGCACTGAGAGATTCCATCTTGAAATTTAATTTCCTTAGGTAGAAATTGAGGGATTTCAGATTTCAGATTGGTCTGACTGAGCTGTCCGGCTTAGGGACCACGAAGAGGCTTGAATAAAAACCTTCTCCCTGCTGACTAAAGCCGATTTGAACAATCGGTGAGGGGGAACGTCTTGAAACCCCAGTTTGTACCCTTGGGACACTATTTGTAAAACACACGAGTCCATGTCCGAATGAATCCAGAACTGACTGAAGAGTTTTAGACGTGCCCCCACTGGTGCGGGCTCCTGCAAGAGAGCCCCAGCATCATGCGGTGGATTTGGCAGAAGCAGAGGATGATCTCTGCTCCTGCGATCTTGAAGAGGATGCAGACCTCTTCCCTCTTCTCCTTCCTCTACCTGCGAAGAAAGGGGAATCTTAACTTCTTGCATATCTATTGGGCCGAAATGACTGCATCAGATAATGATGCGTCTTCATCCGTTGGGAGGGAACATAGGGCAAGAAGGTTGACTTACCTGCGGGAGCTGCCGAGATCAAATTAACTAGGCAGTCACCAAACAACGCTTCACCTTCATAGGGAAGAGACTCCCTTTCTTCTTGGAGTCAGCATCAGCATTCTCTTGGTGAATCCACAATGCCCTCCTATCCGAGACTGCCATGAAATTGGCCCGTGAACTCAAGAGTCCTATATCCCTTGCAATCTCACGTAAGTATGCTGCAGTGTCCTTGATATGATACAACGTAAGGAGTATCCCATCTCTCCAAGGTATCTTTATCGGATGACAAGGTATTCGACCAATTCTTGAATACTACTACTCACCCATGCTCATGTAATGGCAGGTCTAAGTAATGTACCCTTGGTTACATAACTAGAAATAATGTAGCTTCCTGCATACGATCCGCTGGATTTGTGACAGGGCCCCGTGCAGAACAGGGGGTGACTCCCACTTTATTCTGTCCGCGGCGGGAAATGAATAAACAACCAGAATCCTTTTGGGGATTTGAAACCATCTTGTCGAGCTGGCCCAGACTTTCTCAAACAGAGATGGAGGAACGTTACATAAGCTTTCATTATATATCTATATATACACATACATATAGACCCCTTTGTCAGGAACAGCAGGGTCTTCAGTGATTTTAATATGTCCTTAATATCCACAATCATGTACTGAATGCTCCTTGCCAATATTGGATCTAATCAGGAAACATTATGGTCGACATAGGAATCAGTATCCGTGTCAGTATCAGTGTGTAGTAACTGGGCAAAATAACATTTTTGCGACCCCGCGGGGCATGAGGGAAAAGAAACATAGCCATGAACATCACATCTATTCTCTACGTCTGTGTCTGGGACACAGATTTATCCAACCTTACTCTGATATTACTGAAACTTTTACCCAGTCAGTTATTGGTGGTGCCAACAGGGCCACCATCATATGTCTGCATTCCTAATATAGTTTCCTCTTGGGAAAAACATTCAGCCACCGACATGTTGACACACATGTACCAAGTACCCACAGACACATCGGCTTATGGGGGACAGACCATCAGTAAATCTGTCAGAGGGACACAGAGGATTTTTCAGCTCACAATCCAGCGCCAAAAGTACACAGTCTGGGAAATAATAAACTCTATAGTGATAGACTTGTAATGCTCTAAAGATGTTCTGGTGAGGTGAGGAAGAAGCCCCGCTACTGTAATGGCGCGTATCTGTCCCGCTCAGAAATAATTAATTACGCTAGCGGGGTAAGGACAGTGCCCAGGCACTAATGTCCACTTTTTCCAGCCTTTTGTGAGGAATTTATGCTGCCCAGGGTGCCCCCCCCCTGTGCCCTGCACCCTGCAGTGCCTGTGTTTGTGTGGGAGCATGGCGCGCAGCGTTCCGCTCGCTGCTCGGTACCTCAGAATGCCATCACTGGAGAAGAAGTCTTCTGTACTTCTGCTACTCACCTGTCTTCTGGCTCTGTAAGGGGGTGACGGCAGGCTGCGGGAGTGTGCATCTAGGCGTACCCAGCGATCAGCACCCTCAGGAGCTAATGGTGTCCTGTCACCCTGAAGCAGAGCCATTGAACTCACTAGAAGTTGGTCATACTTCTCTCCCCTAAGTCCCACGAAGCAGGGAGACTGTTGCCAGCAGCCTCCCTGAAAATAAAAAAAACTAACAAGTCTTTTCAGAGAAACTCAGTAGAGCTCCCCTGTAGTGCATCCAGTATCACTGCGCACAATACTAAAACTGGAGTCTGGAGGAGGGGCATAGAGGGAGGAGACAGTTCACACCCTTTGAAAGTCTTAAAGTGCCCATGTCTCCTGCAGATCCCGTCTATACCCCATGGTTCTTAATGTGACCCCAGCATCATCTAGGACGTATGAGAAAACAAATAACGCACACATGAGGAGGAGAGAACTAAGGAAGCTATAAGGAGAAGAGGGGAGGGAGGGGGGGTTGAAAGGTAAGGTAGTAGTAAAGGCATATTGGATAAACTACAACCTTATACATATTCATTAATGTACCAGTAGTTAGAAGTAGAAGAGCTCTAACAGAAACCACAAAGCTTATCTAAAGCCACACCACACTGGATATGCCCAATCTCATTTGATTTTTGAAGCAAAGCAGTATTGGACTTTGTTAATACATGGATGGGAGACTGCTTGGTAGTATCAGATTCTTTAGGTGTTTTTAAACTACCAACACCATTTTCTTGGTACATTTAATTTTTACATGTATTCTTTTATGTACCAGAAGTTAGAAGTAGAAGAGCTGTAATAAAAACCACCAGCTCATCTACAGCCACAGCACACTGGATTTGCCCAATCTCTCCTGATCATGGAAGCTGAGCAGTGTTGGTCCTGGTTTTAGTACTTGGATGGGAGACCACCAGGAAATACCAGGAGCTGTGTGTATTTTTACAATACTAACACCGTTCTCTTGATGCATTCCATTTTGAAACATTGGGGCAGATCTATTAAGCCTGGTGAACTGATAAAGTGCAAGGTGATAAAGTACCAGCCAGTCTGCTCCTAACTGTCATTTTTCAAACCCAGCCTGTGACATGGCAATTAGGAGCTGATTGGCTGGTACTTTATCACCATGCAAATTATCATTTCACCAGGTTTAATAAATCGTCCGCTTACTCATTTATGTACGAGTAGTTAGAAGTAGAAGAACTCTAACAGAAACCACTAAGCTCATCTACAGCCACACCACACTGTATATGCCCAATATCACCTGATTTTAGGCCTGGTTTGTTCTTGGATGTGAGACCACCTGGGAATACCAGGTGCTGTAGGTAGTTTTATACTACCAACACCGTTCTCTTGATGCATTCTATTTTGAAACTTATTCATTGATGTACCAGTAGTTAGAAGTAGAAGTTAGAAACAGCAAAAATCATCTACAGCCGCATCACACTGGATATGTCCAATCTCATCTGATGTTGGAAGCTAAGCAGTGTTGTGCCTGGTTAGTTTTTGGATTTCAGGTCCTGCCTTCTGGTTTGGCCACGGCACCTCGGAAATTCACCAAGGTCATGGCCGTGATGACGACCCTTCACCATCGGTGGACCAGGGAGGAATCTCTCCTCCCGATAAACATTCTGGAATTGCAGGCAGTGTTCAATTCATTGACACTGGCCCTGCCTCTAGTACAGAACAGGCCTGTTCAAGTACAATCGGACAACGCCACCACGGTAGTGTACACAAATCATCAAGGCGGCACTCGAAATTGCATAGCAAAGCTGGAAGTATCAAAAATCCTCAGTTGGGTAGAACGTCATCTGCCAGCAATATCGGCAGTGTTCATTCCCGGAGTCCTCAACTGGGAAGCGGATTTCCTCAGTCGTCAGGACGTTCACGCTGGAGAGTGGAGAGGCCGCAGCAGAAATGTCTGCACTGGTGTCAGTAGGTGACTGAGGCAGGGATGACTGGGAGATAGTGGGTGACTGAAGCATGTATGAGTGGGAGATAGTGGGTGACTGAGGCCGGGGTGACTGGGAGATAGTCAGTGACTAAGGCAGGGGTGATATGGATATAGTGGATGACTGTGGCAGGGGTGACAGGGACAGTAGGAGACAGGGATAGTGGGTGACTGAGGCAGGGGTGATAGGGTGACAGTGGGTGACTGAGGCAGGGGTGACAGGGATAGTGGGTGACTGAGGCAGGGGTGATATGGAGATAGTGGTTGACTGAGGCAGGGGTGACAGAGATAGTGGGTGACTAAAGCAGGGGTGACTGGTATAGTAGGTGACTGAGGCAGGGGTCGCAGGTATAGTGGTTAACTGAGGCAGCGGTGACTGGGAGATAGTGGGTAACTGGGGCAGGGGTGACAGGGAAAGTGTGTGACTCAGGCAGGGGTGATAGGGAGATAGTGGGCAGCAGATCACTGCCTTGCTGACAGCAGCACATCCCTGCCTCATTGACAGCAGCACATACCTGCCTTACTGACAGCAGCAGATCACTGCCTCACTGACAGCAGCAGATCACTGCTTCACTGACAGCAGCAGATCCCTGCCTCACTGGCAGCAGCAGATCCCTGCCTCACTGGCAGCAGCAGATTCCTGCCTCACTGGCAGCAGCAGATCCCTGCCTCACTGGCAGCAGCAGATCCCTGCCTTACTGACAGCTGTATATAGGGCCTAATTCAGACCTGATCTCTGCTGTGCATATTCACACAACAGGAGATCAGGTCTGAAGTGTGTGTGTGTGCTGGTGCCGCAGTGCACCGGCACATGCCAGAGATGCGATCAGCATCTCTGCCCAGTGAGCGCCTCTGCCAACACATACTTATCTTGCATATGAGATCTCTTGATCATAAAGATAGTTCTCACAGGGTGAGGTTCATCCATTACATTTTAAAGTAGGAAGGTACAAATTACATATTCAAATTACATATATGTGCTGGATTCAAATGTTTTCCCCCCTTCCTTTCTCAATTGTGCCCATCAGCAGCTATTCTAATATTGCTGCCAATGGGTGTGACACATTCATTTCTTCTGTGGGGTACACTGGACTCCACAAGGATTCACATTGGGGTGTAGAGTAGGATCTTGATCTGAGGCACCAACAGGCTCAAAGCTTTTGACTGTTCCCAAGATGCTCAGCGCCCCCTGCTCTATAACCTCGCTTCCATGAACAGGGAGCTCAGTTTGTAGTTGGTGCCTTCAGTAGCAGGCCACTTAACAGGGGGCTGCCTCAGGCAGCCTATTCTTAGCTATTAATTTTGACAAGAAAAGAAGAACTTTTTTTATAAGAATCTACAAGGGCTGCAGCAGGCTAGGTCTAATAGACATCTTTACTGCAGCTCCATTACTCCCAGCGGCGCAGTATACTCCCGTGCCCTGGTTGCTGGGTCACTGCAGCGGAGGCTCCGGTTTCTTCCTAAGGTCAGTCACACACACACACCGCCCTCCGGGATCACGAGGCCGCTGATGAAAGGGAGGTAAGGGGCTTCTGTGCCCACACTATACCGAGATCCAGCGTGGCTGTAGGGGGCGGGCCGTGTGCGCACTGGCGTGGACACTGATTACTGGGCAGCTGCTCCACTAGCCACCAGGGACAGTTAAGGAGCACAGCTCTGGGGGTTTTTCTCCTATATTAACCCCATTTTGTACTACCTGCAGTGCATTGTGATAGGTAATAGAGCCTGATTCAGGTTGGATTGTAATCGCAATAAGCAATCCAACTGCAAAAATTGCTAAGAGCATACGCATGCGCCTGCATTTTCTGTGGCACCCCGCAGATAATGCGATCACCTCTGACTGTCAATCGGTGCGGGGGGGGGTCAGCAACAATCCATTTCAAAGTCTGAGATGGAGCGGTGCAGGGGCAGGGCTACAAAATGGGGTCGGCAACGGAGAAACAGGAGGCGTGGTCAGAGCGGCTGCATGACATCACATGCAGCCGCTGCGATCACAAAAATGGTGGCGGCTTCCTGCGCACACGTACAGTCTGCACCAACAGGAGGCTAACCCATTTTTTATGATCACGCTGAACTGCACTGAGACTGCAATTTCAGCGTGGTCAAGAAGGGAGGCGGCATGCTGGGTGGCCATGCCCGGTGATGGGTGGCCCCAGCATGCGAACCAAAGGATTGCAAATTCTGTTACTTAGCAGAATTTGCAATCCTTACTGAATTAGGCCCATTGATTACAAAATTGTAAACAATATTTGAAGTTTTTCTTCAGGGACTAACACAAAAGATGCTTGGGGCTACTAACACATGGGTAAGCCACGTAAAGCTTCCCATGGGTCAGTGGCATCACAACAGGGTTGCGGCACACACCCGAGTGTCACCCGCCAAGGGGGGTGACACCAAAGTGCCGGCTCTTCTTCAGTGACAGAATATGGGTGTTTCACTGTGACATTACGTGCAACACCCAGTTTCTGTCACTGTGCAGGAGCCAGCACCACTCACACATTAGTCCCAGAGTGCAGCCCCCAACCCCCGGGATACCCGGAGCAACAAAATGGTGATTCAGGCCATGCCCCTACCTATGAGACCATGCCTCCTTTTTACCATTGCGCTGCTTATCTGCGCGCACTGCATTACAATCTCCTTCACCACCTCTCTGGGTGTCACCAGTGATAGTGACACCTCTGCCATGCTTGTAGCAGCTGGTCCTAAGATCTACGCCTCCAGCCCTGAGTGTTTGCCCATGTGACTTGTTGATCATCATAGCGAAACAGATGCTTACAGAAAACTGCAGGGGCTTAGATTGAAAAGAAAAACATTGATGAACCCATCATTTCAGCGACAGGGTCTGCCACACGACTGACTGAAATGACTGGTTGGTTTGTGCCCCCACCAAAAAAGAATCAATCAATCTCTCCTTGCACAAACTGGCTCTACAGAGGCAAGATGTCCACCTCATCATCCTCCGATTCCTCACCCCTTTCACTGTGTACATCCCCCTCCTCACAGATTATTAATTCGTCCCCACTGAAATCCACCATCTCAGATCCCTGTGTACTTTCTGGAGGCAATTGCTGGTGAATGTCTCCACGGAGGAATTGATTATAATTCATTTTGATGATCATCATCTTCTCCACATTTTCTGGAAGTGACCTCGTACGCCGATTGCTGACAAGGTGAGCGGCATTCACTAAACACTCTTTTGGAGTACACACTGGAGGGAGGGCAACGTAGGTAGAATAAAGCCAGTTTGTGCAAGGGCCTCCAAATTGCCTCTTTTTCCTGCCAGTATACATACTGACGTGCCTACCTGGATGCAGTCACTCATATAATTCTCCACCATTCTTTCAAAGGTGACAGAATCATATGCAGTGACAGTAGACGACATGTCGGTAATCGTTGCCAGGTCCTTCAGTCCGGACCAGATGTCAGCACTCACTCCAGACTGCCCTGCATCACCGCCAGCGGGTGGGCTCGGAATTCTTAGCCTTTTCCTCGCACCCCCACTTGCGGGAGAATGTGAAGGAGGAGCTGTTGACGGGTCACGTTCCGCTTGACTTGACAATTTTCTCACCAGCAGGTCTTTGAACCTCTGCAGACTTGTGTCTGCCGGAAAGAGAGATACAATGTAGGTTTTAAATCTAGGATCGAGCACGGTGGCCAAAATGTAGTGCTCTGATTTCAACAGATTGAATCCTGGTTAAGTGAATTAAGGGCTCCATCCACAAGTCCCACATGCCTAGTGGAATCGCTCTGTTTTAGCTCCTCCTTCAATGTCTCCAGCTTCTTCTGCAAAAGCCTGATGAGGGGAATGACCTGACTCAGGCTGGCAGTGTCTGAACTGACTTCACGTGTGGCAAGTTCAAAGGGTTGCAGAACCTTGCACAATGTTGAAATCATTCTCCACTGCGCTTGAGTCAGGTGCATTCCCCCTCCTTTGCCTATTTAGTGGGCAGATGTATAGGCTTGAATGGCCTTTTGCTGCTCCTCCATCCTCTGAAGCATATAGAGGGTTGAATTCCACCTCGTTACCACCTCTTGCTTCAGATGATGGCAGGACAGGTTCAGGAATGTTTGGTGCTGCTCCAGTCTTCGACATGCGGTGGCTGAAGGCAGAAAGTGGCCCGCAATTCTTCGGGCCACCGACAGCATCTCTTGCACGCCCCTGTCGTTTTTTAAATAATTCTGCACCACCAAATTAAATGTATGTGCAAAACATGGGACGTGCTGGAATTTGCCCAGATGTAATGCACGCACAATATTGGTGGCGTTGTCCGATGTCACAAATCCCCAGGAGAGTCCAATTGGGGTAAGCCATTCTGCGATGATGTTCCTCAGTTTCCGTAAGAGGTTGTCAGCTGTGTGCCTCTTATGGAAAGCGGTGATACAAAGCGTAGCCTGCCTAGGAACGAGTTGGCAATTGCGAGATGCTGCTACTGGTGCCGCCGCTGCTGTTCTTGCTGCGGGGGGCAATACATCTACCCAGTGGGCTGTCACAGTCATATAGTCCTGAGTCTGCCCTGCTCCACTTAACCACAGACAAGTGGACATTGGGTACAACTGCATTTTTTAGGACACTGGTGACTCTTTTTCTGAGGTCTGTGTACATTTTCGGTATCGCCTGCCTAGAGAAATGGAACCTAGAGGGTATTTGGTACCGGGGACACAGTACCTCAATCAAGTCTCTAGTTGCCTGTAAATTAACGATGGATACCGGAACCACGTTTCTCACCACCCAGGCTGACAAGACCTGAGTTATCCGCTTTGCAGCAGGATGACTGCTGTGATATTTCATCTTCCTCGCAAAGGACTGTTGGACAGTCAATTGCTTACTGGAAGTAGTACAAGTGGTCTTCCGACTTCCCCTCTGGGATGACGATCGACTCCCAGCAGCAACAACAGCAGCGCCAGCAGCAGTAGGCGTTACACTCAAGGATGCATCGGAGGAATCCCAGGCAGGAGAGGACTCGTCAGACTTGCCAGTGACATGGCCTGCAGGACTATTGGCTCTCCTGTCTAATGAGGAAATTGACATTGAGGGAGTTGGTGGTGTGGTTTGCAGGAGCTTGGTTACAAGAGGAAGGGATTTAGTGGTCAGTGGACTGCTTCCGCTGTCATCCAAAGTTTTTGAACTTGTCACTGACTTATGATGAATGCGCTGCAGGTGTCGTATAAGGGAGGATGTTCCGAGGTGGTTAACGTCCTTATCCCTACTTATTACAGCTTGACAAAGGCAACACACGGCTTGACACCTGTTGTCCGCATTTGTGTACAGGATGCATACCTTCATGTCCCCATTTATCCACCTCATCAGGCGTACCTCAGATTTGCGGTACAGGACTGTCATTGCCAATTTCAGACGTTGCTGTTTGGTCTCTCCATGGCCCTGAGAATTTTCACCAAGGTAATGGCGGAAATGATGGTGCTCCTGTGCAAGCAAGGTGTCACAATTATCCCGTACTTGGGCGATCTCATAAAAGCGAGATCAAGAGAGCAGTTGCTGAACAGCGTATCACTTTCACTGAAAGTGTTACAGCAACACTGCTGGATTCTCAATATCCCGAAGTCGCAGTTGATTCCTACTACTCGTCTGTCTTTTTTGGGCATGATTCTGGACACGGACCAGAAGAGGGTTTATCTCCTGATAGAAAAGGCCCAGGAACTCATGACTCTCGTCAGGAACCTATTGAAACCAAAACTTGTGTCAGTGCATCACTGCACTCGAGTCCTGGGAAAGATGGTGGCATCATACGAGGCCATTCCATTTGGCAGGTTCCATGCGAGGACTTTCCAATGGGACCTACTGGACAAGTGGTCCGGGTCACATTTACAGATGCATTGGTTGATCACCCTGTCCCCCAGGGTCAGGGTATCACTCCTGTGGTGGCTGCAGAGTGCTCACCTTCTCGAGGGACGCAGATTCAGCATTCAGGGCTGGATCCTGGTGACCACAGACGCAAGCCTCCAAGGTTGGGGAGCAGTCACACAGGGAAGAAATTTCCAAGGTCTTTGGTCAAGTCAAGAGACTTGTCTTCACATCAACATATACAATGCCCTACGTCAAGCGGAGACCTTACTTTGCGACCAACCGGTTCTGATCCAGTCAGACAACGTCACCGCAGTGGCTCATGTAAACCGCCAAGGCGGCACAAGGAGCAGAGTGGCGATGGCACAAGCCACCAGAATTCTTCGCTGGGTGGAGAATCACGCAAGCGCACTGTCAGCAGTGTTCATTCCGGGAGTGGACAACTAGGAAGCAGACTTCCTCAGCAGACACGACCTATATCCGGGAGAGTGGGGACTTCATCAGGAAGTCTTTGCACAGATTACAAGTCGGTGGGAACTGCCACAGATAGACATGATGCCGTCCCGGCTCAACAAAAAGCTACAGAGGTATTGCGCAAGGTCAAGAGACCCTCAGGCAGTAGCTGTAGACGCCCTAGTGACACCGTGGGTGTTCCGGTCGGTCTATGTATTTCCTCCTCTTCCTCTCATACCCAAGGTGTTGAGGATAATAAGACAAAGAAAAGTGAGAACAATCCTCATTGTTCCAGATTGGCCACGGAGGACCTGGTATCCGGATCTGCAGGAAATGCTCACAGAAGATCTGTGGCCTCTCCCTCTAAGACAGGACCTGTTGCATCAGGGGCCCTGTCTGTTCCAAGACTTACTGCGGCTGCGTTTGACGGCATGGCGGTTGAATGCCGGATCCTAGCATTCCGGTTGAGGTCATCCCTACGCTGATAAAGGCTAGGAAGGATGTAACATTAAAACATTACACCGTATATGGCGAAATTATGTTTCTTGGTGTGAGGCCAGGAATGCTCCTACGGAAGAACTCCATCTGGGCCGTTTCCTTCACTTCCTACAAACTGGAGTGAATTTGGGCCTACAATTAGGCTCTATTAAGGTCCAGATTTCGGCCTTATCCATTTTCTTTCAAAAAGAATTGGCTTCTCCTCCAGAAGTTCAGACTTTTGTAAAAGGAGTGCTGCATATTCAGCCTCCTTTTGTGCCTCCGGTGGCACCTTGGGACCTTAACGTGGTGTTAAGTTTTCTAAAATCACACTGGTTTGAACCACTTAAAACAGTGGAGTTAAATTATCTCACGTGGAAGGTGGTCATGTTATTAACCTTGGCTTCGGCTAGGCGAGTGTCGGAATTAGCGGCTTTGTCACATAAAAGCCCATATTTGGTATTCCATGTGGATAGAGCGTAATTGCGGACCCGTCCTCAATTCCTACCAAAAGTGGTCTCATCTTTTCATATGAACCAACCTATTGTGGTGCCTGTGGCTACGCGTGACTTGGAGGATTCCGAGTTACTTGATGTGGTCAGGGCTTTGAAAATTTACGTGGCCAGGACGGCTAGAGTCAGGAAAACTGAAGCGCTGTTTGTCCTGTATGCAACCAACAAGATTGGTGCCCCTGCTTCAAAGCAGGCTATTGCTCGCCGGATTTGTAACACGATTCAGCAAGCGCATTCTATGGCTGGATTGCAGTTACTGAAATCGGTCAAGGCCCATTCCACGAGGAAAGTGGGCTCTTCTTGGGCGGCTGCCCGAGGGGTCTCGGCACTACAGCTGTGTCAAGCTGCTACTTGGTCGGGTTCAAACACCTTTGCAAAATACTATAAGTTTGATACCCTGGCTGAGGAGGAACTCATGTTTGCTCAATCGGTGCTGCAGAGTCATCCGCACTCTCCCGCCCGTTTTGGAGCATTGGTATAATCCCCATGGTCCTTACGGAGTCCCCAGCATCCTCTAGGACGTTAGAGAAAATAAGATTTTAAACCTACCGGTAAATCTTTTTCTCGTAGTCCGTAGAGGATGCTGGGCGCCCGTCCCAAGTGCGGACTACTTCTGCAATACTTGTATATAGTTATTGCTTCAATAAGGGTTATGTTATAGTTGCATCGGTCCTGCACTGATGCTATGTTGTTTTTTCATACTGATAACTGGGTAGTTTATCACAAGTTATACGGTGTGATTGGTGTGGCTAGTATGAATCTTGCCCTGGATTAACAAAATCCTTTCCTCATACTGTCAGTCTCCTCTGGGCACAGTTTCTCTAACTGTGGCATAGAGGGAGGAGCCAGTGCACACCCAGAACTAAAGTCTTTCTTAAAGTGCCCATGTCTCCTGTGGAGCCCGTCTATCCCCATGGTCCTTACGGAGTCCCCAGCATCCTCTACGGACTACGAGAAAAAGATTTACCGGTAGGTTTAAAATCTTATTTTCTACTGTATTCTTTTCTATCCTAGTTTATTACGACCAACTCTCATCCAAGGAGTTTGATATTCTACTACCTGTATGCAATTTAAATTGCTTAAATTGTTTATATGGTTGATTTGTCCTTCACAATCCATAATCTGCAACTTGGATGGTTTTGTGTCATTGAAAATCTTATAATAAAAATGTATATATATATATATATATATATATATATATATATATATATATATATATATATATATATAAAAAGTTATAAGACATATGCATTCAATATTTGAAGAAACAAAATAAAATAAAGCTATCTATTGGGTTTCACTAACAAGCACATTGGAAGACTTGACTACTGTTAAAAGACATGCATTACATGGTATAGAGCCACAAACCACAATGTAGTAGTGATGAGCGGGTTCGGTTTTACTCGGTTTTACTCGGTTCTCAAAACGGCATCTTATTGGCTCACGGATGTCACGTGTTTTGGATAGCCAATAAGATGCCGTTTTGAGAACCGAGTAAAATCGAGTAAAACCGAACCTCGCTCATCACTACAATGTAGTAAAATAAAAACAAACTTACATGTGTATCAAACCTATGTGAGGCTTACATTGATAGTGCAAGATCAACACTATCAACTGTGCAAACTAGACTGCACATAAATGCCATAAAATTTATCTGAGATTTTAGTAAATAAGGCCCGTTGCTGTCCGGGTCACGCAGCAGTCACGGCCCGCCCCCATACGGTCCGGTCATGTCTGCGTTGTCCGGACTGTGCCCCCAAAATGGCGGCACAACGCCGCTGGCCCGACTCCTCCGGCCCAGTGACCGCCTATGCCTGTCAATCAGGCAGAGGCGCTCACTGGGCAGAGATGCTGATCGCATCTCTGGCATGTGCCGGTGCACTGCGGCACCAGCACACACGCACTTCAGACCTGATCTCCTGTTGTGTGAATATGCACAGCAGGGATCAGGTCTGAATTAGGCCCTATATACAGCTGTCAGTAAGGCAGGGATGTGCTGCTGCCAGTGAGGCAGGGATGTGCTGCTGGTAGTGAAGCAGTGATGTGCTGCTGTCAGCGAAGCAGTGCTGTGCTGCTGTCAGCGAAGCAGTGCTATGCTGCTGTCAGCGAAGCAGTGCTGTGCTGCTGTCAGCGAGGCAGTAATGTGCTGCTGTCAGCGAGGCAGAGATGTGCTGCTGTCAGCGAGGCAGGGATGTGCTGCTGTCAGCGAGGCAGGGATGTGCTGCTGTCAGCGAGGCAGGGATGTGCTGCTGTCAGCGAGGCAGGGATGTGCTGCTGTCATTGAAGCAGGAATGTGCTGCTGCAGTGAGGCAGAGATATGCTGCCCACTATCTCCCTGTCACCCCTGCCTGAGTCGCACACTTTCCCTGTCACCCCTGCCTCAGTCACCCACTATACCAGTCACCCCTGCTTTAGTCACCCACTGTCACCCTATCACCCCTGCTTCAGTCACCCACTATCCCTGTCAACCCTGCCTCAGTTACCCACTATCTCCCAGTCACCCCTGCCTCAGTCAGCCACTATCCCTGTCACCCCTGCCTCAGTCTCTTACTGTCCCTGTCACCCCTGTCACAATCATCCACTATCTCCCTATCACCCCTGCCTTAGTCATTTATTATCCCTGTCACCCACTTTCTTCCCATACTTACCCAACCCCTTCCTATCACCCCTCCCTCAGTAACCCACTATCTCCCTGTCACCCACTATCTCCCAGTCACCCCGGCCTCAGTCACCCACTATCTCCCACTCATACATGCTTCAGTCACCCACTATCTCCCAGTCATCCCTGCCTCAGTCACCTACTGACACCAGTGCAGACATTTCTGCTGCGGCCTCTCCACTCTCCAGCGTGAACGTCCTGACGACTGAGGAAATCCGCTTCCCAGTTGAGGACTCCGGGAATGAACACTGCCGATATTGCTGTCAGATGACATTCTACCCAACGGAGGATTTTTGATACTTCCAGCTTTGCCATGCAGTTTCGAGTGCCGCCTAGTTTCGAGTGCCGCCTTGATGATTTGTGTACACTACCGTGGTGGCGTTGTCAGATTGTACTTGAACAGGCCTGTTCTGTACTAGAGGCAGGGCCAGTGTCAATTAATTGAACACTGCCTGCAATTCCAGAATGTATATCAGGAGGAGAGATTCCTCCCTGGTTCACCGACCCTGGAGAAAGTGTTGCTCCAACACCGTGGCCCAGCCCAAAAGACTGGCATCCATTGTCAGGAGGACACAGTTGGAGATCCAGAAGGGATGGCCCCTGCTCAACTGTTGGTCCTGTAGCCACCAGCTCAGTGTCAGACGAACCTCCGGAGTCAAGGAGATCATTTGAGACATTATCTGATGAGGCAGGCCGTCCCACTTGGAGAGGATTAACCTCTGCAGAGGGCAGTAATGAAATTGAGCGTACTCTACCATATCGAAAGCCGACACCATGAGGTCTAGTACTTGCATCGCCGTGTGTATCAACACTCTTGGGCGAGAGAGAAAGATACTGTCCTGAATTTTCAGGACTTTCTCTGGAGACAGAAACAATTGTTGGCTGTGTGTGTCCATCAGTGCCCCTAGGTGCACCATGTTCCGAGCAGGGACCAGCGAGGACTTTTTTCAGTTGATGAGCCACCCGTGGACTTGTAGGAATTGGACCGCCAGTTCCAGATAACTGTGGAGAACCTCTTGGGAGTTCACCAGGATCAGCAAGTCGTCCAGATTTGGCAGGATCCGGATTCTCTGATGGTGAAGGGTCGTCATCACGGCCATGACCTTGGTGAATATCCGAGGTGCCGTGGCCAAACCAGAAGGCAGGACTTGAAATCCAAAAACAAACCAGGCACAACACTGCTTAGCTTCCATCATCAGATGAGATTGGACATATCCAGTGTGATGCGGCTGTAGATGATTTTTGCTGTTTCTAACTTCAACATCAATGAATAAGTTTCAAAATAGAATGCATCAAGAGAACGGTGTTGGTAGTATAAAACTACCTACAGCACCTGGTATTCCCAGGTGGTCTCACATCCAAGAACAAACCAGGCCTAAAATCAGGTGATATTGGGCATATACAGTGTGGTGTGGCTGTAGATGAGCTTAGTGGTTTCTGTTAGAGTTCTTCTACTTCTAACTACTCGTACATAAATGAATAAGCGGACGATTTATTAAACCTGGTGAAATTATAATTTGCATGGTGATAAAGTACCAGCCAATCAGCTCCTAATTGCCATGTCACAGGCTGGGTTTGAAAAATGACAGTTAGGAGCAGACTGGCTTGTACTTTATCACCTTGCACTTTATCAGTTCACTGAACTAATCTCCTCTTGCGCTATAAATAGTATGATATGGCTCAAAGTTCAATAAAAACAAATAATTTCATATATTCTATATTTTTTATTACATATAAATATATATACTTTACAATAAACTATTAGACCGGTCAAATAAAATCACTAACAATATATTTGCATAGCTATAGGAGGTGGATCTTAGATAAACTCTGTGCACAGAGAAATTTTCAAAAATAAAAATCAGTCCATATATTGGATTAAAAAATCAATTTACCAGCTGTAATTCGCACCCATGTAGTAGATAACATATTTATAAGTTGTTATATATTGGAATTCCTCAATATGCTGCCACTTGGCAAAGGAGATGATATTGTGCAAAATAACCGCTCCACACTGGAGCCTTACGTGTAGCTTGCACCAGTTGTTATAACACGGGAGAGTCATTGGACCCTTATACCAGCCTTATTTGCACCCCCAAAATATACCATCATCTAGCGGTAATATCCGTGGACTAAACGGAGATCGGGAGAACACAACCGTGACTGTGGTGTCTGCATACGGCACTTGGAGGCGTGGACTCATAGAGCTTGGAAGTCGGGTAATTATTCAGCACAGCAGGCGCCAGTGAAGCGCCGTTCCCGCAGCCCGAGACCGTCTCTTCTGTCATTGGACTCTCCCGTGTTATAACAACTAGTGCAAGCTACACGTAAGGCTCCAGTGTGGAGCGGTTATTTTGCACAATATCATCTCCTTTGCCAAGTGGCAGCATATTGAGGAATTCCAATATATAACAACTTATAAATATGTTATCTACTACATGGGAGCGAATTACAGCTGGTAAATTGATTTTTTAATCCAATATATGGACTGATTTTTTATTTTTGAAAATTTCTCTGTGCACAGAGTTTATCTAAGATCCACCTCCTATAGCTATGCAAATATATTGTTAGTGATTTTATTTGACCGGTCTAATAGTTTATTGTAAAGTATATATATATATATATTTATATGTAATAAAAAATATAGAATATATGAAATTATTTATTTGTTTTTATTGAACTTTGAGCCATATCATACTATTTATAGCGCAAGAGGAGATTAGTTCAGTGTTCCAGTGTTACCGGAGACTTTAAAGTGCCGGTTCTTTTTTACTTGATTTACCCCAAGTCAAGCTCTCTCCTGCAGCTTAAGTATACATTAATTGCAGTATTATTTGTACATAATTTTTAATACCAGTAATTTGATCACCAGAATATGGTGATGATGTATTAGCGCCTGGTTATATTCTTTTGTATTTTTTTACTTTATCAGTTCACCAGGCTTAATAGATCTGCCCCAATGTTTCAAAATGGAATGCATCAAGAGAACGGTGTTAGTATTGTAAAAATACACACCGCTCCTGGTATTTCCTGGTGGTCTCCCATCCAAGTACTAAAACCAGGACCAACACTGCTCAGCTTCCATGATCAGGAGAGATTGGGCAAATCCAGTGTGCTGTGGCTGTAGATGAGCTCGTGGTTTCTGTTAGAGCTCTTCTACTTCTAACTTCTGGTACATAAAAGAATATGTGTAAAAATTAAATGTACAGTACCAAGAAAAGGGTGTTGGTAGTTTAAAAACACCTAAATAATCTGATAATACATGGATGGGAGACTGCTTGGTAGTAACAAAGTCCAATACTGCTTTGCTTCAAAAATCAAATGAGATTGGGCATATCCAGTGTGGTGTGGCTTTAGATAAGCTTTGTGGTTTCTGTTAGAGCTCTTCTACTTCTAACTACTGGTACATTAATGAATATGTATAAGGTTGTAGTTTATCCAATATCCCTTTACTACCTTACCTTCCCCCCCCCCCTCCCCTCCTTATAGCTTCCTTTGTTCTCTCCTCCTCGTGTGTGCGTTATTTGTTTTCTCATACATCCTAGAGGATGCTGGGATCACATTAAGAACCATGGGGTATATACGGGATCCGCAGGAGACATGGGCACTTTAAGACTTTCAAAGGGTGTGAACTGTCTCCTCCCTCTATGCCCCTCCTCAGGGCCGAAACTAGGACTAACGGCACCCGGGGCAAGACAGAAATTTTGTGCCCCCCCCCCATAAATAAATAAATAAATAAATAAATAAATATATAATATATGTATGTGGCTGTGTACATATATACACGCGTGTGTGTGTGTGTATATATATATCTATCATGTGTGTATTACTGGTGTCTGCTGGTCTGAGGGATATCTGTGTTGAATTTGTTTGTTTCTTATTTTTTTTATTTTTATTTTTCTATTTTATTATATATATATATATCTGTATATATCTGTATATCTGTAGCTGTCACAGTGGTGAAAATGAGCAGTAGTTTGAATGAGCTGCAGGGGTTAACACCAGTCACAGTGAATATGTGTGTGTGTTTTACCTCCGTCTCTCGCTGTCCTGCTTCCATCCATCACTGTGCTGTCGGGCTGAATGCAATGCTGTGTGGGGCCAGAAAAAGGTCAGTAGCTGACCACATTCGTAGCTCGTGCGGGCGGGCAGTATACTTTTTTGGGCTTGCCGCCGCTGCTTAGGAAGGGAAACTAGACGTTACCCTGACTCCCTAGCTCCAGCAGCCGTGGCCAGCTTTCTGCAATGCCTCATGGGATTTGTAGTCTCTATGCTACTGCATAAAGTCTAAGCCAGGCATGTCCAAACTGCGGCCCTCCAGCTGTTGTGAAACTACATATCCCAGCATGCCCTGACACAGTTTTGCTGTCAGAGAATGCTAAAGCTGTGTCAGGGCATGCTGGGATGTGTAGTTTCTCAACAGCAGGAGGGCCGCAGTTTGGACATGCCTGGTCTAAGCAGTAGCACACATGACTACAAATCCCATTTTCTTCAATAGATTCTCTGCTGTGTCAGACCCAGCTGATCCCAGCGCCCTATCAAATCCCGCGCCCGGGTCACATGCCCCCCTAGCCCCTCCCTAGTTTCGGCTCTGCCCTCCTCCAGACTCCAGTTTTAGAATTGTGCCCAGTGAGACTGGATGCACTACAGGGGAGCTCTACTGAGTTTCTCTGAAAAGACTTATGTTAGTTTTTCTTATTTTCAGGGAGGCTGCTGGCAACAGTCTCCCTGCTTCGTGGAACTTAGGGGAGAGAAGTATGACCAACTTCTAGTGAGTTAAATGGCTATGCTTCTGGCTGACAGGACACCATTAGCTCCTGAGGGTGCTGATCGCTAGGTACGCCTAGATGCCCACTCCCGTAGCCTGCCATCACCCCCTTACAGAGCCAGAAGACAGGCGAGTAGCAGAAGAACAGAAAACTTCTTCTCCAGTGACGGCATTCTGAGGTACCACGCAGCGAGCGGAATGCTGTGCGCCATGCTCCCACACAAACACAGGCACTGCAGGGTGCAGGGCGTGTGGGTGGGGAAGGGGGGCACCCTGGGCAGCATAAATTCCTCACAAAAGGCTGGCAAAAGTGGACATTAGTGCCTGGGCACTGTACTTACCCCGCCAGCGTAATTAATTATTTGTTTCTGAGCGGGACAGAAGCGTGCCATTACAGCGGCGGGGCTTCTTCCTCACCTCACCAGCACATCTATAGAGCGTAATAAGTCTATCACTATAGAGTTTATTATTTCCCAGACTGTGTACTTTTGGCGCTGGATTGTGAGCTGAAAAATCCTCTGTCCCTCTGACAGATTTACTGTAGGTCTATCCCCCATAAGCCGATGTGTCTGTGGGTACTTGGTACATGTGTGTCAACATGTCGGTGGCTGAATGTTTTTCCCAAGAGGAAACTATATTAGGAATGCAGACATATGATGGTGGCCCTGTTGGCACCAATAACTGACTGGGTGAAAGTTTCAGTAATATCAGAGTGAGGTTGTATAAATCTGTATCCCAGACACAGACGTAGAGAAAAGATGTGATGTTCATGGCTATGCTTCTTTTCACTCAGGCCCGCAAAAATGTTACTACACATCGATACGGACTCGGATACTGATTCATATGTCGGCTATAATATTTCCTGATTAGATCCAATATTGGCAAGGAGCATTCAGTACATGATTGTGGATATTAAGGACATATTAACATCACTGAGGACCCTGCTGTTCCTGACAAAGGGGTATATATGTATGTATATATAGATATATAATGAAAGCTGATGTAACGTTCCTCCATCTCTGTTTGAGAAAGTCTGGGCCAGCTCGACAAGATGGTTTCAAATCCCCAAAAGGTTTCCGGTTGTTTATTCATTTCCTGCTGCGGACAGAATAAAGTGGGAGTCACCCCCTCTTCTGCACGGGGCCCTGTCACAAATCCAGCGGATCGTATGCAGGAAGCTACATTATTTCTAGTTATGTAACCACGGGTACATTACTTAGACCTGCCATTACATGCGCATGGGTGAGTAGTAGTATTCAAGAATTGGTCGAATACCTCGTCATCCGATATAGATATCTTGGAGAGATGGGATACTCCTTACGTTGGATCATATCAAGGACACTGCAGCATACTTACGACTGCAAGGGATATAGGACTCTTGAGTTCACGGGCAAATTTCATGGCAGTCTCGGATAGGAGGGCATTGTGGATTCACCAAGGGAATGCTGATGCTGACTCCAAGAAGAAAGGGAGTCTCTTCCCTATGAAGGTGAAGCCTTGTTTGGTGACGGCCTAGTTAATTTGATCTCGGCAGCTCCCGAAGGTAAGTCAACCTTCTTGCCCTATGTTCCCTCTCAACGGATGAAGACGCATCATTGTCTAACGCAGTCATTTTGGCCCAATAGATATGCAAGAATTTAAGATTCCCCTTTCTTTGCAGGTAGAGGAAGGAAAAGAGGGAAGAGGTCTGTAGCCTCTTCAAGATCGCAGGAGCAGAGATTGTCCTCTGCTTCTGCAAAATCCACTGCATGACGCTAGGGCTTTCTTGCAGGAGCCCGCACCAGTGGGGGCACGTCTAAAACACTTCAGTCAGTTCTGGATTAATTTAGACCTGGACTCGTGGGTTTTACAAATTGTGTCACAAGGGTACAAACTGGGGTTTCAAGACGTTCCCCCTCACCGATTGTTCAAATCGGCCTTAGTCAGCAGGGAGAAGGTTTTTATTCAAGCCTCTTCGTGGTCCCGATGCCGGACGGCTCAGTCAGACCAATCTTAAATCTGAAATCCCTCAATTTCTACCTAAAGAAATTCAATTTCAAGATGGAATCTCTCAGGGTAGGGATCTCCAGTCCGGAGGAAGGAGATTTCATGGTTTTGGTAGACATAAGGATGCCTAATTACATGTTCCCGTTTAGCCACTGCATAAAGCTACCTGAGGTTTGCAATTCAGGATTGTCATTACCAATTTCAGACGTTGCCGTTTGGTCTGTCCACGGCTCCGAGGATTTTCACCAGGGTGATGGCGGAAATAATGGTTCTCCTTCGCAAGCAAGGAGTCACAATTATCCCGTACTTGGATGATCTCCTGATAAAGGTGAGATCCAGGGACCAGTTGGTGCAAAACATCTACTCTCCCTGACAGTTCTTCAACAACATGGTTGGCTCCTAAACTTGCCAAAATCGCAGTTGGTCCCAATGACGCGGTTGTTGTTTTTGGGAGTCATACTGGACACAGAAGAGGCTTTCTTCCAGTGGAAAGGCTATGGAGATCCAGAGTCTGGTCAAACAAATTCTAAAACCAGTAAGAGTGTTAATCCATCAATGCATTCTGTTGCTGGGGAAGATGGTTGCGGCCTACGAGGCCATTCAGTTTGGCAGGTTCCATGCCAGAGTGTTCCAGTGGGACCTGTTGGACAAGTGGTCCGGACCTCACCTACTCATGCACCGGAGGATAATCCTGTCTTCCAAGACCAGAATCTCACTCCATTGGTGGCTGCACAGTTCTCACCTCCTAGAGGGGCGATGGTTCGGGATCCAGGACTGGATCCTAGGGACCACGGATGCAACCCTCCGAGGCTGGGGAGCAGTCACACAGGTGGAAAACATCCAAGGAAGATGGTCAAGTCAGGAAAGTTGTCTCCACATAAATATTCTGGAGTTAAGGGCCATTTAATAACTGCAGACACAGTAAGCACTGGGACGGGTGCCCAGCATCCTCTACGGACTAAGAGAAAAGGATTTACCGGTAGGTATTAAAATCCTATTTTCTCTAACGTCCTAGAGGATGCTGGGGACTCCGTAAGGACCATGGGGATAGACAGGCTCCGCAGGAGACATGGGTACTTTAAGAAAGACTTTAGTTCTGGGTGTACACTGGCTCCTCCCTCTATGCCCCTCCTCCAGACCTCAGTTTGATACTGTGCCCAGTGGAGACTGGGTGCTTTTCAGGAGCTCTCCTGAGCTTTCTGACAGAAAGTATTGTTAGGTTTTTAATTTTCAGGGAGCACTGCTGGCAACAGACTCCCTCATCGAGGGACTGAGGGGAGAGAAGCAGCCCTACTCTCCGAGTTGCAAGGTCCTGCTTCTTAGGCTACTGGACACCATTAGCTCCAGAGAGATTGCTACGCAGGATCTCACCATCGCCGTCCGTCCCAGAGCCGTACCTCCGTCCTCCTTGCAGAGCCGGAAGATCGAAGCCGGGTGAGTATGAGAAGAAAAGAAGACTTCAGAGGTGGCAAAAGACTTCATGATCTTCACTGAAGTAACGCACAGCACTGCAGCTGTGCGCCATTGCTCCCATACACCTCACACACTCCAGTCACTGTAAGGGTGCAGGGCGCAGGGGGGGGGGGGGGGCACCTGGGCAGCAATATAAACCTCTTTTTGGCAAAACTATAACACATATACAGCTGGGCACTGTATATATGTATGAGCCCCCACCAATTTTACAGTTTAAGCGGGACAGAAGCCCGCCGCCGAGGGTGCGGGGCTTCTCCCTCAGCACTCACCAGCGCCATTTTTTCTTCACAGCACCGCCGAGAGGAAGCTCCCCGGACTCTCCCCTGCTTATACCATAGTAGACAAGAGAGTTGAAAAGAGGGGGGGGGGGCACATAATTCGGCGCAAATTACATACAGCAGTACTACTGGGCAAACATTAAGTTACTGTGTATTCCTGGGTTATATAGCGCTGGGGTGTGTGCTGGCATACTCTCTCTCTGTCTCTCCAAAGGGCCTTGTGGGGAAACGGTCTTCAGAAAAAGCATTCCCTGTGTTTGTGGTGTGTCGGTACACGTGTGTCGACATGTCTGAGGAAGAAGGCTATATTAGAGAGGAGCAGGAGCAAATGAATGTGGTGTCTCCACCGACAGCTGATTGGATGGATATGTGGAATGTTTTAAATGCTAGTGTAAACTCATTGCACAAAAGATTAGACAAGGCTGAAGCTTTGGGACAGTCAGGGTCTCAACCCATGCCTGATCCTATGTTGCAGGGACTGTCAGGGTCTCATAAGCGCCCACTATCCCAGATTGTTGACACAGATACCGACACGGATTCTGACTCCAGTGTCGATTACGATGATGCAAAGTTACAGCCAAAATTGGCAAAATCCATTCGATATATGATTATGGCAATAAAAGATGTTTTGCACATCAGAGAGGAACCCCCTGTCCCTGACAAGAGGGTACATATGTACAAGGGAAAAAAGCCTGAGGTAACCTTTGAGGGGGTCACACGAGCTGAACGAGTTATGTGAAAAAGCTTGGGAATCTCCAGATAAAAGACTGCAGATTTCCAAAAGGATTCTTATGGCGTATCCTTTCCCATCAATGGATAGGTTACGAGGGGAATCCTCCCCTAGGGTGGACAAAGCATTAACACGCTTATCCAAGAAGGTAGCCCTCCCGTCCCAGTATACGGCTACCCTCAAAGAGTCTGCTGACCGCAAACAGGAGATTACCCTGAAGTCCATTTATACACATTCAGGTACCTTACTCAGACCGGCAATTGCGTCGGCCTGGGTGTGTAGTGCTGTAGCGGCATGGACGGTTACCTTATCTGAGGGGATGGATACCATAGATAAGGATACTATTTTATTGACCCTGGGGCATATAAGAGATGCTGTCCTATATATGTGTGTATGCAAACTACAGGTGGTGCTGCAGGGCTCACACCCTTTTACTTGTCTTGTAGAGCAACTCTGGAGCTGTTACTGGGTCCAGCTGCTGCAAGAAATCAGCTTGAATGCTTCAGGGGCTGGGGCATGGCCAACATGAGCCCACACTGATGGGGGGTGGGGGTGTATAAAGCGATTTAGGTGTCATCCAAGCGCAACCCCACAAAGGCCGCCATGCCCTGCGTGACCCTTTTCTCTTTTCATATGCAGACGAGGGTTGCAGCCAACTATGTCCACTGCTTGGATGACATCACCATATGCAAATCCATCTGCTGCAGGCCTTCCCCCCAGGAATGCTTGCACTAGTTGTTGCATTTGGTTTGTTGTTTGGGGGTGCTTCAGTATTAGGCAGCCTTCTGCCCTCCCACATTCGTCTGAAAATGTGTTCTCCCTGCAGTTGTTGTCCCCAGATGAGAGTTCCCTTGTGCTGCCTCAGTTGAATCTCCTTAACTTGACAGGGGTGTGCCCGAGCAGCCGCCCTCCACAGCCCTATCCCAACACATACTTATCTTGCATATGAGATCTTTTGATCATGAAGATAGTTCTCAAAGGGTGAGGTTCATCCATTACATTTTAAAGTAGGAAGGTACAAATTACATATTCAAATTACATATATGTGCTGGATTCAAATGTTTTCCCCCCTTCCTTTCTCAATTGTGCCCATCAGCAGCTATTCTAATGTTGCTGCCAATGGGTGTGACACATTAATTTCTTCTGTGGGGTACACTGGACTCCACAAGGATTCACATTGGGGTGTAGAGTAGGATCTTGATCTGAGGCACCAACAGGCTCAAAGCTTTTGACTGTTCCCAAGATGCTCAGCGCCCCCTCCTCTATAACCTCGCTTCCATGAACAGGGAGCTCAGTTTGTAGTTGGTGCCTTCAGTAGCAGGCCACTTAACAGGGTTCTGCCTCAGGCAGCCTATTCTAAGCTATTAATTTTGGCAAGAAAAGAAGAACTTTTTTCATAAGAATCTACAAGGGCTGCAGCAGGCTAGGTCTAATAGACTTCTTTACTGCAGCTCCATCACTCCCAGTGGCGCAGTATACTCCCGTGCCCCGGTTGCTGGGTCACTGCAGCGGAGGCTCCGGTTTCTTCCTAAGGTCAGTCACACACACACCACCCTCCGGGATCACGAGGCCGCTGATGGGGGCGGGCCGTGTGCGCACTGGCGTGGACACTGATTACTGGGCAGCCGCTCCACTAGCCACCAGGGACAGTTAAGGAGCACAGCTCTGGGGTTTTTTCTCCTATATTAACCCCATTTTGTACTACCCGCAGTGCATTGTGATAGGTAATGGGGCCTGATTCAGGTTGGATCGCAATCCAACTGCAAAAACTGCTAAGAGCATACGCATCCGCCTGCATTTTCTGCGGCACCCCGCAGATAATGCGATCGCCTCTGCCTGTGAATCGGTGAAGGGGGGGGGGGGGGGGTCAACAACACTCCATTTCCAAGTCGGAGATGGAGCGGTGCGGGGGCACGGTTTCAAAATGTGGTCGGCAACGGAGAAACAGGAGGTGTGGTCAGAGCAGCTGCATGACATCACATGGGCCGGACTCTGCCAGTGGAGCCCCAGCGTCATGAGGTAGATTTTGTAGAGGCCGGGGAGGACTTCTGTTCCTGGGAACTAGCTGTGTTGTGCAGCTTTATTCCTCTGCCCCTACCTCTGGCAAGAAAGGACGCACCTCGCACTTTCTTATTTCTTTGTGACCGAAAGGACTGCATTTGATAATGCGGAGCTTTCTTATGCTGTGAGGGAACATAAGGTAAAAATTTGATTTTCCAACTGTAGCTGTGCGTGTTAATGCTTTGTCCATCCTAGGGGAGGATTTCCATCGTAACCTATCCGTTGATGGAAAAGGATACGCCATAAGAATCCTTTTGGAAATCTGCAGTCTTTTATCTGGAGATTCCCAAGCTTTTTCACATAACTCGTTCAGCTCGTGTGACCCCCTCAAAGGTTACCTCAGGCTTCTTTCCCTTGTACATATGTACCCTCTTGTCAGGGACAGGGGGTTCCTCTGTGATGTGCAAAACATCTTTTATTGCCATAATCATATATCGAATGGATTTTGCCAATTTTGGCTGTAACTTTGCATCATCGTAATCGACACTGGAGTCAGAATCCATGTCGGTATCTGTGTCAACAATCTGGGATAGTGGGCGCTTATGAGACCCTGACAGTCCCTGCAACATAGGATCAGGCATGGGTTGAGACCCTGACTGTCCCAAAGCTTCAGCCTTGTCTAATCTTTTGTACAATGAGTTTACACTAGCATTTAAAGCATTCCACATATCCATCCAATCAGGTGTCAGCGAGGACACCACATTCATTTGCTCCCAATCCTCTCTAATATAGCCTTCTTCCTCAGACATGTCGACACACGTGTACCGACACACCACACACACAGGGAATGCTTTTTCTGGAGACAGTTTCCCCACAAGGCCCTTTGGAGAGACAGAGAGAGAGTATGCCAGCACACACCCCAGCGCTATATAACCCAGGAATAACACAGTATCTTAATGTTTGTCCAGTAGCGCTGCTGTATGTAATTTGCGCCGAATTTTGTGCCCCCCCCCCTCTTTTCAACCATCTTCTCTACCGTGGTATAAGCAGGGGAGAGTCCGGGGAGCTTCCTCTCAGCGGTGCTGTGGAGAAAAAATGGCGCTGGTGAGTGCTGAGGGAGAAGCCCTGCCCCCTCGGCGGCGGGCTTCTGTCCCGCTTAAACTGTAAAATTGGCGGGGGCTCATACATATATACAGTGCCCAGCTGTATATATATATGTTATATTTTTGCCAAAAAGAGGTTTATATTGCTGCCCAGGGTGCCCCCCCTGCGCCCTGCACCCTTACAGTGACCGGAGTATGTGAGGTGTATGGGAGCAATGGCGCACAGCTGCAGTGCTGTGCGTTACCTCAGTGAAGATCATGAACTCTGCGGAGCCCGTCTATCCCCATGGTCCTTACGGAGTCCCCAGCATCCTCTAGGACGTTAGAGAAACTAGGATTTTAATACCTACCGGTAAATCCTTTTCTCTTAGTCTGTAGAGGATGCTGGGCACCCGTCCCAGTGTGTACTGTGTCTGCAGTTATTAAATGGCCCTTAACTCCAGAACATTTATGTGGAGACAACTTTCCTGACTTGACCATCTTCCTTGGACGTTTTCCCCCTGTGTGACTGCTCCCCAGCCTCGGAGGGTTGCATCTGTGGTCCCTAGGATCCAGTGCTGGATCCCGAACCATCGCCCCTCTAGGAGGTGAGAACTGTGCAGCCACCAATGGAGTGAGATTCTGGTCTTGGAAGACAGGATTATCCTCCGGTGCATGTGTAGGTGGGATCCGGACCACTTGTCCAACAGGTCCCACTGGAACACTCTGGCATGGAACCTGCCAAACTGAATGGCCTCGTAGGCCACAACCATCTTCCCCAGCAACCGAATGCATTGATGGATTAACACTCTTGCTGGTTTCAGAATTTGTTTGACCAGACTCTGGATCTCCATAGCCTTTCCCCTGGAAGAAAACCTCTTCTGTGTCCAGCATGACTTCCAAAAACAACTACCGCGTCATTGGGACCAACTGCGATTTTGGCAAGTGTAGGAGCCAACCATGTTGTTGAAGAACTGTCAGGGAGAGTGCAATGTTTTGCACCAACTGGTCCCTGGATCTCGCCTTTATCAGGAGATCATCCAAGTACGGGATAATTGTGACTCCTTGCTTGCGAAGGAGAACCATCATTTCCGCCATCACCCTGGTAAAAATCCTCGGAGCCGTGGACAGACCAAACGGCAATGTCTGAAATTGGTAATGACAATCCTGAATTGCAAACCTTAGGTAGCTTGATGCAGTGGCTAAATGGGAACATGTAAGTAGGCATCCTTTATGTCTACCAAAACCATGAAATCTCTTTCCTCCGGACTGGAGATCACTACCATGAGAGATTCCATCTTGAAATTGAATTTCTTTAGGAATAAATTGAGGGATTTCAGATTTTAGATTGGTCTGACTGAGCCGTCCGGCTTCGGGACCACGAAGAGGCTTGAATAATAACCTTCTCCCTGCTGACTAAGGCCAATTTGAACAATCGGTGAGGGGGAACGTCTTGAAACCCCAGTTTGTACCCTTGGGACACTATTTGTAAAACCCACGAGTCCAGGTCCGAATGAATCCAGAACTGACTGAAGAGTTTTAGACGTGCCCCCACTGGTGTGGGCTCCTGCCAGAAAGCCCCAGCGTCATGCAGTGGATTTGGCAGAAGCAGAGGACAATCTCTGCTCCTGCGATCTTGAAGAGGCTACAGACCTCTTCCTTCTCCTTCCTCTACCTGCAAAGAAAGGGGAATCTTAACTTCTTGCATATCTATTGGGCCAAAATGACTGCGGTAGATAATGATGCATCTTCATCCGTTGAGAGGGAACATAGGGCAAGAAGGTTGACTTACCTGCGGGAGCTGCCGAGATCAAATTAACTAGGCCGTCGCCAAACAAGGCTTCACCTTCATAGGGAAGAGACTCCCTTTCTTCTTGGAGTCAGCATCAGCATTCCCTTGGTGAATCCACAATGCCCTCCTATCCGAGACTGCCATGAAATTGGCCCGTGAACTCAAGAGTCCTATATCCCTTGCAGTCGTAAGTATGCTGCAGTGTCAACAGGCCAACTAAACCCTCCCCCCTCCTTTTACCCCATCACTTTGTCCAGTCCCTGTGGTCCATACTGTATTGCCATTATTATGCATGTTGCTGTGCTGGCCCTTTTCTGAATGTCCCTGCCACCGCCACCGAAGAGCTGGATAGCCCAGTATGAAAACCACCTGCCGGCCTCACTGACGGTCCGAGTCAAAGGCTCCATTTTTTTTTTAAAGATCCCTCTGCCAAGTTAAGGGGGGCTTAAGGGGGCCCCAGAGATATCAGTGTACTGGGGCCCAAGATTTCTGTTGCTGGCCCTGACCCTCAGGGGCGTATCTACCCCTTGGCCAGGATGTCACTTGCCAGGAGCACCATCCAGGTTTCAGTTGGGGGATTAGAGTTCATACAGTAATTAAATGTTTTCATATTGAGAACTACATCTCCCAGCATATACAGTGTGCTGGGGATGCTAACAAGCTTTATTTAAAAGTTTAAAAAACATTGCTTTTATAATTGCAATGGTTAAAAAGGGAGAGCTATAAATCAATTTATCAGTGAATGATCGCAGTTTGAGCCGTTACATTTTACTGAACCACCTATCCCTCCACACTCACTACCTGTCCTCAGGATACATTTACCATCCTGGCAGACGGTATACCGGCGGTCATTTGACCGATGTTGGAATCCTGACACCACTTGGGAGACTGGTGCCGGCACACAGACAGCCAACATCCCGAAGGTGAGTATTGGAGGGAGGGTTAGGAGTCGGACCAGGGGAGGTGGTGTAAGGGAAGGCACTAGGAGGGGGGGGGGGGGTAGCCCTAACTGCCACCCCCTGAGGGTTAGCCCTATCCGCCACCCCCCCAGAGGGTTAGTATTAGGATTGGGGATCATGTGACCTCTGGAATCCCGAGCGCCGGATGCCATACCCAACCCCCTTTACTTTTTCAGGCATTTCTATCTCTCCTCTCTCTATGGTGTTCCAATTGCCCACTTTCCCTTGTGCTTTACTCTCTCTCTCTCTCCTTTGTTTAGAGCATCAGTTTCTGTAGTCCACTTATACCCTTATTTTTTCCAGTGTTTCACTAACTCTCTGATGTAATGAGGATGTATGGTCTAGAGGGATCAGTAATGCATTGTACTGTATAGAGGCGTCAGGGATGTGGCGTAGGGAATAGAGGCGTCAGGGATGTGGCGTAGGGAATAGAGGCGTCAGGGATGTGGCGTAGGGAATAGAGGCGTCAGGGATGTGGCGTAGGGAATAGAGGCGTCAGGGATGTGGCGTAGGGAATAGAGGCGTCAGGGATGTGGCGTAGGGAATAGAGGCGTCAGGGATGTGGCGTAGGGAATAGAGGCGTCAGGGATGTGGCGTAGGGAATAGAGGCGTCAGGGATGTGGCGTAGGGAATAGAGGTGTCAGGGATGTGGCGTAGGGAATATAGGCGTCAGGGATGTACTAGCAGGTATATAGAGGTCAGTGTACTGTAAAGAGGGGTCAGTAATGCAGTGATGGTTATAGAAAGGTCAGTGATGTAGTGTAGGGTATAGAGGGGTCAGTTATGTAGTGTGGGGTAAAGAGGGGTCAGTAAAGATACTAAGCTGAAGTACTTAGAACACTTCTTGAATTAAGACACAACCTGCAAGAAAAAGTATGCAATATGGGTGAAAAGGCAAATGTCAGAGGTCTGATACAAGTGACCAGCTCCATACCTTGCACCACATAGCGTTATGTTAAACTGGGATATGTTCTTTTTTGGTGTGTGTGGGTGTGTGTGGGTGCCAAAGGCTGCCTGCCTTATTGCTCCTCCCCCATCCGGCTCCCAAGCACCTCTGCTGCCCAGTGATCCAGGAGCCTGCTGCTAGGAAGAAGTGGCCGAGCTTCAGCAAGCGAGTCTGGAAACTGGCGGAGGAAGTCATGATAACCAGATAATGGGGAGTGGAGAGCCAGTTCCAAGGTAATACTTTATACAGCTGTTTGAGATCCTGGTCGGTGGATATGGATTCCAAGAAAACCCTGGAGGTGCTTCCTTTCAAGGGAGACACTCTCTTTGGAGAAGACCTCAATAAGATTGTAGCTGATCTGGCTACTGCTAAAACAACTTGCCTACCTAGTATGACTCCTACCACGCAGAAGGCTAAAAGTACTTTTCCTTGGCCCTTTCATCCTCCAGGTAAAGCGTACCCATGGTCAGGCATACCCAAAGCAAGCTCATGCTTCCAGACCTGCCAAGCCCAGACTGAAGCAAGCCTGTGCTGCCCGTCAGCCTGCTTCCAAAACGGACAAGCCTGCCGCATGACGGGGCGGGCCTCCCTCTGGGGGATCCCAGGGTGGGGGGCCCGACTTCTAGGTTTGGCATAGAAAGGTATAATTCTAAGATAGAGAATTCTATTTGGAGCTCACCTTGTACTTTGTGAAGAAATAATCAGCATTGTGGCTGAGCAGATACATGTAGTGTGTGGCTGCAAACTGCATGGATCTGCTGCGTTGCAATGCTGATACTTTTTTTTTTCAAAGTACCAATAGCTTCATATAATGTTCACAATTTTTATGCAGGATCAAATAGCTCAATGGGTAGGGTGTTTGATTAGAATTCAACAGGTTATAGGTTTGAATCCTGGGTATTGTAGTTTGAGTTGTGTTATTTAATAAAGCATGTTATTCTGACTGCCGGCATCCTATCACCTGGGATATCATACTAAATAAATGGAGTTGATCAATTTTTTTTTTTTTTTATTAAACTAGGGACAATTTCCAGATACTATTATTTATAGCTGAGATTGCCCCCTGGAACTTCACATCAGTTGACAACTATGCATGAGTGGGCAGTGCTTGCCCTGGATCTGCCCACCTATTTGTGTGCCATCATAAAAGAAAGCATAACTGACAGTTATCCTGGGCGTACACTACACAATTATCTGTCAGGCTATCTATCCAGTCTGGATGGATGGAATAAAAATCTGGTAATGTATAGGAGCAAATGTCGATTAACCATTTGCTCCCAAACACTAGAAAAGTGGTCAAAAATGGTCATTACACAAATTGGTTAAACCCAAAATTTAACCAATTTGTTTAGGGGACCATTTTTGTCCATTTTCTAGTGTTTGAGAGTAAATTGTTGATGGTCATTTGCTCACATAGATAACCGGATTTCTATTCCAATCAGCCAGTGTTGGAGAGATGGTCTGCCAGATTACATAATGCATACCAGAGCCATAACTAGACTTTTTAGTGCCCTGTGACAGAGAATTATATGCCCCCCCCCCCACTATTTTTGCAATATGGACAAAAGGCGCATGCCTCGTGGGGAAGGGGCATAACAAGATTGGTCTCAGAGAAAGCACATGAGATATGAAGATATATCTAGTATACTTGACACAATGGTTTGTGGTATTGCCGGGGGGCCCTCCTTAAATGCATATACAGTCACACATGGCTTGCTTGTGCAAATGGCATATCAGCAGTCAGCACTAACTGGTGACATGCCATTTGTACAAGTAAGCCATGTGTGACTAATATATAAACACACTTTATTAAATAACACCTCAAACTACCATACCCAGGATTCAAACCTATAACCTGTTGAATTCTAATCAAACACCCTACCCATTGAGCTACTTGATCCTGCATAAAAATTGTGAACATTATATGAAGCTATTGGTACTTTGCAAAAAAATATTATTAGCATTGCAACTCAGCAGATCAATGCAGTGTGCAGCCACACACTCCATATATCTGCTCAGCCACAATGCTGATTATTTCTTCACAAAGTACAAGGTGAGCTCCAAATAGAATTCTCTAGCTTAGATTATACCTTTCTATGCAAGGGTAAATAGCTCAATTGTTTGACTGCAATGCCACAGGAAATGGTTTGGATCCAAGACAGTGTGACTGAATAATAAAGAAACCTTAAGATGAGTTCATGAATGTTGTATAAGTATTAGTGAGAGAAGGGGTCAGGAGCATGCTAGGCTGCAAAAAATAAGGTAGGCTGCAAGTGAAAGTAATGATCTCCTATATATTTTCCCAGATCTGTCACTCTGTGTGGCTAACTCTGGGGGAAGTCACATCAATGGGCGGAGACGGCATCTGCAGGACGATACACCAGTGCCAGCAGCAGACCGTAACAAAGTGACAGATTAGGGAGAATATATAGGAGGTAGGGAGGTGGCCATGGTACATGGCTGACCAAGGGACACTAGCTCATGTACCCCTTTACCACTGAGGCTAGCCACCAAGGATGGACCTGTCACCAGTGCACATGCAATAACCTCTTCTGCTGCCCTCTTTGCAACTCAGATTGCCCAGTGCTCCCCTTCGCTAACAGTCCACAAAGTTTCCCCATCTCACGATCTGCCTCCTCACCGCCACTTTCATCTCTACAGCACACGCGCATATCATACAAGATCCCATCATGCGTACGTAGGTCTGAAATGCCAGAGGGAGGTTGGGGGGAGATTGGCATGCGCCAGCAACACCACACAGCTCACTGTGACCACAGTGGAGAGGCGCTGCAACAGGACAATACACCAACCTCGGAGCAAGGAACTGCGTCGGTCAGGAGGAGAACTATTTCAATAGCATAAAAAGGTTAGTGCGTCCCACCCTATGGACACCAGACTCATCAAGTCACTGTTGCCAGAGTCTCATACAATGACTCTGAACCTCTAAGCACACTATTTGACTGTCCACACCCTGCTGTGCCTATTACCCATCTCCTCCACCACCCTCAACACTGACCCACACATCATTCACCCACAAAGATACAATAAAGGTAGTTTGGATAAATTAGCTAAATGAAATGGATTTAACCAATTTATCTAAATGACCATTTTTGAATGTTTTCCAGTGTTTGTGAGCAAATGGTCAATTGTCATTTGCTGCCACATATTAGCATAATTTTGTTTCAACTAGAAAAAAAAAATTGGACAGATAATCTAAGTGTGGATCCAGTTTAAAGGTCCGTATTCAAGGCCCGATTTTGGGGAGATGTGTGCTGAGCGAACTGCTCAGCACACATCTCTCCCCCCGCTCAGCACAGCGTGATGTGTACTGAGCGTACGGGGGGTGGGGGGGCGCTCATTTCACCCCCTGTGTAGGGCATTCTGTGTGTATCCAGCTTAACAGGTGTGAGCATCATACAACTACTGACTTGCGAGTAACTATACAGCAGCTCCATACCTTGTGACTTGAAGAAACACCAGTTAACCCCGGGAATGCTGCAGTCAAAGCAACAATTCCTCTTCTTACATTCCGCTGCACTTATTGTGGGGTAGCCGCAATCCCTTCTGCTGTACGGTTCCACATTACATTGTTTCTTGTCACTTCCTGTTGATGCAGTAAGGAAACATCCAGGAATTACAGCAGCTTAGTTTTTTTTTTTTTTTTTAACTGGTGCAATTTAGCTAAAACAGCTAACAGGAAATTTCCACTTAAATGGTATTTTCTAATCTTATCTGACCATGACTAAGAATAAAGGATACACAAGATAAACTCTTATAGCTATGGACCTTATCTATGTTTAAGCTCCATCAAATCTGTAATCAATAGCACTACATGCTCCCACTCTACCACTGTACTGTATACTCTACCTGTGTTTTTAAGGTAAAAACACCATTTAACCCCAGTGACACTTGAATTAAAGCAGCAGCCTCTATAATAGCATTCTTTAGCATTAATCCCAGGAAATCTGTAATCTTCACGCTCTTTGATAGCCACGCTACATTGCTGTTTACTTGGATGGAGCAGAGAGCACAACATCAGGACATAGGAAATATTACAATGCATGATAAGAAAGGTGTGAGCTCTACAGCAAGGCCTCTAACCCTTTGCCAGTGCCAAATACATAGGGCTTAACTCAGATCTGATCACAGCAGCAAATTTATTAGCTAAAACCATGTACACTGCAGGGGGGGGGGGGGGGGGGGTATAATATGTGCAGAGAGAGTTAGATTTTGGTGCGGTGTGTTCAAACTGAAATCTAAATTGCAGTGTAAAAACAAAACAGCCAGTATTTACCCTGCACACAAACAATATAACCCACCTAAATCTCTCTGCAAATGTTATATCTGCCCCCCCCCCCATCCCTGCAGTGCACATGGTTTTGCCCACTAGCTAACAAATTTGCTGCATCTGGGAATTACAGCATCTTAATATTTCTTTTTACAGAAGGTTCAGCAAATTAAATTATTTAGTGAAATACTGTAATCATAACAGTTACAGGGATATTGTAGGTAGATTTATTGTCAGTGGATAAATGTAAAAATTAAACCCTTAGGCATAGTTCCCAAATGCTGTCATTGCAATCCAGATTTTAAGGATATCATGCTTGAGCACAGGTGACTTAATTAGAACTTCGGTCAATGTGAATTAACCATTGGACTCAACCATGGTTATCCTTAAAACCCAGGGGTCTATTTAAGATCGATCTTAATCGATGTTGGGCTTCCAGGTTGAAAAAAAAACACACATTTACTAACATTTTAAAATTTATATAAAAAATCATCTGTTCGTAAATGCAGTGCACATGGTTTTGCCCAACTGCTAACAAAAATCCTGCTGCGATCAACTCAGAATTACCCCCCATGGCCCTCATTCCGAGTTGTTCGCTCGCAAGCTGCTTTTAGCAGCATTGCACACGCTAAGCCGCCGCCTACTGGGAGTGAATCTTAGCATCTTAAAATTGCGAACGAAAGATTTTCAATATTGCGATAAGACATCTCTGTGCAGTTTCTGAGTAGCTCGAGACTTACTCTGCCAGTGCGATCAGTTCAGTGCTTGTCGTTCCTGGTTTGACGTCACAAACACACCCAGCGTTCGCCCAGACACTCCTCCGTTTCTCCAGCCATTACCGCGTTTTTCCCAGAAACGGTAGCATTTTTTCCCACACGCCCCTAAAACGGTCTGTTTCCGCCCAGAAACACCCACTTCCTGTCAATCACATTACGTTTACCAGAACAATGAAAAAACCGTGAGTAATATTCCTAACTGCATAGCAAATTTACTTGGCGCAGTCGCAGTGCGAACATTGCACATGCGCATTAAGCGGAAAATCGCTGCGATGCGAAGAAAATTACCGAGCGAACAACTCGGAATGACCACCTACGTGCACTGCAGGGAAGGCAGATTTAACATGTGCAGAGAGAGTTAGATTTGGGTGTGGTGTGTTCAATCTGCAATCTAATTTGCAGTGTAAAAATAAAGCAGTCAGTATTTACCCTGCACAGAAACAAAATAACTCACCCAAATCTAACTCTTTCTGCACATGTTATATCTGCCTCCCCTGCAGTACACATGGTTTTGCCCAACTGCAAACAAAATTCCTGCTGTGATCAACTTGGAATTACCCCCATCGAATTACCCCCATTTTCACACTGCTCGTGTATATAAGACATAGTTTGGATCGTAATACGCGTTCCAACCGCAAAAACTATGAAGAGGATGGGGGCATATACGCAGGGTCCATCCTGTGCGTGTGCCTACATTTTCTCCGGGTGCCCCGCAGAAAATGCGAATGCCTCTGCCTGTCAATCAGTAGAGGGCGTACCTTTGCAGGTATATCGCGATCATGAGCCATGTCTCCCATTTTTGTCATTATAGGTGCTCTGTGAGCTGCTGGCCATGCCCCAGCCCCTCTGTCTCCCGTGAATAGACATTGAGGCTTATTCAGACCAGATCGCTTCAATTTATTTTCACCCAGCGGGCAATCAGGTCTGCACTGCACATGCGTATGCGCCACAATGCGTAGGTGCACAAGAAGATTGACAAGAAGAGGGTGTTTGTGTGGGTGGCAACTGAATGTTTCTAGGGAGTGTCCGGAAAAACACTGGAGGGACCCGGCGTTTTGTGGGAGGATTTGTGACGTCACCTCAATGGCTGAGTAAGTGCTGAGCTGTGCAGCTCTTGTGCACATGTGATCACACACCTGCACAGCAAATTTTCCCTTCCGCTGTAGGCGGCAACTACCTGATTACAGGGATGCAAAAAACACACCCTAGCGATCAGGTCTGAATTACCCACAATGTGCATATTTGCAGAGCAACAAGCTACAGGGAGCCTTCCACCCCCCCCCCCCTTCCCCATGACTATGGGACACTGCGGCCCCCACAGGGGGGGGGGGGTTGTTTGGGTTAGCTGGACATTCCCAAAAAAAGTGACTGTCCTGCAAAAATTGGTATAGTTGGGAGGTATGTTCAAATACATTTATTGTTTTGCATGCAGGGTAAATACTGGCTTCTTTGACATTTAGCCACAAATGCTGCACAGCTGAATTACAGTATTACACTGCAATTAACAGTTATGCTAGGACATTCCCCCTCCCAAATCAACCTCTTTCTGCATGTTACATCTGTCCCACAGTGGCGTGCGGTGAGGTCAGTGGCTAGTGAGGCACTACAGCCATAATTTCCGCCGAATCCTGCCGATGACCCTTAGCCAATGCCCGCTACTGCCTCTGAGCCGATACCCGCTGCCACCGCCAATGGCTTACAAACTCTCCCACAATCAACTGACCCAGCCCTCCACCACTAATTTCTATCTCAGTCCGATGCCGCCAATGCCCGCTGCCTGCCTGCTCATTGTTCTTGTTATATATTATACATTTTTAAAGAAAAAAAAATGAGTGTTTGGGACTGGGAAGGGTGAGGGAGGAGGACATGAATGCAATTTTGTTGTCCAGGGCTTCCATTAACTTAAAGGAGAAGGGTCTGAATGGGTTAAAAAAAAATGCGTGAGGTCCCCCCTCCTTAGGATAACCAGCCTCGGGCTCTTTGAGCCGGTCCTGGTTATTTAAATACTGGGGGAAAAATTGGACAGGGGTTCCCCGTATTCAGACAACCAGCACCGGGCTCTTAGAACGGTCCAGGTTCCAAAAATACGTGGGACAAAAGATGTAGGGGTCCCCCATATTTTTAAAACCAGCACCGGGCTCCACTAGCCAGAGAGATAATGCCACAGCCGGGGGACACTTTTATGTAGGTCCCTGCGGCCCTGGCATTACCCCTCCAACTAGTCACCCCTGGCCGGGGTTCCCTGGAGGAGTGGGGACCCCTTAAATCAAGAGGTTCCTCCCCTCGAGGCACCCAAGGGCCAGAGGTGAAGCCCGAGGCTGTCCCCAGCACCCCTGGGTGGTGGGTGCCGGGCTGATAGCCATGTGTGTAAAAAAAGAATATTGTTTTTTTTGTTGTGGAACTACAAGGCCCAGCAAGCCTCCCCCGCTTGCTGGTACTTGGAGAACCTCAAGTACCAGCAGGCGGGGAAATAACGGGCTTGCTGGTACCTGTAGTTCTACAACAACAAAAAATACCCAAATAAAAACACAAACACACACAGCGTGACAGTAAAATTATTGAGACAGGCTGTAGCATGTGGGTGCATGTAACCCTATAAAAGTGATGGATTGGGTGACTATTACAATACCCACTGTTGCTGTCTGAAAAATTATGGATTTATAGATTGCTCTGCCGAGACATGTTTTTTTCTAAAATGCACCACAGGTATGGATGGATAGTATACTTGACGACACAGAGGTAGGTAGAGCAGTGGCCTACTGTACCGTACTGCTATATATTATATTATTTATTATTATTATCCTTTATTTATATGGCGCCACAAGGGTTCCGCAGTGCCCAATTACAGAGTACATAAACAAATAATCAAACAGGAAAACAGCAACTTACAGTTGACGACAATATAGGACAAGTACAGGGTAAATAAACATAGCTACATCAGCAGATGACACTGGAATAAGTATCAGGTGGCAGAAGACTGCTGGATTTGGTGCAGCTGAAGATTATTAAAGTAAGAAAAGAGTAAGCACATGAGGGAAGAGGGCCCTGCTCGTGAGAGCTTACATTCTAAAAGGGAGGGGTAGACAGACAGGGGTGAGACAGATGGGGTACATAGAGAGCGTGGAACAGAGGTTTAGGATGAGATTTGGCTGGGTTTGGTGAAGAAGTGGGTCTTGAGAGCCCGTTTGAAGTTTTGTAGAGAGGTGGAGAGTCTGAGGGGGAGAGGTAGGGAATTCCAGAGAAGTGGTGCAGCACGTGAAAAATCTTGGAGGTAGGAGTGGGAGGAAGTAATCCGTAGGCAGGAGTCGGTGTGCATTAGCAGAGCGAAGAGGACGGGTGGGAGTGTAAAGCGAGATAAGATCAGAGATGTAGATGGGAGAGGAGTGGGTGAGGGCTTTGTAAGCAAGTGTGAGAAGCTTGAAATGGATTCTGAAAGGGAAGGGGAGCCAGTGAAGGACTAGTAAGAGAGGAGAGGTGGACGTAGTGCGTTTGGTGAGGAAAATGAGCCGGGAAGCAGCATTGAGGATAGATTGGAGTGGAGAGAGGTATTTGTCAGGAATGCCAGTCAGGAAGAGATTACAGCAGTCCAGTCTGGAGATGACCAGTGAGTGGATAAGAGTCTTAGTAGCATCCTGGGTCAGAAAGGGTCTGATCCTGGAAATATTTTTTAGATGAAAACGGCAGGTTTGTGAGAGGTGCTGAATGTGTGGTTTGAAGGAGAGGGAGGAGTCAAGGATTACTCCAAGACAGCGCACTTGGGGGGTAGAGGAGATAGTAGTGCCATCAATAGATAATGAGATTGTAGGAGGTGAGGTTATGCGGGAGGGAGGGAAGATGATCAGCTCGGTCTTAGACATGTTAAGTTTAAGAAAGAGCTGGGACATCCAGGAAGAGATAGCAGAGAGACAGTTGGAGATACGAGTGAGGAGAGTAGGGGAGAGGTCTGGAGAGGAAAGATAGATTTGAGTGTCATCAGCATAGAGATGATATTGGAAACCAAAAGAACTAATGAGCTTACTTAGTGAGGACGTATAGAGAGAGAAGAGAAGAGGACCAAGGACAGAACCTTGGGGTACCCCTACAGTTAGTGGAAGTGAGGGGGAGGTGGAGTCATGAGAGGAGACAGAGAATGAACGGTCAGAAAGGTAGGACGACAACCAAGAGAGGGCTGTGTTACGCAGACCAATGGAGTGAAGGATTTGCAGTAGGAGAGGATGGTCCACAGTGTCAAAAGCAGCAGAGAGATCAAGTAGAATAAGTAGAGAGTAGTGTCCCTTAGATTTAGAAGCATGGAGGTCATTGCATACTTTTGTAAGGGCAGTTTCAGTGGAGTGGAGAGGACGGAAGCCAGACTGGAATGGGTCAAGCAGTGAGTGTGAGGAAAGAAAGGAAGTAAGGCGGTTGTAGACAATACGCTCAAGGAGTTTGGAGGCAAAAGGGAGGAGAGAGATGGGTCGGTAGTTGGAGAGAGTGTTTGGATCAAGGGTAGGTTTTTTAAGAATAGGAGAGATGAGAGCGTGCTTGAAGGCAGAGGGGACAGTGCCTGATGAGAGGGAGAGATTGAGAAGGTGGGAAAGATGGGAAAAAGCAGAAGAAGAGAGGTGGCAAAGGAGGCTGGAGGGGATTGGGTCAAGTGGGGAGGTGGTGAGGGGACAGGAACGAATGAGGGCCATGACTTCCTCTCCAGATGCATGGGAGAAAGATGACAGAGTTGGTGCGAGGGATGGGGAGGGTTGGTAAGGGTTGGGAGAAGGCTGGTTACTGATAGTCTGGTGTGATGTGATGTCCTGACGTATGGAGTCAATTTTGGATGTGAAGTAAGTGGCAAAGTCAAGAGCAGAGAGTGAGGAAGGGAGACGAGGTGGAGGTGGGCAGAGGAATGAGTTGAGAGTGGCAAAGAGGCGCCGGGGGTTGGAAGACTGGGAGGAGATGAGGTTCTTGAAGTATGACTGTTTAGCAAGAGAAAGGGCAGCACTGAAGGATGAGAGCATAAGTTTGAAATGGAGGAAGTCTGCCTTAGAGCGTGATTTCCTCCAGTGTCGCTCAGCCGTACGTGAGCATTTTTGCAGATATCTGGTGCATTTGGTGTGCCAGGGTTGAGGTGTTAATTTGTGAGGGTGAATAGTGGTTGGTGGAGCAACAGAGTCAAGAGCAGAAGTAAGGGAAGCATTGTATGTGGAAGTGGCTTGTTCAGGGCATGAGAGAGAGAGAATAGGAGAGAGAAGTGAGTCAAACAGGGAGGAAAGGAATGTGGTGTCAATAGCTTCAATGTTACGCTTAGTGATCGTAGCCTTAGGAGGTAGAGATGGGGAAGTCGAGAGAGATAGGTTGAAGGAGAGCAGGTGGTGGTCAGAGAGGGGAAATGGGGAGTTGGAAAAATCAGAAATATCACAGCGGTGAGTGAAGACCAGATCCAGTGAGCTCCCATTCGCATGGGAGGGTGAGGAGGTCCACTGGGAGAGACCAAGTGAAGAGGTGAGGTTAAGGAGTTTAGAGGCAGGGGATTGTGTGGGGATGTCAATAGGGATGTTGAAATCGCCTAGGATAATGGTGGGAATGTCAGAAGAGAGGAAGTGAGGAAGCCAGGAAGCAAAGTTGTCGATTAATTTGGAAGCAGTGCCAGGGGGGCGGTAAATGACAGCTACTCTAAGATGTACTGGTTGGAAGAGGCATATGGCGTGGACCTCAACTGTAGAGAATATAAGGGATGGTTCTGGTGGTATGAGTTGGTAGGAGTAACTAGAAGGTAAAAGGACCCCAACACCACCCCCATGGCGACCCCCAGGTCGGGGTGTGTGTGTGAATGTAAGGCCCCCAGCAGAGAGAGCAGCAGCAGAAGTAGTGTCAGAGGGCGTAATCCAAGTTTCAGTAATGGCTAGTAGGTGTAGGGAGTTGGAAATGAAAAGGTCATGAGTGGGGACCAGTTTGTTATAAACAGATCTGGCATTTCAGAGGGCACAGGATAGGGGGTATGAGTTTGTGGGAGAGATGTGAATTAGATTTTCAGGGTTGCTGTAGCGATGAGGTGGGATTAAGTTTGAGGGCAGGGATGATGAGAGAGTAGTGATGGTACGGGTGCCTGAGCTAGGAGGGGAAACTGCAGGAGGTGGGCAGGGAGGGAGGTCAGTGTGATGTGGATGGGGGTGTGGGGAGGTGACAGGGAAGGGAGAGAGGGAGCAGGGCTGAGTTGTGGGGTAGCAGGACCATGGGGCAGAGGTGAATGAAAGTGGGGTAACAGGAAAGGTGGGGGAAGGAAACAGAGGGATGGAGGGGAGACAGAGGAGGGGAGAGAGGAGGAGGTGGAGGAGACTAGGGGGGAAGGCTAAAGATACATTATTAGGTAAACACTGAGTGATGTGGGGAGTATAAGAAAACATTGACATAGTGTTAAGTAGGTAAATAGGTTGAGGGAAAGTGGAAGTAGGAGAGGAGACTGTAAGGCAATCCGAGCAGAAGAATTGCAGAAATGCAGGTGAGAAAAGCAGTGTAGGCTCAAGGGGTGTAGATTTAGTATGAAATGAGTCAAAAGCGTAGATAAAGTGGATGCAGAAAAGTATTTGGAGTGTAAGAAATGAAAGGATTGTGAGAGGTTTAAGAAGCAATGGTAATTATGTTAGATGTTTTAAGTGTATGCAGGTAAAATTGCATTGGTGCAGCTGTGCTTAAAAAACAAAATTACAATAATACAGATACAGGCATTTGTAGGTGAAATGGATGGTTTATGAAATGTCCAAGTAAGGTAGTTCTGTGCTATGTAATCAGATGCAACAATCAGGAGGTGAGTGATCTGAGGAGTAAGTGACTCACATTTGTTATTAGTTCTTCAGTTTTCTTTGTTTTGTTAGATTGGTGTGCTTCTGTTTTCCTTCTTTTTCACTTCGATTGAACGCTGATTGAACACTGCTGTTATGTGTCAATTTTATCACGCTTTGATAAAAATGCACGCTTAGATCAATAAATGCACAGCCAAATGGCTTTGCACATCCTACACCATTGGACTTAAGTAGAAGACTATTACAAGTGAAACCAATAATTGAAATCTGTAACCACACCCCACCCCCTCAAATGCCAGGCAATAAATTACCTTAAAAACAACAACCAGGCATTCCACAAAGATTAAACTGGGTCTATATCATTCAAAACTTTAAAAAAGTACTTCAAAATCACATACTATGCAATAATGTTTCAATTTGCATTACCCAGCAGAATTAGCTTTGCATGTATAGATATAGTGCAGCAGAATATATTGGTGGTTGTAGTCAATTGTAATTACTCAGCAGAATTAGCTTTGCATATATAGATATAGTGCAGCAGAATATATTGGTGGTTGTAGTCAATTGTAATTACCCAGCAGAATTAGCTTTGCAAATATAGATATAGTGCAGCAGAATATATTGGTGGTTGTAGTCAGTTGTAATTACCCAGCAGAATTAGCTTTGCATATATATAGTGCAGCAGAATATATTGGTGGTTGTAGTCAATTGTAATTACCCAGCAGCAGCTCTACTGCACTCAACATCACCAGTGCTCACAATATATATAATGCTATATACTATGCCATAGTGGTGCTTACTATAGTATATAACACCTCCTACTGCGTTCCCCCTGGCAATGAGCATGACATCCAGAGAGTGAAACCCCTGGCAATGAGCATGACACCCAGCACGTGAAACTCTTGGCATTGAGCAGTTTTTGTAAAAGTAATTAGAAGCTTTACTGTAGGGCATAGTGTATCACAGATATTGTGGTGAGTGACATAATATGTTCCAAAGGGCATTAATGTGTGGGGCTTAACATGGTGGAAATTACTGTACTTTTTTCCCTGTGGTGGCCGAGGTCTGTTGGTGCAGGGTCAAGAACTGGGGTGTAAGGTAGTCTTTGCCTGCAAGGCTACGCCCATTTTATGGAGACCATACCCATTTTTGCGAGGTCACGCCCCCCCATCCCGTCCGGAGCGCTCACGCAAATCTAGTTTTTTTTATATATATATATATATGGGGGAGGGGCACAATTTTTAATGCCAATGGTGGCGGGGAGCACGCATTTGAAGCCAAATTGTTTAGAAACACCCCTGCAAGAAAATATCTGCAAATCCAATGTTACCATAAGTGTGGCATATACCTGCGCTTGCTCGCGGGGTGAGAACATCTCCCTAATTGAATTCAGCGATATGAATAGAGGTTGTGCAGCAGCCACAGAAAGGGTTAATCTCTGCAACTTGTCACTAAATTACATTGTTGCAATTTTAGCTGGGAGCTGCAATAATTACTCTAATATATAACACAGCCAACACTTCTATATTCACACAATATACTGCATGGTGAATATAGAAGTGGTGCTTACTAAACAGCACCTCCTACTGCATTCCACATCACCGCTGGTCACACTCATATCAGGCCCATAATGCTGTATACTATGCCATAGTGGTGCTTACTATATAACACCAGGTGCTGTGCAGTGGTCAAAACACACTAACTGGTCCCATGCTGTTGTTGAACTAAAGGCCTATACACACGATGAGATTCGGTCTATGCTAATAGGTTTAAAAAGGTTACATAAAAGCTACTTTATGTATTTATTCATTAAAGTTTTTAAGTTGTATTTTACAACCATACAATGATATGATATATAATGTATCGTATAATCATTACATAATGTTGATGGCATTGAATTGTCTCTGCCTTGACTAGTGGCAGCAGCTTCAGCACTAGGTGGAAGTGGATCTTGATCTTTCCCTATTTTACCCTCCACCTTTTTGTTCTCCATTTTTTAATGTGTGGAATTATATGCCAGTAATATATCTGGAATTAGACGGTGGTAATGTCTGGAATTAGATACCACTAGATAGATACCAGATATCACTGCATACCCTCCAACATTTTACACACAAAAATTGGTACAACTTAGGAAAAGGGGCGTGGTCACGGGTAAAGAGGGCGTGGTCACGCCCCTTTTCCTATACTTTCAATGGAAGTTTGGAGAGCCAAAAATAGGTACAGACCATGAAAAAAAGGTACTGTACCTATTAAAAAGGTACAGTTGGAGGGTATGTCACTGTGACTGGAATGATGACATATGCACAGTGACAGGACACTACCACAGCACCCTACAGCAGCCATATGCGGCACAAGACACTGGAGTATTAGTAATGTACTGTAGTATACTGAGCACCACAAGACAATGAGCAGTGATACGGAGCACTGATGAGATTACTAGAACTGACACTGAGCAGCCAGATGCAGCACTGGACTATTAGTAATGTTCTGTAGTATACTGAGCACCACAATGCAGCACAAAACAATGAGCAGTGATACTGAGCACTGATGAGGATACTAGAACTGACACTGAGCAGCAAGATGCAGCACTGGACTATTAGTAATGTACTCTAGTATACTGAGCACCACAATGCAGCACAAGACAATGAGCAGTGATACTGAGCACTGATGAGGATACTACTGAGAACTGACACTGAGCAGGAGAGACACACTACAATTTCATCTTGCGCCTCTTTTTTTATTTATCTTTGCATCATGTGCTGTTTGGGGCTATTTTTTTAAGTGCCATCCTGTCTGACACTGCAGTGCCACTCCTAGATGGGCCAGGTGTTTGTGCTGCCCACTTGGGTCGCTTAGCTTAGTCATCCAGGAACCTTGGTGCAAATTTTAGGACTAAAAATAATATTGGGAGGTGTGAGGTGTTCAGAATAGACTGGAAAGGAGTAGAAATTATGGTTATTGAGCTTAATACTATAGGATCAAAATTACCCCCAAATTCTATGATTTTAGCTGTTTGAGGTTTTAAAAAAAAATCACCCGAATCCAAAACCCGAAAGGGTGGTTTTGCCAAAACGCGTCCGTATCCAAAACACAACTGCGGATCCGAAACCAAAACCAAAACATGAAACACGAAAAATGCCCGCTGCACATCTCTAGTTAGGGGTGAAGCATGTAGCCTTGTAGACTATGCACAGCTATATCTAGAAAAATATACGATCTAATCTTTAACCAACCAATGCAAGAAAGTATTTAATGTGAAAATACGAAACACTAGACTAATTGGAGGTGCGCCCTAAAGCAAATTACAATGTTAGGATTAGGGGGTTCGGAAAGACCTCTAGTGTATACACTACTATATACATTTTAAGATAGGAAGGTACAAATTACATATTCACATTGCATCTATGGGCTGGATTCAAATGTCCCTTTCCTCCCTCAATCGTGCCCGTCAGCAGCTATTCTAATGTTGCTGCCAATGGGTGCGACATGTTTATTTCAGCTCGCTACCCCCAGGGGAAACAAGCTGAAATGTGTGCAAAGAGACCCATTTGGGCAACCAAACGGTGTCTTTTCACGATCGCGCCCATTACTTTATTCAGGTTTAGGTGCTTTGTGCACCTAAACCAGATTGTAATGGGCGCAATAATTGAGGGCATTTGAATTTCCCTTATATGTGTGTGTGTGATATACACACAGACACACATACTGTATTTCTTTATATAATGGACACCTCAGTTTCTATTCATTCATGTCCTGCCCCCTACTCTGTCAGACCCCTTCCCCTCTACTTTTCTGACCCCAAACGCCACTCATTCTTGTTGAGTGTTGGTGGGCCCATTCAGAATTTTGCTATGGGGCCCACAAAGGTCTAGTTACGCCACTGGGCAGGGTTATAGAGGAGGCGGTGCAAGGCATCCTGGGAACAGTCAAAGCTTTAGCCTGTTGGTGCCTTGGATCAACATCCAACTCTACACCCCGATGTTAGTGTAGTGCCTTTTGGGGTTAAGGTTTTACAGAAAGTTACAGGTTTTTTTAATTTAGTAAAATATGCCCCATTTTAAAGATAGGGCATTTAAATTTGTTGCACCTGTGCAGTACATAGCAGCCTGCAGGGCATGTACAGTGGCTTCATTTGGGTGCACATACATTGCCGGCTCCTGGTCGCAAACTGAAATTATTGTGTGTAAGTGGAATTAGCGGTGTTTATGTCATACAGGGGGGTGGGGGAGGTTTGTGGTTGGCGGGGGGCACGCTGTGCGATTATTATCCTGCATCTATACATACATGCGCTAACACCTGGACATACACTGATGTACCCACACCTAATATCCATACATACACGCCCTGACACCTGGACATACACCAACATTCCCACACCTGCATCTATACATACACATGCTGACACCTGGACATACACCAACATACAAGCACCTGCATCTATATATACACGCGCTGACAAATGGACATACACCGACGTACCCACACTTGCATCTATACATACATGCACTGACATCTGGACATACAAGCACCTGCATCTATACATACACGCGCTGACACCTGAACCTACACTGACGTTCCCACACCTGCATCTATACATACACATTCTGACACCTGGACATACACAGACGTACCCACACCTGCATCTATACATACACGCGTTGACACCTGGACGTACACTGACGTACACACACCTACATCTATATATGCATGGATGCAAATGTGGGTACGTCTGTATACGTCCAGTTGTTAGCATGTGTATGTATAGATGTTAGGTGTGGGTACATCAGTGTATGTCCAGGTGTCAGCACATGTATGTATAGATTCACATGTGGGTACGTTGGTGTACGTTTAGGGGTCAGCGTGTTTATGTATAGATGTTGGTGTGTGTATGTCAGTGTACGTACAGATATAGGTGTGTGTATGTATGTATGTATGTATGTATGTATGTATGTATATGTATAGAGGAAGGTGTGATACATACATATAACACATACATGATAGATACATACATATATCACACACACGATAGATAGATAGATAGATAGATAGAACACATACATACAAGATAGATACATACATACATGATAGATACATATATACACACACATACGATAGATAGATAGATAGATAGATAGATAGATAGATAGATAGCACAAACATATATGATTCATACATATATCACACACACATACATGATACATACATGAGAAAGACCTGGGATGGTGATGAGGCCCGGGCCCTCTGCTGATGTTGCGTTGAGGAAGGCAGTGTTCCAGGGCGGATGCCAGTCGGGGAGAGCGCCGCGCAGCCCGGGAAAAATACTGCTGAGGAGCTACATCTGGAAGAGCCCCAGGGAGGGAGAGTGTCACATGCCCCATCCTGCGCGGCACACTCTGCAGGCCTGCACATGGGAAGGGAGGTCTCTGGCCACACATACTCACCATGCTGCTGAAGCCCCGCTGCTGTCCTCATCAGCGCTCTCCAGCGGGGAGCGGGGCCAGGATGAACCTCAACCTGTGAGAACTATCTTCATGATCAAGAGATCTCATATGCAAGATAAGTATGTGTTGGGAAAGGGCTGGGGAGGGCGGCTGCTCGGGCACACCCTCGTCAAGTTAAGGAGATTTAACTGAGGAAGCACAAGGGAACTCTCGTCTGAGGACAACAACTGCAGGGAGACCACATCTTTTCAGATGAACATGGGAGGGCGGAAGGCTGCCTAATACTGAAGCACCCTCAGACATTAAACCATATGCAACAACTATTGCAAGCATTCCTGGGGGAAGGTCTGCAGCAGACGGATTTGCATTCGGTGATGTCATCCAAGCAGTGGGCCAAAGTTGGCTGGAACCCTCATCTGTATATGAAAAGAGAAAAGGGGCATGCGGGGCATGGCGGTCTTTTGCGGCGCTTGGATAACCCCAAGTTTGCATTAAACACCCCCACCCTCCTTCGGTGTGGGGCTCATGTTGGCCATGCCCAAGCCCCTGAAGCATTCAAGCTGATTTATTGCAGCAGCTGGGCACTGTAACAGCTTCAGAGCTGCACTACAAGACAAGTAAAAGGGTGTGGGCCCTGCAGCACCACCGGTAGTTTGCATACACACATATATAGGACAGCATCTCTTATATGCCCCAGGGTCAATAAAATAGTATCCTTGTCTAGGCTATCCATCCCCTCAGATAAGGCATTTGTCCATGCCGCTACAGCACTACACACCCAGGTCGACGCAATTGCCGGTCTGAGTAAGGTACCTGAATGTGTATAAATGGACTTCAGGGTAATCTCCTGTTTGCGGTCAGCACACTCTTTGAGGGTAGCCGTATCCTGGGACGGGAGGGCTACCTTCTTGGATAAGCGTGTTAATGCTTTGTCCACCCTAGGGGAGGATTCCCATCGTAACCTATCCGTTGATGGGAAAGGATACGCCATAAGAATCCTTTTGGAAATCTGCAGTCTTTTATCTGGAGATTTCCAAGCTTTTTCACATAACTCGTTCAGCTCGTGTGAGGGGGAAAGGTTACCTCAGGCTTCTTTCCCTTGTACATATGTACCCTCTTGTCAGCGACAGGGGGTTACTCTGTGATGTGCAAAACATCTTTTATTGCCATAATCATAAATCGAATGGATTTTGCCAATTTTGGCTGTAACTTTGCATCATCGTAATCGACACTGGAGTCAGAATCCGTGTCAGTATCTGTGTTAACAAACTGGGATAGTGGGCGCTTATGAGACCCTGACAGTCCCTGCAACATAGGATCAGGCATGGGATGAGACCCTGACTGTCCCAAAGCTTCTGCCTTGTCTAATCTTTTGTGCAATGAGTTTACACTAGCATTTAAAACATTCCACATATCCATCCAATCAGCTGTCGGCGGAGACACCACATTCATTTGCTCCCGCTCCTCTCTAATATAGCCTTCTTCCTCAGACATGTCGACACACGTGTACCGACACACCACACACACAGGGAATGCTTTTTCTGAAGACAGTTTCCCCACAAGGCCCTTTGGAGAGACAGAGAGGGAGTATGCCAGCACACACCCCAGCGCTATATAACCCAGGAATAAAACAGTAACTTAATGTTTGCCCAGTAGTGCTGCTGTATGTAATTTGCGAATTATGTGCCCCCCCCCCCCCCCCTCTTTTCAACCCTCTTGTCTAACGTGGTATAAGCAGGGTAGAGTCCGGGGAGCTTCCTCTCAGCGGTGCTGTGGAGAAAAAATGGCGCTGGTGAGTGCTGAGGGAGAAGCCCCGCCCCCTCGGAGGCGGGCTTCTGTCCCGCTTAAACTGTAAAATTGGTGGGGGCTCATACATATATACAGTGCCCAGCTGTATATATGTTATATTTTTGCGAAAGAGGTTTATATTGCTGCCCAGGGCGCCCCCCCTGCGCCCTGCACCCTTACAGTGACCGGAGTATGTGAGGTGTATGGGAGCAAAGGCACACAGCTGCAGTGCTGTGCGTTACCTCAGTGAAGATCATGAAGTCTTCTGCCGCCTCTGAAGTCTTCTTTTCTTCTCATACTCACCCGGCTTCTATCTTCCGGCTCTGCGAGGGGGACGGAGGCGCGGCTCTGGGACGGACGGCGAGGGTGAGATCCTGCGTACCAATCCCTCTGGAGCTAATGGTGTCCAGTAGCCTAAGAAGCAGGACCTTGCAACTCAGAGAGTAGGGCTGCTTCTCTCCCCTCAGTCCCTCGATGAGGGAGTCTGTTGCCAGCAGTGCTCCCTGAAAATTAAAAACCTAACAAAATACTTTCTGTCAGAAAGCTCAGGAGAGCTCCTGAAAAGCACCCAGTCTCCACTGGGCACAGTATCAAACTGAGGTCTGGAGGAGGGGCATAGAGGGAGGAGCCAGTGCACACCCAGAACTAAAGTCTTTCTTAAAGTGCCCATGTCTCCTGCGGAGCCCGTCTATCCCCATGGTCCTTACGGAGTCCCCAGCATCCTCTAGGACTTTAGAGAAAATAGGATTTTAATACCTACTGGTAAATCCTTTTCTCTTAGTCCGTAGAGGATGCTGGGCACCCGTCCCAGTGCGTACTGTGTCTGCAGTTATTAAATGGCCCTTAACTCCAGAACATTTATGTGGAGACAACTTTCCTGACTTGACCATCTTCCTTGGATGTTTTCCCCCTGTGTGACTGCTCCCCAGCCTCGGAGGGTTGCATCCGTGGTCCCTAGGATCCCGTCCTGGATCCCAAACCATCGCCCCTCTAGGTGGTGAGAACTGTGCAGCCACCAATGGAGTGAGATTCTGGTCTTGGAAGACAGGATTATCCTCCGGTGCATGTGTAGGTGGGATCCGGACCACTTGTCCAACAGGTCCCACTGGAACACTCTGGCATGGAGCCTGCCAAACTGAATGGCCTCGTAGGCCGCAACCATCTTCCCCAGCAACCGAATGCATTGATGGATTAACACTCTTGCTGGTTTCAGAATTTGTTAGACCAGACTCTGGATCTCCAGAGCCATTCCACTAGAAGAAAACCTCTTCTGTGTCCAGTATCACTCCCAAAAACAACAACCGCGTCATTAGGATATCGGATTTTTCTGTATTTTGGAATAATTGCATACCATAACGAGATATTATGGTGATGGGACCTAAATCTAAGCACAGAATGCATTTATGTTTCATATATACCATATACACACAGCCTGAAGGTCATTTTAGCCAATATTTTTTATAACTTTGTGCATTAAACAAAGTGTGTGTACATTCACAGAATTCATTTATGTGTCATATACACCTTATACACACAGTCTGAAGTTCATTTAATACAATGGCCCTCATTCCGAGTTGATCGCTCGCAAGGCGATTTTAGCAGAGTTACACACGCTAAGCCGCCGCCTACTGGGAGTGAATCTTAGCTTCTTAAAATTGCGACCGATGTATTCGCAATATTGCGATTACAAACTACTTAGCAGTTTCAGAGTAGCTTCAGACTTACTCGGCATCTGCGATCAGTTCAGTGCTTGTCGTTCCTGGTTTGACGTCATAAACACACCCAGCGTTCGCCCAGACACTCCCCCGTTTCTCCGGCCACTCCTGCGTTTTTTCCGGAAACGGTAGCGTTTTTATCCACACGCCCCGAAAACGCTGTGTTTCCGCCCAGTAACACCCATTTCCTGTCAATCACATTACGATCGCCGGAGCGAAGAAAAAGCCGTGAGTAAAAATACTATCTTCATTGTTAAATTACTTGGCGCAGTCGCAGTGCGAATATTGCGCATGCGTACTAAGCGGAATTTCACTGCGATGCGATGAAATATACCGAGCAAACGACTCGGAATGAGGGCCAATATTTTTAATAACTTTGAGTATTAAACAAAGTTTGTGTACACTGAGCCATCAAAAAACAAAGGTTTCACTATCTCAGTCTCACTCAAAAAAGTCCGTATTTCGGAATATTCCGTATTTCGGAATATTTGGATATGGGATACTCAACCTGTATTACTTTTTTCTGCTACTGGTTCTTTACCTATGCAAACAAGCATCTGACTTGCCTTTCCTATTGCTTTGTTACATTGCTCACCTGAAATAGTAATACTTAGATAGCTTTCCTCTTGCCATTATAATGCCCTTAATATTATAGTTAGCCTTTGTATTTTTGAGACGTGTATGATTTTGCATTTTTTGGCATTAAATGTTGCCATGTTCTTGACCATTCCTCTAGTCCAGGGGCGGAACTGCCAGAGACAATGGAGTCAGTTGCCGCCGGGCTCCAGCCCTAAAGGGGCTTCCTCCATTGCCCTCCGGCTGTTACGTGCCCTTCCTACTAAATAGACAAAGGCGCTACCAGCAGGGTCTCGCAGTTTGTACATTCCATGCCGTAACACCCTTCTTTCCACCTTTTTAAAGACCCAGCCCAGCAGCCTCGCCGCTGCCACCACCGCTAGCTGCAGCACTGCCAGCGGTGGGGTGCCCCTGCTTCTTCTCACACCACAGATAGCTGGGCAGCACTGCAACTGCCTGCCTGATTGCTCCGCCCCCTTCCGGCTCCCAAGCACCTCTGCTGCCCAGTGATCCAGGAGCCTGCTGCTAGGAAGAAGTGGCCGAGCTTTAGCAAGCGAGTCTGGACACTGGCGGAGGAAGCCATGATAACCAGATAATGGGGAGTGGAGAGCCAGTTCCAAGGTAATACTTTATACAGCTGGTTGAGATCCTGGTCGGTGGATATGGATTCCAAGAAAACCCTGGAGGTGCTTCCTTTCAAGGGAGACACTCTCTTTGGAGAAGACCTCAATAAGATTGTAGCTGATCTGGCTACCGCTAAAACAGCTTGCCTACCTAGTATGACTTCTACCACGCAGAAGGCTAAAAGTACTTTCCCTTGGCCCTTTCATCCTCAAGGTAAAGCGTACCCAAGGTCAGGCATACCCAAAGCAAGCTCATGCTTCCAGACCTGCCAAGCCCAGACTGAAGCAAGCCTGGGCTGCCCATCAGCCTGCTTCCAAAACGGACAAGCCTGCCGCATGACGGTGCAGGCCTCCCTCTGGGGGATCCCAGGGTGGGGGGCCCGACTTCTAGGTTTGGCATAATTCTAAGCTAGAGAATTCTGTTTGGAGCTCACCTTGTACTTTGTGAAGAAATAATCAGCATTGTGGCTGAGCAGATACATGTAGTGTGTGGCTGCAAACTGCATGGATCTGCTGCGTTGTAATGCTGATACTTTTTTTTTCAAAGTACCAATAGCTTCATATAATGTTCACAATTTTTATGCAGGATCAAATAGCTCAATAGGTAGGGTGTTTGATTAGAATTCAACAGGTTATAGGTTTGAATCCTGGGTATGGTAGTTTGAGATGTGTTATTTAATAAAGTATGTTGTTCTGACTGCCGGCATCCTATCACCTGGGATATCATACTAAATAAATGGAGTTGATCAATTTTTTTTTATTTTTTTTTTAAACTAGGGACAATTTCCAGATACTTTTCTTTATAACTGAGATTGCCCCCTGGAACTTCACATCAGTTGACAACTATGCATGAGTGGGCAGTGCTTGCTCTGGATCTGCCCACCCATTTATGTGCCGTCATAAAAGAAAGCACAACTGACAGTTATCCTGGGCGTACACTACACAATTATCTGTCAGGCTATTTATCCAGTCTGGATGGATGGAATGAAAATCTGGTAATGTATAGGAGCAAATGTCAATTAACCATTTGCTCCCAAACACTAGAAAAGTGGTCAAAAATGGTCATTACACAAATTGGTTAAACCCAAAATTTAACCAATTTGTTTAGGGGACCATTTTTGTCCATTTTCTAGTGTTTGAGAGTAAATCGTTGATGGTCATTTGCTCACATAGATAACCGGATTTCTATTCCAACCAGCCAGTGTTGGAGATATGGTCTGCCAGATTACATAATGCATACCAGAGCCATAACTAGACTTTTTGGTGCCCTGTGACAGATAATTATATGCCCCCCCCCTCCCCATTTTTGCAATATAGACAAAAGGCGCATGCCTTGTGGGGAAGGGGCATAACAAGATTGGTCTCAGAGAAAGCACATGAGATATGAAGATATATCTAGTATACTTGACACTCAATGGTTTGTGGTATTGCCGGGGTGCCCTCCTTAAATGCATATACAGTCACACATGGCGTGTTTGTGCAAATGGCATATTAGCAGTCAGCACTAACTGGTGACATGCCATTTGTACAAGTAAGCCATGTGTGACTAGTATATAAACATACTTTATTAAATAACACCTCAACTATCATACCCAGGATTCAAACCTATAACCTGTTGAATTCTAATCAAATACCCTACCCATTGAGCTACTTGATCCTGCATCTATTCTAACCTCCAAAAACAGATTCAGTTGCATTTTCCAGCGTGTTTTGTTTGCGCCTTTGCAAATGTCTTACATCGACAAACTTATTTAGTACTATTTTGCAAATAGGGTTACATTGTCGCAACATTGTGTTCCCTAATTGCTTGATTTTTTTAAATGCAACAATTGATAAAGACACCTGATAATTGCTCTGTGGAGTCTTATTTTGTGTCTACTTCTTATCTACATTTAATTCCCTACCTCTAATCAAGGCATTTTTAAATGCTGGGGGCTGCCAGGACGTGAGGCCTACCTAGACTTTAGATCTGAATTTGAATGTACTTGTGAACTAACTTAATTTCCTACTTCTAAATTCATTCCTAAATTCACTACTTATATTAATCCTGTAGTTGGGCATTTTGAGCCTTCAATTGTGGGCATTGTTTTGTGTCCAGACCAGCAGCTGGTGGTGTGCATTTTGCTGGAAAGGCATCGAAGACCTCCGATATGCTGCATCTCCTGATGTGTGTCTCCCTCAAGTGGCTGTCAGCAAATGCATGCTAGACACCCCATTCCAAGCTGATTGTGACATCACGGAACATGCATCATAGAACAGGCATGCTAGAATATGGGTCTTCAACCTGCGACCCTCCAGCTGCTGTGGAACTACATATACCAGCATGCCCTGCATCAGGTTTTAGCATACCTTAATAGCAAAACTGTGGCAGGGCATGCTGGGATGTGTAGTTTCACAGCAGCTGGAGGGCCACAGGATGAAGACCCATGTGCTAGAGCCAAGCCGCAGGTACATTGAATGCTAGCAAGCTGAATATTTAAATCCTTTTTGTTCCGCAGCATTCCAATGTGGAAGATTCCATGGAACCAGAGATTATTCCATTGAGAAGGACATGCTGCCTGGATGACTGCACTGTGCAAATTAAATCACGGAGGCAGTTGGCTTGTGGGTGGCTCTGGTGACTGGGTGGTTGGGTGGGCGGTGTGTCGGAGGTGGAGCACATGCAAATGAATGTGTATCATCCAGCTAGTGAGAGTGAAAACTCATGCAGGAGTGTGCCTGCTTGTCAGTGGGTTATGCACCTTGCCAGGCGTCAAATCTACATGGAGCAGCTGGAGGGGACAAGAGCAGGTTTGCAAAATATAGATAGAAGAGCATATATGCTGGCGCATTCTCCATGATTGTGTCAGCTTATGTTTTGGTGCACTGCACTTTTCTTCACTAAGTTTTAGCCATTTTGGTTAAACGCAAGTGTAGTTGCTTCTCGCCCTTTTGGCTGTGATCTTGTATCATGGTTGAAGAGTCTGCTGGAGGGATTGTTTTGTTCATTGGCGAGAGACTGAAGATATTCCAGGATGGAAGGCTTGGGAACACTATCCGTTTTTCAGTTGTGGAAGAGTTGAAAGACCGGATTGGACTACATTCTATAGTAAAGGATATCTTTGTATTTATTAATCCTCCCTTTATATGTGTCTGTCTTTCAATAAAGCTTCGGGCTTGTGATTCCCTCACCCTCTTACACTCCACACACATAGCCTTATTAACTGTTGTATTATTGTATTGTTTAAATGTATAGTGCAGTTCATGATTTATAGTGTAGGCTGGCCTGTGCTGTAGTTCTTGAACTGTACTATACCGACAGCATTTGTATTGTGTTTTGGCTGTGCTGCAAAACGGTACTTATGTGTGTAATGTTTATGTATGTTTTTTTGCTTCTTTATGTCAATAAAGACTGCTTTTTCAATCCAATATCTGAAAACAATCAATGTTTATCTTTGATGGCAATAGAAGTGGTATGATATTTGCTGCTTTTGAAAGGCAATATCTGATATGTCCCCTATCTGGGAACCATATATTAAATGGCTTTTCAGAAAAGGAAGATGGTAGAAGAGCTTTCAGTACTTGTAGGACCGATGCTCATTTCCTATTCTAGCCTCCAAAAACAGATTCAGTTGCATTTTCCAGCGTGTTTTAAATGCGCCTTTGCAAATGTCTTACATCGACAAACTTATTTAGTACTATTTTGCAAATAGGGTTACATTGTTGCAACATTGTGTTCCCTAATTGCTTGATTTTTTAAATGCAACAATTGATAAAGACACCTGATAACTGCTCTGTGGAGTCTTATTTTGCGTCTACTTCTTATCTACATTTAATTCCCTACCTCTAATCAAGGCATTTTTAAATGCTGGGGGCTGCCAGGACGTGAGGCCTACCTAGACTTTAGATCTGAATTTGAATGCACTTGTGAACTAACTTAATTTCCTACTTCTAAATTCATTCCTAAATTCACTACTTACATGAATCCTGTAGTTGGGCATTTTGGGACTTCGATTGTGGGCATTGTTTTGTGTCCAGACCAGCAGCAGGTGGTGTGCATTTGCTGGAAAGGCATCGAAGACCTCCGATATGCTGCATCTCCTGATGTGTGTCTACCTCAAGTGGCTGTCAGCAAATGCCTGCTAGATACCCCATTCCAAGCTGATTGTGACATCACGGAACATGCATCATAGAACAGGCATGCTAGAACATGGGTCTTCAACCTGCGACCCTCCAGCTGCTGTGGAACTACACATCCCAGCATGCCCTGCCTCAGTTTTAGCATACCTTAATAGCAAAACTGTGGCAGGGCATGCTGGGATGTGTAGTTTCACAGCAGCTGGAGGGCCACAGGATGAAGACCCATGTGCTAGAGCCAAGCCGCAGGTACATTGAATGCTAGCAAGCTGAATGTTTAAATCCTTTTTGTTCCGCAGCATTCCAATGCGGAAGATTCCATGGAACCAGAGATTATTCCATTGAGAAGGACATGCTGCCTGGATGACTGCACTGTGCAAATTAAGTCACGGAGACAGTTGGCTTGTGGGTGGCTCTGGTGACTGGGTGGTTGGGTGGGCGGTGTGTCGGAGTTGGAGCACATGCAAATGAATGTGTATCATCCAGCTAGTGAGAGTGAAAACTCATGCAGGAGTGTGCCTGCTTGTCAGTGGGTTATGCACCTTGCCAGACGTCAAATCTACATGGAGCAGCTGGAGGGGACAAGAGCAGGTTTGCAAAATATAGATAGAAGAGCATATATGCTGGCGCATTCTCCATGATTGTGTCAGCTTATGTTTTGGTGCACTGCACTTTCCTCCATTAAGTTTTAGCTATTTTGGTTAAACGCAAGTGTAGTTGCTTCTCGCCCTTTTGGCTGTGATCTTGTATCGTGGTTAAAGAGTCTGCTGGAGGGATTGTTTTCTTCATTGGCGAGAGACTGAAGATATTCCAGGATGGAAGGCTTGGGAACACTATCCGTTTTTAAGTTGTGGAAGAGTTGAAAGACCGGATTGGACTACATTCTATAGTAAAGGATATCTTTGTATTTATTAATCCTCCCTTTATATGTGTCTGTCTTTCAATAAAGCTTCGGGCTTGTGATTCCCTCACCCTCTTACACTCCACACCCATAGCCTTATTAACTGTTGTATTATTGTATTGTTTAAATGTATAGTGCAGTTCATGATTTATAGTGTAGGCTGGCCTGTGCTGTAGTTCTTGAACTGTACTATACCGACAGCATTTGTATTGTGTTTTATCTGTGCTGCAACACAGTACTTATGTGTGTAATGTTTATGTATGTTTTTTTGCTTCTTTATGTCAATAAAGACTGCTTTTTCAATCCAATATCTGAAAACAATCAATGTTTATCTTTGATGGCAATAGAAGTGGTATGATATTTGCTGCTTTTGAAAGGCAATATCTGATATGTCCCCTATCTGGGAACCATATATTAAATGGCTTTTCAGAAAAGGGAGATGGTAGAAGAGCTTTCAGTACTGGTAGGACCGATGCAAAAACAGATTCAGTTGCATTTTCCAGCGTGTTTTGGATGCGCCTTTGCAAATGTCTTACATCGACAAACTTATTTAGTACTATTTTGCAAATAGGGTTACATTGTTGCAACATTGTGTTCCCTAATTGCTTGATTTTTTAAATGCAACAATTGATAAAGACACCTGATAACTGCTCTGTGGAGTCTTATTTTGTGTCTACTTTTTATCTACATTTAATTCTCTACCTCTAATCAAGGCATTTTTAAGTGCTGGGGGCTGCCAGGACGTGAGGCCTACCTAGACTTTAGATCTGAATTTGAATGTACTTGTGAACTAACTTAATTTCCTACTTCTAAATTCATTCCTAAATTCACTACTTACATGAATCCTGTAGTTGGGCATTTTGGGACTTCGATTGTGGGCATTGTTTTGTGTCCAGACCAGCAGCAGGTGGTGTGCATTTGCTGGAAAGGCATCGAAGACCTCCGATATGCTGCATCTCCTGATGTGTGTCTCCCTCAAGTGGCTGTCAGCAAATGCCTGCTAGACACCCCATTCCAAGCTGATTGTGACATCACGGTACATGCATCATAGAACAGGCATGCTAGAACATGGGTCTTCAACCTGCGACCCTCCAGATGCTGTGGAACTACACATCCCAGCATGCCCGGCCTCAGTTTTAGCATACCTTAATAGCAAAACTGTGGCAGGGCATGCTGGGATGTGTAGTTTCACAGCAGCTGGAGGGCCACAGGATGAAGACCCATGTGCTAAAGCCAAGCCGCAGGTACATTGAATGCTAGCAAGCTGAATATTTAAATCCTTTTTATTCCGCAGCATTCCAATGTGGAAGATTCCATGGAACCAGAGATCCTTCCATTGAGAAGGACATGCTGCCTGGATGACTACACTGTGCAAATTAAATCACGGAGCCAGTTGGCTTGTGGGTGGCTCTGGTCACTGGGTGGTTGGGTGGGTGGTGTGTCGGAGGTGGAGCACATGCAAATGATTGTGTATCATCCAGCTAGTGAGAGAGAAAACTCATGCAGGAGTGTGCCTGCTTGTCAGTGGGTTATGCACCTTTCCAGACGTCAAATCTACATGGAGCAGCTGGAGAGGACAAGAGCAGGTTTGCAAAATATAGACAGAAGAGCTCTCCAGCCTAGTTTGCTGTCTGTTTCCACTTCTCTTTTCTTGAGCCGCTCCCTTCTATGCCCTTGCGCACTATCCTGACTTCTCCCGTCTGCTTACTTTGTGCCTTCCAACGCACAATGCGAACTACAGGTAGTGCTGCAGGGCCCACACCCTTTTACTTGCCATACAGAGCAGCTCTGGAGCTGTTACAGTGCCCAGCTTCTGCAAGAAATCAGCTTGAATGCTTCAGGGGCTGGGGCATAGCCAACATGAGCCCCACACCGAAGGAGCGTGGAGGTGTTTAATGCGAACTAGGGGTCATCCAAGCGCTGCAAAAGGCCGACATGCCCTGCACGCCCCTTTTCTCTTTTCATATGCAGACGAGGGTTGAAGCCAACTTTGACCCACTGCTTGGATGACATCACCATATGCAAATCCATCTGCTGCAGGCCTTCCTCCAGGAATGCTTGCACTAGTTGTTGCATTTGGTTTGTTGTTTGGGGGTGCTTCAGTATTAGGCAGCCTTCTGCCCTCCCATGTTCATCTGAAAATATGTGTTCTCCCTGCAGTTGTTGTCCCCAGATGAGAGTTCCCTTGTGCTGCCTCAGTTGAATCTTCTTTACTTGACAGAGATGTGCCTGAGCAGCGGCCCTCCCCAGCCCTATCCCAAATCATACTTATTTTGCATAGGAGATACCATGGTCATGAAGATTGTTCTCCCAGGGTGAGGTTCATTCATTGCATTCTGGGTATGCTGACCCCTGTGATTTCCCCAAATGTGGGAAACTTGACTGCATTATTTGTGGTAGTGGGGGACTGTGTTTGTGCTTTCCTCTGGTCAGCTCTGGTAAAAGTCAGATTTTTTTGTCTCAGATCTTCCTCTAGCCTTGTTCTTCTTTCGAGAGTTCCCTTGTGCTGCCTCAGTTGGATCTCCTTTACTTGACAGGGGGGTGCCCAAGCAGCGACCCTCCCCAGCTCTAGCCCAACTCCTACTTACCTGCCAGGTGAGATACTATGATCATGAAGGTGCTTCTCCCAGGGCAAGGCTCACCCATTGCACTCTGGGTGTGCTGCCCCTGTGATTTCCCCAAATGTGGGAAACTTGACTGCATAATTTGTGTTTCCACTGGTCGGCTTTCATATAATTCAGATCTCTTTGTCTCAGGTCTCTCTCCAGCCTAGTTTGCAGTCTGTTTCCACTTCTTTTTTTTTGAGCCCCTCCCTTCTATACCCTTGTGCACTATCCTGACTTCTCCTCCTGTCTGCTTACTTTGTGCCTTCCAATGCACAATGCAAACTACAGGTAGTGCTGCAGGGCCCACAAACTTTTACTTGCATTACAGAGCAGCTCTGGAGCTGTTACAGTGCCAAGCTGCTGCAAGAAATCAGCTTGAATGCTTCAGGGGCTGGGGCATTGCCAACATGAGCCCCACACCGAAGGAGGGTGGGGGTGTTTAATGCGAACTAAGGGTCATCCAAGCGCCGCAAAAGGCCGCCATTCCCTGCATACCCCTTTTCTCTTTTCATATGCAGATGAGGGTTCCTGCCAACTTTGGCCCACTGCTTGGATGACATCACTGTATGCAAATCCGTCTTCTGCAGACCTTCCCCCAGGAATGCTTGTACTAGTTGTTGCATTTGGTTTGTTGTTTGGGGGTGCTTCAGTATTAGGCAGCCTTCTGCCCTCCCATGTTCATCTGAAAATATGTGTTCTCCCTGCAGTTGTTGTCCCCAGATGAGAGTTCCCTTGTGCTGCCTCAGTTGAATCTCCTTTACTTGACAGAGATGTGCCTGAGCAGCGGCCCTCCCCAGCCCTATCCCAAATCATACTTATTTTGCATAGGAGATATCATGGTAATGAAGACTGTTATCCCAGGGTGAGGTTCATTCATTGCATTCTGGGTATGCTGACCCCTGTGATTTCCCCAAATGTGGGAAACTCGACTTCATTATTTGTGGTAGTGGGGGACTGTGTTTGTGCTTTCCTCTGGTCAGCTCTGGTAAAAGTCAGATTTATTTGTCTCAGATCTTCCTCTAGCCTTGTTCTTCTTTCGAGAGTTCCCTTGTGCTGACTCAGTTGGATCTCCTTCACTTGACAGGGAAGTGCCCGAGCAGCGACCCTACCCAGCTCTAGCCCAACTCCTACTTACCTGCCAGGTGAGATACTATGATCATGTAGGTGCTTCTCCCAGGGCAAGGCTCACCCATTGCACTCTGGGTGTGCTGCCCCTGTGATTTCCCCAAATGTGGGAAACTTGACTGCATAATTTGTGTTTCCCCTGGTCGGCTCTCGTATAATTCAGATCTCTTTGTCTCAGGTCTCTTTCCAGCCTAGTTTGCTGTCTGTTTCCACTTCTCTTTTCTTGAGCCGCTCCCTTCTATGCCCTTGCGCACTATTCTGACCTCTCCTGTCTGCTTACTTTGTGCCTCCCAACGCACAATGCAAACTACAGGTAGTGCTGCAGGGCCCACACCCTTTTACATGCTTTACAGAGCAGCTCTGGAGCTGTTACAGTGCCCAGCTGCTGCAAGAAATCAGCTTGAATGCTTCAGGGGCTGGGGCATAACCAACATGAGCCCCACACCGAAGGAGGGTGGAGATGTTTAATGCGAATTAGGGGTCATCCAAGCGCCGCAAAAGGCCGCCATTCCCTGCACATCCCTTTTTTCTTTTCATATGCAGACGAGGGTTGAAGCCAACTTTGACCCACTGCTTGGATGACATCACCATATGCAAATCCATCTGCTGCAGGCCTTCCCCAGGAATGCTTGCACTAGTTGTTGCATTTGGTTTGTTGTTTGGGGGTGCTTCAGTATTAGGCAGCCTTCTGCCCTCCCATGTTCATCTGAAAATATGTGTTCTCCCTGCAGTTGTTGTCCCAAGATGAGAGTTCCCTTGTGCTGCCTCAGTTGAATCGCCTTTACTTGACAGAGATGTGCCTGAGCAGCGGCCCTCCCCATCCCTGTCCCAAATCATACTTATTTTGCATAGGAGATACCATGGTCATGAAGATTGTTCTCCCAGGGTGAGGTTCATTCATTGCATTCTGGGTATGCTGACCCTTGTGATTTCCCCAAATGTTGGAAACTCGACTGCATTATTTGAGGTAGTGGTGGGCTGTATTTGTGCTTTCCTCTGGTCAGCTCTGGTAAAAGTCAGATTTCTTTGTCTCAGATCTTCCTCTAGCCTTGTTCTTCTTTCGAGAGTTCCCTTGTGCTGCCTCAGTTGGATCTCCTTCACTTGACAGGGGGGTGCCCGAGCAGCGACCCTCCCCAGCTCTAGCCTAACTCCTACTTACCTGCCAGGTGAGATACTATGATCATGTAGGTGCTTCTCCCAGGGCAAGGCTCACCCATCGCACTCTTGGTGTGCTGCCCCTGTGATTTCCCCAAATGTGGGAAACTGGACTGCATAATTTGTGTTTCCCCTGATCGGCTCTCGTATAATTCAGATGTCTTTGTCTCAGGTCTCTCTCCAGCCTAGTTTGCTGTCTGTTTCCACTTCTCTTTTCTTGAGCCGCTCCCTTCTATGCCCTTGCGCACTATCCTGACTTCTCCCGTCTGCTTACTTTGTGCCTTCCAACGCACAATGCGAACTACAGGTAGTGCTGCAGGGCCCACACCCTTTTACTTGCCTTACAGAGCAGCTCTGGAGCTGTTACAGTGCCCAGCTGCTGCAAGAAATCAGCTTGAATGCTTCAGGGGCTGGGGCATAGCCAACATGAGCCCCACACCGAAGGAGGGTGGAGGTGTTTAATGCGAACTAGGGGTCATCCAAGCGCCGCAAAAGGCCACCATGCCCAGCATGCCCCTCTTCTCTATTCATATGCAGATGAGTGTTGAAGCCAACTTTGACCCACTGCTTGGATGACATCACCATATGCAAATCCATCTGCTGCAGGCCTTCCCCCAGGAATGCTTGCACTAGTTGTTGCATTTGGTTTGTTGTTTGGGGGTGCTTCAGTATTAGGCAGCCTTCTGCCCTCCCATGTTCATCAGAAAATTTGTGTTCTCCCTGCAGTTGTTGTCCCCCGATGAGAGTTCCCTTGTGCTGCCTCAGTTGAATCTCCTTTACTTGACAGAGATGTGCCTGAGCAGCGGCCCTCCCCAGCTATATCCCAAATCATACTTATTTTGCATAGGAGATACCATGGTCATGAAGATTGTTTTCCCAGGGTGAGGTTCATTCATTGCATTCTGGGTATGCTGACCCCTGTGATTTCCCCAAATGTGGGAAACTGGACTGCATTATTTGTGGTAGTGAGGGACTGTGTTTGTGCTTTCCTCTGGTCAGCTCTGGTAAAAGTCAGATTTCTTTGTCTCAGATCTTCCTCTAGCCTTGTTCTTCTTTCGAGAGTTCCCTTGTGCTGCCTCAGTTGGATCTCCTTCACTTGACAGGGGGGTGCCCGAGCAGCGACCCTCCCCAGCTCTAGCCCAGCTCCTACTTACCTGCCAGGTGAGATACTATGATCATGAAGGTGCTTCTCCCAGGGCAAGGCTCACCCATTGCACTCTGGGTGTGCTACTCCTGCGGTTTCCCCAAATGTTGGACACTTGACTGCATAATTTGTGTTTCACCTGGTCAGCTCTCGTATAATTCAGATCTCTTTGTCTCAGGTCTCTCTCCAGCCTCATTTGCAGTCTGTTTCCACTTCTCTTTTCTTGAGTTGCTCCCTTCTATGCCCTTGCGCACTGTCCTGACTTCTCCCGTCTGCTTGCTTTGTGCCTTCCAACGCACAATGCAAACTACAGGTAGTGCTGCAGGGCCCACACCCTTTTACTTGCCTTACAGAGCAGCTCTGGAGCTGTTACAGTGCCCAGCTGCTGCAAGAAATCAGCTTGAATGCTTCAGGGGCTGGGGCATAGCCATCATGAGCCCCACACCGAAGGAGGGTGGAGGTGTTTAATGCGAACTAGGGGTCATCCAAGCACCGCAAAAGGCCGCCATGCCCTGCATGCCAATTTTATCTTTTCATATGCAGACGAGGGTTGAAGCCAACTTTGACCCACTGCTTGGATGACATCACCATATGCAAATCCATCTGCTGCAGGCCTTCCCCCAGGAATGCTTGCACTAGTTGTTGCATTTGGTTTGTTGTTTGGGGGTGCTTCAGTATTAGGCAGCCTTCTGCCCTCCCATGTTCATCTGAAAATATGTGTACCTCCTGCAGTTGTTGTCCCCAGATGAGAGTTCCCTTGTGCTGCCTCAGTTGAATCTCCTTTACTTGACAGAGATGTGCCTGAGCAGCGGCCCTCTCCAGCCCTATCCCAAATCATACTTATTTTGCATAGGAGATACCATGGTCATGAAGATTGTTCTCCCAGGGTGAGGTTCATTCATTGCATTCTGGGTATGCTGACCCCTGTTATTTCCCCAAATGTGGTAAACTTGACAGCATTATTTGTGGTAGTGGGGGACTGTGTTTGTTCTTTCCTCTGGTCAGCTCTGGTAAAAGTCAGATTTATTTGTCTCAGATCTTCCTCTAGCCTTGTTCTTCTATCGAGAGTTTCCTTGTGCTGCCTCAGTTGGATCTACTTCACTTGACAGGGGGGTGCCCGAGCAGCGACCCTCCCCAGCTCTATCCCAAATCCTACTTACCTGCCAGGTGAGATACTATGATCATGAAGGTGCTTCTCCCAGGGCAAGTCTCACCCATTGCACTCTGGGTGTGCTGCTCCTGCGATTTCCCCAAATGTGGGAAACTTGACTGCATAATTTGTGTTTCCCCTAGTCGGCTCTCGTATAATTCAGATCTCTTTGTCTCAGGTCTCTCTCCAGCCTAGTTTGCTGTCTATTTCCACTTCTTTTTTCTTGAGCCGCTCCCTTCTATGCCCTTGCGCACTATCCTGACTTCTCCCGTCTGCTTAATTTGTGCCTTCCAACGCACAATGCGAACTAAAGGTAGTGCTGCAGGGCCCACGCCCTTTTAGTTGCCTTACAGAGCAGCTCTGGAGCTGTTACAGTGCCTAGCTGCTGCAAGAAATCAGCTTGAATGCTTCAGGGGCTGGGGCATAGCCAACATGAGCCCCACACCGAAGGAGGGTGGAGGTGTTTAATGCGAACTAGGGGTCATCCAATCGCCGCAAAAGGCCGCCATGCCCTGCACGCCCCTTTTCTCTTTTCATATGCAGACGAGGGTTGAAGCCAACTTTGACCCACTGCTTGGATGACATCACCATATGCAAATCCATCTGCTGCAGCCTTCCCCCAGGAATGCTTGCACTAGTTGTTGCATTTGGTTTGTTGTTTGGGGGTGCTTCAGTATTAGGCAGCCTTCTGCCCTCCCATGTTCATCTGAAAATATGTGTTCTCCCTGCAGTTGTTGTCCCCAGATGAGAGTTCCCTTGTGCTGCCTCAGTTGAATCTTCTTTACTTGACAGAGATGTGCCTGAGCAGCGGCCCTCCCCAGCCCTATCCCAAATCATACTTATTTTGCATAGGAGATACCATGGTCATGAAGATTGTTCTCCCAGGGTGAGGTTCATTCATTGCATTCTGGGTATGCTGACCCCTGTGATTTCCCTAAATGTGGGAAACTCGACTGCATTATTTGTGGTAGTGGGGGACTGTGTTTGTGCTTTCCTCTGGTCAGCTCTGGTAAAAGTCAGATTTCTTTGTCTCAGATTTTCCTCTAGCCTTGTTCTTCTTTCGAGAGTTCCCTTGTGCTGCCTCAGTTGGATCTCCTTCACTTGACAGGGGGGTGCCCGAGCAGCGACCCTCCCCAGCTCTAGCCCAACTCCTACTTACCTGCCAGGTGAGATACTATGATCATGAAGTTGCTTCTCCCTGGGCAAGGATCACCCATTGCACTCTGGGTGTGCTGCCCCTGTGATTTCCCCAAATGTGGGAAACTTGACTGCGTAATTTGTGTTTCCCCTGGTCGGCTCTCATATAATTCAGATCTCTTTGTCTCAGGTCTCTCTCCAGCCTAGTTTGCTGTCTGTTTCCACTTCTTTTTTCTTGAGCCCCTCCCTTCTATACCCTTGTGCACTATCCTGACTTCTCCTCCCGTCTGCTTACTTTGTGCCTTACAATGCACAATGCAAACTACAGGTAGTGCTGCAGGGCCCACACCCTTTTACTTGCCTTACAGAGCAGCTCTGGAGCTGTTACAGTGCCCAGCTGCTGCAAGAAATCAGCTTGAATGCTTCAGGGGCTGGGGCATGGCCAACATGAGCCCCACACAGAAGGAGGGTGGGGGTATTTAATGCGAACTAGGGGTCATCCAAGCGCCGCAAAAGGCCGCCATGCCCTGCATACCCCTTTTCTCTTTTCATATGCAGATGAGGGTTCCAGACAACTTTGGCCCACTGCTTGGATGACATCACCGTATGCAAATCCGTCTTCTGCAGACCTTCCCCCAGGAATGCTTGTACTAGTTGTTGCATTTGGTTTGTTGTTTGGGGGTGCTTCAGTATTAGGCAGCCTTCTGCCCTCCCATGTTCATCTGAAAATATGTGTTCTCCCTGCAGTTGTTGTCCCCAGATGAGAGTTCCCTTGTGCTGCCTCAGTTGAATCTCCTTTACTTGACAGAGATGTGCCTGAGCAGCGGCCCTCCCCAGCCCTATCCCAAATCATACTTATTTTGCATAGGAGATACCATGGTCATGAAGATTGTTCTCCCAGGGTGAGGTTCATTCATTGAATTCTGGGTATGCTGACCCCTGTGATTTCCCCAAATGTGGGAAACTGGACTGCATTATTTGTGGTAGTGAGGGACTGTGTTTGTGCTTTCCTCTGGTCAGCTCTGGTAAAAGTCAGATTTCTTTGTCTCAGATCTTCCTCTAGCCTTGTTCTTCTTTCGAGAGTTTCCTTGTGCTGCCTCAGTTGGATCTCCTTCACTTGACAGGGGGGTGCCCGAGCAGCGACCCTCCCCAGCTCTAGCCCAACTCCTACTTACCTGCCAGGTAAGATACTATGATCATGAAGGTGCTTCTCCCAGGGCAAGGCTCACCCATTGCACTCTGGGTGTGCTGCTCCTGCGATTTCCCCAAATGTGGGAAACTTGACTGCATAATTTGTGTTTCCCCTGGTCGGCTCTCGTATAATTCAGATCTCTTTGTCTCAGGTCTCTCCCCAGCCTAGTTTGCTGTCTGTTTCCACTTCTCTTTTCTTGAGCCGCTCCCTTCTATGCCCTTGCGCACTATCCTGACTTCTCCCGTCTGCTTACTTTTTGCCTTCCAACGCACAATGCGAACTACAGGTAGTGCTGCAGGTCCCACACCCTTTTATTTGCCTTACAGAGCAGCTCTGGAGCTGTTACAGTGCCCAGCTGCTGCAAGAAATCAGCTTGAATGCTTCAGGGGCAGGGGCATAGCCAACATGAGCCCCACACCGAAGGAGGGTGAAGGTGTTTAATGCGAGCTAGGGGTCATCCAAGCGCCGCAAAAGGCTGCCATGCCCTGCACGCCCCTTTTCTCTTTTCATATGCAGACGAGGGTTGAAGCCAACTTTGACCCACTGCTTGGATGACATCACCATATGCAAATCCATCTGCTGCAGGCCTTCCCCCAGGAATGCCTGCACTAGTTGTTGCATTTTGTTTGTTGTTTTGGGGTGCTTCAGTATTAGGTAGCCTTCTGCCCTCCCATGTTCATCTGAAAATATGTGTTCTCCCTGCAGTTGTTGTCCCCAGATGAGAGTTCCCTTGTGCTGCCTCAGTTGAATCTCCTTTACTTGACAGAGATGTGCCTGAGCAGCGGCCCTCCCCAGCCCTATCCCAAATCATACTTATTTTGCATAGGAGATACCATGGTCATGAAGATTGTTCTCCCAGGGTGAGGTTCATTCATTGCATTCTGGGTATGCTGACCGCTGTGATTTCCACAAATGTGGGAAACTCGACTGCATTATTTGTGGTAGTGGGGGACTGTGTTTGTGCTTTCCTCTGGTCAGCTCTGGTAAAAGTCAGATTTCTTTGTCTCAGATTTTCCTCTAGCCTTGTTCTTCTTTCGAGAGTTCCCTTGTGCTGCCTCAGTTGGATCTCCTTCACTTGACAGGGGGGTGCCCGAGCAGCGACCCTCCCCAGCTCTAGCCCAACTCCTACTTACCTGCCAGGTAAGATACTATGATCATGAAGGTGCTTCTCCCAGGGCAAGGCTCACCCATTGCACTCTGGGTGTGCTGCTCCTGCGATTTCCCCAAATGTGGGAAACTTGACTGCATAATTTGTGTTTCCCCTGGTCGGCTCTCGTATAATTCAGATCTCTTTGTCTCAGGTCTCTCTCCAGCCTAGTTTGCTGTCTGTTTCCACTTCTCTTTTCTTGAGCCGCTCCCTTCTATGCCCTTGCGCACTATCCTGACTTCTCCCGTCTGCTTACTTTTTGCCTTCCAACGCACAATGCGAACTACAGGTAGTGCTGCAGGTCCCACACCCTTTTATTTGCCTTACAGAGCAGCTCTGGAGCTGTTACAGTGCCCAGCTGCTGCAAGAAATCAGCTTGAATGCTTCAGGGGCTGGGGCATAGCCAACATGAGCCCCACACTGAAGGAGGGTGGAGGTGTTTAATGCGAGCTAGGGGTCATCCAAGCGCCGCAAAAGGCTGCCATGCCCTGCACGCCCCTTTTCAACGAGGGTTGAAGCCAACTTTGACCCACTGCTTGGATGACATCACCATATGCAAATCCATCTGCTGCAGGCCTTCCCCCAGGAATGCCTGCACTAGTTGTTGCATTTTGTTTGTTGTTTTGGGGTGCTTCAGTATTAGGTAGCCTTCTGCCCTCCCATGTTCATCTGAAAATATGTGTTCTCCCTGCAGTTGTTGTCCCCAGATGAGAGTTCCCTTGTGCTGCCTCAGTTGAATCTCCTTTACTTGACAGAGATGTGCCTGAGCAGCGGCCCTCCCCAGCCCTATCCCAAATCATACTTATTTTGCATAGGAGATACCATGGTCATGAAGATTGTTCTCCCAGGGTGAGGTTCATTCATTGCATTCTGGGTATGCTGACCGCTGTGATTTCCACAAATGTGGGAAACTCGACTGCATTATTTGTGGTAGTGGGGGACTGTGTTTGTGCTTTCCTCTGGTCAGCTCTGGTAAAAGTCAGATTTCTTTGTCTCAGATTTTCCTCTAGCCTTGTTCTTCTTTCGAGAGTTCCCTTGTGCTGCCTCAGTTGGATCTCCTTCACTTGACAGGGGGGTGCCCGAGCAGCGACCCTCCCCAGCTCTAGCCCAACTCCTACTTACCTGCCAGGTGAGATACTATGATCATGAAGTTGCTTCTCCCATGGCAAGGATCACCCATTGCACTCTGGGTGTGCTGCCCCTGTGATTTCCCCAAATGTGGGAAACTTGACTGCGTAATTTGTGTTTCCCCTGGTCGGCTCTCATATAATTCAGATCTCTTTGTCTCAGGTCTCTCTCCAGCCTAGTTTGCTGTCTGTTTCCACTTCTTTTTTCTTGAGCCCCTCCCTTCTATACCCTTGTGCACTATCCTGACTTCTCCTCCCGTCTGCTTACTTTGTGCCTTACAATGCACAATGCAAACTACAGGTAGTGCTGCAGGGCCCACACCCTTTTACTTGCCTTACAGAGCAGCTCTGGAGCTGTTACAGTGCCCAGCTGCTGCAAGAAATCAGCTTGAATGCTTCAGGGACTGGGGCATGGCCAACATGAGCCCCACACAGAAGGAGGGTGGGGGTATTTAATGCGAACTAGGGGTCATCCAAGCGCCGCAAAAGGCCGCCATGCCCTGCATACCCCTTTTCTCTTTTCATATGCAGATGAGGGTTCCAGCCAACTTTGGCCCACTGCTTGGATGACATCACCGTATGCAAATCCGTCTTCTGCAGACCTTCCCCCAGGAATGCTTGTACTAGTTGTTGCATTTGGTTTGTTGTTTGGGGGTGCTTCAGAATTAGGCAGCCTTCTGCCCTCCCATGTTCATCTGAAAATATGTGTTCTCCCTGCAGTTGTTGTCCCCAGATGAGAGTTCCCTTGTGCTGCCTCAGTTGAATCTCCTTTACTTGACAGAGATGTGCCTGAGCAGCGGCCCTCCCCAGCCCTATCCCAAATCATACTTATTTTGCATAGGAGATACCATGGTCATGAAGATTGTTCTCCCAGGGTGAGGTTCATTCATTGCATTCTGGGTATGCTGACCCCTGTGATTTCCCCAAATGTGGGAAACTTGACTGCATTATTTGTGGTAGTGAGTGACTGTGTTTGTGCTTTCCTCTGGTCAGCTCTGGTAAAAGTCAGATTTCTTTGTCTCAGATCTTCCTCTAGCCTTGTTCTTCTTTCGAGAGTTTCCTTGTGCTGCCTCAGTTGGATCTCCTTCACTTGACAGGGGGGTACCCGAGCAGCGACCCTCCCCAGCTCTAGCCCAACTCCTACTTACCTGCCAGGTGAGATACTTTGATCATGAAGGTGCTTCTCCTAGGGCAAGGCTCACCCATTGCACTCTGGGTGTGCTGCTCCTGCGATTTCCCCAAATGTGGGAAACTTGACTGCATAATTTGTGTTTCCCCTGGTCGGCTCTCGTATAATTCAGATCTCTTTGTCTCAGGTCTCTCTCCAGCCTAGTTTGCTGTCTGTTTCCACTTCTCTTTTCTTGAGCCGCTCCCTTCTATGCCCTTGCGCACTATCCCAGGATAATTATTGTAGCTGGTCTGCGGGTAACAGCTCTCAGATCCACTTCTAGAAAAAATGCAACAATGTAATTTGAGTGACAAACTGCAGAGATGAACCCTTTCTGTGACTGCTGCACAGGGATCACACAAACTCTATTCATAGGGCTGACTTCACTTAGGGGAGATGTTCTCGCCCCGCAAAGAAGTGCGAGTATATACCGCACTTACGGTACCATTGGATTTACAGATATTTTCTTGCAATACACTATGGGGGTCATTCTGAGTTGATTGCTCGCTTGCAGTTTTTAGCAGCCTTAAAACGGTGGAGTTAACATATCTCATGTGGAAGGTGGTCATGTTATTAGCCTTGGCTTCGGCTAGGCGAGTGTTGGAATTAGCGGCTTTGTCACATAAAAGCCCATATTTGGTGTTCCATGTGGATAGAGCGGAATTGCGGACCCATCCTCAATTCCTACCAAAAGTGGTCTCATCTTTTCATATGAACCAATCTATTGTGGTGCCTTTGGCTACGCGTGACTTGGAGGATTCCGAGTTACTTGATGTTGCCAGGGCTTTGAAAATTTACGTGGCCAGGACGGCTAGAGTCAGGAAAACTGAAGCGCTGTTTGTCCTGTATGCAACCAACAAGATTGGTGCCCCTGCTTCAAAGCAGGCTATTGCTCGCTGGATTTGTAACACGATTCAGCAAGCGCATTCTATGGCTGGATTGCAGTTACCGAAATCGGTCTAGGCCCATTCCACGAGGAAAGTGGGCTCTTCTTGGGCGGCTGCCCGAGGGGTCTCGGCACTACAGCTGTGTCAAGCTGCTACTTGGTCAGGTTCAAACACCTTTTCAAAATACTATAAGTTTGATACCCTGGCTGAGGAGGAACTCATGTTTGCTCAATCGGTGCTGCAGAGTCATCCGCACTCTCCCGCCCGTTTTGGAGCTTTGGTATAATCCCCATGGTCCTTATGGAGTCCCCAGCATCCTCTAGGACGTTAGAGAAAATAAGATTTTAAACCTACCGGTAAATCTTTTTCTCGTAGTCCGTAGAGGATGCTGGGCGCCCGTCCCAAGTGCGGACTACTTCTGCAATACTTGTATATAGTTATTGCTTCAATAAGGGTTATGTTATAGTTGCATCGGTCCTGCACTGATGCTACAGTATGTTGTTTTTTCGTACTCATAACTGGGTAGTTTATCACAAGTTATACGGTGTGATTGGTGTGGCTGGTATGAATCTTGCCCTGGATTAACAAAATCCTTTCCTCATACTGTCAGTCTCCTCTGGGCACAGTTTCTCTAACTGTGGCATAGAGGCGCATAGAGGGAGGAGCCAGTGCACACCCAGAACTAAAGTCTTTCTTAAAGTGCCCATGTCTCCTGCGGAGCCCGTCTATCCCCATGGTCCTTACGGAGTCCCCAGCACCCTCTACGGACTACGAGAAAAAGATTTACCGGTAGGTTTAAAATCTTATTTTCTACTTTATTCTTTTCTATCCTAGTTTATTACGACCAACTCTCATCCAAGGAGTTTGATATTCTACTACCTGCATGCAATTTAAATTGCTTAAATTGTTTATATGGTTGATTTGTCCTTCACAACCCATAATCTGCAACTTGGATGTACTTGTGTCATTGAAAATCTTATAATAAAAATGTTTATATATTGAAAAAAAAAGTTATAAGACATATGCATTCAATATTTGAAGAAACAAAATAAAATAAAGCTATGTATTGGGTTTCACTAACAAGCACATTGGAAGACTTGACTACTGTTAAAAGACATGCATTACATGGTATAGAGCCACAAACCACAATGTAGTAAAATAAAAACAAACTTACATGTGCTAGAGCTGGGGAGGGTCGCTGCTCGGGCAGCCCCCTGTCAAGTGAAGGAGATCCAACTGAGGCAGCACAAGGGAACTCTCGAAAGAAGAACAAGGCTAGAGGAAAATCTGAGACAAAGAAATCTGACTTTTACCAGAGCTGACCAGAGGAAAGCACAAACACAGTCCCCCACTACCACAAATAATGCAGTCGAGTTTCCCACATTTGTGGAAATCACAGGGGTCAGCATTCCCAGAATGCAATGAATGAACCTCACCCTGGGAGAACAATCTTCATGACCATGGTATCTCCTATGCAAAATAAGTATGATTTGGGATAGGGCTGGGGAGGGCCGCTGCTCAGGCACATCTCTGTCAAGTAAAGGAGATTCAACTGAGGCACCACAAGGGAACTCTCATCTGGGGACAACAACTGCAGGGAGAACACATATTTTCAGATGAACATGGGAGGGCAGAAGGCTACCTAATACTGAAGCACCCCCAAACAACAAACAAAATGCAACAACTAGTGCAAGCATTCCTGGGGGAAGGCCTGCAGCAGATGGATTTGCATATGGTGATGTCATCCAAGCAGTGGGTCAAAGTTGGCTTCAACCCTCGTCTGCATATGAAAAGAGAAAAGGGGCGTGCAGGGCATGGCAGCCTTTTGCTGCGCTTGGATGACCCCTAGCTCGCATTAAACACCTCCACCCTCCTTCGGTGTGGGGCTCATGTTGGCTATGCCCCAGCCCCTGAAGCATTCAAGCTGATTTCTTGCAGCAGTTAGCACTGTAACAGCTCCAGAGCTGCTCTGTAAGGCAAATAAAAGGGTGTGGGACCTGCAGCACTACCTGTAGTTCGCATTGTGCGTTGGAAGGCAAAAAGTAAGCAGACGGGAGAAGACAGGATAGTGCGCAAGGGCATAGAAGGGAGCGGCTCAAGAAAAGAGAAGTGGAAACAGACAGCAAACTAGGCTGGAGAGAGACCTGAGACAAAGAGATCTGAATTATACGAGAGCCGACCAGGGGAAACACAAATTATGCAGTCAAGTTTCCCACATTTGGGGAAATCGCAGGAGCAGCACACCCAGAGTGCAATGGGTAAGCCTTGCCCTGGGAGAAGCACCTTCATGATCATAGTATCTCACCTGGCAGGTAAGTAGGAGTTGGGCTAGAGCTGGGGAGGGTCGCTGCTCGGGCACCCCCCTGTCAAGTGAAGGAGATCCAACTGAGGCAGCACAAAGAAACTCTCGAAAGAAGAACAAGGCTAGAGGAAGATCTGAGACAAAGAAATCTGACTTTTACCAGAGCTGACCAGAGGAAAGCACAAACACAGTCACTCACTACCACAAATAATGCAGTCAAGTTTCCCACATTTGGGGAAATCACAGGGGTCAGCATACCCAGAATGCAATGAATGAACCTCACCCTGGGAGAACAATCTTCATGACCATGGTATCTCCTATGCAAAATAAGTATGATTTGGGATAGGGCTGGGGAGGGCCGCTGCTCAGGCACATCTCTGTCAAGTAAAGGAGATTCAACTGAGGCAGCACAAGGGAACTCTCATCTGGGGACAACAACTGCAGGGAGAACACATATTTTCAGATGAACATGGGAGGGCAGAAGGCTGCCTAATACTGAAGCACCCCCAAACAACAAACCAAATGCAACAACTAGTACAAGCATTCCTGGGGGAAGGTCTGCAGAAGACGGATTTGCATACGGTGATGTCATCCAAGCAGTGGGCCAAAGTTGGCTGGAACCCTCATCTGCATATGAAAAGAGAAAAGGGGTATGCAGGGCATGGCGGCCTTTTGCGGCGCTTGGATGACCCCTAGTTCGCATTAAATACCCCCACCCTCCTTCTCTGTGGGGCTCATGTTGGCCATGCCCCAGCCCCTGAAGCATTCAAGCTGATTTCTTGCAGCAGCTGGGCACTGTAACAGCTCCAGAGCTGCTCTGTAAGGCAAGTAAAAGGGTGTGGGCCCTGCAGCACTACCTGTAGTTTGCATTGTGCATTGTAAGGCACAAAGTAAGCAGACGGGAGGAGAAGTCAGGATAGTGCACAAGGGTATAGAAGGGAGGGGCTCAAGAAAAAAGAAGTGGAAACAGACAGCAAACTAGGCTGGAGAGAGACCTGAGACAAAGAGATCTGAATTAAATGAGAGCCGACCAGGGGAAACACAAATTACGCAGTCAAGTTTCCCACATTTGGGGAAATCACAGGGGCAGCACACCCAGAGTGCAATGGGTGATCCTTGACCAGGGAGAAGCAACTTCATGATCATAGTATCTCACCTGGCAGATAAGTAGGAGTTGGGCTAGAGCTAGGGAGGGTCGCTGCTCGGGCACCCCCCTGTCAAGTGAAGGAGATCCAACTGAGGCAGCACAAGGGAACTCTCGAAAGAAGAACAAGGCTAGAGGAAAATCTGAGACAAAGAAATCTGACTTTTACCAGAGCTGACCAGAGGAAAGCACAAACACAGTCCCCCACTACCACAAATAATGCAGTCGAGTTTCCCACATTTAGGGAAATCACAGGGGTCAGCATACCCAGAATGCAATGAATGAACCTCACCCTGAGAGAACAATCTTCATGACCATGGTATCGCCTATGCAAAATAAGTATGATTTGGGATAGGGCTGGGGAGGGCCGCTGCTCAGGCACATCTCTGTCAAGTAAAGGAGATTCAACTGAGGCAGCACAAGGGAACTCTCATCTGGGGACAACAACTGCAGGGAGAACACATATTTTCAGATGAACATGGGAGGGCAGAAGGCTGCCTAATACTGAAGCACCCCCAAACAACAAACCAAATGCAACAACTAGTGCAAGCATTCCTGGGGGAAGGCTGCAGCAGATGGATTTGCATATGGTGATGTCATCCAAGCAGTGGGTCAAAGTTGGCTTCAACCCTCGTCTGCATATGAAAAGAGAAAAGTGGCATGCAGGGCATGGCGGCCTTTTGCGGTGCTTGGATGACCCCTAGTTCGCATTAAACACCTCCACCCTCCTTCGGTGTGGGGCTCATGATGGCTATGCCCCAGCCCCTGTAGCATTCAAGCTGATTTCTTGCAGCAGCTGGGCACTGTAACAGCTCCAGAGCTGCTCTGTAAGGCAAGTAAAAGGGTGTGGGCCCTGCAGCACTACCTGTAGTTTGCATTGTGCGTTGGAAGGCACAAAGTAAGCAGACGGGAGAAGTCAGGATAGTGCACAAGGGCATAGAAGGGAGCAACTCAAGAAAAGAGAAGTGGAAACAGACTGCAAATTAGGCTGGAGAGTGACCTGAGACAAAGAGATCTGAATTATACGAGAGCCGACCAGGTGAAACACAAATTATGCAGTCAAGTGTCCAACATTTGGGAAAACCGCAGGAGTAGCACACCCAGAGTGCAATGGGTGAGCCTTGCCCTGGGAGAAGCACCTTCATGATCATAGTATCTCACCTGGCAGGTAAGTAGGAGCTGGGCTAGAGCTGGGGAGGGTCGCTGCTCGGGCACCCCCCTGTCAAGTGAAGGAGATCCAACTGAGGCAGCACAAGGGAACTCTCGAAAGAAGAACAAGGCTAGAGGAAGATCTGAGACAAAGAAATCTGACTTTTACCAGAGCTGACCAGAGGAAAGCACAAACACAGTCCCTCACTACCACAAATAATGCAGTCCAGTTTCCCACATTTGGGGAAATCACAGGGGTCAGCATACCCAGAATGCAATGAATGAACCTCACCCTGGGAAAACAATCTTCATGACCATGGTATCTCCTATGCAAAATAAGTATGATTTGAGATAGAGCTGGGGAGGGCCGCTGCTCAGGCACATCTCTGTCAAGTAAAGGAGATTCAACTGAGGCAGCACAAGGGAACTCTCATCTGGGGGCAACAACTGCAGGGAGAACACATATTTTCAGATGAACATGGGAGGGCAGAGGCTGCCTAATACTGAAGCACCCCCAAACAACAAACCAAATGCAACAACTAGTGCAAGCATTCCTGGGGGAAGGCCTGCAGCAGATGGATTTGCATATGGTGATGTCATCCAAGCAGTGGGTCAAAGTTGGCTTCAACCCTCATCTGCATATGAATAGAGAAGAGGGGCGTGCAGGGCATGGCGGCCTTTTGCGGCGCTTGGATGACCCCTAGTTCGCATTAAACACCTCCACCCTCCTTCGGTGTGGGTCTCATGATGGCTATACCCCAGCCCCTGAAGCATTCAAGCTGATTTCTTGCAGCAGCTGGGCACTGTAACAGCTCCAGAGCTGCTCTGTAAGGCAAGTAAAAGGGTGTGGGCCCTGCAGCACTACCTGTAGTTTGCATTGTGCGTTGGGAGGCACAAAGTAAGCAGACGGGAGAAGTCAGGATAGTGCGCAAGGGCATAGAAGGGAGCAACTCAAGAAAAGAGAAGTGGAAACAGACTGCAAATTAGGCTGGAGAGAGACCTGAGACAAAGAGATCTGAATTATACGAGAGCCGACCAGGTGAAACACAAATTATGCAGTCAAGTGTCCAACATTTGGGGAAACCGCAGGAGTTGCACACCCAGAGTGCAATGGGTGAGCCTTGCCCTGGGAGAAGCACCTTCATGATCATAGTATCTCACCTGGCAGGTAAGTAGGAGCTGGGCTAGAGCTGGGGAGGGTCGCTGCTCGGGCACCCCCCTGTCAAGTGAAGGAGATCCAACTGAGGCAGCACAAGGGAACTCTCGAAAGAAGAACAAGGCTAGAGGAAGATCTGAGACAAAGAAATCTGACTTTTACCAGAGCTGACCAGAGGAAAGCACAAACACAGTCCCTCACTACCACAAATAATGCAGTCCAGTTTCCCACATTTGGGGAAATCACAGGGGTCAGCATACCCAGAATGCAATGAATGAACCTCACCCTGGGAAAACAATCTTCATGACCATGGTATCTCCTATGCAAAATAAGTATGATTTGGGATAGAGCTGGGGAGGGCCGCTGCTCAGGCACATCTCTGTCAAGTAAAGGAGATTCAACTGAGGCAGCACAAGGGAACTCTCATCTGGGGGCAACAACTGCAGGGAGAACACATATTTTCAGATGAACATGGGAGGGCAGAGGCTGCCTAATACTGAAGCACCCCCAAACAACAAACCAAATGCAACAACTAGTGCAAGCATTCCTGGGGGAAGGCCTGCAGCAGATGGATTTGCATATGGTGATGTCATCCAAGCAGTGGGTCAAAGTTGGCTTCAACCCTCATCTGCATATGAATAGAGAAGAGGGGCGTGCAGGGCATGGCGGCCTTTTGCGGCGCTTGGATGACCCCTAGTTCGCATTAAACACCTCCACCCTCCTTCGGTGTGGGGCTCATGTTGGCTATGCCCCAGCCCCTGAAGCATTCAAGCTGATTTCTTGCAGCAGCTGGGCACTGTAACAGCTCCAGAGCTGCTCTGTAAGGCAAGTAAAAGGGTGTGGGCCCTGCAGCACTACCTGTAGTTTGCATTGTGCATTGTAAGGCACTAAGTAAGCAGACGGGAGGAGAAGTCAGGATAGTGCACTAGGGTATAGAAGGGAGGGGCTCAAGAAAAAAGAAGTGGAAACAGACAGCAAACTAGGCTGGAGAGAGACCTGAGACAAAGAGATCTGAATTATATGAGAGCTGACCAGGGGAAACACAAATTATGCAGTCAAGTTTCCCACATTTGGGGAAATCGCAGGAGCAGCACACCCAGAGTGCAATGGGTGATCCTTGTCCTGGGAGAAGCAACTTCATGATCATAGTATCTCACCTGGCAGGTAAGTAGGAGTTGGGCTAGAGCTGGGGAGGGTCGCTGCTCGGGCACCCCCCTGTCAAGTGAAGTAGATCCAACTGAGGCAGCACAAGGAAACTCTCGATAGAAGAACAAGGCTAGAGGAAGATCTGAGACAAATAAATCTGACTTTTACCAGAGCTGACCAGAGGAAAGAACAAACACAGTCCCCCACTACCACAAATAATGCAGTCGAGTTTCCCACATTTGTGGAAATCACAGGGGTCAGCATACCCAGAATGCAATGAATGAACCTCACCCTGGGAGAACAATCTTCATGACCATGGTATCTCCTATGCAAAATAAGTATGACTTGGGATAGGGCTGGGGAGGGCCGCTGCTCAGGCACATCTCTGTCATGTAAAGGAGATTCAACTGAGGCAGCACAAGGGAACTCTCATCTGGGGACAACAACTGCAGGGAGAACACATATTTTCAGATGAACATGGTAGGGCAGAAGGCTGCCTAATACTGAAGCACCCCCAAACAACAAACCAAATGCAACAACTAGTGCAAGCATTCCTGGGGGAAGGCCTGCAGCAGATGGATTTGCATATGGTGATGTCATCCAAGCAGTGGGTCAAAGTTGGCTTCAACCCTCGTCTGCATATGAAAAGAGAAAAGGGGCGTGCAGGGCATGGCGGCCTTTTGCGGCACTTGGATGACCCCTAGTTCGCATTAAACACCTCCACCCTCCTTCGGTGTGGGGCTATGCCCCAGCCCCTGAAGCATTCAAGCTGATTTCTTGCAGCAGCTGGGCACTGTAACAGCTCCAGAGCTGCTCTGTAAGGAAAGTAAAAGGGTGTGGGCCCTGCAGCACTACCTGTAGTTTGCATTGTGCGTTGGAAGGCACAAAGTAAGCAGACGGGAGAAGTCAGGATAGTGAGCAAGGGCATAGAAGGGAGCAACTCAAGAAAAGAGAAGTGGAAACAGACAGCAAACTAGGCTGGAGAGAGACCTGAGACAAAGAGATCTGAATTATACGAGAGCCGACCAGGGGAAACACAAATTATGCAGTCAAGTGTCCAACATTTGGGGAAACCGCAGGAGCAGCACACCCAGAGTGCAATGGGTGAGCCTTGCCCTGGGAGAAGCACCTTCATGATCATAGTATCTCACCTGGCAGGTAAGTAGGAGTTGGGCTAGAGCTGGGGAGGGTCGCTGCTCGGGCACCCCCCTGTCAAGTGAAGGAGATCCAACTGAGGCAGCACATGGAAACTCTCGAAAGAAGAACAAGGCTAGAGGAAGATCTGAGACAAATAAATCTGACTTTTACCAGAGCTGACCAGAGGAAAGCACAAACACAGTCCCCCACTACCACAAATAATGCAGTTGAGTTTCCCACATTTGGGGAAATCACAGGGGTCAGCATACCCAGAATGCAATGAATGAACCTCACCCTGGGAGAACAATCTTCATGACCATGGTATCTCCTATGCAAAATAAGTATGATTTGGGATAGGGCTGGGGAGGGCTCAGGCACATTCTGTCAAGAATTTATAAAGTCTATACATATATATAACCAAATGTCAATATATATATATAGAACCCAGCGCTCCTATCAAAACTTATCTATTTCACCAATTTGTTGCTTATTTAATCTTTATACATCTATTAATTTTCACCATATATTATAAAATGGTGCTCCCATAGGTAGTACTGTTCTACCAATAATAAACCAAATTTTAAAGATAATCACACTTGTTATCAAGGGAGCGCAAAAAATAAAATATACAAGCTCTTTATTTTTAAAAAAATATATATAGACAGAAGAAACCCACATTCAATAAAATACAATGGAGTCAACATATATAGGCACCACTATCCATATCTAAATGTAATCAGGATCTATTTCATATTGCCCTTGATGACAACGGAATGTTTATTAAAGTGTCCAAAAAATCCTCCTGGATACAGCTGTTGTAATTTAATCGTTACTTTCCAATTGTAATTGATACATTAAATTCCTTCTTGTGGATGAACAGCAACAGTTGTAACCAACGCCTCTTATTTACTGCAGTTAAAGTTCATATGTAACTCACGTGAGTAATGAAAGAAAACAGGGGGAGAGCGCTGTGATGGTTGGTGAAACACAGCGGTATGCTACGACCCCCGTTAACCGTGGCTGGATCTTATTGGCACTCGCGGTCGGGATATTTCTCCCTGCCGTGGGGTAGAGACCTCCTTTTGCTCGGTCTCAAATTGCTTTTTCCCCTTCACCGCTGTCTTTACATCAGACGTCCGCCGTGATGTAGCTCGTTCATGAACGGGCTTATATCTCAGCAATCAGAGTGTCCGGTAATCACCTTCCTTACGCGTTTCTCCGCTGTTATCCAAGAGCGGTTTCGTCAGAGGATACATCAGCAGCCTAGCAGGCTCTTTTTAAAATGCACCGGACCAATAGTATTACTAATTAGTTGATTGGATACATACATGTACTAATTGGATGCATACATGTAATGACTCACATATGGAACAACTTTCTAATTGCAATTGCACATATAAAGGCATTTCATAATATAAAAATAAGCAACATGGTGATTAAAAATAATAATAAAATAAGCAACAAGGTGGTTTAAAAAATAACAGAAAATATATAATCTATATACAGATTAACCTATAATCTTTCAATCAATACCTCATATCTATAATCACATATACATAATTCAGAGACTCAGCACTAAGGATCCCCATTTACTTATATAAAACCTTTTAGGGTAACATAAATCCATGCCACTACTAAAGCAGTTCTTGTGGCGCAGGGGAAACATCACCTGCACTCTATGCAGCTAGTCCCATGTTCGAATCCAACCTGCTCAGCTTAACATCTATATTATTTATTTACTTTTAATGGGATCATTCCATCAATTCATTTTTACCTTTAATTTTTGTTAATATTATTTCTATATTTCATTATTTTAACCCCTGGAATAATTACATTGCTGTTTAAACAACAAAAAGAATTGAAGAAAAAATAAATATTAAACAGACAATTTAAGGATTCGAAGATTTAAATATTTAAAGATTTTAAAATTTAAAACAGGGAGGGGGGGGAGGAAGGGGGGCCTTTTGGGAGAAGGAGGGCAAAAAAAAAAAAAATAGAAAAAAAAATATATATATAGAACCAAGAGAAAGTGTAAAAAGAGGATGGAGGAAGAAATCTGATGTTCATCATTACTAGTGGATTTTACTAAGGAACATTAAAGGAATACACACAACAGGATTATACAGTTTCATCCTAAGAGGAAAGCTGTTTCCAAAATAGCTACTTCTAATAATTTTGTTTATTTATTAAACATACAATAAATGGATATTCAATAAATAATATATTAGGTAAATCAATAGATAAAATCTTCAGAGACTGCCAATGTTGTTCAGTTCGATGCTCTCATTCAGACCATCAGGTGTAAGGGTACCCAGAGAAAAAATCCAAAATGCCTCCCTTGTCAAGTAAAGGAGATTCAACTGAGGCAGCACAAGGGAACTCTCATCTGGGGACAACAACTGCAGGGAGAACACATATTTTCAGATGAACATGGGAGGGCAGAAGGCTGCCTAATACTGAAGCACCCCCAAACAACAAACCAAATGCAACAACTAGTACAAGCATTCCTGGGGGAAGGCCTGCAGCAGATGGATTTGCATATGGTGATGTCATCCAAGCAGTGGGTCAAAGTTGGCTTCAACCCTCGTCTGCATATGAAAAGAGAAAAGGGGCGTGCAGGGCATGGCGGCCTTTTGCGGCGCTTGGATGACCCCTAGTTCGCATTAAACACCTCCACCCTACTTCGGTGTGGGGCTCATGTTGGCTATGCCCCAGCCCCTGAAGCAATCAAGCTGATTACTTGCAGCAGCTGGGCACTGTAATAGCTCCAGAGCTGCTCTGTAAGGCAACTAAAAGGGTGTGGGCCCTGCAGCACTACCTGTAGTTCGCATTGTGCGTTGGAAGGCACAAAGTAAGCAGACGGGAGAAGTCAAGATAGTGCGCAAGGGCATAGAAGGGAGTGGCTCAAGAAAAGAGAAGTGTAAACAGACAGCAAACTAGGCTGGAGAGAGACATGAGACAAAGAGATCTGAATTATACGAGAGCCGACCAGGGGAAACACAAATTATGCAGTCAAGTTTCCCACATTTGGGGAAATCGCAGGAGCAGCACACCCAGAGTGCAATTGGTGAGCCTTGCCCTGGGAGAAGCACCTTCATGATCATAGTATCTTACCTAGCAGGTAAGAAGGAGTTGGGCAAGAGCTGGGGAGGGTCGCTGCTCGGGCACCCCCCTGTCAAGTGAAGGAGATCCAACTGAGGCAGCACAAGGGAACTCTCGAAAGAAGAACAAGGCTAGAGGAAGATCTGAGACAAAGAAATCTGACTTTTACCAGAGCTGACCAGAGGAAAGCACAAACACAGTCCCCCACTACCAGAAATAATGCTGTCAATTTTACCACATTTGGGGAAATAACAGGGGTCAGCATACCCAGAATGCAATGAATGAACCTCACCCTGGGAGAACAATCTTCATGACCATGGTATCTCCTATGCAAAATAAGTATGATTTGGGATAGGGCTGGGGAGGGCCGCTGCTCAGGCACATCTCTGTCAAGTAAAGGAGATTCAACTGAGGCAGCACAAGGGAACTCTCATCTGGGGACAACAACTGCAGGAGGTACACATATTTTCAGATGAACATGGGAGGGCAGACGGCTGCCTAATACTGAAGCACCCCCAAACAACAAACCAAATGCAACAACTAGTGCAAGCATTCCTGGGGGAAGGCCTGCAGCAGATGGATTTGCATATGGTGATGTCATCCAAGCAGTGGGTCAAAGTTGGCTTCAACCCTCGTCTGCATATGAAAAGAGAAAATTGGCATGCAGGGCATGGCGGCCTTTTGCGGTGCTTGGATGACCCCTAGTTCGCATTAAACACCTCCACCCTCCTTCGGTGTGGGGCTCATGATGGCTATGCCCCAGCCCCTGAAGCATTCAAGCTGATTTCTTGCAGCAGCTGGGCACTGTAACAGCTCCAGAGCTGCTCTGTAAGGCAAGTAAAAGGGTGTGGGCCCTGCAACACTACCTGTAGTTTGCATTGTGCGTTGGAAGGCACAAAGTAAGCAGACGGGAGAAGTCAGGATAGTGCGCAAGGGCATAGAAGGGAGCAACTCAAGAAAAGAGAAGTGGAAACAGACTGCAAATTAGGCTGGAGAGAGACCTAAGACAAAGAGATCTGAATTATACGAGAGCCGACCAGGTGAAACACAAATTATGCAGTCAAGTGTCCAACATTTGGGGAAACCGCAGGAGTTGCACACCCAGAGTGCAATGGGTGAGCCTTGCCCTGGGAGAAGCACCTTCATGATCATAGTATCTCACCTGGCAGGTAAGTAGGAGCTGGGCTAGAGCTGGGGAGGGTCGCTGCTCGGGCACCCCCCTGTCAAGTGAAGGAGATCCAACTGAGGCAGCACAAGGGAACTCTCGAAAGAAGAACAAGGCTAGAGGAAGATCTGAGACAAAGAAATCTGACTTTTACCAGAGCTGACCAGAGGAAAGCACAAACACAGTCCCTCACTACCACAAATAATGCAGTCCAGTTTCCCACATTTGGGGAAATCACAGGGGTCAGCATACCCAGAATGCAATGAATGAACCTGACCCTGGGAAAACAATCTTCATGACCATGGTATCTCCTATGCAAAATAAGTATGATTTGGGATAGAGCTGGGGAGGGCCGCTGCTCAGGCACATCTCTGTCAAGTAAAGGAGATTCAACTGAGGCAGCACAAGGGAACTCTCATCTGGAGACAACAACTGCAGGGAGAACACATATTTTCAGATGAACATGGGAGGGCAGAAGGCTGCCTAATACTGAAGCACCCCCAAACAACAAACCAAATGCAACAACTAGTGCAAGCATTCCTGGGGAAGGCCTGCAGCAGATGGATTTGCATATGGTGATGTCATCCAAGCAGTGGGTCAAAGTTGGCTTCAACCCTCGTCTGCATATGAAAAGAAAAAAGGGATGTGCAGGGCATGGCGGCCTTTTGCGGCGCTTGGATGACCCCTAATTCGCATTAAACATCTCCACCCTCCTTCGGTGTGGGGCTCATGTTGGCTATGCCCCAGGCCCTGAAGCATTCAAGCTGATTTCTTGCAGCAGCTGGGCACTGTAACAGCTCCAGAGCTGCTCTGTAAAGCATGTAAAAGGGTGTGGGCCCTGCAGCACTACCTGTAGTTTGCATTGTGCGTTGGAAGGCACAAAGTAAGCAGACAGGAGAGGTCAGAATAGTGCGCAAGGGCATAGAAGGGAGCGGCTCAAGAAAAGAGAAGTGGAAACAGACAGCAAACTAGGCTGGAGAGAGACCTGAGACAAAGAGATCTGAATTATACGAGAGCCGACCAGGGGAAACACAAATTATGCAGTCAAGTTTCCCACATTTGGGGAAATCACAGGGGCAGCACACCCAGAGTGCAATGGGTGAGCCTTGCCCTGGGAGAAGCACCTACATGATCATAGTATCTCACCTGGCAGGTAAGTAGGAGTTGGGCTAGAGCTGGGGAGGGTCGCTGCTCGGGCACCCCCCTGTCAAGTGAAGGAGATCCAACTGAGGCAGCACAAGGGAACTCTCGAAAGAAGAACAAGGCTAGAGGAAGAAATGAGACAAAGAAATCTGACTTTTACCAGAGCTGACCAGAGGAAAGCACAAACACAGTCCCCCACTACTACAAATAATGCAGTCAAGTTTCCCACATTTGGGGAAATCACAGGGGTCAGCATACCCAGAATGCAATGAATGAACCTCACCCTGGGAAAACAATCTTCATGACCATGGTATCTCCTATGCAAGATAAGTATGATTTGGGATAGGGCTGGAGAGGGCCGCTGCTCAGGCACATCTCTGTCAAGTAAAGGAGATTCAACTGAGGCAGCACAAGGGAACTCTCATCTGGGGACAACAACTGCAGGGAGAACACATATTTTCAGATGAACATGGGAGGGCAGAAGGCTGCCTAATACTGAAGCACCCCCAAACAACAAACCAAATGCAACAACTAGTGCAAGCATTCCTGGGGGAAGGCCTGCAGCAGATTGATTTGCATATGGTAATGCCATCCAAGCAGTGGGTCAAAGTTGGCTTTAACCCTCGTCTGCATATGAAAAGAGAAAAGGGGCGTGCAGGGCATGGCGGCCTTTTGCGGCGCTTGGATGACCTCTAGTTCGCATTAAACACCTCCACCCTCCTTCGGTGTGGGGCTCATGTTGGCTATGCCCCAGCCCCTGAAGCATTCAAGCTGATTTCTTGCAGCAGCTGGGCACTGTAACAGCTCCAGAGCTGCTCTGTAAGGCAAGTAAAAGGGTGTGGGCCCTGCAGCACTACCTGTAGTTTGCATTGTGCATTGGAAGGCACAAAGTAAGCAGACGGGAGAAGTCAGGATAGTGCGCAAGGGCATAGAAGGGAGCGGCTCAAGAAAAGAAAAGTGGAAACAGACAGCAAACTAGGCTGGAGAGCTCTTCTGTCTATATTTTGCAAACCTGCTCTTGTCCTCTCCAGCTGCTCCATGTAGATTTGACGTCTGGAAAGGTGCATAACCCACTGACAAGCAGGCACACTCCTGCATGAGTTTTCTCTCTCACTAGCTGGATGATACACAATCATTTGCATGTGCTCCACCTGCGACACACCACCCACCCAACCACCCAGTGACCAGAGCCACCCACAAGCCAACTGGCTCCGTGATTTAATTTGCACAGTGTAGTCATCCAGGCAGCATGTCCTTCTCAATGGAAGGATCTCTGGTTCCATGGAATCTTCCACATTGGAATGCTGCGGAACAAAAATGATTTAAATATTCAGCTTGCTAGCATTCAATGTACCTGCGGCTTGGCTCTAGCACATGGGTCTTCATCCTGTGGCCCTCCAGCTGCTGTGAAACTACACATCCCAGCATGCCCTGCCACAGTTTTGCTATTAAGGTATGCTAAAACTGAGGCAGGGCATGCTGGGATGTGTAGTTCCACAGCAGCTGGAGGGTCGCAGGTTGAAGACCCATGTTCTAGCATGCCTGTTCTATGATGCATGTACCGTGATGTCACAATCAGCTTGGAATGGGGTGTCTAGCAGGCATTTGCTGACAGCCACTTGAGGGAGACACACATCAGGAGATGCAGCATATCGGAGGTCTTCGATGCCTTTCCAGCAAATGCACACCACCTGCTGCTGGTCTGGACACAAAACAATGCCCACAATCGAAGTCCCAAAATGCCCAACTACAGGATTCATGTAAGTAGTGAATTTAGGAATGAATTTAGAAGTAGGAAATTAAGTTAGTTCACAAGTACATTCAAATTCAGATCTAAAGTCTAGGTAGGCCTCACGTCCTGGCAGCCCCCAGCACTTAAAAATGCCTTGATTAGAGGTAGAGAATTAAATGTAGATAAAAAGTAGACACAAAATAAGACTCCACAGAGCAGTTATCAGGTGTCTTTATCAATTGTTGCATTTAAAAAATCAAGCAATTAGGGAACACAATGTTGCAACAATGTAACCCTATTTGCAAAATAGTACTAAATAAGTTTGTCGATGTAAGACATTTGCAAAGGCGCATCCAAAACACGCTGGAAAATGCAACTGAATCTGTTTTTGGAGGCTAGAATAGGAAATGTGCATCGGTCCTACAAGTACTGAAAGCTCTTCTACCAACTCCCTTTTCTGAAAAGCCATTTAATATATGGTTCCCAGATAGGGGACATATCAGATATTGCCTTTCAAAAGCAGCAAATATCATACCACTTCTATTGCCATCAAAGATAAACATTGATTGTTTTCAGATATTAGATTGAAAAAGCAGTCTTTATTGACATAAAGAAGCAAAAAAACATACATAAACATTACACACATAAGTACTGTGTTGCAGCACAGATAAAACACAATACAAATGCTGTCGGTATAGTACAGTTCAAGAACTACAGCACAGGCCAGCCTACACTATAAATCATGAACTGCACTATACATTTAAACAACACAATAATACAACAGTTAATAAGGCTATGGGTGTGGAGTGTAAGAGGGTGAGGGAATCACAAGCCCGAAGCTTTATTGAAAGACAGACACATATAAAGGGAGGATTAATAAATACAAAGATATCCTTTACTATAGAATGTAGTCCAATCCGGTCTTTCAACTCTTCCACAACTTAAAAACGGATAGTGTTCCCAAGCCTTCCATCCTGGAATATCTTCAGTCTCTCGCCAATGAAGAAAACAATCCCTCCAGCAGACTCTTCAACCACGATACAAGATCACAGCCAAAAGGGCGAGAAGCAACTACACTTGCGTTTAACCAAAATAGCTAAAACTTAGTGGAGGAAAGTGCAGTGCACCAAAACATAAGCTGACACAATCATGGAGAATGCGCCAGCATATATGCTCTTCTATCTATATTTTGCAAACCTGCTCTTGTCCCCTCCAGCTGCTCCATGTAGATTTGACGTCTGGCAAGGTGCATAACCCACTGACAAGCAGGCACACTCCTGCATGAGTTTTCACTCTCACTAGCTGGATGATACACATTAATTTGCATGTGCTCCACCTCCGACACACCGCCCACCCAACCACCCAGTCACCAGAGCCACCCACAAGCCAACTGGCTCCGTGACTTAATTTGCACAGTGCAGTCATCCAGGCAGCATGTCCTTCTCAATGGAGTAATCTCTGGTTCCATGGAATCTTCCGCATTGGAATGCTGCGGAACAAAAAGGATTTAAACATTCAGCTTGCTAGCATTCAATGTACCTGCGGCTTGGCTCTAGCACATGGGTCTTCATCCTGTGGCCCTCCAGCTGCTGTGAAACTACACATCCCAGCATGCCCTGCCACAGTTTTGCTATTAAGGTATGCTAAAACTGAGGCAGGGCATGCTGGTATATGTAGTTCCACAGCAGCTGGAGGGTCGCAGGTTGAAGACCCATATTCTAGCATGCCTGTTCTATGATGCATGTTCCGTGATGTCACAATCAGCTTGGAATGGGGTGTCTAGCATGCATTTGCTGACAGCCACTTGAGGGAGACACACATCAGGAGATGCAGCATATCGGAGGTCTTCGATGCCTTTCCAGCAAATGCACACCACCAGCTGCTGGTCTGGACACAAAACAATGCCCACAATTGAAGGCTCAAAATGCCCAACTACAGGATTCATGTAAGTAGTGAATTTAGGAATGAATTTAGAAGTAGGAAATTAAGTTAGTTCACAAGTACTTTCAAATTCAGATCTAAAGTCTAGGTAGGCCTCACGTCCTGGCAGCCCCCAGCATTTAAAAATGCCTTGATTAGAGGTAGGGAATTAAATGTAGATAAGAAGTAGACACAAAATAAGACTCCACAGAGCAATTATCAGGTGTCTTTATCAATTGTTGCATTTAAAAAAATCAAGCAATTAGGGAACACAATGTTGCGACAATGTAACCCTGTTTGCAAAATAGTACTAAATAAGTTTGTCGATGTAAGACATTTGCAAAGGCGCAAACAAAACACGCTGGAAAATGCAACTGAATCTGTTTTTGGAGGTTAGAATAGATGCAGGATCAAGTAGCTCAATGGGTAGGGTATTTGATTAGAATTCAACAGGTTATAGGTTTGAATCCTGGGTATGATAGTTTGAGGTGTTATTTAATAAAGTATGTTTATATATTAGTCACACATGGCTTACTTGTACAAATGGCATGTCACCAGTTAGTGCTGACTGCTGATATGCCATTTGCACAAACACGCCATGTGTGACTGTATATGCATTTAAGGAGGGCACCCCGGCAATACCACAAACCATTGAGTGTCAAGTATACTAGATATATCTTCATATCTCATGTGCTTTCTTTGAGACCAATCTTGTTATGCCCCTTCCCCACAAGGCATGCGCCTTTTGTCCATATTGCAAAAATGGGGAGGGGGGGGGGGCATATAATTATCTGTCACAGGGCACCAAAAAGTCTAGTTATGGCTCTGGTATGCATTATGTAATCTGGCAGACCATATCTCCAACACTGGCTGGTTGGAATAGAAATCCGGTTATCTATGTGAGCAAATGACCATCAACGATTTACTCTCAAACACTAGTAAATGGACAAAAATGGTCCCCTAAACAAATTGGTTAAATTTTGGGTTTAACCAATCTGTGTAATGACCATTTTTGACCACTTTTCTAGTGTTTGGGAGCAAATGGTTAATTGACATTTGCTCCTATACATTACCAGATTTTCATTCCATCCATCCAGACTGGATAGATAGCCTGACAGATAATTGTGTAGTGTACGCCCAGGATAACTGTCAGCTGTGCTTTCTTTTATGACGGCACATAAATGGGTGGGCAGATCCAGAGCAAGCACTGCCCACTCATGCATAGTTGTCAACTGATGTGAAGTTCCAGGGGGCAATCTCAGTTATAAAGAAAAGTATCTGGAAATTGTCCCTAGTTTAAAAATAAAATAAAAAAAAATTGATCAACTCCATTTATTTAGTATGATATCCCAGGTGATAGGATGCCAGCAGTCAGAACAACTATACCATACCCAGGATTCAAACCTATAACTACCATACCCAGGATTCAAACCTATAACCTGTTGAATTCTAATCAAACACCCTACCTATTGAGCTATTTGATCCTGCATAAAAATTGTGAACATTATATGAAGCTATTGGTACTTTGAAAAAAAAAGTATCAGCATTACAACGCAGCAGATCCATGCAGTTTGCAGCCACACACTACATGTATCTGCTCAGCCACAATGCTGATTATTTCTTCACAAAGTACAAGGTGAGCTCCAAACAGAATTCTCTAGCTTAGAATTATGCCAAACCTAGAAGTCGGGCCCCCCACCCTGGGATCCCCCAGAGGGAGGCCTGCACCGTCATGCGGCAGGCTTGTCCGTTTTGGAAGCAGGCTGATGGGCAGCCCAGGCTTGCTTCAGTCTGGGCTTGTCAGGTCTGGAAGCATGAGCTTGCTTTGGGTATGCCTGACCTTGGGTACGCTTTACCTTGAGGATGAAAGGGCCAAGGGAAAGTACTTTTAGCCTTCTGCGTGGTAGGAGTCATACTAGGTAGGCAAGCTGTTTTAGCAGTAGCCAGATCAGCTACAATCTTATTGAGGTCTTCTCCAAAGAGAGTGTCTCCCTTGAAAGGAAGCACCTCCAGGGTTTTCTTGAAATCCATATCCACCGACCAGGATCTCAACCAGCTGTATAAAGTATTACCTTGGAACTGGCTCTCCACTCCCCATTATCTGGTTATCATGGCTTCCTCCGCCAGTGTCCAGACTCGCTTGCTGAAGCTCGGCCACTTCTTCCTAGCAGCAGGCTCCTGGATCACTGGGCAGCAGAGGTGCTTGGGAGCCGGAAGGGGGCGGAGCAATCAGGCAGGCAGTTGCAGTGCTGCCCAGCTATCTGTGGTGTGAGAAGAAGCAGGGGCACCCCACCGCTGGCAGTGCTGCAGCTAGCGGTGGTGGCAGCGGCGAGGCTGCTGGGCTGGGTCTTTAAAAAGGTGGAAAGAAGGGTGTTACGGCATGGAATGTACAAACTGCGAGACCCTGCTGGTAGCGCCTTTGTCTATTTAGTAGGAAGGGCACGTAACAGCCGGAGGGCAATGGAGGAAGCCCCTTTAGGGCTGGAGCCCGGCGGCAACTGACTCCGTTGTCTCTGGCAGTTCCGCCCCTGCACTAGAGGAATGGTCAAGAACATGGCAACATTTAATGCCAAAAAATGCAAAATCATACACGTCTCAAAAATACAAAGGCTAACTATAATATTAAGGGCATTATAATGGCAAGAGGAAAGCTATCTAAGTATTACTATTTCAGGTGAGCAATGTAACAAAGCAATAGGAAAGGCAAGTCAGATGCTTGTTTGCATAGGTAAAGAACCAGTAGCAGAAAAAAGTAATACAGGTTGAGTATCCCATATCCAAATATTCCGAAATACGGAATATTCCGAAATACGGACTTTTTTGAGTGAGACTGAGATAGTGAAACCTTTGTTTATTGATGGCTCAGTGTACACAAACTTTGTTTAATACTCAAAGTTATTAAAAATATTGTATTAAATGAACTTCAGACTGTGTGTATAAGGTGTATATGACACATAAATGAATTCTGTGAATGTACACACACTTTGTTTAATGCACAAAGTTATAAAAAATATTGGCTAAAATGACCTTCAGGCTGTGTGTATATGGTATATATGAAACATAAATGCATTCTGTGCTTAGATTTAGGTCCCATCACCATAATATCTCGTTATGATATGCAATTATTCCAAAATACAGAAAAATCCGATATCCAAAATTCCTCTGGTCCCAAGCATTTTGGATAAGGGATACTCAACCTGTAATGCCACTGTATAGGTCCTTGGTACAGCCACATTTAGAATCCTGTGTTCAGTTCCAGAAGCCATATCTCAAGCGCCTTGAGTCCTGTTGGAGAAAGAGCACTATATAAATAAATAGTATCAAAATTTGTTTCACGGCACCCCTAGGCCAAAGTTTTCTTTATTGAGAAATTCAGAAAAAAATATAAAATTAAGTAAATTGTGTTTATAGCATGTCATCCTCAGGTTCAGTTATGTTGTGAGGGAATGGTTTTGCCAATTTAATAAAGTATAAATAATTTTAATTGGTCCTGGACCACCAAACTATGCTACCAGTGCAAGAACCCCAGTTTGGAAACTACTGCCATAAAATAAACCTTTTTTGTTTTTTTTAAACTACATGTAATACACCTTAGATCTCAGTTCCTAAAAGGTTTTAAACCCTTGCATACAGTAAACTACACATATTTAAAAATCCTACACCGGGCACAAGTGCTCACGGGCCAATTTCATGGCAGTCTCGGATAGGAGGGCATTGTGGATTCACCAAGGGAATGCTGATGCTGACTCCAAGAAGCCTCTTCAAGATCGCAGGAGCAGAGTCCTCTGCTTCTGCCATATCCACTGCATGACGCTGGGGCTCTCTTGCAGGAGCCCACACCAGTGGGGGGCACCAGGGGCGGAACTACTGGCAGGGCAGGCAGTGCATTGCACTGGGGCCCCGCCGCACTCAAGGGCCCACAGCCGCCGGCATTACAATGAGTCACAATGACTCATTGTATCATGCCGCAGCCGCACACCAGCGCTCCCGTCGGGTCTGCGTCCTGCGACTCCCGCCGCCCGCCCGTCGTAACGAACAGATCAGGCCAGGGCACTACGGGCAGCAGCCGCAGCACCAGACACGCTGCCGCCTCTGTAACACACGAAGAGGGAGGAGGGTCGCTTGGAGATGAGAGGAGCAGCGGCACGGGGGGGAGGAGGAGGAGGAGGGAGGTGAAGGAAGGAGCCGCAGCAGCGCTTTGTTACTGGTGGAGGCGCTGCTGCTGCTGCCCCTCTGCTTCACTATAGGCTGTCTTCCGAGAACAGCCTATAGTGAAGCAGAGGGGCAGCAGCAGCAGCGCCTCCACCAATAACACAGCGCTGCTGCGGCTCCCTCCTCCACCTCCCTTCTCCTCCTTCTCTACTGCCCGGGAATCGTCAAGCTGCACGAGGAGCCTGAGCCAGCGGAGAGGGTAAGTATAATTCTTCTTTCTTTCTTTCTTTCTTTCTTTCTTTCTTTCTTTCTTTCTTTCTTTCTTTCTTTCTTTCGTCTCTTTCTTTCTTTGTTGGGACTGCCTGCCGCTATGTGTAAAAAGGGGGAATCTGCCTGCCGCTATGTGTAAAAAGGGGGAATCTGCCTGCCGCTATGTGTAAAAAGGGGGAATCTGCCTGCCGCTTTTTGTGTAAAAAGGGGGAATCTGCCTGTAGCTATGTGTAAAAGGGGGGAATCTGCCTGCAGCTATGTGTTAAAAGGGGGAATCTGCCTGCAGCTATGTGTAAAAAGGGGGACTGCCTGCCGCAATGTGTAAAAAGGGGGAATCTGCCAGCCGCTATGTGTAAAAAGGGGGAATCTGCCTGCAGCTATGTGTAAAAAGGGGGACTGCCTGCCGCAATGTGTAAAAAGGGGGAATCTGCCTGCCGCAATGTGTAAAAAGGGGGAAGCTGCTTGCCGCAATGTGTAAAAAGGGGGAATCTGCTTGCCGCAATGTGTAACAAGGGGGAATCTGCCTGCCGTAATGTGTAACAAGGGAGATGCTGTCTGCCGTAATGTGTAACAAGGGCACGCTGTCTGCCATAATGTGTAACAAGGGCAAGCTGTCTGCTGTAATGTGTAACAAGGGCAAGCTGTCTGCTGTAATGTGTAAAAAGTGTACGATGTCTGCCATTATGTGTAACAAGGGCAGGCTGACTGCTGTTATGTGAAAAAAGTGTACGCTGTCTGCCGCTATGTTTAACAAGGGCAGGCTGTCTGCCGTTATGTGTAAAAAGTGTACGCTGTCTGCGGCTATGTTTAACAAGGGCAGGCTGTCTGCCGTTATGTGAAAAAAATGTACGCTGTCTGCCGCTATGTGTAACAAGGGCACGCTGTCTGCCGTTGTGTAAAAAAGGGGGATGCTGTCTGCCGTAATGTGTAAAAAGGGGACGCTGTCTGCTGTAATGTGTAAAAAGAGGACGCTGTCTGCTGTAATGTGTAAAAAGAGGAATCTGTCCGCCGTAAGGTGTAAAAGGGTCTCTACCTGGTGTAGTGGTGCTACTGTGCGGCGTAATTTGAATAATGGAGACTACTGTGCACCGTTTTATGAATTGGTATTATTTTGTGGCCACACCCCTTAACCACGAAGCCACACCACTATGTTTTTTTGCGCGCGCCTACGGCGCGCACTGCCCCTGTTTTGCATGCAGGGGTGGGGCTCCAATGCCGTTTCTTGCACACACTTCTAAAATGTCTAGTTACGGCACTGTTGCTAGGTATCCACTTCCCTGAGCAGGCCCCCCTCACCAGATCCTCTCCAGGGGTGAGGGGGTGGACTTGGATGGGATGGGATGGGGGGGGGGGGCCCAAGCCATTTTGTCGCACATGGGCCCACTGCTCGCTAGTTCCGCCACTGGGGGGCACGTCTAAAACTCTTCAGTCAGTTCTGGATTCATTCGGACCTGGACTCGTGGGTTTTACAAATAGTGTCCCAAGGGTACAAACTGGGGTTTCAAGAAGTTCCCCCTCACCAATTGTTCAAATCAGCCTTAGTCAGCAGGGAGAAGGTTTTTATTCAAGCCTCTTCGTGGTCCCGAAGCCGGACGGCTCAGTCAGACCAATCTTAAATCTGAAATCCCTTAATTTCTACCTAAAGAAATTCATTTTCAAGATGGAATCTCTCAGGGTAGTGATCTCCAGTCCGGGGGATAAAGGAGATTTCATGGTTTTGGTAGACATAAAGGATGCCTACTTACATGTTCCCATTTAGCCACTGCATCAAGCTACCTGAGGTTTGCAATTCAGGATTGTCATTACCAATTTCAGACGTTGCCGTTTGGTCTGTCCACGGCTCCGAGGATTTTCACCAGGGTGATGGCGGAAATGATGGTTCTCCTTCGCAAGCAAGGAGTCACAATTATCCCGTACTTGGATGATCTCCTGATAAAGGACGCGATCCCGGTACCAGTTGGTGCAAAACATCTACTCTCCCTGACAGTTCTTTAACAACATGGTTGGCTCCTAAACTTGCCAAAATCGCAGTTGGTCCTAATGACGCGGTTGTTGTTTTTGGGAGTGATACTGGACACAGAAGAGGTTTTCTTCTAGTGGAATGGCTCTGGAGATCCAGAGTCTGGTCAAACAAATTCTGAAACCAGCAAGAGTGTTAATCCATCAATGCATTCGGTTGCTGGGGAAGATGGTTGCGGCCTACGAGGCCATTCAGTTTGGCAGGCTCCATGCCAGAGTGTTCCAGTGGGACCTGTTGGACAAGTGGTCCGGATCCCACCTACACATGCACCGGAGGATAATCCTGTCTTCCAAGACCAGAATCTCACTCCATTGGTGGCTGCACAGTTCTCACCACCTAGAGGGGCGATGGTTTGGGATCCAGGACGGGATCCTAGGGACCACGGATGCAACCCTCCGAGGCTGGGGAGCAGTCACACAGGGGGAAAACATCCAAGGAAGATGGTCAAGTCAGGAAAGTTGTCTCCACATAAATGTTCTGGAGTTAAGGGCCATTTAATAACTGCAGACACAGTACGCACTGGGACGGGTGCCCAGCATCCTCTACGGAATAAGAGAAAAGGATTTACCAGTAGGTATTAAAATCCTATTTTCTCTAACGTCCTAGAGGATGCTGGGGACTCCGTAAGGACCATGGGGATAGACGGGCTCCGCAGGAGACATGGGCACTTTAAGAAAGACTTTAGTTCTGGGTGTGCACTGGCTCCTCCCTCTATGCCCCTCCTCCAGACCTCAGTTTGATACTGTGCCCAGTGGAGACTGGGTGCTTTTCAGGAGCTCTCCTGAGCTTTCTGACAGAAAGTATTTTGTTAGGTTTTTAATTTTCAGGGAGCACTGCTGGCAACAGACTCCCTCATCGAGGGACTGAGGGGAGAGAAGCAGCCCTACTCTCTGAGTTGCAAGGTCCTGCTTCTTAGGCTACTGGACACCATTAGCTCCAGAGGGATTGGTACGCAGGATCTCACCCTCGCCGTCCGTCCCAGAGCCGCGCCGCCGTCCCCCTCGCAGAGCCGGAAGATAGAAGCCGGGTGAGTATGAGAAGAAAAGAAGACTTCAGAGGCGGCAGAAGACTTCATGATCTTCACTGAGGTAACGCACAGCACTGCAGCTGTGTGCCTTTGCTCCCATACACCTCACATACTCCGGTCACTGTAAGGGTGCAGGGCGCAGGGGGGGCGCCCTGGGCAGCAATATAAACCTCTTTCGCAAAAATATAACATATATACAGCTGGGCACTGTATAAATGTATGAGCCCCCACCAATTTTACAGTTTAAGCGGGACAGAAGCCCGCCTCCGAGGGGGCGGGGCTTCTCCCTCAGCACTCACCAGCGCCATTTTTTCTCCACAGCACCGCTGAGAGGAAGCTCCCCGGACTCTACCCTGCTTATACCACGTTAGACAAGAGGGTTGAAAAGAGGGGGGGGGGGGCACATAATTCGCAAATTACATACAGCAGCACTACTGGGCAAACATTAAGTTACTGTTTTATTCCTGGGTTATATAGCGCTGGGGTGTGTGCTGGCATACTCCCTCTCTGTCTCTCCAAAGGGCCTTGTGGGGAAACTGTCTTCAGAAAAAGCATTCCCTGTGTGTGTGGTGTGTCGGTACACGTGTGTCGACATGTCTGAGGAAGAAGGCTATATTAGAGAGGAGCGGGAGCAAATGAATGTGGTTTCTCTGCCGACAGCTGATTGGATGGATATGTGGAATGTTTTAAATGCTAGTGTAAACTCATTGCACAAAAGATTAGACAAGGCAGAAGCTTTGGGACAGTCAGGGTCTCAACCCATGCCTGATCCTATGTTGCAGGGACTGTCAGGGTCTCATAAGCGCCCACTATCCCAGTTTGTTGACACAGATACCGACACGGATTCTGACTCCAGTGTCGATTACGATGATGCAAAGTTACAGCCAAAATTGGCAAAATCCATTCGAGTAATTGGCACATCACAGAGTAACCCCCTGTTGCTGACAAGAGGGTACATATGTACAAGGGAAAGAAGCCTGAGGTAACCTTTCCCCCCTCACACGAGCTGAACGAGTTATGTAAAAAAGCTTGGAAATCTCCAGATAAAAGACTGCAGATTTCCAAAAGGAATCTTATGGCGTATCCTTTCCCATCAACGGATAGGTTACGATGGGAATCCTCCCCTAGGGTGGACAAAGCATTAACACGCTTATCCAAGAAGGTAGCCCTCCCGTCCCAGGATACGGCTACCCTCAAAGAGTGTGCTGACCGCAAACAGGAGATTACCCTGAAGTCCATTTATACACATTCAGGTACCTTACTCAGACCGGCAATTGCGTCGACCTGGGTGTGTAGTGCTGTAGCGGCATGGACAAATGCCTTATCTGAGGGGATGGATAGCCTAGACAAGGATACTATTTTATTGACCCTGGGGCATATAAGAGATGCTGTCCTATATATGTGTGTATGCAAACTACCGGTGGTGCTGCAGGGCCCACACCCTTTTACTTGTCTTGTAGAGCCCAGCTGCTGCAAGAAATCAGCTTGAATGCTTCAGGAGCTTGGGCATGGCCAACATGAGCCCCACACCGAAGGAGGGTGGGGGTGTTTAATGCAAACTTGGGGTTATCCAAGCGCCGCAAAAGACCGCCATGCCCCGCATGCCCCTTTTCTCTTTTCATATACAGATGAGGGTTCCAGCCAACTTTGGCCCACTGCTTGGATGACATCACTGAATGCAAATCCGTCTGCTGCAGACCTTCCCCCAGGAATGCTTGCAATAGTTGTTGCATATGGTTTAATGTCTGAGGGTGCTTCAGTATTAGGCAGCCTTCCGCCCTCCCATGTTCATCTGAAAAGATGTGGTCTCCCTGCAGTTGTTGTCCCCAGACGAGAGTTCCCTTGTGCTTCCTCAGTTAAATCTCCTTAACTTGACGAGGGTGTGCCCGAGCAGCCGCCCTCCCCAGCCCTTTCCCAACACATACTTATCTTGCATATGAGATCTCTTGATCATGAAGATAGTTCTCACAGGTTGAGGTTCATCCTGGCCCCGCTCCCCGCTGGAGAGCGCTGATGGGGACAGCAGCGGGGCTTCAGCAGCAGGGTGAGTATGTGTGGCCAGAGACCTCCCTTCCCATGTGCAGGCCTGCAGAGTGTGCCGCGCAGGATGGGGCATGTGACACTCTCCCTCCCTGGGGCTCTTCAAGATGTAGCTCCTCAGCAGTATTTTTCCCGGGCTGCGCGGCGCTCTCCCCAACTGGCATCCGCCCTGGAACACTGCCTTCCTCAACGCAACATCAGCAGGGGGCCCGGGCCTCATCACCTTCCCAGGTCTTTCTCATGTATGTATCATGTATGTGAGTGTGATATATGTATGAATCATATATGTTTGTGATATATATATATATATATATATATATATATGTATCTATCTATCTATCTATCTATCTATCTATCTATCTATCTATCTATCTATCTATCTATCTATCTATCGTATGTGTGTGTATATATGTATCTATCATGTATGTATGTATCTATCTTGTATGTATGTGTTCTATCTATCTATCTATCTATCTATCTATCTATCTATCGTGTGTGTGATATATGTATGTATCTATCATGTATGTGTTATATGTATGTATCACACCTTCCTCTATACATATACATACATACATACATACATACATACATACACACACCTATATCTGTACGTACACTGACATACACACACCAACATCTATACATAAACACGCTGACCCCTAAACGTACACCAACGTACCCACATGTGAATCTATACATACATGTGCTGACACCTGGACATACACTGATGTACCCACACCTAACATCTATACATACACATGCTAACAACTGGACGTATACAGACGTACCCACATTTGCATCCATGCATATATAGATGTAGGTGTGTGTACGTCAGTGTACGTCCAGGTGTCAACGCGTGTATGTATAGATGCAGGTGTGGGTACTTCTGTGTATGTCCAGGTGTCAGAATGTGTATGTATAGATGCAGGTGTGGGAACGTCAGTGTAGGTTCAGGTGTCAGCGCGTGTATGTATAGATGCAGGTGCTTGTATGTCCAGATGTCAGTGCATGTATGTATAGATGCAAGTGTGGGTACGTCGGTGTATGTCCATTTGTCAGCGCGTGTATATATAGATGCAGGTGCTTGAATGTTGGTGTATGTCCAGGTGTCAGCATGTGTATGTATAGATGCAGGTGTGGGAATGTTGGTGTATGTCCAGGTGTCAGGGCGTGTATGTATGGATATTAGGTGTGGGTACATCAGTGTATGTCCAGGTGTTAGCGCATGTATGTATAGATGCAGGATAATAATCGCACAGCGTGCCCCCCGCCAACCACAAACCTCCCCCACCCCCCTGTATGACATAAACACCGCTAATTCCACTTACACACAATAATTTCAGTTTGCGACCAGGAGCCGGCAATGTATGTGCACCCAAATGAAGCCACTGTACATGCCCTGCAGGCTGCTATGTACTGCACAGGTGCAACAAATTTAAATGCCCTATCTTTAAAATGGGGCATATTTTACTAAATTAAAAAAACCTGTAACTTTCTGTAAAACCTTAACCCCAAAAGGCACTACACTAACATTGGGGTGTAGAGTTGGATGTTGATCCAAGGCACCAACAGGCTAAAGCTTTGACTGTTCCCAGGATGCCTTGCACCGCCTCCTCTATAACCCTGCCCAGTGGCGTAACTAGACCTTTGTGGGCCCCATAGCAAAATTCTGAATGGGCCCACCAGCACTCAACAAGAATGAGTGGCGTTTGGGGTCAGAAAAGTAGAGGGGAAGGGGTCTGACAGAGTAGGGGGCAGGACATGAATGAATAGAAACTGAGGTGTCTATTATATAAAGAAATACAGTATGTGTGTCTGTGTGTATATCACACACACACATATAAGGGAAATTCAAATGCCCTCAATTATTGCGCCCATTACACTCTGGTTTAGGTGCACAAAGCACCTAAACCTGAATAAAGTAATGGGCGCGATCGTGAAAAGACACCGTTTGGTTGCCCAAATGGGTCTCTTTGCTCACATTTCTGCTTGTTTCCCCTGGGGGTAGCGAGCTGAAATAAACATGTCGCACCCGTTGGCAGCAACATTAGAATAGCTGCTGACGGGCACGATTGAGGGAGGAAAGGGACATTTGAATCCAGCCCATAGATGCAATGTGAATATGTAATTTGTACCTTCCTATCTTAAAATGTATATAGTAGTGTACACACTAGAGGTCTTTCCGAACCCCCTAATCCTAACATTGTAATTTGCTTTAGGGCGCACCTCCAATTAGTCTAGTGTTTCGTATTTTCACATTAAATACTTTCTTGCATTGGTTGGTTAAAGATTAGATCGTATATTTTTCTAGATATAGCTGTGCATAGTCTACAAGGCTACATGCTTCTCCCCTAACTAGAGATGTGCAGCGGGCATTTTTCGTGTTTCATGTTTTGGTTTTGGTTTCGGATCCGCATTTGTGTTTTGGATACGGACGCGTTTTGGCAAAACCACCCTTTCGGGTTTTGGATTCGGGTGATTTTTTTTTAAAACCTCAAACAGCTAAAATCATAGAATTTGGGGGTAATTTTGATCCTATAGTATTAAGCTCAATAACCATAATTTCTACTCCTTTCCAGTCTATTCTGAACACCTCACACCTCCCAATATTATTTTTAGTCCTAAAATTTGCACCAAGGTCCCTGGATGACTAAGCTAAGCGACCCAAGTGGGCAGCACAAACACCTGGCCCATCTAGGAGTGGCACTGCAGTGTCAGACAGGATGGCACTTAAAAAAATAGCCCCAAACAGCATATGATGCAAAGATAAATAAAAAAAGAGGCGCAAGATGAAATTGTAGTGTGTCTCTCCTGCTCAGTGTCAGTTCTCAGTAGTATCCTCATCAGTGCTCAGTATCACTGCTCATTGTCTTGTGCTGCATTGTGGTGCTCAGTATACTAGAGTACATTACTAATAGTCCAGTGCTGCATCTGGCTGCTCAGTGTCAGTTCTAGTAATCTCATCAGTGCTCCGTATCACTGCTCATTGTCTTGTGGTGCTCAGTATACTACAGCACATTACTAATACTCCAGTGTCTTGTGCCGCATATGGCTGCTGTAGGGTGCTGTGGTAGTGTCCTGTCACTGTGCATATGTCATCATTCCAGTCACAGTGATATCTGGTATCTATCTAGTGGTATCTAATTCCAGACATTACCACCGTCTAATTCCAGATATATTACTGGCATATAATTCCACACATTAAAAAACGGAGAACAAAAAGGTGGAGGGTAAAATAGGGAAAGATCAAGATCCACTTCCACCTAGTGCTGAAGCTGCTGCCACTAGTCAAGGCAGAGACAATTCAATGCCATCAACATTATGTAATGATTATAAGATACATTATATATCATATCATTGTATGGTTGTAAAATACAACTTAAAAACTTTAATGAATAAATACATAAAGTAGCTTTTATGTAACCTTTTTAAACCTATTAGCATAGACCGAATCTCATCGTGTGTATAGGCCTTTAGTTCAACAACAGCATGGGACCAGTTAGTGTGTTTTGACCACTGCACAGCACCTGGTGTTATATAGTAAGCACCACTATGGCATAGTATACAGCATTATGGGCCTGATATGAGTGTGACCAGCGGTGATGTGGAATGCAGTAGGAGGTGCTGTTTAGTAAGCACCACTTCTATATTCACCATGCAGTATATTGTGTGAATATAGAAGTGTTGGCTGTGTTATGTATTAGAGTAATTATTGCAGCTCCCAGCTAAAATTGCAACAATGTAATTTAGTGACAAGCTGCAGAGATTAACCCTTTCTGTGGCTGCTGCACAACCTCTATTCATATCGCTGAATTCAATTAGGGAGATGTTCTCACCCCGCGAGCAAGCGCAGGTATATGCCACACTTATGGTAACATTGGATTTGCAGATATTTTCTTGCAGGGGTGTTTCTAAACAATTTGGCTTCAAATGCGTGCCCCCCGCCACCATTGGCATTAAAAATTGTGCCCCTCCCCCATATATATATATATATAAAAAAAACTATATTTGCGTGAGCGCTCCGGACGGGATGGGGGGGCGTGACCTCGCAAAAATGGGTATGGTCTCCATAAAATGGGCGTAGCCTTGCAGGCAAAGACTACCTTACACCCCAGTTCTTGACCCTGCACCAACAGACCTCGGCCACCACAGGGAAAAAAGTACAGTAATTTCCACCATGTTAAGCCCCACACATTAATGCCCTTTGGAACATATTATGTCACTCACCACAATATCTGTGATACACTATGCCCTACAGTAAAGCTTCTAATTACTTTTACAAAAACTGCTCAATGCCAAGAGTTTCACGTGCTGGGTGTCATGCTCATTGCCAGGGGTTTCACTCTCTGGGTGTCATGCTCATTGCCAGGGGGAACGCAGTAGGAGGTGTTATATAGTAAGCACCACTATGGCATAGTATATAGCATTATATATATTGTGAGCACTGGTGATGTTGAGTGCAGTAGAGCTGCTGCTGGGTAATTACAATTGACTACAACCACCAATATATTCTGCTGCACTATATATATGCAAAGCTAATTCTGCTGGGTAATTACAACTGACTACAACCACCAATATATTCTGCTGCACTAAATCTATATTTGCAAAGCTAATTCTGCTGGGTAATTACAATTGACTACAACCACCAATATATTCTGCTGCACTATATCTATATATGCAAAGCTAATTCTGCTGAGTAATTACAATTGACTACAACCACCAATATATTCTGCTGCTCCTATATCTATATATGCAAAGCTAATTCTGCTGGGTAATGCAAATTGAAACATTATTGCATAGTATGTGATTTTGAAGTACTTTTTTAAAGTTTTGAATGATATAGACCCAGTTTAATCTTTGTGGAATGCCTGGTTGTTGTTTTTAAGGTAATTTATTGCCTGGCATTTGAGGGGGTGGGGTGTGGTTACAGATTTCAATTATTGGTTTCACTTGTAATAGTCTTCTACTTAAGTCCAATGGTGTAGGCTGTGCAAAGCCGTTTGGCTGTGCATTTATTGATCTAAGCGTGCATTTTTATCAAAGCGTGATAAAATTGACACATAACAGCAGCGTTCAATCAGCGTTAATTTATCTTCAGCTGATATTGATTGTGAATTGACGTTTCTTCTCTTCTTGTCACCTACAGGTAATTACAATTGACTACAACCACCAATATATTCTGCTGCACTATATCTATATATGCAAAGCTAATTCTGCTGGGTTATGCAAATTGAAACATTATTGCATAGTATGTGATTTTGAAGTACTTTTTTAAAGTTTTGAATGATATAGACCCAGTTTAATCTTTGTGGAATGCCTGGTTGTTGTTTTTAAGGTAATTTATTGCCTGGCATTTGAGGGGGTGGGGTGTGGTTACAGATTTCAATTATTGGTTTCACTTGTAATAGTCTTCTACTTAAGTCCAATGGTGTAGGCTGTGCAAAGCCGTTTGGCTGTGCATTTATTGATCTAAGCGTGCATTTTTATCAAAGCGTGGTAAAATTGACACATAACAGCAGCGTTCAATCAGCGTTAATTTATCTTCAGCTGATATTGATTGTGAATTGACGTTTCTTCTCTTCTTGTCACCTACAGGTAATTACAATTGACTACAACCACCAATATATTCTGCTGCACTATATCTATATATGCAAAGCTAATTCTGCTGGGTAATGCAAATTGAAACATTATTGCATAGTATATGATTTTGAAGTACTTTTTTAAAGTTTTGAATGATATAGACCCAGTTTAATCTTTGTGGAATGCCTGGTTGTTGTTTTTAAGGTAATTTATTGCCTGGCATTTGAGGGGGTGGGGTGTGGTTACAGATTTCAATTATTGGTTTCACTTGTAATAGTCTTCTACTTAAGTCCAATGGTGTAGGCTGTGCAAAGCCATTTGGCTGTGCATTTATTGATCTAAGCGTGCATTTTTATCAAAGCGTGATAAAATTGACACATAACAGCAGCGTTCAATCAGCGTCAATTTATCTTCAGCTGATATTGATTGTGAATTGACGTTTCTTCTCTTCTTGTCACCTACAGGTAATTACAATTGACTACAACCACCAATATATTCTGCTGCACTATATCTATATATGCAAAGCTAATTCTGCTGGGTTATGCAAATTGAAACATTATTGCATAGTATGTGATTTTGAAGTACTTTTTTAAAGTTTTGAATGATATAGACCCAGTTTAATCTTTGTGGAATGCCTGGTTGTTGTTTTTAAGGTAATTTATTGCCTGGCATTTGAGGGGGTGGGGTGTGGTTACAGATTTCAATTATTGGTTTCACTTGTAATAGTCTTCTACTTAAGTCCAATGGTGTAGGCTGTGCAAAGCCGTTTGGCTGTGCATTTATTGATCTAAGCGTGCATTTTTATCAAAGCGTGATAAAATTGACACATAACAGCAGCGTTCAATCAGCGTTAATTTATCTTCAGCTGATATTGATTGTGAATTGACGTTTCTTCTCTTCTTGTCACCTACAGGTAATTACAATTGACTACAACCACCAATATATTCTACTGCACTATATCTATATATGCAAAGCTAATTCTGCTGGGTAATGCAAATTGAAACATTATTGCATAGTATGTGATTTTGAAGTACTTTTTTAAAGTTTTGAATGATATAGACCCAGTTTAATCTTTGTGGAATGCCTGGTTGTTGTTTTTAAGGTAATTTATTGCCTGGCATTTGAGGGGGTGGGGTGTGGTTACAGATTTCAATTATTGGTTTCACTTGTAATAGTCTTCTACTTAAGTCCAATGGTGTAGGCTGTGCAAAGCCGTTTGGCTGTGCATTTATTGATCTAAGCTTGCATTTTTATCAAAGCGTGGTAAAATTGACACATAACAGCAGCGTTCAATCAGCGTTAATTTATCTTCAGCTGATATTGATTGTGAATTGACGTTTCTTCTCTTCTTGTCACCTACAGGTAATTACAATTGACTACAACCACCAATATATTCTGCTGCACTATATCTATATATGCAAAGCTAATTCTGCTGGGTAATGCAAATTGAAACATTATTGCATAGTATATGATTTTGAAGTACTTTTTTAAAGTTTTGAATGATATAGACCCAGTTTAATCTTTGTGGAATGCCTGGTTGTTGTTTTTAAGGTAATTTATTGCCTGGCATTTGAGGGGGTGGGGTGTGGTTACAGATTTCAATTATTGGTTTCACTTGTAATAGTCTTCTACTTAAGTCCAATGGTGTAGGCTGTGCAAAGCCATTTGGCTGTGCATTTATTGATCTAAGCGTGCATTTTTATCAAAGCGTGATAAAATTGACACATAACAGCAGTGTTCAATCAGCGTTCAATCGAAGTGAAAAAGAAGGAAAACAGAAGCACACCAATCTAACAAAACAAAGAAAACTGAAGAACTAATAACAAATGTGAGTCACTTACTCCTCAGATCACTCACCTCCTGATTGTTGCATCTGATTACATAGCACAGAACTACCTTACTTGGACATTTCATAAACCACCCATTTCACCTACAAATGCCTGTATCTGTATTATTGTAATTTTGTTTTTTAAGCACAGCTGCACCAATGCAATTTTACCTGCAAACACTTAAAACATCTAACATAATTACCATTGCTTCTTAAACCTCTCACAATCCTTTCATTTCTTACACTCCAAATACTTTTCTGCACCCACTTTATCTACGCTTTTGACTCATTTCATACTAAATCTACACCCCTTGAGCCTACACTGCTTTTCTCACCTGCATTTCTGCAATTCTTCTGCTCGGATTGCCTTACAGTCTCCTCTCCTACTTCCACTTTCCCTCAACCTATTTACCTACTTAACACTATGTCAAGGTTTTCTTATACTCCCCACATCACTCAGTGTCTACCTAATAATGTATCTTTAGCCTTCCCCCCTAGTCTCCTCCACCTCCTCCTCTCTCCCCTCCTCTGTCTCCCCTCCATCCCTCTGTTTCCTTCCCCCACCTTTCCTGTTACCCCACTTTCATTCACCTCTGCCCCATGGTCCTGCTACCCCACAACTCAGCCCTGCTCCCTCTCTCCCTTCCCTGTCACCTCCCCACACCCCCATTCACATCACACTGACCTCCCTCCCTGCCCACCTCCTGCAGTTTCCCCTCCTAGCTCAGGCACCCGTACCATCACTACTCTCTCATCATCCCTGCCCTCAAAGTTAATCCCACCTCATCGCTACAGCAACCCTGAAAATCTAATTCACATCTCTCCCACAAACTCATACCCCCTATCCTGTGCCCTCTGGAATGCCAGATCTGTTTATAACAAACTGGTCCCCACTCATGACCTTTTCATTTCCAACTCCCTACACCTACTAGCCATTACTGAAACTTGGATTACGCCCTCTGACACTACTTCTGCTGCTGCTCTCTCTGCTGGGGGCCTTACATTCACACACACACCCCGACCTGGGGGTCGCCATGGGGGTGGTGTTGGGGTCCTTTTACCTTCTAGTAACTCCTACCAACTCATACCACCAGAACCATCCCTTATATTCTCTACATTTGAGGTCCACGCCATATGCCTCTTCCAACCAGTCCATCTTAGAGAAGCTGTCATTTACCGCCCCCCTGGCACTGCTTCCAAATTAATCGACAACTTTGCTTCCTTGCTTCCTCACTTCCTCTCTTCTGACATTCCCACCATTATCCTATGCGATTTCAACATCCCTATTGACATCCCCACACAATCCCCTGCCTCTAAACTCCTTAACCTCACCTCTTCACTTGGTCTCTCCCAGTGGACCTCCTCACCCTCCCATGTGAATGGGAGCTCACTGGATCTGGTCTTCACTCACCACTGTGATATTTCTGATTTTTCCAACTCCCCATTTCCCCTCTCTGACCACCACCTGCTCTCCTTCAACCTATCTCTCTCGACTTCCCCATCTCTACCTCCTAAGGCTACCATCACTAAGCGTAACATTGAAGCTATTGACACCACATTCCTTTCCTCCCTGTTTGACTCACTTCTCTCTCCTATTCTCTCTCTCTCATGCCCTGAACAAGCCACTTCCACATACAATGCTTCCCTTACTTCTGCTCTTGACTCTGTTGCTCCACCAACCACTATTCACCCTCACAAATTAACACCTCAACCCTGGCACACCAAATGCACCAGATATCTGCAAAAATGCTCACGTACGGCTGAGCGACACTGGAGGAAATCACGCTCTAAGGCAGACTTCCTCCATTTCAAACTTAGGCTCTCATCCTTCAGTGCTGCCCTTTCTCTTGCTAAACAGTCATACTTCAAGAACCTCATCTCCTCCCAGTCTTCCAACCCCCGGCGCCTCTTTGCCACTCTCAACTCACTCCTCTGCCCACCTCCACCTCGTCTCCCTTCCTCACTCTCTGCTCTTGACTTTGCCACTTACTTCACATCCAAAATTGACTCCATACGTCAGGACATCACATCACACCAGACTATCAGTAACCAGCCTTCTCCCAACCCTTACCAACCCTCCCCATCCCTCGCACCAACTCTGTCATCTTTCTCCCATGCATCTGGAGAGGAAGTCATGGCCCTCATTCGTTCCTGTCCCCTCACCACCTCCCCACTTGACCCAATCCCCTCCCGCCTCCTTTGCCACCTCTCTTCTTCTGCTTTTTCCCATCTTTCCCACCTTCTCAATCTCTCCCTCTCATCAGGCACTGTCCCCTCTGCCTTCAAGCACGCTCTCATCTCTCCTATTCTTAAAAAACCTACCCTTGATCCAAACACTCTCTCCAACTACCGACCCATCTCTCTCCTCCCTTTTGCCTCCAAACTCCTTGAGCGTATTGTCTACAACCGCCTTACTTCCTTTCTTTCCTCACACTCACTGCTTGACCCATTCCAGTCTGGCTTCCGTCCTCTCCACTCCACTGAAACTGCCCTTACAAAAGTATGCAATGACCTCCATGCTGCTAAATCTAAGGGACACTACTCTCTACTTATTCTACTTGATCTCTCTGCTGCTTTTGACACTGTGGACCATCCTCTCCTACTGCAAATCCTTCACTCCATTGGTCTGCGTAACACAGCCCTCTCTTGGTTGTTGTCCTACCTTTCTGACCGTTCATTCTCTGTCTCCTCTCATGACTCCACCTCCCCCTCACTTCCACTAACTGTAGGGGTACCCCAAGGTTCTGTCCTTGGTCCTCTTCTCTTCTCTCTCTATACGTCCTCACTAGGTAAGCTCATTAGTTCTTTTGGTTTCCAATATCATCTCTATGCTGATGACACTCAAATCTATCTTTCCTCTCCAGACCTCTCCCCTACTCTCCTCACTCGTATCTCCAACTGTCTCTCTGCTATCTCTTCCTGGATGTCCCAGCTCTTTCTTAAACTTAACATGTCTAAGACCGAGCTGATCATCTTCCCTCCCTCCCGCATAACCTCACCTCCTACAATCTCATTATCTATTGATGGCACTACTATCTCCTCTACCCCCCAAGTGCGCTGTCTTGGAGTAATCCTTGACTCCTCCCTCTCCTTCAAACCACACATTCAGCACCTCTCACAAACCTGCCGTTTTCATCTAAAAAATATTTCCAGGATCAGACCCTTTCTGACCCAGGATGCTACTAAGACTCTTATCCACTCACTGGTCATCTCCAGACTGGACTGCTGTAATCTCTTCCTGACTGGCATTCCTGACAAATACCTCTCTCCACTCCAATCTATCCTCAATGCTGCTTCCCGGCTCATTTTCCTCACCAAACGCACTACGTCCACCTCTCCTCTCTTACTAGTCCTTCACTGGCTCCCCTTCCCTTTCAGAATCCATTTCAAGCTTCTCACACTTGCTTACAAAGCCCTCACCCACTCCTCTCCCATCTACATCTCTGATCTTATCTCGCTTTACACTCCCACCCGTCCTCTTCGCTCTGCTAATGCACACCGACTCCTGCCTACGGATTACTTCCTCCCACTCCTACCTCCAAGATTTTTCACGTGCTGCACCACTTCTCTGGAATTCCCTACCTCTCCCCCTCAGACTCTCCACCTCTCTACAAAACTTCAAACGGGCTCTCAAGACCCACTTCTTCACCAAACCCAGCCAAATCTCATCCTAAACCTCTGTTCCACGCTCTCTATGTACCCCATCTGTCTCACCCCTGTCTGTCTACCCCTCCCTTTTAGAATGTAAGCTCTCACGAGCAGGGCCCTCTTCCCTCATGTGCTTACTCTTTTCTTACTTTAATAATCTTCAGCTGCACCAAATCCAGCAGTCTTCTGCCACCTGATACTTATTCCAGTGTCATCTGCTGATGTAGCTATGTTTATTTACCCTGTACTTGTCCTATATTGTCGTCAACTGTAAGTTGCTGTTTTCCTGTTTGATTATTTGTTTATGTACTCTGTAATTGGGCACTGCGGAACCCTTGTGGCGCCATATAAATAAAGGATAATAATAATAATAATAAATAATATAATATATAGCAGTACGGTACAGTAGGCCACTGCTCTACCTACCTCTGTGTCGTCAAGTATACTATCCATCCATACCTGTGGTGCATTTTAGAAAAAAACATGTCTCGGCAGAGCAATCTATAAATCCATAATTTTTCAGACAGCAACAGTGGGTATTGTAATAGTCACCCAATCCATCACTTTTATAGGGTTACATGCACCCACATGCTACAGCCTGTCTCAATAATTTTACTGTCACGCTGTGTGTGTTTGTGTTTTTATTTGGGTATTTTTTGTTGTTGTAGAACTACAGGTACCAGCAAGCCCGTTATTTCCCTGCCTGCTGGTACTTGAGGTTCTCCAAGTACCAGCAAGCGGGGGAGGCTTGCTGGGCCTTGTAGTTCTACAACAAAAAAAAACAATATTCTTTTTTTACACACATGGCTATCAGCCCGGCACCCACCACCCAGGGGTGCTGGGGACAGCCTCGGGCTTCACCTCTGGCCCTTGGGTGCCTCGAGGGGAGGAACCTCTTGATTTAAGGGGTCCCCACTCCTCCAGGGAACCCCGGCCAGGGGTGACTAGTTGGAGCGGTAATGCCAGGGCCGCAGGGACCTACATCTGCATATGAAAAGAGAAAAGGGGCGTGCAGGGCATGGCAGCCTTTTGCGGCGCTTAGATGACCCCTAGTTCGCATTAAACACCTCCACCCTCCTTCGGTGTGGGGCTCATGTTGGCTATGCCCCAGCCCCTGAAGCATTCAAGCTGATTTCTTGCAGCAGCTGGGCACTGTAACAGCTCCAGAGCTGATCTGTAAGGCAAGTAAAAGGGTGTGGGCCCTGCAGCACTACCTGTAGTTCGCATTGTGCATTGGAAGGCACAAATTAAGCAGACGGGAGAAGTCAGGATAGTGCGCAAGGGCATAGAAGGGAGCGGCTCAAGAAAAGAGAAGTGGAAGCAGACAGCAAACTAGGCTGGAGAGAGACCTGAGACAAAGAGATCTGAATTATACGAGAGCCGACCAGGGGAAACACAAATTATGCAGTCAAGTTTCCCACATTTGGGGAAATCGCAGGAGCAGCACACCCAGAGTGCAATGGGTGAGCCTTGCCCTGGGAGAAGCAGCTTCATGATCATAGTATCTCACCTGGCAGGTAAGTAAGATTTGGGATAGAGCTGGGGAGGGTCGCTGCTCGGGCACCCCCCTGTCAAGTGAAGGAGATCCAACCGAGGCAGCACAAGGAAACTCTCGAAACGAAGGACACTAGAATGAAAATTTTAAAGCCTCCTGTTAGTGCTTCATCTACACGGTATAGCCCTGAATATTTCAATGCGCAGCTCTTTGCAAAAGAGAGATATTGGCAAGGAAAAGCTGTCTTGTACCTTTGCATTTTTCTCCCAAACGAAGGACACTAGAAAGAAAATTTTAAAGCTTCCTGTTAGGCCATCATCTACACGGCATAGCCCTGAATTTTCCATTGCGCAGCTCTTTGCAAAAGAGAGATATTGGCAAGGAAAAGCTGTCTTGTACCTTTGCATTTTTCTCCCAAACGAAGGACACTAGAAAGAAAATTTTAAAGCCTCCTGTTAGGCCATCATCTACACGACATAGCCCTGAATTTTCCAATGCGTAGCTCTTTGCAAAAGAGAGATATTGGCAAGGAAAAGCTGTCTTGTACCTTTGCATTTTTCTCCCAAACGAAGGACACTAGAAAGAAAATTTTAAAGCCTCCTGTTAGGCCATCATCTACACGGCATAGCCCTGAATTTTCCAATGCACAGCTCTCTGCAAAAGAGAGATATTGGCAAGGAAAAGCTGTCTTGTACCTTTGCATTTTTCTCCCAAACGAAGGACACTAGAAAGAAAATTTTAAAGCCTCCTGTTAGGCCATCATCTACACGGCATAGCCCTGAATTTTCCAATGCGCAGCTCTCTGCAAAAGAGAGATATTGGCAAGGAAAAGCTGTCTTGTACCATTGGATTTTTCTCCCAAACGATGGACACTAGAATGAAAATTTTAAAGCCTCCTGTTAGTGCTTCATCTACACGGTATAGCCCTGATTTTTCCAATGCGTAGCTCTTTGCAAAAGAAAGATATTGGCAAGGAAAAGCTGTCTTGCACCTTTGCATTTTTCTCCCAAACGAAGGACACTAGAAAGAAAATTTTAAAGCCTCCTGTTAGGCCATCATCTACACGGCATAGCCCTGAATTTTCCAATGCGCAGCTCTTTGCAAAAGAGAGATATTGGCAAGGAAAAGCTGTCTTGTACCTTTGCATTTTTCTCCCAAACGAAGGACACTAGAAAGAAAATTTTAAAGCCTCCTGTTAGGGCTTCATCTACACGGCATAGCCCTGAATTTTCCAATGCGCAGCTCTCTGCAAAAGAGAGATATTGGCAAGGAAAAGCAGTATTGTACCTTTGCATTTTTCTCCCAAACGAAGGACACTAGAAAGATAATTTTAAAGCCTCCTGTTAGGCCATCATCTACACGGCATAGCCCTGAATTTTCCAATGCGCAGCTCTCTGCAAAAGAGAGATATTGGCAAGGAAAAGCTGTCTTGTACCATTGGATTTTTCTCCCAAACGAAGGACACTGGAATGAAAATTTTAAAGCCTCCTGTTAGTGCTTCATCTACACGGTATAGCCCTGAATTTTCCAATGCGTAGCTCTTTGCAAAAGAGAGATATTGGCAAGGAAAAGCTGTCTTGTACCTTTGCATTTTTCTCCCAAACGAAGGACACTAGAATGAAAATTTTAAAGCCTCCTGTTAGTGCTTCATCTACACGGTATAGCCCTGAATTTTCCAATGCGTAGCTCTTTGCAAAAGAGAGATATTGGCAAGGAAAAGCTGTCTTGTACCTTTGCATTTTTCTCCCAAACGAAGGACACTAGAAAGAAAATTTTAAAGCCTCCTGTTAGGCCATCATGTACACGGCATAGCCCTGAATTTTCCAATGCGCAGCTCTTTGCAAAAGAGAGATATTGGCAAGGAAAAGCTGTCTTGTACCTTTGCATTTTTCTCCCAAACGAAGGACACTAGAAAGAAAATTTTAAAGCCTCCTGTTAGGCCATCATCTACACGGCATAGCCCTGAATTTTCCAATGCGCAGCTCTTTGCAAAAGAGAGATATTGGCAAGGAAAAGCTGTCTTGTACCTTTGCATTTTTCTCCCAAACGAAGGACACTAGAATGAAAATTTTAAAGCCTCCTGTTAGGGCTTCATCTACACTGTATAGCCCTGAATTTTCCAATGCGCAGCTCTTTGCAAAAGAGAGATATTGGCAAGGAAAAGCTGTCTTGTACCTTTGCATTTTTCTCCCAAACGAAGGACACTAGAAAGAAAATTTTAAAGCCTTATGTTAGGCCATCATCTACACGGCATAGCCCTGAATTTTCCAATGCGCAGCTCTTTGCAAAAGAGAGATATTGGCAAGGAAAAGCTGTCTTGTACCTTTGCATTTTTCTCCCAAACGAAGGACACTAGAATGAAAATTTTAAAGCCTCCTGTTAGGGCTTCATCTACACGGTATAGTCCTGAATTTTCCAATGCGCAGCTCTTTGCAAAAGAGAGATATTGGCAAGGAAAATCTGTCTTGTACTTTTGCATTTTTCTCCCAAACGAAGGACACTAGAAAGAAAATTTTAAAGCCTCCTGTTAGGCCATCATCTACACGGCATAGCCCTGAATTTTCCAATGCGCAGCTCTTTGCAAAAGAGAGATATTGGCAAGGAAAAGCTGTCTTGTACCTTTGCATTTTTCTCCCAAACGAAGGACACTAGAATAAAAATTTTAAAGCCTCCTGTTAGTGCTTCATCTACACGGTATAGCCCTGAATTTTCCAATGCGCAGCTCTTTGCAAAAGAGAGATATTGGCAAGGAAAAGCTGTCTTGTACCTTTGCATTTTTCTCCCAAACGAAGGACACTAGAAAGAAAATTTTAAAGCCTCCTGTTAGGCCATCATCTACACGGCATAGCCCTGAATTTTCCAATACGCAGCTCTTTGCATAAGAGAGATATTGGCAAGGAAAAGCTGTCTTGTACCTTTGCATTTTTCTCCCAAACGAAGGACACTAGAAAGAAAATTTTAAAGCCTCCTGTTAGGCCATCATCTACACGACATAGCCCTGAATTTTCCAATGCGTAGCTCTTTGCAAAAGAGAGATATTGGCAAGGAAAAGCTGTCTTGTACCTTTGCATTTTTCTCCCAAACGAAGGACACTAGAAAGAAAATTTTAAAGCCTCCTGTTAGGCCATCATCTACACGGCATAGCCCTGAATTTTCCAATGCACAGCTCTCTGCAAAAGAGAGATATTGGCAAGGAAAAGCTGTCTTGTACCTTTGCATTTTTCTCCCAAACGAAGGACACTAGAAAGAAAATTTTAAAGCCTCCTGTTAGGCCATCATCTACACGGCATAGCCCTGAATTTTCCAATGCGCAGCTCTCTGCAAAAGAGAGATATTGGCAAGGAAAAGCTGTCTTGTACCATTGGATTTTTCTCCCAAACGAAGGACACTAGAATGAAAATTTTAAAGCCTCCTGTTAGTGCTTCATCTACACGGTATAGCCCTGATTTTTCCAATGCGTAGCTCTTTGCAAAAGAGAGATATTGGCAAGGAAAAGCTGTCTTGCACCTTTGCATTTTTCTCCCAAACGAAGGACACTAGAAAGAAAATTTTAAAGCCTCCTGTTAGGCCATCATCTACACGGCATAGCCCTGAATTTTCCAATGCGCAGCTCTTTGCAAAAGAGAGATATTGGCAAGGAAAAGCTGTCTTGTACCTTTGCATTTTTCTCCCAAACGAAGGACACTAGAAAGAAAATTGTAAAGCCTCCTGTTAGGGCTTCATCTACACGGCATAGCCCTGAATTTTCCAATGCGCAGCTCTCTGCAAAAGAGAGATATTGGCAAGGAAAAGCAGTATTGTACCTTTGCATTTTTCTCCCAAACGAAGGACACTAGAAAGAAAATTTTAAAGCCTCCTGTTAGGCCATCATCTACACGGCATAGCCCTGAATTTTCCAATGCGCAGCTCTCTGCAAAAGAGAGATATTGGCAAGGAAAAGCTGTCTTGTACCTTTGCATTTTTCTCCCAAACGAAGGACACTAGAAAGAAAATTTTAAAGCCTCCTGTTAGGCCATCATCTACACGGCATAGCCCTGAATTTTCCAATGCGCAGCTCTTTGCAAAAGAGAGATATTGGCAAGGAAAAGCTGTCTTGTACCTTTGCATTTTTCTCCCAAACGAAGGACACTAGAATGAAAATTTTAAAGCCTCCTGTTAGGGCTTCATCTACACTGTATAGCCCTGAATTTTCCAATGAGCAGCTCTTTGCAAAAGAGAGATATTGGCAAGGAAAAGCTGTCTTGTACCTTTGCATTTTTCTCCCAAACGAAGGACACTAGAAAGAAAATTTTAAAGCCTTATGTTAGGCCATCATCTACACGGCATAGCCCTGAATTTTCCAATGCGCAGCTCTTTGCAAAAGAGAGATATTGGCAAGGAAAAGCTGTCTTGTACCTTTGCATTTTTCTCCCAAACGAAGGACACTAGAATGAAAATTTTAAAGCCTCCTGTTAGGGCTTCATCTACACGGTATAGTCCTGAATTTTCCAATGCGCAGCTCTTTGCAAAAGAGAGATATTGGCAAGGAAAATCTGTCTTGTACTTTTGCATTTTTCTCCCAAACGAAGGACACTAGAAAGAAAATTTTAAAGCCTCCTGTTAGGCCATCATCTACACGGCATAGCCCTGAATTTTCCAATGCGCAGCTCTTTGCAAAAGAGAGATATTGGCAAGGAAAAGCTGTCTTGTACCTTTGCATTTTTCTCCCAAACGAAGGACACTAGAATAAAAATTTTAAAGCCTCCTGTTAGTGCTTCATCTACACGGTATAGCCCTGAATTTTCCAATGCGCAGCTCTTTGCAAAAGAGAGATATTGGCAAGGAAAAGCTGTCTTGTACCTTTGCATTTTTCTCCCAAACGAAGGACACTAGAAAGAAAATTTTAAAGCCTCCTGTTAGGCCATCATCTACACGGCATAGCCCTGAATTTTCCAATACGCAGCTCTTTGCATAAGAGAGATATTGGCAAGGAAAAGCTGTCTTGTACCTTTGCATTTTTCTCCCAAACGAAGGACACTAGAAAGAAAATTTTAAAGCCTCCTGTTAGGCCATCATCTACACGACATAGCCCTGAATTTTCCAATGCGTAGCTCTTTGCAAAAGAGAGATATTGGCAAGGAAAAGCTGTCTTGTACCTTTGCATTTTTCTCCCAAACGAAGGACACTAGAAAGAAAATTTTAAAGCCTCCTGTTAGGCCATCATCTACACGGCATAGCCCTGAATTTTCCAATGCACAGCTCTCTGCAAAAGAGAGATATTGGCAAGGAAAAGCTGTCTTGTACCTTTGCATTTTTCTCCCAAACGAAGGACACTAGAAAGAAAATTTTAAAGCCTCCTGTTAGGCCATCATCTACACGGCATAGCCCTGAATTTTCCAATGCGCAGCTCTCTGCAAAAGAGAGATATTGGCAAGGAAAAGCTGTCTTGTACCATTGGATTTTTCTCCCAAACGAAGGACACTAGAATGAAAATTTTAAAGCCTCCTGTTAGTGCTTCATCTACACGGTATAGCCCTGATTTTTCCAATGCGTAGCTCTTTGCAAAAGAGAGATATTGGCAAGGAAAAGCTGTCTTGCACCTTTGCATTTTTCTCCCAAACGAAGGACACTAGAAAGAAAATTTTAAAGCCTCCTGTTAGGCCATCATCTACACGGCATAGCCCTGAATTTTCCAATGCGCAGCTCTTTGCAAAAGAGAGATATTGGCAAGGAAAAGCTGTCTTGTACCTTTGCATTTTTCTCCCAAACGAAGGACACTAGAAAGAAAATTGTAAAGCCTCCTGTTAGGGCTTCATCTACACGGCATAGCCCTGAATTTTCCAATGCGCAGCTCTCTGCAAAAGAGAGATATTGGCAAGGAAAAGCAGTATTGTACCTTTGCATTTTTCTCCCAAACGAAGGACACTAGAAAGAAAATTTTAAAGCCTCCTGTTAGGCCATCATCTACACGGCATAGCCCTGAATTTTCCAATGCGCAGCTCTCTGCAAAAGAGAGATATTGGCAAGGAAAAGCTGTCTTGTACCATTGGATTTTTCTCCCAAACGAAGGACACTGGAATGAAAATTTTAAAGCCTCCTGTTAGTGCTTCATCTACACGGTATAGCCCTGAATTTTCCAATGCGTAGCTCTTTGCAAAAGAGAGATATTGGCAAGGAAAAGCTGTCTTGTACCTTTGCATTTTTCTCCCAAACGAAGGACACTAGAATGAAAATTTTAAAGCCTCCTGTTAGTGCTTCGTCTACACGGTATAGCCCTGAATTTTCCAATGCGTAGCTCTTTGCAAAAGAGAGATATTGGCAAGGAAAAGCTGTCTTGTACCTTTGCATTTTTCTCCCAAACGAAGGACACTAGAAAGAAAATTTTAAAGCCTCCTGTTAGGCCATCATGTACACGGCATAGCCCTGAATTTTCCAATGCGCAGCTCTTTGCAAAAGAGAGATATTGGCAAGGAAAAGCTGTCTTGTACCTTTGCATTTTTCTCCCAAACGAAGGACACTAGAATGAAAATTTTAAAGCCTCCTGTTAGGGCTTCATCTACACGGTATAGCCCTGAATTTTCCAATGCGCAGCTCTTTGCAAAAGAGAGATATTGGCAAGGAAAAGCTGTCTTGTACCTTTGCAATTTTTCTCCCAAACGAAGGACACTAGAAAGAAAATTTTAAAGCCTCCTGTTAGGCCATCATCTACACGGCATAGCCCTGAATTTTCCAATGCGCAGCTCTTTGCAAAAGAGAGATATTGGCAAGGAAAAGCTGTCTTGTACCTTTGCATTTTTCTCCCAAACGAAGGACACTAGAATGAAAATTTTAAAGCCTCCTGTTAGGGCTTCATCTACACGGTATAGCCCTGAATTTTCCAATGCGCAGCTCTTTGCAAAAGAGAGATATTGGCAAGGAAAATCTGTCTTGTACTTTTGCATTTTTCTCCCAAACGAAGGACACTAGAAAGAAAATTTTAAAGCCTCCTGTTAGGCCATCATCTACACGGCATAGCCCTGAATTTTCCAATGCGCAGCTCTTTGCAAAAGAGAGATATTGGCAAGGAAAAGCTGTCTTGTACCTTTGCATTTTTCTCCCAAACGAAGGACACTAGAATGAAAATTTTAAAGCCTCCTGTTAGTGCTTCATCTACACGGTATAGCCCTGAATTTTCCAATGCGCAGCTCTTTGCAAAAGAGAGATATTGGCAAGGAAAAGCTGTCTTGTACCTTTGCATTTTTCTCCCAAACGAAGGACACTAGAAAGAAAATTTTAAAGCCTCCTGTTAGGCCATCATCTACACGGCATAGCCCTGAATTTTCCAATACGCAGCTCTTTGCAAAAGAGAGATATTGGCAAGGAAAAGCTGTCTTGTACCTTTGCATTTTTCTCCCAAACGAAGGACACTAGAATGAAAATTTTAAAGCCTCCTGTTAGGGCTTCATCTACACGGTATAGCCCTGAATTTTCCAATGCGCAGCTCTTTGCAAAAGAGAGATATTTGCAAGGAAAAGCTGTCTTGCACCTTTGCATTTTTCTCCCAAACGAAGTACACTAGAAAGAAAATTTTAAAGCCTCCTGTTAGGCCATCATCTACCCGGCATAGCCCTGAATTTTCCAATACGCAGCTCTTTGCAAAAGAGAGATATTGGCAAGGAAAAGCTGTCTTGTACCTTTGCATTTTTCTCCCAAACGAAGGACACTAGAAAGAAAATTTTAAAGCCTCCTGTTAGGCCATCATCTACATGGCATAGCCCTGAATTTTCCAATGCGCAGCTCTTTGCAAAAGAGAGATATTGGCAAGGAAAAGCTGTCTTGTACCTTTGCATTTTTCTCCCAAACGAAGGACACTAGAAAGAAAATTTTAAAGCCTCCTGTTAGGCCATCATCTACACGGCATAGCCCTGAATTTTCCAATGCGCAGCTCTTTGCAAAAGAGAGATATTGGCAAGGAAAAGCTGTCTTGTACCATTGCATTTTTCTCCCAAACGAAGGACACTAGAATGAAAATTTTAAAGCCTCCTGTTAGTGCTTCATCTACACGGTATAGCCCTGAATTTTCCAATGCGTAGCTCTTTGCAAAAGAGAGATATTGGCAAGGAAAAGCTGTCTTGTACCTTTGCATTTTTCTCCCAAACGAAGGACACTAGAAATAAAATTTTAAAGCCTCCTGTTAGGCCATCATCTACACGGCATAGCCCTGAATTTTCCAATGCGCAGCTCTTTGCAAAAGAGAGATATTGGCAAGGAAAAGCTGTCTTGTACCTTTGCATTTTTCTCCCAAACGAAGGACACTAGAAAGAAAATTTTAAAGCCTCCTGTTAGGCCATCATGTACACGGCATAGCCCTGAATTTTCCAATGCGCAGCTCTTTGCAAAAGAGAGATATTGGCAAGGAAAAGCTGTCCTGTACCTTTGCATTTTTCTCCCAAACGAAGGACACTAGAATGAAAATTTTAAAGCCTCCTGTTAGGGCTTCATCTACACGGTATAGCCCTGAATTTTCCAATGCGCAGCTCTTTGCAAAAGAGAGATATTGGCAAGGAAAAGCTGTCTTGTACCTTTGCAATTTTTCTCCCAAACGAAGGACACTAGAAAGAAAATTTTAAAGCCTCCTGTTAGGCCATCATCTACACGGCATAGCCCTGAATTTTCCAATGCGCAGCTCTTTGCAAAAGAGAGATATTGGCAAGGAAAAGCTGTCTTGTACCTTTGCATTTTTCTCCCAAACGAAGGACACTAGAATGAAAATTTTAAAGCCTCCTGTTAGGGCTTCATCTACACGGTATAGCCCTGAATTTTCCAATGCGCAGCTCTTTGCAAAAGAGAGATATTGGCAAGGAAAATCTGTCTTGTACTTTTGCATTTTTCTCCCAAACGAAGGACACTAGAAAGAAAATTTTAAAGCCTCCTGTTAGGCCATCATCTACACGGCATAGCCCTGAATTTTCCAATGCGCAGCTCTTTGCAAAAGAGAGATATTGGCAAGGAAAAGCTGTCTTGTACCTTTGCATTTTTCTCCCAAACGAAGGACACTAGAATGAAAATTTTAAAGCCTCCTGTTAGTGCTTCATCTACACGGTATAGCCCTGAATTTTCCAATGCGCAGCTCTTTGCAAAAGAGAGATATTGGCAAGGAAAAGCTGTCTTGTACCTTTGCATTTTTCTCCCAAACGAAGGACACTAGAAAGAAAATTTTAAAGCCTCCTGTTAGGCCATCATCTACACGGCATAGCCCTGAATTTTCCAATGCACAGCTCTCTGCAAAAGAGAGATATTGGCAAGGAAAAGCTGTCTTGTACCTTTGCATTTTTCTCCCAAACGAAGGACACTAGAAAGAAAATTTTAAAGCCTCCTGTTAGGCCATCATCTACACGGCATAGCCCTGAATTTTCCAATGCGCAGCTCTCTGCAAAAGAGAGATATTGGCAAGGAAAAGCTGTCTTGTACCATTGGATTTTTCTCCCAAACGAAGGACACTAGAATGAAAATTTTAAAGCCTCCTGTTAGTGCTTCATCTACACGTTATATCCCTGAATTTTCCAATGCCTATCTCTTTGCAAAAGAGAGATATTGGCAAGGAAAAGCTGTCTTGCACCTTTGCATTTTTCTCCCAAACGAAGGACACTAGAAAGAAAATTTTAAAGCCTCCTGTTAGGCCATCATCTACACGGCATAGCCCTGAATTTTCCAATGCGCAGCTCTTTGCAAAAGAGAGATATTGGCAAGGAAAAGCTGTCTTGTACCTTTGCATTTTTCTCCCAAACGAAGGACACTAGAAAGAAAATTGTAAAGCCTCCTGTTAGGGCTTCATCTACACGGCATAGCCCTGAATTTTCCAATGCGCAGCTCTCTGCAAAAGAGAGATATTGGCAAGGAAAAGCAGTATTGTACCTTTGCATTTTTCTCCCAAACGAAGGACACTAGAAAGAAAATTTTAAAGCCTCCTGTTAGGCCATCATCTACACGGCATAGCCCTGAATTTTCCAATGCGCAGCTCTCTGCAAAAGAGAGATATTGGCAAGGAAAAGCTGTCTTGTACCATTGGATTTTTCTCCCAAACGAAGGACACTGGAATGAAAATTTTAAAGCCTCCTGTTAGTGCTTCATCTACACGGTATAGCCCTGAATTTTCCAATGCGTAGCTCTTTGCAAAAGAGAGATATTGGCAAGGAAAAGCTGTCTTGTACCTTTGCATTTTTCTCCCAAACGAAGGACACTAGAATGAAAATTTTAAAGCCTCCTGTTAGTGCTTCGTCTACACGGTATAGCCCTGAATTTTCCAATGCGTAGCTCTTTGCAAAAGAGAGATATTGGCAAGGAAAAGCTGTCTTGTACCTTTGCATTTTTCTCCCAAACGAAGGACACTAGAAAGAAAATTTTAAAGCCTCCTGTTAGGCCATCATGTACACGGCATAGCCCTGAATTTTCCAATGCGCAGCTCTTTGCAAAAGAGAGATATTGGCAAGGAAAAGCTGTCTTGTACCTTTGCATTTTTCTCCCAAACGAAGGACACTAGAATGAAAATTTTAAAGCCTCCTGTTAGGGCTTCATCTACACGGTATAGCCCTGAATTTTCCAATGCGCAGCTCTTTGCAAAAGAGAGATATTGGCAAGGAAAAGCTGTCTTGTACCTTTGCATTTTTCTCCCAAACGAAGGACACTAGAAAGAAAATTTTAAAGCCTCCTGTTAGGCCATCATCTACACGGCATAGCCCTGAATTTTCCAATGCGCAGCTCTTTGCAAAAGAGAGATATTGGCAAGGAAAAGCTGTCTTGTACCTTTGCATTTTTCTCCCAAACGAAGGACACTAGAATGAAAATTTTAAAGCCTCCTGTTAGGGCTTCATCTACACGGTATAGCCCTGAATTTTCCAATGCGCAGCTCTTTGCAAAAGAGAGATATTGGCAAGGAAAATCTGTCTTGTACTTTTGCATTTTTCTCCCAAACGAAGGACACTAGAAAGAAAATTTTAAAGCCTCCTGTTAGGCCATCATCTACACGGCATAGCCCTGAATTTTCCAATGCGCAGCTCTTTGCAAAAGAGAGATATTGGCAAGGAAAAGCTGTCTTGTACCTTTGCATTTTTCTCCCAAACGAAGGACACTAGAATGAAAATTTTAAAGCCTCCTGTTAGTGCTTCATCTACACGGTATAGCCCTGAATTTTCCAATGCGCAGCTCTTTGCAAAAGAGAGATATTGGCAAGGAAAAGCTGTCTTGTACCTTTGCATTTTTCTCCCAAACGAAGGACACTAGAAAGAAAATTTTAAAGCCTCCTGTTAGGCCATCATCTACACGGCATAGCCCTGAATTTTCCAATACGCAGCTCTTTGCAAAAGAGAGATATTGGCAAGGAAAAGCTGTCTTGTACCTTTGCATTTTTCTCCCAAACGAAGGACACTAGAATGAAAATTTTAAAGCCTCCTGTTAGGGCTTCATCTACACGGTATAGCCCTGAATTTTCCAATGCGCAGCTCTTTGCAAAAGAGAGATATTTGCAAGGAAAAGCTGTCTTGCACCTTTGCATTTTTCTCCCAAACGAAGTACACTAGAAAGAAAATTTTAAAGCCTCCTGTTAGGCCATCATCTACCCGGCATAGCCCTGAATTTTCCAATACGCAGCTCTTTGCAAAAGAGAGATATTGGCAAGGAAAAGCTGTCTTGTACCTTTGCATTTTTCTCCCAAACGAAGGACACTAGAAAGAAAATTTTAAAGCCTCCTGTTAGGCCATCATCTACATGGCATAGCCCTGAATTTTCCAATGCGCAGCTCTTTGCAAAAGAGAGATATTGGCAAGGAAAAGCTGTCTTGTACCTTTGCATTTTTCTCCCAAACGAAGGACACTAGAAAGAAAATTTTAAAGCCTCCTGTTAGGCCATCATCTACACGGCATAGCCCTGAATTTTCCAATGCGCAGCTCTTTGCAAAAGAGAGATATTGGCAAGGAAAAGCTGTCTTGTACCATTGGATTTTTCTCCCAAACGAAGGACACTAGAATGAAAATTTTAAAGCCTCCTGTTAGTGCTTCATCTACACGGTATAGCCCTGAATTTTCCAATGCGTAGCTCTTTGCAAAAGAGAGATATTGGCAAGGAAAAGCTGTCTTGTACCTTTGCATTTTTCTCCCAAACGAAGGACACTAGAAATAAAATTTTAAAGCCTCCTGTTAGGCCATCATCTACACGGCATAGCCCTGAATTTTCCAATGCGCAGCTCTTTGCAAAAGAGAGATATTGGCAAGGAAAAGCTGTCTTGTACCTTTGCATTTTTCTCCCAAACGAAGGACACTAGAAAGAAAATTTTAAAGCCTCCTGTTAGGCCATCATCTACACGGCATAGCCCTGAATTTTCCAATGCGCAGCTCTTTGCAAAAGAGAGATATTGGCAAGGAAAAGCTGTCTTGTACCTTTGCATTTTTCTCCCAAACGAAGGACACTAGAGAGAAAATTTTAAAGCCTCCTGTTAGGCCATCATCTACACGGCATAGCCCTGAATTTTCCAATGCGCAGCTCTTTGCAAAAGAGAGATATTGGCAAGGAAAAGCTGTCTTGTACCATTGGATTTTTCTCCCAAACGAAGGACACTAGAATGAAAATTTTAAAGCCTCCTGTTAGTGCTTCATCTACACGGTATAGCCCTGAATTTTCCAATGCGTAGCTCTTTGCAAAATAGAGATATTGGCAAGGAAAAGCTGTCTTGTACCTTTGCATTTTTCTCCCAAACGAAGGACACTAGAATGAAAATTTTAAAGCCTCCTGTTAGTGCTTCATCTACACGGTATAGCCCTTAATTTTCCAATGCGCAGCTCTTTGCAAAAGAGAGATATTGGCAAGGAAAAGCTGTCTTGTACCTTTGCATTTTTCTCCCAAACGAAGGACACTAGAAAGAAAATTTTAAAGCCTCCTGTTAGGCCATCATCTACCCGGCATAGCCCTGAATTTTCCAATACGCAGCTCTTTGCAAAAGAGAGATATTGGCAAGGAAAAGCTGTCTTGTACCTTTGCATTTTTCTCCCAAACGAAGGACACTAGAAAGAAAATTTTAAAGCCTCCTGTTAGGCCATCATCTACACGGCATAGCCCTGAATTTTCCAATGCGCCCCAATAAATGTCCATCAGTTATATTAAATATTAATTGTAGGACGTTTGGGGGTGCAACCAGAGACAAGTAATGTTATGCAGGAAAGGAGAAGAGAAAAGAATGTCTCTTTTGCTGGCGCACAAATGATGATTTAAAAATTAACTTTTAATAAATTCGTTAAAATTGTCTAAACACGAAATAAAGTACAATAAGTTTGTATAATGTAATTACCATATATAATAAATTGAAATACATTTATTAATATCAAGGTTCGCTACCTGTGTTGTGTCTTTATTATTGATCCAAATTGACTATATCAATTAGTCTGATACTGAATTACTGGACACTATGTAATATTAGTTGAATGTATATTAGTAATTCACTTAACAAATGTCAGAACCTGACAATAGTTCTACATATCATACACTTACAGCACTCTTTCCACAATATTTTCCCTTTATTCCAGATCAAATGGTATAATCCCCCACAGTAATTATTCCTGTTATAGTATAGTACAGTATGGTTGCTGGGGACGTCTTTAATGAAAAGAGAGGGAACATCTAATGTGTCTCCTTATGGGTAAAATACTTGCAAGCTAAGTGCTATGAATAGCATCAGCATGTAGATAAATGCTGAGTGTTAGGTGAGTAATGCAGATAAATAGGGATATCTAATAATTCTATAGAATAGTGGGTGAATTATTAGATATCCCTATTTATCTGCACCTCTAAGCACACTATTTGACTGTCCACACCCTGCTGTGCCTATTACCCATCTCCTCCACCACCCTCAACACTGACCCACACATCATTCACCCACAAAGATACAATAAAGGTAGTTTGGATAAATTAGCTAAATGAAATGGATTTAACCAATTTATCTAAATGACCATTTTTGGATGTTTTCCAGTGTTTGGGAGCAAATGGTCAATTGTCATTTGCTGCCACATATTAGCATAATTTTGTTTCAACTAGAAAAAAAAATTGGACAGATAATCTAAGTGTGGATCCAGTTTAATGCTGATTTCAGAGCCAACTATAGACTTGATTGAGGTACCGTGTCCCCGGTACCAAATACCAAAAGAAATAATATTGTGAGGTGTTCAAAAAAGACTGAAAATGAGTGGAAATTATGGTTATTGAGGTTAATAATACTATGGGATCAAAATGACCCCCAAATTCTATGATTTAAGCTGTTTTTTAGGGTTTTTTGAAAAAAAAACCTGAATCCAAAACACACCCGAATCCGACAAAAAAATTTCGGTGAGGTTTTGCCAAAACGCGTCCGAACCCAAAACACGGCCGCGGAACCGAACCCAAAACCAAAACACAAAACCCGAAAAATTTCCGGTGCACATCACTACTTAATTAGAACTTCGGTCAATGTGAATTAACCATTGGACTCAACCATGGTTATCCTTAAAACCCAGGGGTCTATTTAAGATCGATCTTAATCGATGTTGGGCTTCCAGGTTGAAAAAAACACACACATTTACTAACATTTTAAAATTTATATAAAAAATTATCTGTTCGTAAATGCAGTGCACATGGTTTTGCCCAACTGCTAACAAAAATCCTGCTGCGATCAACTCAGAATTACCCCCCATGTGCACTGCAGGGAAGGCAGATTTAACATGTGCAGAGAGAGGCCCTCATTCCGAGTTGATCGCTCGCAAGCTGCTTTTAGCATCATTGCACACGCTAAGCCACCGCCTACTGGGAGTGAATCTTAGCATCTTAAAATTGCGAACGAAAGATTCGCAATATTGCGAAAAGACATCTCTGTGCAGTTTCTGAGTAGCTCGAGACTTACTCTGCCAGTGCGATCAGTTCAGTGCTTGTCGTTCCTGGTTTGACGTCACAAACACACCCAGCGTTCGCCCAGACACTCCTCCGTTTCTCCAGCCACTCCCGCGTTTTTCCCAGAAACGGTAGCGTTTTTTCCCACACGCCCATAAAATTACCAGTTTCCGCCCAGAAACACCCACTTCCTGTCAATCACACTCCGATCACCAGAACGAAGAAAAAACCTTGTAATGCCGTGAGTAAAATTCCTAACTGTATAGCAAATTTACTTGGCGCAGTCGCAGTGCGAACATTGCGCATGCGCAATAATCGGAAAATCGCTGCGATGCGAAGAAAATTACCGAGCGAACAACTCGGAATGACCACCAGAGTTAGATTTGGGTGTGGTGTGTTCAATCTGCAATCTGATTTGCAGTGTAAAAATAAAGCAGTCAGTATTTACCCTGCACAGAAACAAATTAACTCACCCAAATCTAACTCTTTCTGCACATGTTATATCTGCCTCCCCTGCAGTACACATGGTTTTGCCCAACTGCTAACAAAATTCCTGCTGCGATCAACTTGGAATTACCCCCATCGATTGGTGTTTTCACACTGCTCGTTCCAACCGCAAAAACTATGAAGAGGATGGGGGCATATACGCAGGGTCCATCCTGTGCATGTGCCTACATTTTCTCCGGGTGCCCCACAGAAAATGCGAATGCCTCTGCCTGTCAATCAGTAGAGGGCGTACCTTCGCAGGTATATCGCGATCATGAGCCATGTCTCCCATTTTTGTCATTATAGGTGCTCTGTGAGCTGCTGACCATGCCCCAGCCCCTCTGTCTCCCGTGAATAGACATTGGGGCTTATTCAGACCAGATCGCTTCAATTTATTTTCACCCAGCGGGCAATCAGGTCTGCACTGCACATGCGTATGCGCCACAATGCGTAGGTGCGACGGTCCGGAGATCACAAGAAGATTGACAAGAAGAGGGTGTTTGTGTGGGTGAATGTTTCTAGGGAGTGTCCGGAAAAACACTGGAGGGACCCGGCGTTTTGTGGGAGGATTTGTGACGTCACCTCAATGGCTGAGTAAGTGCTGAGCTGTGCAGCTCTTGTGCACATGTGATCACACACCTGCACAGCAAATTTTCCCTTCCGCTGTAGGCGGCAACTACCTGATCACAGGGATGCAAAAAACACACCCTAGCAATCAGGTCTGAATTACACACAATGTGCATATTTGCAGAGCAACAAGCTACAGGGAGCCTTCCACCTCTCCCCCCCCTTCCTCATGACTATGGGACACTGGGGGGGGGGGGTTGTTTGGGTTGGCTGGACATTCCCAAAAAAAGTGACTGTCCTGCAAAAATTGGGTTAGTTGGGAGGTATGTGCAAATACATTTATTGTTTTGCATGCAGGGTAAATACTGGCTTCTTTGACATTTAGCCACAAATGCTGCACAGTTGAATTACAGTATTACACTGCAATTAACAGTTATGCTAGGACATTCCTTCTCCCAAAATCTACCTCTCTCTGCATGTTACATCTGTCCCACAGTGGCGTGCGGTGAGGTCAGTGGCTAGTGAGGCACTACAGCCATAATGTCCGCCGAATCCTGCCGATGACCCTTAGCCAATGCCCGCTACTGCCTCTGAGCCGATACCCACTGCCACCGCCAATGGCTTACAAACTCTCCCACAATCAACTGACCCAGCCCTCCACCACTAATTTCTATCTCAGTCCGATGCCGCCAATGCCCGCCTGCTCATTGTTCTTGTGATATATTATAAATTTTTAAAGAAAAAAAAATGAGTGTTTGGGACTGGGAAGGGTGAGGGAGGAGGACATGAATGCAATTTTGTTGTCCAGGGCTTCCATTAACTTAAAGGAGAAGGGTCTGAATGGGTTAAAAAAAATGTGTGAGGTCCCCCCTCCTTAGTATAACCAGCCTCTTTGAGCCGGTCCTGGTTATTTAAATACTGGGGGAAAAATTGGACAGAGGTTCCCCGTATTTAGACAACCAGCACCGGGCTCTTAGACGGGTCCTGGTTCCAAAAATACGTGGGACAAAAGATGTAGGGGTCCCCCATATTTTTAAAACCAGCACCGGGCTCCACTAGCCAGAGAGATAATGCCACAGCCGGGGGACACTTTTATGTAGGTCCCTGCGGCCCTGGCATTACCCCTCCAACTAGTCACCCCTGGCTGGGGTTCCCTGGAGGAGTGGGGACCCCTTAAATCAAGAGGTTCCTCCCCTCGAGGCACCCAAGGGCCAGGGGTGAAGCCCGAGGCTGTCCCCAGCACCCCTGGGTGGTGGGTGCCGGGCTGATAGCCATATGTGTAAAAAAAGAATATTGTTTTTTTGTTGTGGAACTACAAGGCCCAGCAAGCCTCCCGCACTTGCTGGTACTTGGAGAACCTCAAGTACCAGCAGGCGGGGAAATAACGGGCTCGCTGGTACCTGTAGTTCTACAACAACAAAAAATACCCAAATTAAAACACAAACACACACACCGTGACAGTAAAATTATTGAGACAGGCTGTAGCATGTGAATGCATGTAACCCTATAAAAGTGATGGATTGGGTGACTATTACAATACCCACTGTTGCTGTCTGAAAAATGATGGATTTATAGATTGCTCTGCCGAGATATGTTTTTTTCTAAAATGCACCACAGGTATGGATGGATAGTATACTATAATATATAGTATACCGTACTGCTATATATTATATTATTTATTATTATTATTATTATCCTTTATTTATATGGCGCCACAAGGGTTCCGCAGCACCCAATTACAGAGTACATAAACAAATAATCAAACAGGAAAACAGCAACTTACAGTTGATGACAATATAGGACAAGTACAGGGTAAATAAACATAGCTACATCAGCAGATGACACTGGAATAAGTATCAGGTGGCAGAAGACTGCTGGATTTGGTGCAGCTGAAGATTATTAAAGTAAGAAAAGAGTAAGCACATGAGGGAAGAGGACCCTGCTCGTGAGAGCTTACATTCTAAAGGGGAGGGGTAGACAGACAGGGGTGAGACAGATGGTGTACATAGAGAGCGTGGAACAGAGGTTTAGGATGAGATTTGGCTGGGTTTGGTGAAGAAGTGGGTCTTGAGAGCCCATTTGAAGTTTTGTAGAGAGGTGGAGAGTCTGAGGGGGAGAGGTAGGGAATTCCAGAGAAGTGGTGCAGCACGTGAAAAATCTTGGAGGTAGGAGTGGGAGGAAGTAATCTGTAGGCAGGAGAGTCGGCGTGCATTAGCAGAGCGAAGAGGACGGGTGGGAGTGTAAAGCGAGATAAGATCAGAGATGTAGATGGGAGAGGAGTGGGTGAGGGCTTTGTAAGCAAGTGTGAGAAGCTTGAAATGGATTCTGAAAGGGAAGGGGAGCCAGTGAAGGACTAGTAAGAGAGGAGAGGTGGACATAGTGCATTTGGTGAGGAAAATGAGCCAGGCAGCAGCATTGAGGATAGATTGGAGTGGAGAGAGGTATTTGTCAGGAATGCCAGTCAGGAGGAGATTACAGTAGTCCAGTCTGGAGATGACCAGTGAGTGGATAAGAGTCTTAGTAGCATCCTGGGTCAGAAAGGGTCTGATCCTGGAAATATTTTTTAGATGAAAACGGCAGGTTTGTGAGAGGTGCTGAATGTGTGGTTTGAAGGAGAGGGAGGAGTCAAGGATTACTCCAAGACAGCGCACTTGTGGGGTAGAGGAGATAGTAGTGCCATCAATAGATAATGAGATTGTAGGAGGTGAGGTTATGCGGGAGGGAGGGAAGATGATCAGCTCGGTCTTAGACATGTTAAGTTTAAGAAAGCGCTGGGATATCCAGGAAGTGATAGCAGAGAGACAGTTGGAGATACGAGTGAGGAGAGTAGGGGAGAGGTCTGGAGAGGAAAGATAGATTTGAGTGTCATCAGCATAGAGATGATATTGGAAACCAAAAGAACTAATGAGCTTACCTAGTGAGGACGTATAGAGAGAGAAGAGGACCAAGGACAGAACCTTGGGGTACCCCTACAGTTAGTGGAAGTGAGGGGGAGGTGGAGTCATGAGAGGAGACAGAGAATGAACGGTCAGAAAGGTAGGACGACAACCAAGAGAGGGCAGTGTTACGCAGACCAATGGAGTGAAGGATTTGCAGTAGGAGAGGATGGTCCACAGTGTCAAAAGCAGCAGAGAGATCAAGTAGAATAAGTAGAGAGTAGTGTCCCTTAGATTTAGCAGCATGGAGGTTATTGCATACTTTTGTAAGGGCAGTTTCAGTGGAGTGGAGAGGACGGAAGCCAGACTGGAATGGGTCAAGCAGTGAGTGTGAGGAAAGAAAAGAAGTAAGGCGGTTGTAGACAATACGCTCAAGGAGTTTGGAGGCAAAAGGGAGAAGAGAGATGGGTCGGTAGTTGGAGAGAGTGTTTGGATGAAGGGTAGGTTTTTTAAGAATAGGAGAGATGAGAGCGTGCTTGAAGGCAGAGGGGACAGTGCCTGATGAGAGGGAGAGATTGAGAAGGTGGGAAAGATGGGAACAAGCAGAAGAAGAGATGTGGCAGAGGAGGCGGGAGGGGATAGGGTCAAGTGGGGAGGTGGTGAGGGGACAGGAACGAATGAGGGCCATGACTTCCTCTCCAAATGCATGGGAGAAAGATGACTGAGTTGGTGCGAGGGATGGGGAGGGTTGGTAAGGGATGGGAGAAGGCTGGTTACTGATAGTCTGGTGTGATGTGATGTCCTGACGTATGGAGTTAATTTTGGATGTGAAGTAAGTGGCAAAGTCAAGAGCAGAGAGTGAGGAAGGGAGACGAGGTGGAGGTGGGCAGAGGAGTGAGTTGAGAGTGGCAAAGAGGCGCCGGGGGTTGGAAGACTGGGAGGAGATGAGGTTCTTGAAGTATGACTGTTTAGCAAGAGAAAGGGCAGCACTGAAGGATGAGAGCAAAAGTTTGAAATGGAGGAAGTCTGCCTTAGAGCGTGATTTCCTCCAGTGTCGCTCAGCAGTATGTGAGCATTTTTGCAGATATCTGGTGCATTTGGTGTGCCAGGGTTGAGGTGTTAATTTGCGAGGGTGAATAGTGGTTGGTGGAGCAACAGAGTCAAGAGCAGAAGTAAGGGAAGCATTGTATGTGGAAGTGGCTTGTTCAGGGCATGAGAGAGAGAGAGAGAATTGGAGAGAGAAGTGAGTCAAACAGGGAGGAAAGGAATGTGGTGTCAATAGCTTCAATGTTACGCTTAGTGATGGTAGCCTTAGGAGGTAGAGATGGGGAAGTCGAGAGAGATAGGTTGAAGGAGAGCAGGTGGTGGTCAGAGAGGGGAAATGGGGAGTTGGAAAAATCAGAAATATCACAGTGGTGAGTGAAGACCAGATCCAGTGAGCTCCCATTCACATGGGAGGGTGAGGAGGTCCACTGGGAGAGACCAAGTGAAGAGGTGAGGTTAAGGAGTTTAGAGGCAGGGGATTGTGTGGGGATGTCAATAGGGATGTTGAAATCACCTAGGATAATGGTGGGAATGTCAGAAGAGAGGAAGTGAGGAAGCCAGGAAGCAAAGTTGTCGATGAATTTGGAAGCAGTGCCAGGGGGGCGGTAAATGACAGCTACTCTAAGATGGACTGGTTGGAAGAGGCATATGGAGTGGACCTCATATGTAGAGAATATAAGGGATGGTTCTGGTGGTATGAGTTGGTAGGAGTAACTAGAAGGTAAAAGGACCCCAACACCACCCCCATGGCGACCCCCAGGTCGGGGGGTGTGTGTGAATGTAAGGCCCCCAGCAGAGAGAGCAGCAGCAGAAGTAGTGTCAGAGGGCGTAATCCAAGTTTCAGTAATGGCTAGTAGGTGTAGGGAGTTGGAAATGAAAAAGTCATGAGTGGGGACCAGTTTGTTACAAACAGATCTGGCATTCCAGAGGGCACAGGATAGGGGGTATGAGTTTGTGGGAGAGATGTGAATTAGATTTTCAGGGTTGCTGTAGCGATGAGGTGGGATTAACTTTGAGGGCAGGGATGAGAGAGTAGTGATGGTACAAGTGCCTGAGCTAGGAGGGGAAACAGCAGGAGGTGGGCAGGGAGGGAGGTCAGTGTGATGTGGATGGGGGTGTGGGGAGGTGACAGGGAAGGGAAAGAGGGAGCAGGGCTGAGTTGTGGGGTAGCAGGACCATGGGGCAGAGGTGAATGAAAGTGGGGTAACAGGAAAGGTGGGGGAAGGAAACAGAGGGATGGAGGGGAGACAGAGGAGGAGGTGGAGGAGACTAGGGGGGAAGGATAAAGATACATTATTAGGTAGACACTGAGTGATGTGGGGAGTATAAGAAAGCATTGACATAGTGTTAAGTAGGTAAATAGGTTGAGGGAAAGTGGAAGTAGGAGAGGAGACTGTAAGGGAATCCGAGCAGAAGAATTGTAGAAATGCAGGTGAGAAAAGCAGTGTAGGCTCAAGGGGTGTAGATTTAGTATGAAATGAGTCAAAAGTGTAGATAAAGTGGGTGCAGAAATGTATTTGGAGTGTAAGAAATGAAAGGATTGTGAGAGGTTTAAGAAGCAATGGTAATTATGTTAGATGTTTTAAGTGTTTGCAGGTAAAATTGCATTGGTGCAGCTGTGCTTAAAAAACAAAATTACAATAATACAGATACAGGCATTTGTAGGTGAAATGGATGGTTTATGAAATGTCCAAGTAAGGTAGTTCTGTGCTATGTAATCAGATGCAACAATCAGGAGGTGAGTGATCTGAGGAGTAAGTGACTCACATTTGTTATTAGTTCTTCAGTTTTCTTTGTTTTGTTAGATTGGTGTGCTTCTGTTTTCCTTCTTTTTCACTTCGATTGAACGCTAATTGAACACTGCTGTTATGTGTCAATTTTATCACGCTTTTATAAAAATGCACGCTTAGATCAATAAATGCACAGCCAAATGGCTTTGCACAGCCTACACCATTGGACTTAAGTAGAAGACTATTACAAGTGAAACCAATAATTGAAATCTGTAACCACACCCCACCCCCTCAAATGCCAGGCAATAAATTACCTTAAAAGCTACAACCAGGCATTCCACAAAAATTAAACTGGGTCTATATCATTCAAAACTTTAAAAAAAAGTACTTCAAAATCACATACTATGCAATAATGTTTCAATTTGCATTACCCAGCAGAATTAGCTTTGCATATATAGATATAGTGCAGCAGAATATATTGGTGGTTGTAATCAATTGTAATTACCCAGCAGAATTAGCTTTGCATATATAGATATAGTGCAGCAGAATATATTGGTGGTTGTAGTCAATTGTAATTACCCAGCAGAATACGCTTTGCATATATAGATATAGTGCAGCAGAATAGATTGGTGGTTGTAGTCAATTGTAATTACCTGTAGGTGACAAGAAGAGAAGAAACGTCAATTCACAATCGATATCAGCTGAAGATAAATGAACGCTGATTGAACGCTGCTATTATGTGTCAATTTTATCACGCTTTGATAAAAATGCATGCTTAGATCAATAAATGCACAGCCAAACGGCTTTGCACATCCTACACCATTGGACTTAAGTAGAAGTCTGGTGGTCAGCAAAATTCTGCACTGTCCTCCTACTATATATAGTGCGCACAACTACTAAAATACACCACAGGTATGGATGGATAGTATACTTGACGACACAGAGGTAGGTAGAGCAGTGGCCTACTGTACCGTACTGCTATATATTATATACTGGTGGTCAGCAAAATTCTGCCCTGTCCTCCTACTATATATACTGCGCACAACTAAAATGCACCACAGGTATGGATGGATAGTATACTTGACGACACAGAGGTAGGTAGAGCAGTGTACTGCTATATAATACTGGTGGTCACTGGTCGACAAAATTCTGCACTGTCCTCCTACTATATACTAGAATGCAGCACAGATATGGAGCATTTTTCAGGCAGAGAACGTAGATATTTTCAGCACACTGAGCACAGATATTTGCAAGCACACTGAGCACAGATATTTGCAAGCACACTGAACACAGAAACTGAGAAAACGCTGCACGTCCTCTCCCTATCATCTCCAATGCACAGGGAGGGATTGGCTAGGCAATTATGCAGATTACAATGGAAACAGCGGATTGGTGGAAATGTAAAGGTGACAGAATCCAACATGGCTGCGCCCATGCAGACACTTGGAGGGAAGATTGGTTTGATAATCCATGTGGGAACTTTAACAGCAATGGCGGCGCCGGCCACAGTAAACAGGAGACACCAGACTGATGAGTGCACATTTGAACTACGTGGGCAACAGCAGAGGCCGCGGCTGACATAAGCGCCACTCTGACATCCTGCATGCAGAAACTCAGGGACGGCGGCGGAGGCCGCGGGAGATGCCATTCAAGATGTAACATGGCGCCGCTGTGACAGCGTCTGAGAGTGACAGGAGAGGAGGCAGGAATGTGGACATCAGAATAACAGATGGGATCCGGTCCTGGAGCGCTGAGCCAGCCTTAGGAGGAATCTGAAAGGTAAGTAATGGCGTCCAGATACCCGGATCGTGACAGTATACACTAGAGGTCTTTCCGAACCCCCTAATCCTAACATTGTAATTTGCTTTAGGGAGCACCTCCAATTAGTCTAGTGTTTCTAGCTGCCTTTCCAATGAAGCAAGTTTAATTTAGTAATAGGTGAAAAACCATCCCTACAAAGGTGTTAATCAGAGACTTGGCTTTGTGGACATTTTCAGAGAACAAATTTGTTAGCATAAAAATAAAGCCAGAAAATGAAGAGCTGTTTAATCACTCAATTGGATTTTTTTGCCAGCATATTTCTTTTTCTCTGCAACCCACTGCTAAGTTGTGCTTCCTAGCTGTTTTTATAAAATCACTGAATCAAATCTAACTCTGATTACATCAGAGAAGGCCAGGTACCCTACACCATAACAGGGGGTTTGAAATTTTGACTTGTCTACTTAAAGATCACCAAAACCTGATAACAAGGTCAATTACGTCCCTGGGTGGGATTGAACCACCAACATTTTGGTTAATAGCCGTACACACTAACTGAGTGCGCCACAGAGACACTTTGCAAAAGTACATACTGACAAAGGCTAATAAGCATTCATCTAAAACGTTTCCTAGAAAAACTTTAAAAAGTCAATAATCTGGAGAGTTTTTGTAAGATGTTTCTTCCATCAACCAACGAAGAAACACATTGGTACTTTCCCATGCTGAGTGAGTGCTTCAGGATTTCTTGCACTTACATGTGCAGCAGAGTACTGCAATGGAAGCATGCTGGGCCCATAACCCAGAGGTAGGCAGATTGAAACTATCCTTTGCTATATGCATTTTTTTTTGTTAATTAAAGTAATCCAAAACTGGGATTGATATTTTTGCTCTTTTATTTTTACTTAAAGTACAATAACTTTTACCATTTTAATTTGTTTTAATAGTATATTGACAGTATTGTTTTCTTTAAAAAATCCACTTAATTTTCTTTACCCTATTATTAAAATGGTAATTGCCAAAAACAAACTACATTGTCACCAGAAGAGCAATACAAAATGTACAAGTGATATATTAAAATCATCTTTCCAGCTTGAATTTCAATGATGCATTGGGGCAACGATTTTGTGAGAAACATCTTCACCCTTAAATAAAGATTTTCTTAATTCCTTACCTGTGTGCTAATTAGATATCACCTTGTTTTCACATTAAACAGACTTCCACATGAGAAAGCAGCAAGGATGCAGTGGCGTTAATGTTTCCTGGTGTCAACCTGTATTATTTCAGTAGACATTGAAATGAGGATGCATCTTGCTGCCTTTACAATGAAGCAAGTTTAATTTAGTTATAGGTGAAAAACCATCCCTACAAAGGTGTTAATCAGAGACTTGGCTTTGTGGACACTTTTCAGAGAACAAATTTGTTAGCATAAAAATAAAGGCAGAAAATGAAGAGCTGTTCATTCACTCAATTGGATTTTTCTGCCAGCATATTTTTTTTCTCTGCAACCCATTGCTAAATTGTGCTTCCTAGCTGTTTTTTATAAAATCACTGAATCAAATCTAACTCTGATTACATCAGAGAAGGCCAGGTACCCTACACCATAAGAGGGGGTAACGTGTAGATGAAGCACTAACAGGAGGCTTTAAAATTTTCATTCTAGTGTCCTTCGTTTGGGAGAAAAATGCAAAGGTTCAATACAGCTTTTCCTTGCCAATATCTCTCTTTTGCAAAGAGCTAGGCACTGGAAAATTCAGGGCTATGCCGTGTAGATGAAGCACTAACAGGAGGCTTTAAAATTTTCATTCTAGTGTCCTTCGTTTGGGAGAAAAATGCAAAGGTTCAATATAGCTTTTCCTTGCCAATATCTCTCTTTTGCAAAGAGCTAGGCATTGGAAAATTCAGGGCTATACCTTGTAGATGAAGCACTAACAGGAGGCTTTAAAATTTTCATTCTAGTGTCCTTCGTGTGGGAGAAAAATGCAAAGGTACAATACAGCTTTTCCTTGCCGATATCTCTCTTTTGCAAAGAGATAGGCATTGGAAAATTCAGGGCTGTAACGTGTAGATGAAGCACTAACAGGAGGCTTTAAAATTTTTATTCTAGTGTCCTTCGTTTGGGAGAAAAATGCAAAGGTACAATGCAGCTTTTCCTTGCCGATATCTCTCTTTTGCAAAGAGATAGGCATTGGAAAATTCAGGGCTATAACGTGTAGACAAAGCACTTTAAAATTTTCATTCTAGTGTCCTTCGTTTGGGAGAAAAATGCAAAGGTACAATGCAGCTTTTCCTTGCCGATATCTCTCTTTTGCAAAGAGATAGGCATTGGAAAATTCAGGGTTATACCGTGTAGATGAAGCACTAACAGGAGGCTTTAAAATTTTCATTCTAGTGTCCTTCGTTTGGGAGAAAAATGCAAAGGTACAATACAGCTTTTCCTTGCCGATATCTCTCTTTTGCAAAGAGATAGGCATTGGAAAATTCAGGGCTATAACGTGTAGATGAAGCACTAACAGGAGGCTGTAAAATTTTCATTCTAGTGTCCTTCGTTTGGGAGAAAAATGCAAAGGTACAATACACCTTTTCCTTGCCGATATCTCTCTTTTGCAAAGAGATAGGCATTGGAAAATTCAGGGCTATAACGTGTAGATGAAGCACTAACAGGAGGCTTTAAAATTTTCATTCTAGTGTCTTTCGTTTGGGAGAAAAATGCAAAGGTACAATACAGCTTTTCCTTGCCGATATCTATCTTTTGCAAAGAGATAGGCATTGGAAAATTCAGGGCTATAACGTGTAGATGAAGCACTAACAGGAGGCTTTAAAATTTTCATTCTAGTGTCTTTCGTTTGGGAGAAAAATGCAAAGGTACAATACAGCTTTTCCTTGCCGATATCTCTCTTTTGCAAAGAGATAGGCATTGGAAAATTCAGGGCTATAACGTGTAGATGAAGCACTAACAGGAGGCTTTAAAATTTTCATTCTAGTGTCCTTCGTTTGGGAGAAAAATGCAAAGGTTCAATACAGCTTTTCCTTGCCAATATCTCTCTTTTGCAAAGAGCTAGGCATTGGAAAATGCAGGGCTATACCGTGTAGATGAAGCACTAACAGGAGGCTTTAAAATTTTCATTCTAGTGTCCTTCGTTTGGGAGAAAAATGCAAAGGTACAATACAGCTTTTCCTTGCCGATATCTCTCTTTTGCAAAGAGATAGGCATTGGAAAATTCAGGGCTATAACGTGTAGACGAAGCACTTTAAAATTTTCATTCTAGTGTCCTTCGTTTGGGAGAAAAATGCAAAGGTACAATGCAGCTTTTCCTTGCCGATATCTCTCTTTTGCAAAGAGATAGGCATTGGAAAATTCAGGGCTATAACGTGTAGATGAAGCACTAACAGGAGGCTTTAAAATTTTCATTCTAGTGTCCTTCGTTTGGGAAAAAAATGCAAAGGTACAATGCAGCTTTTCCTTGCCGATATCTCTCTTTTGCAAAGAGATAGGCATTGGAAAATTCAGGGCTATAACGTGTAGATGAAGCACTAACAGGAGGCTTTAAAATTTTCATTCTAGTGTCCTTCATTTGGGAGAAAAATGCAAAGGTACAATACAGCTTTTCCTTGCCGATATCTCTCTTTTGCAAAGAGATAGGCATTGGAAAATTCAGGGCTATAACGTATAGACGAAGCACTAACAGGAGGCTTTAAAATTTTCATTCTAGTGTCCTTCGTTTGGGAGAAAAATGCAAAGGTACAATACAGCTTTTCCTTGCCGATATCTCTCTTTTGCAAAGAGATAGGCATTGGAAAATTCAGGGCTATAACGTGTAGATGAAGCACTAACAGGAGGCTTTAAAATTTTCATTCTAGTGTCCTTCGTTTGGGAGAAAAATGCAAAGGTACAATACAGCTTTTCCTTGCCGATATCTCTCTTTTGCAAAGAGATAGGCATTGGAAAATGCAGGGCTATACCGTGTAGATGAAGCACTAACAGGAGGCTTTAAAATTTTCATTCTAGTGTCCTTCGTTTGGGAGAAAAATGCAAAGGTACAATACAGCTTTTCCTTGCCGATATCTCTCTTTTGCAAAGAGATAGGCATTGGAAAATTCAGGGCTATAACGTGTAGACGAAGCACTTTAAAATTTTCATTCTAGTGTCCTTCGTTTGGGAGAAAAATGCAAAGGTACAATGCAGCTTTTCCTTGCCGATATCTCTCTTTTGCAAAGAGATAGGCATTGGAAAATTCAGGGCTATAACGTGTAGATGAAGCACTAACAGGAGGCTTTAAAATTTTCATTCTAGTGTCCTTCGTTTGGGAAAAAAATGCAAAGGTACAATGCAGCTTTTCCTTGCCGATATCTCTCTTTTGCAAAGAGATAGGCATTGGAAAATTCAGGGCTATAACGTGTAGATGAAGCACTAACAGGAGGCTTTAAAATTTTCATTCTAGTGTCCTTCATTTGGGAGAAAAATGCAAAGGTACAATACAGCTTTTCCTTGCCGATATCTCTCTTTTGCAAAGAGATAGGCATTGGAAAATTCAGGGCTATAACGTATAGACGAAGCACTAACAGGAGGCTTTAAAATTTTCATTCTAGTGTCCTTCGTTTGGGAGAAAAATGCAAAGGTACAATACAGCTTTTCCTTGCCGATATCTCTCTTTTGCAAAGAGATAGGCATTGGAAAATTCAGGGCTATAACGTGTAGATGAAGCACTAACAGGAGGCTTTAAAATTTTCATTCTAGTGTCTTTCGTTTGGGAGAAAAATGCAAAGGTACAATACAGCTTTTCCTTGCCGATATCTCTCTTTTGCAAAGAGATAGGCATTGGAAAATTCAGGGCTATAACGTGTAGATGAAGCACTAACAGGAGGCTTTAAAATTTTCATTCTAGTGTCCTTCGTTTGGGAGAAAAATGCAAAGGTTCAATACAGCTTTTCCTTGCCAATATCTCTCTTTTGCAAAGAGCTAGGCATTGGAAAATGCAGGGCTATACCGTGTAGATGAAGCACTAACAGGAGGCTTTAAAATTTTCATTCTAGTGTCCTTCGTTTGGGAGAAAAATGCAAAGGTACAATGCAGCTTTTCCTTGCCGATATCTCTCTTTTGCAAAGAGATAGGCATTGGAAAATTCAGGGCTATAACGTGTAGACGAAGCACTTTAACATTTTCATTCTAGTGTCCTTCGTTTGGGAGAAAAATGCAAAGGTACAATGCAGCTTTTCCTTGCCGATATCTCTCTTTTGCAAAGAGATAGGCATTGGAAAATTCAGGGCTATAACGTGTAGATGAAGCACTAACAGGAGGCTTTAAAATTTTCATTCTAGTGTCCTTCGTTTGGGAAAAAAATGCAAAGGTACAATGCAGCTTTTCCTTGCCGATATCTCTCTTTTGCAAAGAGATAGGCATTGGAAAATTCAGGGCTATAACGTGTAGATGAAGCACTAACAGGAGGCTTTAAAATTTTCATTCTAGTGTCCTTCATTTGGGAGAAAAATGCAAAGGTACAATACAGCTTTTCCTTGCCGATATCTCTCTTTTGCAAAGAGATAGGCATTGGAAAATTCAGGGCTATAACGTATAGACGAAGCACTAACAAGAGGCTTTAAAATTTTCATTCTAGTGTCCTTCGTTTGGGAGAAAAATGCAAAGGTACAATACAGCTTTTCCTTGCCGATATCTCTCTTTTGCAAAGAGATAGGCATTGGAAAATTCAGGGCGATAACGTGTAGATGAAGCACTAACAGGAGGCTTTAAAATTTTCATTCTAGTGTCCTTCGTTTGGGAGAAAAATGCAAAGGTTCAATACAGCTTTTCCTTGCCAATATCTCTCTTTTGCAAAGAGCTAGGCATTGGAAAATGCAGGGCTATACCGTGTAGATGAAGCACTAACAGGAGGCTTTAAAATTTTCATTCTAGTGTCCTTCGTTTGGGAGAAAAATGCAAAGGTACAATACAGCTTTTCCTTGCCGATATCTCTCTTTTGCAAAGAGATAGGCATTGGAAAATTCAGGGCTATAACGTGTAGACGAAGCACTTTAAAATTTTCATTCTAGTGTCCTTCGTTTGGGAGAAAAATGCAAAGGTACAATGCAGCTTTTCCTTGCCGATATCTCTCTTTTGCAAAGAGATAGGCATTGGAAAATTCAGGGCTATAACGTGTAGATGAAGCACTAACAGGAGGCTTTAAAATTTTCATTCTAGTGTCCTTCGTTTGGGAAAAAAATGCAAAGGTACAATGCAGCTTTTCCTTGCCGATATCTCTCTTTTGCAAAGAGATAGGCATTGGAAAATTCAGGGCTATAACGTGTAGATGAAGCACTAACAGGAGGCTTTAAAATTTTCATTCTAGTGTCCTTCATTTGGGAGAAAAATGCAAAGGTACAATACAGCTTTTCCTTGCCGATATCTCTCTTTTGCAAAGAGATAGGCATTGGAAAATTCAGGGCTATAACGTATAGACGAAGCACTAACAGGAGGCTTTAAAATTTTCATTCTAGTGTCCTTCGTTTGGGAGAAAAATGCAAAGGTACAATACAGCTTTTCCTTGCCGATATCTCTCTTTTGCAAAGAGATAGGCATTGGAAAATTCAGGGCTATAACGTGTAGATGAAGCACTAACAGGAGGCTTTAAAATTTTCATTCTAGTGTCCTTCGTTTGGGAGAAAAATGCAAAGGTACAATACAGCTTTTCCTTGCCGATATCTCTCTTTTGCAAAGAGATAGGCATTGGAAAATGCAGGGCTATACCGTGTAGATGAAGCACTAACAGGAGGCTTTAAAATTTTCATTCTAGTGTCCTTCGTTTGGGAGAAAAATGCAAAGGTACAATACAGCTTTTCCTTGCCGATATCTCTCTTTTGCAAAGAGATAGGCATTGGAAAATTCAGGGCTATAACGTGTAGACGAAGCACTTTAAAATTTTCATTCTAGTGTCCTTCGTTTGGGAGAAAAATGCAAAGGTACAATGCAGCTTTTCCTTGCCGATATCTCTCTTTTGCAAAGAGATAGGCATTGGAAAATTCAGGGCTATAACGTGTAGATGAAGCACTAACAGGAGGCTTTAAAATTTTCATTCTAGTGTCCTTCGTTTGGGAAAAAAATGCAAAGGTACAATGCAGCTTTTCCTTGCCGATATCTCTCTTTTGCAAAGAGATAGGCATTGGAAAATTCAGGGCTATAACGTGTAGATGAAGCACTAACAGGAGGCTTTAAAATTTTCATTCTAGTGTCCTTCATTTGGGAGAAAAATGCAAAGGTACAATACAGCTTTTCCTTGCCGATATCTCTCTTTTGCAAAGAGATAGGCATTGGAAAATTCAGGGCTATAACGTATAGACGAAGCACTAACAGGAGGCTTTAAAATTTTCATTCTAGTGTCCTTCGTTTGGGAGAAAAATGCAAAGGTACAATACAGCTTTTCCTTGCCGATATCTCTCTTTTGCAAAGAGATAGGCATTGGAAAATTCAGGGCTATAACGTGTAGATGAAGCACTAACAGGAGGCTTTAAAATTTTCATTCTAGTGTCTTTCGTTTGGGAGAAAAATGCAAAGGTACAATACAGCTTTTCCTTGCCGATATCTCTCTTTTGCAAAGAGATAGGCATTGGAAAATTCAGGGCTATAACGTGTAGATGAAGCACTAACAGGAGGCTTTAAAATTTTCATTCTAGTGTCCTTCGTTTGGGAGAAAAATGCAAAGGTTCAATACAGCTTTTCCTTGCCAATATCTCTCTTTTGCAAAGAGCTAGGCATTGGAAAATGCAGGGCTATACCGTGTAGATGAAGCACTAACAGGAGGCTTTAAAATTTTCATTCTAGTGTCCTTCGTTTGGGAGAAAAATGCAAAGGTACAATGCAGCTTTTCCTTGCCGATATCTCTCTTTTGCAAAGAGATAGGCATTGGAAAATTCAGGGCTATAACGTGTAGACGAAGCACTTTAAAATTTTCATTCTAGTGTCCTTCGTTTGGGAGAAAAATGCAAAGGTACAATGCAGCTTTTCCTTGCCGATATCTCTCTTTTGCAAAGAGATAGGCATTGGAAAATTCAGGGCTATAACGTGTAGATGAAGCACTAACAGGAGGCTTTAAAATTTTCATTCTAGTGTCCTTCGTTTGGGAAAAAAATGCAAAGGTACAATGCAGCTTTTCCTTGCCGATATCTCTCTTTTGCAAAGAGATAGGCATTGGAAAATTCAGGGCTATAACGTGTAGATGAAGCACTAACAGGAGGCTTTAAAATTTTCATTCTAGTGTCCTTCATTTGGGAGAAAAATGCAAAGGTACAATACAGCTTTTCCTTGCCGATATCTCTCTTTTGCAAAGAGATAGGCATTGGAAAATTCAGGGCTATAACGTATAGACGAAGCACTAACAAGAGGCTTTAAAATTTTCATTCTAGTGTCCTTCGTTTGGGAGAAAAATGCAAAGGTACAATACAGCTTTTCCTTGCCGATATCTCTCTTTTGCAAAGAGATAGGCATTGGAAAATTCAGGGCTATAACGTGTAGATGAAGCACTAACAGGAGGCTTTAAAATTTTCATTCTAGTGTCCTTCGTTTGGGAGAAAAATGCAAAGGTACAATACAGCTTTTCCTTGCCGATATCTCTCTTTTGCAAAGAGATAGGCATTGGAAAATGCAGGGCTATACCGTGTAGATGAAGCACTAACAGGAGGCTTTAAAATTTTCATTCTAGTGTCCTTCGTTTGGGAGAAAAATGCAAAGGTACAATACAGCTTTTCCTTGCCGATATCTCTCTTTTGCAAAGAGATAGGCATTGGAAAATTCAGGGCTATAACGTGTAGACGAAGCACTTTAAAATTTTCATTCTAGTGTCCTTCGTTTGGGAGAAAAATGCAAAGGTACAATGCAGCTTTTCCTTGCCGATATCTCTCTTTTGCAAAGAGATAGGCATTGGAAAATTCAGGGCTATAACGTGTAGATGAAGCACTAACAGGAGGCTTTAAAATTTTCATTCTAGTGTCCTTCGTTTGGGAAAAAAATGCAAAGGTACAATGCAGCTTTTCCTTGCCGATATCTCTCTTTTGCAAAGAGATAGGCATTGGAAAATTCAGGGCTATAACGTGTAGATGAAGCACTAACAGGAGGCTTTAAAATTTTCATTCTAGTGTCCTTCATTTGGGAGAAAAATGCAAAGGTACAATACAGCTTTTCCTTGCCGATATCTCTCTTTTGCAAAGAGATAGGCATTGGAAAATTCAGGGCTATAACGTATAGACGAAGCACTAACAGGAGGCTTTAAAATTTTCATTCTAGTGTCCTTCGTTTGGGAGAAAAATGCAAAGGTACAATACAGCTTTTCCTTGCCGATATCTCTCTTTTGCAAAGAGATAGGCATTGGAAAATTCAGGGCTATAACGTGTAGATGAAGCACTAACAGGAGGCTTTAAAATTTTCATTCTAGTGTCCTTCGTTTGGGAGAAAAATGCAAAGGTACAATACAGCTTTTCCTTGCCGATATCTCTCTTTTGCAAAGAGATAGGCATTGGAAAATTCAGGGCTATAACGTGTAGATGAAGCACTACCAGGAGGCTTTAAAATTTTCATTCTAGTGTCCTTCGTTTGGGAGAAAAATGCACAGGTTCAATACAGCTTTTCCTTGCCAATATCTCTCTTTTGCAAAGAGATAGGCATTGGAAAATTCAGGGTTATACCGTGTAGATGAAGCACTAACAGGAGGCTTTAAAATTTTCATTCTAGTGTCCTTCGTTTGGGAGAAAAATGCAAAGGTACAATACAGCTTTTCCTTGCCGATATCTCTCTTTTGCAAAGAGATAGGCATTGGAAAATTCAGGGCTATAACGTGTAGATGAAGCACTAACAGGAGGCTGTAAAATTTTCATTCTAGTGTCCTTCGTTTGGGAGAAAAATGCAAAGGTACAATACACCTTTTCCTTGCCGATATCTCTCTTTTGCAAAGAGATAGGCATTGGAAAATTCAGGGCTATAACGTGTAGACGAAGCACTTTAAAATTTTCATTCTAGTGTCCTTCGTTTAGGAGAAAAATGCAAAGGTACAATACAGCTTTTCCTTGCCGATATCTCTCTTTTGCAAAGAGATAGGCATTGGAAAATTCAGGGCTATACCGTGTAGATGAAGCACTAACAGGAGGCTTTAAAATTTTCATTCTAGTGTCCTTCGTTTGGGAGAAAAATGCAAAGGTACAATGCAGCTTTTCCGTGCCGATATCTCTCTTTTGCAAAGAGATAGGCATTGGAAAATTCAGGGCTATAACGTGTAGATGAAGCACTAATAGGAGGCTTTAAAATTTTCATTCTAGTGTCCTTCGTTTGGGAGAAAAATGCAAAGGTACAATACAGCTTTTCCGTGCCGATATCTCTCTTTTGCAAAGAGATAGGCATTGGAAAATTCAGGGCTATAACGTGTAGATGAAGCACTAACAGGAGGCTTTAAAATTTTCATTCTAGTGTCCTTCGTTTGGGAGAAAAATGCAAAGGTACAATACAGCTTTTCCTTGCCGATATCTCTCTTTTGCAAAGAGATAGGCATTGGAAAATTCAGGGCTATAACGTGTAGATGAAGCACTAACAGGAGGCTTTAAAATTTTCATTCTAGTGTCCTTCGTTTGGGAGAAAAATGCAAAGGTACAATACAGCTTTTCCTTGCCGATATCTCTCTTTTGCAAAGAGATAGGCATTGGAAAATTCAGGGCTATAACGTGTAGATGAAGCACTAACAGGAGGCTTTAAAATTTTAATTCTAGTGTCCTTCGTTTGGGAGAAAAATGCAAAGGTACAATGCAGCTTTTCCGTGCCGATATCTCTCTTTTGCAAAGAGATAGGCATTGGAAAATTCAGGGCTATAACGTGTAGATGAAGCACTAATAGGAGGCTTTAAAATTTTCATTCTAGTGTCCTTCGTTTGGGAGAAAAATGCAAAGGTACAATACAGCTTTTCCTTGCCGATATCTCTCTTTTGCAAAGAGATAGGCATTGGAAAATTCAAGGCTATAACGTGTAGATGAAGCACTAACAGGAGGCTTTAAAATTTTCATTCTAGTGTCCTTCGTTTGGGAGAAAAATGCAAAGGTACAATGCAGCTTTTCCTTGCCGATATCTCTCTTTTGCAAAGAGATAGGCATTGGAAAATTCAGGGCTATAACGTGTAGATGAAGCACTAACAGGAGGCTTTAAAATTTTCATTCTTTTGGGAGAAAAATGCAAAGGTACAATGCAGCTTTTCCTTGCCGATATCTCTCTTTTGAAAAGAGATAGGCATTGGAAAATTCAGGGCTATAACGTGTAAATGAAGCACTAACAGGAGGCTTTACAATTTTCATTCTAGTGTCCTTCGTTTGGGAGAAAAATGCAAAGGTACAATGCAGCTTTTCCTTGCCGATATCTCTCTTTTGCAAAGAGATAGGCATTGGAAAATTCAGGGCTATAACGTGTAGACGAAGCACTTTAAAATTTTCATTCTAGTGTCCTTCGTTTAGGAGAAAAATGCAAAGGTACAATACAGCTTTTCCTTGCCGATATCTCTCTTTTGCAAAGAGATAGGCATTGGAAAATTCAGGGCTATACCGTGTAGATGAAGCACTAACAGGAGGCTTTAAAATTTTCATTCTAGTGTCCTTCGTTTGGGAGAAAAATGCAAAGGTACAATGCAGCTTTTCCGTGCCGATATCTCTCTTTTGCAAAGAGATAGGCATTGGAAAATTCAGGGCTATAACGTGTAGATGAAGCACTAATAGGAGGCTTTAAAATTTTCATTCTAGTGTCCTTCGTTTGGGAGAAAAATGCAAAGGTACAATACAGCTTTTCCGTGCCGATATCTCTCTTTTGCAAAGAGATAGGCATTGGAAAATTCAGGGCTATAACGTGTAGATGAAGCACTAACAGGAGGCTTTAAAATTTTCATTCTAGTGTCCTTCGTTTGGGAGAAAAATGCAAAGGTACAATACAGCTTTTCCTTGCCGATATCTCTCTTTTGCAAAGAGATAGGCATTGGAAAATTCAGGGCTATAACGTGTAGATGAAGCACTAACAGGAGGCTTTAAAATTTTCATTCTAGTGTCCTTCGTTTGGGAGAAAAATGCAAAGGTACAATACAGCTTTTCCTTGCCGATATCTCTCTTTTGCAAAGAGATAGGCATTGGAAAATTCAGGGCTATAACGTGTAGATGAAGCACTAACAGGAGGCTTTAAAATTTTAATTCTAGTGTCCTTCGTTTGGGAGAAAAATGCAAAGGTACAATACAGCTTTTCCTTGCCGATATCTCTCTTTTGCAAAGAGATAGGCATTGGAAAATTCAGGGCTATAACGTGTAGACGAAGCACTTTAAAATTTTCATTCTAGTGTCCTTCGTTTGGGAGAAAAATGCAAAGGTACAATGCAGCTTTTCCTTGCCGATATCTCTCTTTTGCAAAGAGATAGGCATTGGAAAATTCAGGGCTATAACGTGTAGATGAAGCACTAACAGGAGGCTTTAAAATTTTCATTCTAGTGTCCTTCGTTTGGGAAAAAAATGCAAAGGTACAATGCAGCTTTTCCTTGCCGATATCTCTCTTTTGCAAAGAGATAGGCATTGGAAAATTCAGGGCTATAACGTGTAGATGAAGCACTAACAGGAGGCTTTAAAATTTTCATTCTAGTGTCCTTCATTTGGGAGAAAAATGCAAAGGTACAATACAGCTTTTCCTTGCCGATATCTCTCTTTTGCAAAGAGATAGGCATTGGAAAATTCAGGGCTATATCGTATAGACGAAGCACTAACAGGAGGCTTTAAAATTTTCATTCTAGTGTCCTTCGTTTGGGAGAAAAATGCAAAGGTACAATACAGCTTTTCCTTGCCGATATCTCTCTTTTGCAAAGAGATAGGCATTGGAAAATTCAGGGCTATAACGTGTAGATGAAGCACTAACAGGAGGCTTTAAAATTTTCATTCTAGTGTCCTTCGTTTGGGAGAAAAATGCAAAGGTACAATACAGCTTTTCCTTGCCGATATCTCTCTTTTGCAAAGAGATAGGCATTGGAAAATGCAGGGCTATACCGTGTAGATGAAGCACTAACAGGAGGCTTTAAAATTTTCATTCTAGTGTCCTTCGTTTGGGAGAAAAATGCAAAGGTACAATACAGCTTTTCCTTGCCGATATCTCTCTTTTGCAAAGAGATAGGCATTGGAAAATTCAGGGCTATAACGTGTAGACGAAGCACTTTAAAATTTTCATTCTAGTGTCCTTCGTTTGGGAGAAAAATGCAAAGGTACAATGCAGCTTTTCCTTGCCGATATCTCTCTTTTGCAAAGAGATAGGCATTGGAAAATTCAGGGCTATAACGTGTAGATGAAGCACTAACAGGAGGCTTTAAAATTTTCATTCTAGTGTCCTTCGTTTGGGAAAAAAATGCAAAGGTACAATGCAGCTTTTCCTTGCCGATATCTCTCTTTTGCAAAGAGATAGGCATTGGAAAATTCAGGGCTATAACGTGTAGATGAAGCACTAACAGGAGGCTTTAAAATTTTCATTCTAGTGTCCTTCATTTGGGAGAAAAATGCAAAGGTACAATACAGCTTTTCCTTGCCGATATCTCTCTTTTGCAAAGAGATAGGCATTGGAAAATTCAGGGCTATAACGTATAGACGAAGCACTAACAGGAGGCTTTAAAATTTTCATTCTAGTGTCCTTCGTTTGGGAGAAAAATGCAAAGGTACAATACAGCTTTTCCTTGCCGATATCTCTCTTTTGCAAAGAGATAGGCATTGGAAAATTCAGGGCTATAACGTGTAGATGAAGCACTAACAGGAGGCTTTAAAATTTTCATTCTAGTGTCCTTCGTTTGGGAGAAAAATGCAAAGGTACAATACAGCTTTTCCTTGCCGATATCTCTCTTTTGCAAAGAGATAGGCATTGGAAAATTCAGGGCTATAACGTGTAGATGAAGCACTACCAGGAGGCTTTAAAATTTTCATTCTAGTGTTCTTCGTTTGGGAGAAAAATGCACAGGTTCAATACAGCTTTTCCTTGCCAATATCTCTCTTTTGCAAAGAGATAGGCATTGGAAAATTCAGGGTTATACCGTGTAGATGAAGCACTAACAGGAGGCTTTAAAATTTTCATTCTAGTGTCCTTCGTTTGGGAGAAAAATGCAAAGGTACAATACAGCTTTTCCTTGCCGATATCTCTCTTTTGCAAAGAGATAGGCATTGGAAAATTCAGGGCTATAACGTGTAGATGAAGCACTAACAGGAGGCTGTAAAATTTTCATTCTAGTGTCCTTCGTTTGGGAGAAAAATGCAAAGGTACAATACACCTTTTCCTTGCCGATATCTCTCTTTTGCAAAGAGATAGGCATTGGAAAATTCAGGGCTATAACGTGTAGACGAAGCACTTTAAAATTTTCATTCTAGTGTCCTTCGTTTAGGAGAAAAATGCAAAGGTACAATACAGCTTTTCCTTGCCGATATCTCTCTTTTGCAAAGAGATAGGCATTGGAAAATTCAGGGCTATACCGTGTAGATGAAGCACTAACAGGAGGCTTTAAAATTTTCATTCTAGTGTCCTTCGTTTGGGAGAAAAATGCAAAGGTACAATGCAGCTTTTCCGTGCCGATATCTCTCTTTTGCAAAGAGATAGGCATTGGAAAATTCAGGGCTATAACGTGTAGATGAAGCACTAATAGGAGGCTTTAAAATTTTCATTCTAGTGTCCTTCGTTTGGGAGAAAAATGCAAAGGTACAATACAGCTTTTCCGTGCCGATATCTCTCTTTTGCAAAGAGATAGGCATTGGAAAATTCAGGGCTATAACGTGTAGATGAAGCACTAACAGGAGGCTTTAAAATTTTCATTCTAGTGTCCTTCGTTTGGGAGAAAAATGCAAAGGTACAATACAGCTTTTCCTTGCCGATATCTCTCTTTTGCAAAGAGATAGGCATTGGAAAATTCAGGGCTATAACGTGTAGATGAAGCACTAACAGGAGGCTTTAAAATTTTCATTCTAGTGTCCTTCGTTTGGGAGAAAAATGCAAAGGTACAATACAGCTTTTCCTTGCCGATATCTCTCTTTTGCAAAGAGATAGGCATTGGAAAATTCAGGGCTATAACGTGTAGATGAAGCACTAACAGGAGGCTTTAAAATTTTAATTCTAGTGTCCTTCGTTTGGGAGAAAAATGCAAAGGTACAATGCAGCTTTTCCGTGCCGATATCTCTCTTTTGCAAAGAGATAGGCATTGGAAAATTCAGGGCTATAACGTGTAGATGAAGCACTAATAGGAGGCTTTAAAATTTTCATTCTAGTGTCCTTCGTTTGGGAGAAAAATGCAAAGGTACAATACAGCTTTTCCTTGCCGATATCTCTCTTTTGCAAAGAGATAGGCATTGGAAAATTCAAGGCTATAACGTGTAGATGAAGCACTAACAGGAGGCTTTAAAATTTTCATTCTAGTGTCCTTCGTTTGGGAGAAAAATGCAAAGGTACAATGCAGCTTTTCCTTGCCGATATCTCTCTTTTGCAAAGAGATAGGCATTGGAAAATTCAGGGCTATAACGTGTAGATGAAGCACTAACAGGAGGCTTTAAAATTTTCATTCTTTTGGGAGAAAAATGCAAAGGTACAATGCAGCTTTTCCTTGCCGATATCTCTCTTTTGAAAAGAGATAGGCATTGGAAAATTCAGGGCTATAACGTGTAAATGAAGCACTAACAGGAGGCTTTACAATTTTCATTCTAGTGTCCTTCGTTTGGGAGAAAAATGCAAAGGTACAATGCAGCTTTTCCTTGCCGATATCTCTCTTTTGCAAAGAGATAGGCATTGGAAAATTCAGGGCTATAACGTGTAGATGAAGCACTAACAGGAGGCTTTAAAATTTTCATTCTAGTGTCCTTCGTTTGGGAGAAAAATGCAAAGGTTCAATACAGCTTTTCCTTGCCGATATCTCTCTTTTGCAAAGAGATAGGCATTGGAAAATTCAGGGCTATAACGTGTAGACGAAGCACTAACATGAGGCTTTAAAATTTTCGTTCTAGTGTCCTTCGTTTGGGAGAAAAATGCAAAGGTACAATGCAGCTTTTCCTTGCCGATATCTCTCTTTTGCAAAGAGATAGGCATTGGAAAATTCAGGGCTATAACGTGTAAATGAAGCACTAACAGGAGGCTTTAAAATTTTCATACTAGTGTCTTTCGTTTGGGAGAAAAATGCAAAGGTACAATACAGCTTTTCCTTGCCGATATCTCTCTTTTGCAAAGAGATAGGCATTGGAAAATTCAGGGCTATAACGTGTAGATGAAGCACTAACAGGAGGCTTTAAAATTTTTATTCTAGTGTCTTTCGTTTGGGAGAAAAATGCAAAGGTACAATACAGCTTTTCCTTGCCGATATCTCTCTTTTGCAAAGAGATAGGCATTGGAAAATTCAGGGCTATAACGTGTAGATGAAGCACTAACAGGAGGCTTTAAAATTTTCATTCTAGTGTCCTTCGTTTGGGAGAAAAATGCAAAGGTTCAATACAGCTTTTCCTTGCCGATATCTTTCTTTTGCAAAGAGATAGGCATTGGAAAATTCAGGGCTATAACGTGTAGACGAAGCACTAACAGGAGGCTTTAAAATTTTCATTCTAGTGTCCTTCGTTTGGGAGAAAAATGCAAAGGTACAATGCAGCTTTTCCTTGCAGATATCTCTCTTTTGCAAAGAGATAGGCATTGGAAAATTCAGGGCTATAACGTGTAGATGAAGCACTAACAGGAGGCTTTAAAATTTTCATTCTAGTGTCCTTCGTTTGGGAGAAAAATGCAAAGGTACAATGCAGCTTTTCCTTGCCGATATCTCTCTTTTGCAAAGAGATAGGCATTGGAAAATTCAGGGCTATAACGTGTAGATGAAGCACTAACAGGAGGCTTTAAAATTTTCATTCTAGTGTCTTTCGTTTGGGAGAAAAATGCAAAGGTACAATACAGCTTTTCCTTGCCGATATCTCTCTTTTGCAAAGAGATAGGCATTGGAAAATTCAGGGCTATAACGTGTAGACGAAGCACTAACAGGAGGCTTTAAAATTTTCATTCTAGTGTCCTTCGTTTGGGAGAAAAATGCAAAGGTACAATGCAGCTTTTCCTTGCCGATATCTCTCTTTTGCAAAGAGATAGGCATTGGAAAATTCAGGGCTATAACGTGTAGATGAAGCACTAACAGGAGGCTTTAAAATTTTCATTCTTTTGGGAGAAAAATGCAAAGGTACAATGCAGCTTTTCCTTGCCGATATCTCTCTTTTGAAAAGAGATAGGCATTGGAAAATTCAGGGCTATAACGTGTAAATGAAGCACTAACAGGAGGCTTTACAATTTTCATTCTAGTGTCCTTCGTTTGGGAGAAAAATGCAAAGGTACAATGCAGCTTTTCCTTGCCGATATCTCTCTTTTGCAAAGAGATAGGCATTGGAAAATTCAGGGCTATAACGTGTAGATGAAGCACTAACAGGAGGCTTTAAAATTTTCATTCTAGTGTCCTTCGTTTGGGAGAAAAATGCAAAGGTTCAATACAGCTTTTCCTTGCCGATATCTCTCTTTTGCAAAGAGATAGGCATTGGAAAATTCAGGGCTATAACGTGTAGACGAAGCACTAACATGAGGCTTTAAAATTTTCGTTCTAGTGTCCTTCGTTTGGGAGAAAAATGCAAAGGTACAATGCAGCTTTTCCTTGCCGATATCTCTCTTTTGCAAAGAGATAGGCATTGGAAAATTCAGGGCTATAACGTGTAAATGAAGCACTAACAGGAGGCTTTAAAATTTTCATACTAGTGTCTTTCGTTTGGGAGAAAAATGCAAAGGTACAATACAGCTTTTCCTTGCCGATATCTCTCTTTTGCAAAGAGATAGGCATTGGAAAATTCAGGGCTATAACGTGTAGATGAAGCACTAACAGGAGGCTTTAAAATTTTTATTCTAGTGTCTTTCGTTTGGGAGAAAAATGCAAAGGTACAATACAGCTTTTCCTTGCCGATATCTCTCTTTTGCAAAGAGATAGGCATTGGAAAATTCAGGGCTATAACGTGTAGATGAAGCACTAACAGGAGGCTTTAAAATTTTCATTCTAGTGTCCTTCGTTTGGGAGAAAAATGCAAAGGTTCAATACAGCTTTTCCTTGCCGATATCTTTCTTTTGCAAAGAGATAGGCATTGGAAAATTCAGGGCTATAACGTGTAGACGAAGCACTAACAGGAGGCTTTAAAATTTTCATTCTAGTGTCCTTCGTTTGGGAGAAAAATGCAAAGGTACAATGCAGCTTTTCCTTGCAGATATCTCTCTTTTGCAAAGAGATAGGCATTGGAAAATTCAGGGCTATAACGTGTAGATGAAGCACTAACAGGAGGCTTTAAAATTTTCATTCTAGTGTCCTTCGTTTGGGAGAAAAATGCAAAGGTACAATGCAGCTTTTCCTTGCCGATATCTCTCTTTTGCAAAGAGATAGGCATTGGAAAATTCAGGGCTATAACGTGTAGATGAAGCACTAACAGGAGGCTTTAAAATTTTCATTCTAGTGTCTTTCGTTTGGGAGAAAAATGCAAAGGTACAATACAGCTTTTCCTTGCCGATATCTCTCTTTTGCAAAGAGATAGGCATTGGAAAATTCAGGGCTATAACGTGTAGACGAAGCACTAACAGGAGGCTTTAAAATTGTCATTCTAGTGTCCTTCGTTTGGGAGAAAAATGCAAAGGTACAATGCAGCTTTTCCTTGCCGATATCTCTCTTTTGCAAAGAGATAGGCATTGGAAAATTCAGGGCTATAACGTGTAGATGAAGCACTAACAGGAGGCTTTAAAATTTTCATTCTAGTGTCCTTCGTTTGGGAGAAAAATGCAAAGGTACAATGCAGCTTTTCCTTGCCGATATCTCTCTTTTGCAAAGAGATAGGCATTGAAAAATTCAGGGCTATAACGTGTAGATGAAGCACTAACAGGAGGCTTTAAAATTTTCATTCTAGTGTCCTTCGTTTGGGAGAAAAATGCAAAGGTACAATGCAGCTTTTCCTTGCCGATATCTCTCTTTTGCAAAGAGATAGGCATTGGAAAATTCAGGGCTATAACGTGTAGATGAAGCACTAACAGGAGGCTTTCAAATTTTCATTCTAGTGTCCTTCGTTTGGGAGAAAAATGCAAAGGTACAATGCAGCTTTTCCTTGCCGATATCTCTCTTTTGCAAAGAGATAGGCATTGGAAAATTCAGGGCTATAACGTGTAGACGAAGCACTAACAGGAGGCTTTAAAATTTTCATTCTAGTGTCCTTCGTTTGGGAGAAAAATGCAAAGGTACAATGCAGCTTTTCCTTGCCGATATCTCTCTTTTGCAAAGAGATAGGCATTGGAAAATTCAGGGCTATAACGTGTAGATGAAGCACTAACAGGAGGCTATAAAATTTTCATTCTAGTGTCCTTCGTTTGGGAGAAAAATGCAAAGGTACAATACAGCTTTTCCTTGCCGATATCTCTCTTTTGCAAAGAGATAGGCATTGGAAAATTCAGGGCTATAACGTGTAGATGAAGCACTAACAGGAGGCTTTAAAATTTTCATTCTAGTGTCCTTCGTTTGGGAGAAAAATGCAAAGGTACAATACAGCTTTTCCTTGCCGATATCTCTCTTTTGCAAAGAGATAGGCATTGGAAAATTCAGGGCTATAACGTGTAGATGAAGCACTAACAGGAGGCTTTAAAATTTTAATTCTAGTGTCCTTCGTTTGGGAGAAAAATGCAAAGGTACAATGCAGCTTTTCCGTGCCGATATCTCTCTTTTGCAAAGAGATAGGCATTGGAAAATTCAGGGCTATAACGTGTAGATGAAGCACTAATAGGAGGCTTTAAAATTTTCATTCTAGTGTCCTTCGTTTGGGAGAAAAATGCAAAGGTACAATACAGCTTTTCCTTGCCGATATCTCTCTTTTGCAAAGAGATAGGCATTGGAAAATTCAAGGCTATAACGTGTAGATGAAGCACTAACAGGAGGCTTTAAAATTTTCATTCTAGTGTCCTTCGTTTGGGAGAAAAATGCAAAGGTACAATGCAGCTTTTCCTTGCCGATATCTCTCTTTTGCAAAGAGATAGGCATTGGAAAATTCAGGGCTATAACGTGTAGATGAAGCACTAACAGGAGGCTTTAAAATTTTCATTCTTTTGGGAGAAAAATGCAAAGGTACAATGCAGCTTTTCCTGGCCGATATCTCTCTTTTGCAAAGAGATAGGCATTGGAAAATTCAGGGCTATAACGTGTAAATGAAGCACTAACAGGAGGCTTTAAAATTTTCATTCTAGTGTCCTTCGTTTGGGAGAAAAATGCAAAGGTACAATGCAGCTTTTCCTTGCCGATATCTCTCTTTTGCAAAGAGATAGGCATTGGAAAATTCAGGGCTATAACGTGTAGATGAAGCACTAACAGGAGGCTTTAAAATTTTCATTCTAGTGTCCTTCGTTGGGGAGAAAAATGCAAAGGTTCAATACAGCTTTTCCTTGCCGATATCTCTCTTTTGCAAAGAGATAGGCATTGGAAAATTCAGGGCTATAACGTGTAGACGAAGCACTAACATGAGGCTTTAAAATTTTCATTCTAGTGTCCTTCGTTTGGGAGAAAAATGCAAAGGTACAATGCAGCTTTTCCTTGCCGATATCTCTCTTTTGCAAAGAGATAGGCATTGGAAAATTCAGGGCTATAACGTGTAAATGAAGCACTAACAGGAGGCTTTAAAATTTTCATACTAGTGTCTTTCGTTTGGGAGAAAAATGCAAAGGTACAATACAGCTTTTCCTTGCCGATATCTCTCTTTTGCAAAGAGATAGGCATTGGAAAATTCAGGGCTATAACGTGTAGATGAAGCACTAACAGGAGGCTTTAAAATTTTCATTCTAGTGTCCTTCGTTTGGGAGAAAAATGCAAAGGTTCAATACAGCTTTTCCATGCCGATATCTTTCTTTTGCAAAGAGATAGGCATTGGAAAATTCAGGGCTATAACGTGTAGACGAAGCACTAACAGGAGGCTTTAAAATTTTCATTCTAGTGTCCTTCGTTTGGGAGAAAAATGCAAAGGTACAATGCAGCTTTTCCTTGCCGATATCTCTCTTTTGCAAAGAGATAGGCATTGGAAAATTCAGGGCTATAACGTGTAGATGAAGCACTAACAGGAGGCTTTAAAATTTTCATTCTTTTGGGAGAAAAATGCAAAGGTACAATGCAGCTTTTCCTTGCCGATATCTCTCTTTTGCAAAGAGATAGGCATTGGAAAATTCAGGGCTATAACGTGTAAATGAAGCACTAACAGGAGGCTTTAAAATTTTCATTCTAGTGTCCTTCGTTTGGGAGAAAAATGCAAAGGTACAATGCAGCTTTTCCTTGCCGATATCTCTCTTTTGCAAAGAGATAGGCATTGGAAAATTCAGGGCTATAACGTGTAGATGAAGCACTAACAGGAGGCTTTAAAATTTTCATACTAGTGTCTTTCGTTTGGGAGAAAAATGCAAAGGTACAATACAGCTTTTCCTTGCCGATATCTCTCTTTTGCAAAGAGATAGGCATTGGAAAATTCAGGGCTATAACGTGTAGATGAAGCACTAACAGGAGGCTTTAAAATTTTCATTCTAGTGTCCTTCGTTTGGGAGAAAAATGCAAAGGTTCAATACAGCTTTTCCATGCCGATATCTTTCTTTTGCAAAGAGATAGGCATTGGAAAATTCAGGGCTATAACGTGTAGACGAAGCACTAACAGGAGGCTTTAAAATTTTCATTCTAGTGTCCTTCGTTTGGGAGAAAAATGCAAAGGTACAATGCAGCTTTTCCTTGCCGATATCTCTCTTTTGCAAAGAGATAGGCATTGGAAAATTCAGGGCTATAACGTGTAGATGAAGCACTAACAGGAGGCTTTAAAATTTTCATTCTAGTGTCCTTCGTTTGGGAGAAAAATGCAAAGGTACAATGCAGCTTTTCCTTGCCGATATCTCTCTTTTGCAAAGAGATAGGCATTGGAAAATTCAGGGCTATAACGTGTAGATGAAGCACTAACAGGAGGCTTTAAAATTTTCATTCTAGTGTCCTTTGTTGGGGAGAAAAATGCAAAGGTTCAATACAGCTTTTCCTTGCCGATATCTCTCTTTTGCAAAGAGATAGGCATTGGAAAATTCAGGGCTATAACGTGTAGACGAAGCACTAACATGAGGCTTTAAAATTTTCATTCTAGTGTCCTTCGTTTGGGAGAAAAATGCAAAGGTACAATGCAGCTTTTCCTTGCCGATATCTCTCTTTTGCAAAGAGATAGGCATTGGAAAATTCAGGGCTATAACGTGTAAATGAAGCACTAACAGGAGGCTTTAAAATTTTCATACTAGTGTCTTTCGTTTGGGAGAAAAATGCAAAGGTACAATACAGCTTTTCCTTGCCGATATCTCTCTTTTGCAAAGAGATAGGCATTGGAAAATTCAGGGCTATAACGTGTAGATGAAGCACTAACAGGAGGCTTTAAAATTTTCATTCTAGTGTCCTTCGTTTGGGAGAAAAATGCAAAGGTTCAATACAGCTTTTCCATGCCGATATCTTTCTTTTGCAAAGAGATAGGCATTGGAAAATTCAGGGCTATAACGTGTAGACGAAGCACTAACAGGAGGCTTTAAAATTTTCATTCTAGTGTCCTTCGTTTGGGAGAAAAATGCAAAGGTACAATGCAGCTTTTCCTTGCCGATATCTCTCTTTTGCAAAGAGATAGGCATTGGAAAATTCAGGGCTATAACGTGTAGATGAAGCACTAACAGGAGGCTTTAAAATTTTCATTCTAGTGTCCTTCGTTTGGGAGAAAAATGCAAAGGTACAATGCAGCTTTTCCTTGCCGATATCTCTCTTTTGCAAAGAGATAGGCATTGGAAAATTCAGGGCTATAACGTGTAGATGAAGCACTAACAGGAGGCTTTAAAATTTTCATTCTAGTGTCTTTCGTTTGGGAGAAAAATGCAAAGGTACAATACAGCTTTTCCTTGCCGATATCTCTCTTTTGCAAAGAGATAGGCATTGGAAAATTCAGGGCTATAACGTGTAGACGAAGCACTAACAGGAGGCTTTAAAATTGTCATTCTAGTGTCCTTCGTTTGGGAGAAAAATGCAAAGGTACAATGCAGCTTTTCCTTGCCGATATCTCTCTTTTGCAAAGAGATAGGCATTGGAAAATTCAGGGCTATAACGTGTAGATGAAGCACTAACAGGAGGCTTTAAAATTTTCATTCTAGTGTCCTTCGTTTGGGAGAAAAATGCAAAGGTACAATGCAGCTTTTCCTTGCCGATATCTCTCTTTTGCAAAGAGATAGGCATTGGAAAATTCAGGGCTATAACGTGTAGATGAAGCACTAACAGGAGGCTTTAAAATTTTCATTCTAGTGTCCTTCGTTTGGGAGAAAAATGCAAAGGTACAATGCAGCTTTTCCTTGCCGATATCTCTCTTTTGCAAAGAGATAGGCATTGGAAAATTCAGGGCTATAACGTGTAGATGAAGCACTAACAGGAGGCTTTCAAATTTTCATTCTAGTGTCCTTCGTTTGGGAGAAAAATGCAAAGGTACAATGCAGCTTTTCCTTGCCGATATCTCTCTTTTGCAAAGAGATAGGCATTGAAAAATTCAGGGCTATAACGTGTAGACGAAGCACTAACAGGAGGCTTTAAAATTTTCATTCTAGTGTCCTTCGTTTGGGAGAAAAATGCAAAGGTACAATGCAGCTTTTCCTTGCCGATATCTCTCTTTTGCAAAGAGATAGGCATTGGAAAATTCAGGGCTATAACGTGTAGATGAAGCACTAACAGGAGGCTTTAAAATTTTCATTCTAGTGTCTTTCGTTTGGGAGAAAAATGCAAAGGTACAGTACAGCTTTTCCTTGCCGATATCTCTCTTTTGCAAAGAGATAGGCATTGGAAAATTCAGGGCTATACCGTGTAGATGAAGCACTAACAGGAGGCTTTAAAATTTTCATTCTAGTGTCCTTCGTTTGGGAGAAAAATGCAAAGGTACAATACAGCTTTTCCTTGCCGATATCTCTCTTTTGCAAAGAGATAGGCATTGGAAAATTCAGGGCTATAACGTGTAAATGAAGCACTAACAGAAGGCTTTAAAATTTTCATTCTAGTGTCTTTCGTTTGGGAGAAAAATGCAAAGGTACAATACAGCTTTTCCTTGCCGATATCTCTCTTTTGCAAAGAGATAGGCATTGGAAAATTCAGGGCTATAACGTGTAAATGAAGCACTAACAGAAGGCCTTAAAATTTTCATTCTAGTGTCTTTCGTTTGGGAGAAAAATGCAAAGGTACAATACAGCTTTTCCTTGCCGATATCTCTCTTTTGCAAAGAGATAGGCATTGGAAAATTCAGGGCTATAACGTGTAGATGAAGCACTAACAGGAGGCTTTAAAATTTTCATTCTAGTGTCCTTCGTTTGGGAGAAAAATGCAAAGGTACAATGCAGCTTTTACTTGCCGATATCTCTCTTTTGCAAAGAGATAGGCATTGGAAAATTTGGGGCTATAACGTGTAGACGAAGCACTAACAGGAGGCTTTACAATTTTCATTCTAGTGTCCTTCGTTTGGGAGAAAAATGCAAAGGTACAATGCAGCTTTTCCTTGCCGATATCTCTCTTTTGCAAAGAGATAGGCATTGGAAAATTCAGGGCTATAACGTGTAAATGAAGCACTAACAGAAGGCTTTAAAATTTTCATTCTAGTGTCTTTCGTTTGGGAGAAAAATGCAAAGGTACAATACAGCTTTTCCTTGCCGATATCTCTCTTTTGCAAAGAGATAGGCATTGGAAAATTCAGGGCTATAACGTGTAGATGAAGCACTAACAGGAGGCTTTAAAATTTTCATTCTAGTGTCCTTCGTTTGGGAGAAAAATGCAAAGGTACAATGCAGCTTTTCCTTGCCGATATCTCTCTTTTGCAAAGAGATAGGCATTGGAAAATTAGGGGCTATAACGTGTAGACGAAGCACTAACAGGAGGCTTTACAATTTTCATTCTAGTGTCCTTCGTTTGGGAGAAAAATGCAAAGGTACAATGCAGCTTTTCCTTGCCGATATCTCTCTTTTGCAAAGAGATAGGCATTGGAAAATTCAGGGCTATAACGTGTAGATGAAGCACTAACAGAAGGCTTTAAAATTTTCATTCTAGTGTCTTTCGTTTGGGAGAAAAATGCAAAGGTACAATACAGCTTTTCCTTGCCGATATCTCTCTTTTGCAAAGAGATAGGCATTGGAAAATTCAGGGCTATAACGTGTAGATGAAGCACTAACAGGAGGCTTTCAAATTTTCATTCTTGTGTCCTTCGTTTGGGAGAAAAATGCAAAGGTACAATGCAGCTTTTCCTTGCCGATATCTCTCTTTTGCAAAGAGATAGGCATTGGAAAATTCAGGGCTATAACGTGTAGATGAAGCACTAACAGGAGGCTTTAAAATTTTCATTCTAGTGTCTTTCGTTTGGGAGAAAAATGCAAAGGTACAGTACAGCTTTTCCTTGCCGATATCTCTCTTTTGCAAAGAGATAGGCATTGGAAAATTCAGGGCTATACCGTGTAGATGAAGCACTAACAGGAGGCTTTAAAATTTTCATTCTAGTGTCCTTCGTTTGGGAGAAAAATGCAAAGGTACAATACAGCTTTTCCTTGCCGATATCTCTCTTTTGCAAAGAGATAGGCATTGGAAAATTCAGGGCTATAACGTGTAAATGAAGCACTAACAGAAGGCTTTAAAATTTTCATTCTAGTGTCTTTCGTTTGGGAGAAAAATGCAAAGGTACAATACAGCTTTTCCTTGCCGATATCTCTCTTTTGCAAAGAGATAGGCATTGGAAAATTCAGGGCTATAACGTGTAGATGAAGCACTAACAGGAGGCTTTAAAATTTTCATTCTAGTGTCCTTCGTTTGGGAGAAAAATGCAAAGGTACAATGCAGCTTTTCCTTGCCGATATCTCTCTTTTGCAAAGAGATAGGCATTGGAAAATTTGGGGCTATAACGTGTAGACGAAGCACTAACAGGAGGCTTTACAATTTTCATTCTAGTGTCCTTCGTTTGGGAGAAAAATGCAAAGGTACAATGCAGCTTTTCCTTGCCGATATCTCTCTTTTGCAAAGAGATAGGCATTGGAAAATTCAGGGCTATAACGTGTAAATGAAGCACTAACAGAAGGCTTTAAAATTTTCATTCTAGTGTCTTTCGTTTGGGAGAAAAATGCAAAGGTACAATACAGCTTTTCCTTGCCGATATCTCTCTTTTGCAAAGAGATAGGCATTGGAAAATTCCGGGCTATAACGTGTAAATGAAGCACTAACAGAAGGCCTTAAAATTTTCATTCTAGTGTCTTTCGTTTGGGAGAAAAATGCAAAGGTACAATACAGCTTTTCCTTGCCGATATCTCTTATTTGCAAAGAGATAGGCATTGGAAAATTCAGGGCTATAACGTGTAGATGAAGCACTAACAGGAGGCTTTAAAATTTTCATTCTAGTGTCCTTCGTTTGGGAGAAAAATGCAAAGGTACAATGCAGCTTTTCCTTGCCGATATCTCTCTTTTGCAAAGAGATAGGCATTGGAAAATTTGGGGCTATAACGTGTAGACGAAGCACTAACAGGAGGCTTTACAATTTTCATTCTAGTGTCCTTCGTTTGGGAGAAAAATGCAAAGGTACAATGCAGCTTTTCCTTGCCGATATCTCTCTTTTGCAAAGAGATAGGCATTGGAAAATTCAGGGCTATAACGTGTAGATGAAGCACTAACAGGAGGCTTTAAAATTTTCATTCTAGTGTCTTTCGTTTGGGAGAAAAATGCAAAGGTACAATACAGCTTTTCCTTGCCGATATCTCTCTTTTGCAAAGAGATAGGCATTGGAAAATTCAGGGCTATAACGTGTAGACGAAGCACTAACAGGAGGCTTTAAAATTTTCATTCTAGTGTCCTTCGTTTGGGAGAAAAATGCAAAGGTACAATGCAGCTTTTCCTTGCCGATATCTCTCTTTTGCAAAGAGATAGGCATTGGAAAATTCAGGGCTATAACGTGTAGATGAAGCACTAACAGGAGGCTTTAAAATTTTCATTCTAGTGTCCTTCGTTTGGGAGAAAAATGCAAAGGTACAATGCAGCTTTTCCTTGCCGATATCTCTCTTTTGCAAAGAGATAGGCATTGGAAAATTCAGGGCTATAACGTGTAGATGAAGCACTAACAGGAGGCTTTAAAATTTTCATTCTAGTGTCCTTCGTTTGGGAGAAAAATGCAAAGGTACAATGCAGCTTTTCCTTGCCGATATCTCTCTTTTGCAAAGAGATAGGCATTGGAAAATTCAGGGCTATAACGTGTAGATGAAGCACTAACAGGAGGCTTTAAAATTTTCATTCTAGTGTCCTTCGTTTGGGAGAAAAATGCAAAGGTACAATACAGCTTTTCCTTGCCGATATCTCTCTTTTGCAAAGAGATAGGCATTGGAAAATTCAGGGATATAACGTGTAGATGAAGCACTAACAGGGGGCTTTAAAATTTTCATTCTAGTGTCCTTCGTTTGGGAGAAAAATGCAAAAGTTCAATACAGCTTTTCCTTGCCGATATCTCTCTTTTGCAAAGAGATAGGCATTGGAAAATTCAGGGCTATAACGTGTAGATGAAGCACTAACAGGAGGCTTTAAAATTTTCATTCTAGTGTCCTTCGTTTGGGAGAAAAATGCAAAGGTACAATGCAGCTTTTCCTTGCCGATATCTCTCTTTTGCAAAGAGATAGGCATTGGAAAATTCAGGGCTATAACGTGTAGATGAAGCACTAACAGGAGGCTTTAAAATTTTCATTCTAGTGTCCTTCGTTTGGGAGAAAAATGCAAAGGTACAATGCAGCTTTTCCTTGCCGATATCTCTCTTTTGCAAAGAGATAGGCATTGGAAAATTTGGGGCTATAACGTGTAGACGAAGCACTAACAGGAGGCTTTAAAATTTTCATTCTAGTGTCCTTCGTTTGGGAGAAAAATGCAAAGGTACAATGCAGCTTTTCCTTGCCGATATCTCTCTTTTGCAAAGAGATAGGCATTGGAAAATTCAGGGCTATAACGTGTAGATGAAGCACTAACAGGAGGCTTTAAAATTTTCATTCTAGTGTCCTTCGTTTGGGAGAAAAATGCAAAGGTACAATGCAGCTTTTACTTGCCGATATCTCTCTTTTGCAAAGAGATAGGCATTGGAAAATTTGGGGCTATAACGTGTAGACGAAGCACTAACAGGAGGCTTTACAATTTTCATTCTAGTGTCCTTCGTTTGGGAGAAAAATGCAAAGGTACAATGCAGCTTTTCCTTGCCGATATCTCTCTTTTGCAAAGAGATAGGCATTGGAAAATTCAGGGCTATAACGTGTAAATGAAGCACTAACAGAAGGCTTTAAAATTTTCATTCTAGTGTCTTTCGTTTGGGAGAAAAATGCAAAGGTACAATACAGCTTTTCCTTGCCGATATCTCTCTTTTGCAAAGAGATAGGCATTGGAAAATTCAGGGCTATAACGTGTAGATGAAGCACTAACAGGAGGCTTTAAAATTTTCATTCTAGTGTCCTTCGTTTGGGAGAAAAATGCAAAGGTACAATGCAGCTTTTCCTTGCCGATATCTCTCTTTTGCAAAGAGATAGGCATTGGAAAATTAGGGGCTATAACGTGTAGACGAAGCACTAACAGGAGGCTTTACAATTTTCATTCTAGTGTCCTTCGTTTGGGAGAAAAATGCAAAGGTACAATGCAGCTTTTCCTTGCCGATATCTCTCTTTTGCAAAGAGATAGGCATTGGAAAATTCAGGGCTATAACGTGTAAATGAAGCACTAACAGAAGGCTTTAAAATTTTCATTCTAGTGTCTTTCGTTTGGGAGAAAAATGCAAAGGTACAATACAGCTTTTCCTTGCCGATATCTCTCTTTTGCAAAGAGATAGGCATTGGAAAATTCAGGGCTATAACGTGTAGATGAAGCACTAACAGGAGGCTTTCAAATTTTCATTCTTGTGTCCTTCGTTTGGGAGAAAAATGCAAAGGTACAATGCAGCTTTTCCTTGCCGATATCTCTCTTTTGCAAAGAGATAGGCATTGGAAAATTCAGGGCTATAACGTGTAGATGAAGCACTAACAGGAGGCTTTAAAATTTTCATTCTAGTGTCTTTCGTTTGGGAGAAAAATGCAAAGGTACAGTACAGCTTTTCCTTGCCGATATCTCTCTTTTGCAAAGAGATAGGCATTGGAAAATTCAGGGCTATACCGTGTAGATGAAGCACTAACAGGAGGCTTTAAAATTTTCATTCTAGTGTCCTTCGTTTGGGAGAAAAATGCAAAGGTACAATGCAGCTTTTCCTTGCCGATATCTCTCTTTTGCAAAGAGATAGGCATTGGAAAATTCAGGGCTATAACGTGTAGATGAAGCACTAACAGGAGGCTTTAAAATTTTCATTCTAGTGTCCTTCGTTTGGGAGAAAAATGCAAAGGTACAATGCAGCTTTTCCTTGCCGATATCTCTCTTTTGCAAAGAGATAGGCATTGGAAAATTTGGGGCTATAACGTGTAGACGAAGCACTAACAGGAGGCTTTAAAATTTTCATTCTAGTGTCCTTCGTTTGGGAGAAAAATGCAAAGGTACAATGCAGCTTTTCCTTGCCGATATCTCTCTTTTGCAAAGAGATAGGCATTGGAAAATTCAGGGCTATAACGTGTAGACGAAGCACTAACAGGAGGCTTTAAAATTTTCATTCTAGTGTCTTTCGTTTGGGAGAAAAATGCAAAGGTACAATACAGCTTTTCCTTGCCGATATCTCTCTTTTGCAAAGAGATAGGCATTGGAAAATTCAGGGATATAACGTGTAGATGATGCACTAACAGGAGGCTTTAAAATTTTCATTCTAGTGTCCTTCGTTTGGGAGAAAAATGCAAAGGTACAATGCAGCTTTTCCTTGCCGATATCTCTCTTTTGCAAAGAGATAGGCATTGGAAAATTTGGGGCTATAACGTGTAGACGAAGCACTAACAGGAGGCTTTACAATTTTCATTCTAGTGTCCTTCGTTTGGGAGAAAAATGCAAAGGTACAATGCAGCTTTTCCTTGCCGATATCTCTCTTTTGCAAAGAGATAGGCATTGGAAAATTCAGGGCTATAACGTGTAAATGAAGCACTAACAGAAGGCTTTAAAATTTTCATTCTAGTGTCTTTCGTTTGGGAGAAAAATGCAAAGGTACAATACAGCTTTTCCTTGCCGATATCTCTCTTTTGCAAAGAGATAGGCATTGGAAAATTCCGGGCTATAACGTGTAAATGAAGCACTAACAGAAGGCCTTAAAATTTTCATTCTAGTGTCTTTCGTTTGGGAGAAAAATGCAAAGGTACAATACAGCTTTTCCTTGCCGATATCTCTCTTTTGCAAAGAGATAGGCATTGGAAAATTCAGGGCTATAACGTGTAGATGAAGCACTAACAGGAGGCTTTAAAATTTTCATTCTAGTGTCCTTCGTTTGGGAGAAAAATGCAAAGGTACAATGCAGCTTTTCCTTGCCGATATCTCTCTTTTGCAAAGAGATAGGCATTGGAAAATTTGGGGCTATAACGTGTAGACGAAGCACTAACAGGAGGCTTTAAAATTTTCATTCTAGTGTCCTTCGTTTGGGAGAAAAATGCAAAGGTACAATGCAGCTTTTCCTTGCCGATATCTCTCTTTTGCAAAGAGATAGGCATTGGAAAATTCAGGGCTATAACGTGTAGACGAAGCACTAACAGGAGGCTTTAAAATTTTCATTCTAGTGTCTTTCGTTTGGGAGAAAAATGCAAAGGTACAATACAGCTTTTCCTTGCCGATATCTCTCTTTTGCAAAGAGATAGGCATTGGAAAATTCAGGGATATAACGTGTAGATGATGCACTAACAGGAGGCTTTAAAATTTTCATTCTAGTGTCCTTCGTTTGGGAGAAAAATGCAAAGGTACAATGCAGCTTTTCCTTGCCGATATCTCTCTTTTGCAAAGAGATAGGCATTGGAAAATTTGGGGCTATAACGTGTAGACGAAGCACTAACAGGAGGCTTTACAATTTTCATTCTAGTGTCCTTCGTTTGGGAGAAAAATGCAAAGGTACAATGCAGCTTTTCCTTGCCGATATCTCTCTTTTGCAAAGAGATAGGCATTGGAAAATTCAGGGCTATAACGTGTAAATGAAGCACTAACAGAAGGCTTTAAAATTTTCATTCTAGTGTCTTTCGTTTGGGAGAAAAATGCAAAGGTACAATACAGCTTTTCCTTGCCGATATCTCTCTTTTGCAAAGAGATAGGCATTGGAAAATTCCGGGCTATAACGTGTAAATGAAGCACTAACAGAAGGCCTTAAAATTTTCATTCTAGTGTCTTTCGTTTGGGAGAAAAATGCAAAGGTACAATACAGCTTTTCCTTGCCGATATCTCTCTTTTGCAAAGAGATAGGCATTGGAAAATTCAGGGCTATAACGTGTAGATGAAGCACTAACAGGAGGCTTTAAAATTTTCATTCTAGTGTCCTTCGTTTGGGAGAAAAATGCAAAGGTACAATGCAGCTTTTCCTTGCCGATCTCTCTCTTGTGCAAAGAGATAGGCATTGGAAAATTTGGGGCTATAACGTGTAGACGAAGCACTAACAGGAGGCTTTACAATTTTCATTCTAGTGTCCTTCGTTTGGGAGAAAAATGCAAAGGTACAATGCAGCTTTTCCTTGCCGATATCTCTCTTTTGCAAAGAGATAGGCATTGGAAAATTCAGGGCTATAACGTGTAAATGAAGCACTAACAGAAGGCTTTAAAATTTTCATTCTAGTGTCTTTCATTTGGGAGAAAAATGCAAAGGTACAATACAGCTTTTCCTTGCCGATATCTCTCTTTTGCAAAGAGATAGGCATTGGAAAATTCCGGGCTATAACGTGTAAATGAAGCACTAACAGAAGGCCTTAAAATTTTCATTCTAGTGTCTTTCGTTTGGGAGAAAAATGCAAAGGTACAATACAGCTTTTCCTTGCCGATATCTCTCTTTTGCAAAGAGATAGGCATTGGAAAATTCAGGGCTATAACGTGTAGATGAAGCACTAACAGGAGGCTTTAAAATTTTCATTCTAGTGTCCTTCGTTTGGGAGAAAAATGCAAAGGTACAATGCAGCTTTTCCTTGCCGATATCTCTCTTTTGCAAAGAGATAGGCATTGGAAAATTTGGGGCTATAACGTGTAGACGAAGCACTAACAGGAGGCTTTACAATTTTCATTCTAGTGTCCTTCGTTTGGGAGAAAAATGCAAAGGTACAATGCAGCTTTTCCTTGCCGATATCTCTCTTTTGCAAAGAGATAGGCATTGGAAAATTCAGGGCTATAACGTGTAGATGAAGCACTAACAGGAGGCTTTAACATTTTCATTCTAGTGTCTTTCGTTTGGGAGAAAAATGCAAAGGTACAATACAGCTTTTCCTTGCCGATATCTCTCTTTTGCAAAGAGATAGGCATTGGAAAATTCAGGGCTATAACGTGTAGACGAAGCACTAACAGGAGGCTTTAACATTTTCATTCTAGTGTCCTTCGTTTGGGAGAAAAATGCAAAGGTACAATGCAGCTTTTCCTTGCCGATATCTCTCTTTTGCAAAGAGATAGGCATTGGAAAATTCAGGGCTATAACGTGTAGATGAAGCACTAACAGGAGGCTTTAAAATTTTCATTCTAGTGTCCTTCGTTTGGGAGAAAAATGCAAAGGTACAATGCAGCTTTTCCTTGCCGATATCTCTCTTTTGCAAAGAGATAGGCATTGGAAAATTCAGGGCTATAACGTGTAGATGAAGCACTAACAGGAGGCTTTAAAATTTTCATTCTAGTGTCCTTCGTTTGGGAGAAAAATGCAAAGGTACAATGCAGCTTTTCCTTGCCGATATCTCTCTTTTGCAAAGAGATAGGCATTGGAAAATTTGGGGCTATAACGTGTAGACGAAGCACTAACAGGAGGCTTTAAAATTTTCATTCTAGTGTCCTTCGTTTGGGAGAAAAATGCAAAGGTACAATGCAGCTTTTCCTTGCCGATATCTCTCTTTTGCAAAGAGATAGGCATTGGAAAATTCAGGGCTATAACGTGTAGACGAAGCACTAACAGGAGGCTTTAAAATTTTCATTCTAGTGTCTTTCGTTTGGGAGAAAAATGCAAAGGTACAATACAGCTTTTCCTTGCCGATATCTCTCTTTTGCAAAGAGATAGGCATTGGAAAATTCAGGGATATAACGTGTAGATGAAGCACTAACAGGAGGCTTTAAAATTTTCATTCTAGTGTCCTTCGTTTGGGAGAAAAATGCAAAGGTACAATGCAGCTTTTCCTTGCCGATATCTCTCTTTTGCAAAGAGATGGGCATTGGAAAATTCAGGGCTGTAACGTGTAGATGAAGCACTAACAGGAGGCTTTAAAATTTTCATTCTAGTGTCTTTCGTTTGGGAGAAAAATGCAAGGGTACAATACAGCTTTTCCTTGCCGATATCTCTCTTTTGCAAAGAGATAGGCATTGGAAAATTCAGGGATATAACGTGTAGATGAAGCACTAACAGGGGGCTTTAAAATTTTCATTCTAGTGTCCTTCGTTTGGGAGAAAAATGCAAAGGTTCAATACAGCTTTTCCTTGCCGATATCTCTCTTTTGCAAAGAGATAGGCATTGGAAAATTCAGGGCTATAACGTGTAGATGAAGCACTAACAGGAGGATTTAAAATTTTCATTCTAGTGTCCTTCGTTTGGGAGAAAAATGCAAAGGTACAATGCAGCTTTTCCTTGCCGATATCTCTCTTTTGCAAAGAGATAGGCATTGGAAAATTCAGGGCTATAACGTGTAGATGAAGCACTAACAGGAGGCTTTAAAATTTTCATTCTAGTGTCCTTCGTTTGGGAGAAAAATGCAAAGGTACAATGCAGCTTTTCCTTGCCGATATCTCTCTTTTGCAAAGAGATAGGCATTGGAAAATTTGGGGCTATAACGTGTAGACGAAGCACTAACAGGAGGCTTTAAAATTTTCATTCTAGTGTCCTTCGTTTGGGAGAAAAATGCAAAGGTACAATGCAGCTTTTCCTTGCCGATATCTCTCTTTTGCAAAGAGATAGGCATTGGAAAATTCAGGGCTATAACGTGTAGACGAAGCACTAACAGGAGGCTTTAAAATTTTCATTCTAGTGTCTTTCGTTTGGGAGAAAAATGCAAAGGTACAATACAGCTTTTCCTTGCCGATATCTCTCTTTTGCAAAGAGATAGGCATTGGAAAATTCAGGGATATAACGTGTAGATGAAGCACTAACAGGAGGCTTTAAAATTTTCATTCTAGTGTCCTTCGTTTGGGAGAAAAATGCAAAGGTACAATGCAGCTTTTCCTTGCCGATATCTCTCTTTTGCAAAGAGATGGGCATTGGAAAATTCAGGGCTGTAACGTGTAGATGAAGCACTAACAGGAGGCTTTAAAATTTTCATTCTAGTGTCTTTCGTTTGGGAGAAAAATGCAAGGGTACAATACAGCTTTTCCTTGCCGATATCTCTCTTTTGCAAAGAGATAGGCATTGGAAAATTCAGGGATATAACGTGTAGATGAAGCACTAACAGGGGGCTTTAAAATTTTCATTCTAGTGTCCTTCGTTTGGGAGAAAAATGCAAAGGTTCAATACAGCTTTTCCTTGCCGATATCTCTCTTTTGCAAAGAGATAGGCATTGGAAAATTCAGGGCTATAACGTGTAGATGAAGCACTAACAGGAGGATTTAAAATTTTCATTCTAGTGTCCTTCGTTTGGGAGAAAAATGCAAAGGTACAATGCAGCTTTTCCTTGCCGATATCTCTCTTTTGCAAAGAGACAGGCATTGGAAAATTCAGGGCTATAACGTGTAGATGAAGCACTAACAGGAGGCTTTAAAATTTTCATTCTAGTGTCCTTCGTTTGGGAGAAAAATGCAAAGGTACAATGCAGCTTTTCCTTGCCGATATCTCTCTTTTGCAAAGAGATAGGCATTGGAAAATTTGGGGCTATAACGTGTAGACGAAGCACTAACAGGAGGCTTTAAAATTTTCATTCTAGTGTCCTTCGTTTGGGAGAAAAATGCAAAGGTACAATGCAGCTTTTCCTTGCCGATATCTCTCTTTTGCAAAGAGATAGGCATTGGAAAATTCAGGGCTATAACGTGTAGACGAAGCACTAACAGGAGGCTTTAAAATTTTCATTCTAGTGTCTTTCGTTTGGGAGAAAAATGCAAAGGTACAATACAGCTTTTCCTTGCCGATATCTCTCTTTTGCAAAGAGATAGGCATTGGAAAATTCAGGGATATAACGTGTAGATGAAGCACTAACAGGAGGCTTTAAAATTTTCATTCTAGTGTCCTTCGTTTGGGAGAAAAATGCAAAGGTACAATGCAGCTTTTCCTTGCCGATATCTCTCTTTTGCAAAGAGATGGGCATTGGAAAATTCAGGGCTATAACGTGTAGATGAAGCACTAACAGGAGGCTTTAAAATTTTCATTCTAGTGTCTTTCGTTTGGGAGAAAAATGCAAGGGTACAATACAGCTTTTCCTTGCCGATATCTCTCTTTTGCAAAGAGATAGGCATTGGAAAATTCAGGGATATAACGTGTAGATGAAGCACTAACAGGGGGCTTTAAAATTTTCATTCTAGTGTCCTTCGTTTGGGAGAAAAATGCAAAGGTTCAATACAGCTTTTCCTTGCCGATATCTCTCTTTTGCAAAGAGATAGGCATTGGAAAATTCAGGGCTATAACGTGTAGACGAAGCACTAACAGGAGGCTTTAAAATTTTCATTCTAGTGTCTTTCGTTTGGGAGAAAAATGCAAAGGTACAATACAGCTTTTCCTTGCCGATATCTCTCTTTTGCAAAGAGATAGGCATTGGAAAATTCAGGGCTATAACGTGTAGACGAAGCACTAACAGGAGGCTTTAAAATTTTCATTCTAGTGTCCTTCGTTTGGGAGAAAAATGCAAAGGTACAATGCAGCTTTTCCTTGCCGATATCTCTCTTTTGCAAAGAGATAGGCATTGGAAAATTCAGGGCTATAACGTGTAGATGAAGCACTAACAGGAGGCTTTAAAATTTTCATTCTAGTGTCCTTCGTTTGGGAGAAAAATGCAAAGGTACAATGCAGCTTTTCCTTGCCGATATCTCTCTTTTGCAAAGAGATAGGCATTGGAAAATTCAGGGCTATAACGTGTAGATGAAGCACTAACAGGAGGCTTTAAAATTTTCATTCTAGTGTCCTTCGTTTGGGAGAAAAATGCAAAGGTACAATGCAGCTTTTCCTTGCCGATATCTCTCTTTTGCAAAGAGATAGGCATTGGAAAATTTGGGGCTATAACGTGTAGACGAAGCACTAACAGGAGGCTTTAAAATTTTCATTCTAGTGTCCTTCGTTTGGGAGAAAAATGCAAAGGTACAATGCAGCTTTTCCTTGCCGATATCTCTCTTTTGCAAAGAGATAGGCATTGGAAAATTCAGGGCTATAACGTGTAGACGAAGCACTAACAGGAGGCTTTAAAATTTTCATTCTAGTGTCTTTCGTTTGGGAGAAAAATGCAAAGGTACAATACAGCTTTTCCTTGCCGATATCTCTCTTTTGCAAAGAGATAGGCATTGGAAAATTCAGGGATATAACGTGTAGATGAAGCACTAACAGGAGGCTTTAAAATTTTCATTCTAGTGTCCTTCGTTTGGGAGAAAAATGCAAAGGTACAATGCAGCTTTTCCTTGCCGATATCTCTCTTTTGCAAAGAGATGGGCATTGGAAAATTCAGGGCTATAACGTGTAGATGAAGCACTAACAGGAGGCTTTAAAATTTTCATTCTAGTGTCTTTCGTTTGGGAGAAAAATGCAAGGGTACAATACAGCTTTTCCTTGCCGATATCTCTCTTTTGCAAAGAGATAGGCATTGGAAAATTCAGGGATATAACGTGTAGATGAAGCACTAACAGGGGGCTTTAAAATTTTCATTCTAGTGTCCTTCGTTTGGGAGAAAAATGCAAAGGTTCAATACAGCTTTTCCTTGCCGATATCTCTCTTTTGCAAAGAGATAGGCATTGGAAAATTCAGGGCTATAACGTGTAGATGAAGCACTAACAGGAGGCTTTAAAATTTTCATTCTAGTGTCCTTCGTTTGGGAGAAAAATGCAAAGGTACAATGCAGCTTTTCCTTGCCGATATCTCTCTTTTGCAAAGAGATAGGCATTGGAAAATTCAGGGCTATAACGTGTAGATGAAGCACTAACAGGAGGCTTTAAAATTTTCATTCTAGTGTCCTTCGATTGGGAGAAAAATGCAAAGGTACAATGCAGCTTTTCCTTGCCGATATCTCTCTTTTGCAAAGAGATAGGCATTGGAAAATTTGGGGCTATAACGTGTAGACGAAGCACTAACAGGAGGCTTTAAAATTTTCATTCTAGTGTCCTTCGTTTGGGAGAAAAATGCAAAGGTACAATGCAGCTTTTCCTTGCCGATATCTCTCTTTTGCAAAGAGATAGGCATTGGAAAATTCAGGGCTATAACGTGTAGACGAAGCACTAACAGGAGGCTTTAAAATTTTCATTCTAGTGTCTTTCGTTTGGGAGAAAAATGCAAAGGTACAATACAGCTTTTCCTTGCCGATATCTCTCTTTTGCAAAGAGATAGGCATTGGAAAATTCAGGGATATAACGTGTAGATGAAGCACTAACAGGAGGCTTTAAAATTTTCATTCTAGTGTCCTTCGTTTGGGAGAAAAATGCAAAGGTACAATGCAGCTTTTCCTTGCCGATATCTCTCTTTTGCAAAGAGATGGGCATTGGAAAATTCAGGGCTATAACGTGTAGATGAAGCACTAACAGGAGGCTTTAAAATTTTCATTCTAGTGTCTTTCGTTTGGGAGAAAAATGCAAGGGTACAATACAGCTTTTCCTTGCCGATATCTCTCTTTTGCAAAGAGATAGGCATTGGAAAATTCAGGGATATAACGTGTAGATGAAGCACTAACAGGGGGCTTTAAAATTTTCATTCTAGTGTCCTTCGTTTGGGAGAAAAATGCAAAGGTTCAATACAGCTTTTCCTTGCCGATATCTCTCTTTTGCAAAGAGATAGGCATTGGAAAATTCAGGGCTATAACGTGTAGATGAAGCACTAACAGGAGGCTTTAAAATTTTCATTCTAGTGTCCTTCGTTTGGGAGAAAAATGCAAAGGTACAATGCAGCTTTTCCTTGCCGATATCTCTCTTTTGCAAAGAGATAGGCATTGGAAAATTCAGGGCTATAACGTGTAGATGAAGCACTAACAGGAGGCTTTAAAATTTTCATTCTAGTGTCCTTCGTTTGGGAGAAAAATGCAAAGGTACAATGCAGCTTTTCCTTGCCGATATCTCTCTTTTGCAAAGAGATAGGCATTGGAAAATTTGGGGCTATAACGTGTAGACGAAGCACTAACAGGAGGCTTTAAAATTTTCATTCTAGTGTCCTTCGTTTGGGAGAAAAATGCAAAGGTACAATGCAGCTTTTCCTTGCCGATATCTCTCTTTTGCAAAGAGATAGGCATTGGAAAATTCAGGGCTATAACGTGTAGACGAAGCACTAACAGGAGGCTTTAAAATTTTCATTCTAGTGTCTTTCGTTTGGGAGAAAAATGCAAAGGTACAATACAGCTTTTCCTTGCCGATATCTCTCTTTTGCAAAGAGATAGGCATTGGAAAATTCAGGGATATAACGTGTAGATGAAGCACTAACAGGAGGCTTTAAAATTTTCATTCTAGTGTCCTTCGTTTGGGAGAAAAATGCAAAGGTACAATGCAGCTTTTCCTTGCCGATATCTCTCTTTTGCAAAGAGATGGGCATTGGAAAATTCAGGGCTATAACGTGTAGATGAAGCACTAACAGGAGGCTTTAAAATTTTCATTCTAGTGTCTTTCGTTTGGGAGAAAAATGCAAGGGTACAATACAGCTTTTCCTTGCCGATATCTCTCTTTTGCAAAGAGATAGGCATTGGAAAATTCAGGGATATAACGTGTAGATGAAGCACTAACAGGGGGCTTTAAAATTTTCATTCTAGTGTCCTTCGTTTGGGAGAAAAATGCAAAGGTTCAATACAGCTTTTCCTTGCCGATATCTCTCTTTTGCAAAGAGATAGGCATTGGAAAATTCAGGGCTATAACGTGTAGACGAAGCACTAACAGGAGGCTTTAAAATTTTCATTCTAGTGTCTTTCGTTTGGGAGAAAAATGCAAAGGTACAATACAGCTTTTCCTTGCCGATATCTCTCTTTTGCAAAGAGATAGGCATTGGAAAATTCAGGGATATAACGTGTAGATGAAGCACTAACAGGGGGCTTTAAAATTTTCATTCTAGTGTCCTTCGTTTGGGAGAAAAATGCAAAGGTTCAATACAGCTTTTCCTTGCCGATATCTCTCTTTTGCAAAGAGATAGGCATTGGAAAATTCAGGGCTATAACGTGTAGATGAAGCACTAACAGGAGGATTTAAAATTTTCATTCTAGTGTCCTTCGTTTGGGAGAAAAATGCAAAGGTACAATGCAGCTTTTCCTTGCCGATATCTCTCTTTTGCAAAGAGACAGGCATTGGAAAATTCAGGGCTATAACGTGTAGATGAAGCACTAACAGGAGGCTTTAAAATTTTCATTCTAGTGTCCTTCGTTTGGGAGAAAAATGCAAAGGTACAATGCAGCTTTTCCTTGCCGATATCTCTCTTTTGCAAAGAGATAGGCATTGGAAAATTTGGGGCTATAACGTGTAGACGAAGCACTAACAGGAGGCTTTAAAATTTTCATTCTAGTGTCCTTCGTTTGGGAGAAAAATGCAAAGGTACAATGCAGCTTTTCCTTGCCGATATCTCTCTTTTGCAAAGAGATAGGCATTGGAAAATTCAGGGCTATAACGTGTAGACGAAGCACTAACAGGAGGCTTTAAAATTTTCATTCTAGTGTCTTTCGTTTGGGAGAAAAATGCAAAGGTACAATACAGCTTTTCCTTGCCGATATCTCTCTTTTGCAAAGAGATAGGCATTGGAAAATTCAGGGATATAACGTGTAGATGAAGCACTAACAGGAGGCTTTAAAATTTTCATTCTAGTGTCCTTCGTTTGGGAGAAAAATGCAAAGGTACAATGCAGCTTTTCCTTGCCGATATCTCTCTTTTGCAAAGAGATGGGCATTGGAAAATTCAGGGCTATAACGTGTAGATGAAGCACTAACAGGAGGCTTTAAAATTTTCATTCTAGTGTCTTTCGTTTGGGAGAAAAATGCAAGGGTACAATACAGCTTTTCCTTGCCGATATCTCTCTTTTGCAAAGAGATAGGCATTGGAAAATTCAGGGATATAACGTGTAGATGAAGCACTAACAGGGGGCTTTAAAATTTTCATTCTAGTGTCCTTCGTTTGGGAGAAAAATGCAAAGGTTCAATACAGCTTTTCCTTGCCGATATCTCTCTTTTGCAAAGAGATAGGCATTGGAAAATTCAGGGCTATAACGTGTAGACGAAGCACTAACAGGAGGCTTTAAAATTTTCATTCTAGTGTCTTTCGTTTGGGAGAAAAATGCAAAGGTACAATACAGCTTTTCCTTGCCGATATCTCTCTTTTGCAAAGAGATAGGCATTGGAAAATTCAGGGCTATAACGTGTAGACGAAGCACTAACAGGAGGCTTTAAAATTTTCATTCTAGTGTCCTTCGTTTGGGAGAAAAATGCAAAGGTACAATGCAGCTTTTCCTTGCCGATATCTCTCTTTTGCAAAGAGATAGGCATTGGAAAATTCAGGGCTATAACGTGTAGATGAAGCACTAACAGGAGGCTTTAAAATTTTCATTCTAGTGTCCTTCGTTTGGGAGAAAAATGCAAAGGTACAATGCAGCTTTTCCTTGCCGATATCTCTCTTTTGCAAAGAGATAGGCATTGGAAAATTCAGGGCTATAACGTGTAGATGAAGCACTAACAGGAGGCTTTAAAATTTTCATTCTAGTGTCCTTCGTTTGGGAGAAAAATGCAAAGGTACAATGCAGCTTTTCCTTGCCGATATCTCTCTTTTGCAAAGAGATAGGCATTGGAAAATTTGGGGCTATAACGTGTAGACGAAGCACTAACAGGAGGCTTTAAAATTTTCATTCTAGTGTCCTTCGTTTGGGAGAAAAATGCAAAGGTACAATGCAGCTTTTCCTTGCCGATATCTCTCTTTTGCAAAGAGATAGGCATTGGAAAATTCAGGGCTATAACGTGTAGACGAAGCACTAACAGGAGGCTTTAAAATTTTCATTCTAGTGTCTTTCGTTTGGGAGAAAAATGCAAAGGTACAATACAGCTTTTCCTTGCCGATATCTCTCTTTTGCAAAGAGATAGGCATTGGAAAATTCAGGGATATAACGTGTAGATGAAGCACTAACAGGAGGCTTTAAAATTTTCATTCTAGTGTCCTTCGTTTGGGAGAAAAATGCAAAGGTACAATGCAGCTTTTCCTTGCCGATATCTCTCTTTTGCAAAGAGATGGGCATTGGAAAATTCAGGGCTATAACGTGTAGATGAAGCACTAACAGGAGGCTTTAAAATTTTCATTCTAGTGTCTTTCGTTTGGGAGAAAAATGCAAGGGTACAATACAGCTTTTCCTTGCCGATATCTCTCTTTTGCAAAGAGATAGGCATTGGAAAATTCAGGGATATAACGTGTAGATGAAGCACTAACAGGGGGCTTTAAAATTTTCATTCTAGTGTCCTTCGTTTGGGAGAAAAATGCAAAGGTTCAATACAGCTTTTCCTTGCCGATATCTCTCTTTTGCAAAGAGATAGGCATTGGAAAATTCAGGGCTATAACGTGTAGATGAAGCACTAACAGGAGGCTTTAAAATTTTCATTCTAGTGTCCTTCGTTTGGGAGAAAAATGCAAAGGTACAATGCAGCTTTTCCTTGCCGATATCTCTCTTTTGCAAAGAGATAGGCATTGGAAAATTCAGGGCTATAACGTGTAGATGAAGCACTAACAGGAGGCTTTAAAATTTTCATTCTAGTGTCCTTCGATTGGGAGAAAAATGCAAAGGTACAATGCAGCTTTTCCTTGCCGATATCTCTCTTTTGCAAAGAGATAGGCATTGGAAAATTTGGGGCTATAACGTGTAGACGAAGCACTAACAGGAGGCTTTAAAATTTTCATTCTAGTGTCCTTCGTTTGGGAGAAAAATGCAAAGGTACAATGCAGCTTTTCCTTGCCGATATCTCTCTTTTGCAAAGAGATAGGCATTGGAAAATTCAGGGCTATAACGTGTAGACGAAGCACTAACAGGAGGCTTTAAAATTTTCATTCTAGTGTCTTTCGTTTGGGAGAAAAATGCAAAGGTACAATACAGCTTTTCCTTGCCGATATCTCTCTTTTGCAAAGAGATAGGCATTGGAAAATTCAGGGATATAACGTGTAGATGAAGCACTAACAGGAGGCTTTAAAATTTTCATTCTAGTGTCCTTCGTTTGGGAGAAAAATGCAAAGGTACAATGCAGCTTTTCCTTGCCGATATCTCTCTTTTGCAAAGAGATGGGCATTGGAAAATTCAGGGCTATAACGTGTAGATGAAGCACTAACAGGAGGCTTTAAAATTTTCATTCTAGTGTCTTTCGTTTGGGAGAAAAATGCAAGGGTACAATACAGCTTTTCCTTGCCGATATCTCTCTTTTGCAAAGAGATAGGCATTGGAAAATTCAGGGATATAACGTGTAGATGAAGCACTAACAGGGGGCTTTAAAATTTTCATTCTAGTGTCCTTCGTTTGGGAGAAAAATGCAAAGGTTCAATACAGCTTTTCCTTGCCGATATCTCTCTTTTGCAAAGAGATAGGCATTGGAAAATTCAGGGCTATAACGTGTAGATGAAGCACTAACAGGAGGCTTTAAAATTTTCATTCTAGTGTCCTTCGTTTGGGAGAAAAATGCAAAGGTACAATGCAGCTTTTCCTTGCCGATATCTCTCTTTTGCAAAGAGATAGGCATTGGAAAATTCAGGGCTATAACGTGTAGATGAAGCACTAACAGGAGGCTTTAAAATTTTCATTCTAGTGTCCTTCGTTTGGGAGAAAAATGCAAAGGTACAATGCAGCTTTTCCTTGCCGATATCTCTCTTTTGCAAAGAGATAGGCATTGGAAAATTTGGGGCTATAACGTGTAGACGAAGCACTAACAGGAGGCTTTAAAATTTTCATTCTAGTGTCCTTCGTTTGGGAGAAAAATGCAAAGGTACAATGCAGCTTTTCCTTGCCGATATCTCTCTTTTGCAAAGAGATAGGCATTGGAAAATTCAGGGCTATAACGTGTAGACGAAGCACTAACAGGAGGCTTTAAAATTTTCATTCTAGTGTCTTTCGTTTGGGAGAAAAATGCAAAGGTACAATACAGCTTTTCCTTGCCGATATCTCTCTTTTGCAAAGAGATAGGCATTGGAAAATTCAGGGATATAACGTGTAGATGAAGCACTAACAGGAGGCTTTAAAATTTTCATTCTAGTGTCCTTCGTTTGGGAGAAAAATGCAAAGGTACAATGCAGCTTTTCCTTGCCGATATCTCTCTTTTGCAAAGAGATGGGCATTGGAAAATTCAGGGCTATAACGTGTAGATGAAGCACTAACAGGAGGCTTTAAAATTTTCATTCTAGTGTCTTTCGTTTGGGAGAAAAATGCAAGGGTACAATACAGCTTTTCCTTGCCGATATCTCTCTTTTGCAAAGAGATAGGCATTGGAAAATTCAGGGATATAACGTGTAGATGAAGCACTAACAGGGGGCTTTAAAATTTTCATTCTAGTGTCCTTCGTTTGGGAGAAAAATGCAAAGGTTCAATACAGCTTTTCCTTGCCGATATCTCTCTTTTGCAAAGAGATAGGCATTGGAAAATTCAGGGCTATAACGTGTAGACGAAGCACTAACAGGAGGCTTTAAAATTTTCATTCTAGTGTCTTTCGTTTGGGAGAAAAATGCAAAGGTACAATACAGCTTTTCCTTGCCGATATCTCTCTTTTGCAAAGAGATAGGCATTGGAAAATTCAGGGCTATAACGTGTAGACGAAGCACTAACAGGAGGCTTTAAAATTTTCATTCTAGTGTCCTTCGTTTGGGAGAAAAATGCAAAGGTACAATGCAGCTTTTCCTTGCCGATATCTCTCTTTTGCAAAGAGATAGGCATTGGAAAATTCAGGGCTATAACGTGTAGATGAAGCACTAACAGGAGGCTTTAAAATTTTCATTCTAGTGTCCTTCGTTTGGGAGAAAAATGCAAAGGTACAATGCAGCTTTTCCTTGCCGATATCTCTCTTTTGCAAAGAGATAGGCATTGGAAAATTCAGGGCTATAACGTGTAGATGAAGCACTAACAGGAGGCTTTAAAATTTTCATTCTAGTGTCCTTCGTTTGGGAGAAAAATGCAAAGGTACAATGCAGCTTTTCCTTGCCGATATCTCTCTTTTGCAAAGAGATAGGCATTGGAAAATTTGGGGCTATAACGTGTAGACGAAGCACTAACAGGAGGCTTTAAAATTTTCATTCTAGTGTCCTTCGTTTGGGAGAAAAATGCAAAGGTACAATGCAGCTTTTCCTTGCCGATATCTCTCTTTTGCAAAGAGATAGGCATTGGAAAATTCAGGGCTATAACGTGTAGACGAAGCACTAACAGGAGGCTTTAAAATTTTCATTCTAGTGTCTTTCGTTTGGGAGAAAAATGCAAAGGTACAATACAGCTGTTCCTTGCCGATATCTCTCTTTTGCAAAGAGATAGGCATTGGAAAATTCAGGGATATAACGTGTAGATGAAGCACTAACAGGAGGCTTTAAAATTTTCATTCTAGTGTCCTTCGTTTGGGAGAAAAATGCAAAGGTACAATGCAGCTTTTCCTTGCCGATATCTCTCTTTTGCAAAGAGATGGGCATTGGAAAATTCAGGGCTATAACGTGTAGATGAAGCACTAACAGGAGGCTTTAAATTTTCATTCTAGTGTCTTTCGTTTGGGAGAAAAATTGCAAGGGTACAATACAGCTTTTCCTTGCCGATATCTCTCTTTTGCAAAGAGATAGGCATTGGAAAATTCAGGGATATAACGTGTAGATGAAGCACTAACAGGGGGCTTTAAAATTTTCATTCTAGTGTCCTTCGTTTGGGAGAAAAATGCAAAGGTTCAATACAGCTTTTCCTTGCCGATATCTCTCTTTTGCAAAGAGATAGGCATTGGAAAATTCAGGGCTATAACGTGTAGATGAAGCACTAACAGGAGGCTTTAAAATTTTCATTCTAGTGTCCTTCGTTTGGGAGAAAAATGCAAAGGTACAATGCAGCTTTTCCTTGCCGATATCTCTCTTTTGCAAAGAGATAGGCATTGGAAAATTCAGGGCTATAACGTGTAGATGAAGCACTAACAGGAGGCTTTAAAATTTTCATTCTAGTGTCCTTCGTTTGGGAGAAAAATGCAAAGGTACAATGCAGCTTTTCCTTGCCGATATCTCTCTTTTGCAAAGAGATAGGCATTGGAAAATTTGGGGCTATAACGTGTAGACGAAGCACTAACAGGAGGCTTTAAAATTTTCATTCTAGTGTCCTTCGTTTGGGAGAAAAATGCAAAGGTACAATGCAGCTTTTCCTTGCCGATATCTCTCTTTTGCAAAGAGATAGGCATTGGAAAATTCAGGGCTATAACGTGTAGACGAAGCACTAACAGGAGGCTTTAAAATTTTCATTCTAGTGTCTTTCGTTTGGGAGAAAAATGCAAAGGTACAATACAGCTTTTCCTTGCCGATATCTCTCTTTTGCAAAGAGATAGGCATTGGAAAATTCAGGGATATAACGTGTAGATGAAGCACTAACAGGAGGCTTTAAAATTTTCATTCTAGTGTCCTTCGTTTGGGAGAAAAATGCAAAGGTACAATGCAGCTTTTCCTTGCCGATATCTCTCTTTTGCAAAGAGATGGGCATTGGAAAATTCAGGGCTATAACGTGTAGATGAAGCACTAACAGGAGGCTTTAAAATTTTCATTCTAGTGTCTTTCGTTTGGGAGAAAAATGCAAGGGTACAATACAGCTTTTCCTTGCCGATATCTCTCTTTTGCAAAGAGATAGGCATTGGAAAATTCAGGGATATAACGTGTAGATGAAGCACTAACAGGGGGCTTTAAAATTTTCATTCTAGTGTCCTTCGTTTGGGAGAAAAATGCAAAGGTTCAATACAGCTTTTCCTTGCCGATATCTCTCTTTTGCAAAGAGATAGGCATTGGAAAATTCAGGGCTATAACGTGTAGATGAAGCACTAACAGGAGGCTTTAAAATTTTCATTCTAGTGTCCTTCGTTTGGGAGAAAAATGCAAAGGTACAATGCAGCTTTTCCTTGCCGATATCTCTCTTTTGCAAAGAGATAGGCATTGGAAAATTCAGGGCTATAACGTGTAGATGAAGCACTAACAGGAGGCTTTAAAATTTTCATTCTAGTGTCCTTCGTTTGGGAGAAAAATGCAAAGGTACAATGCAGCTTTTCCTTGCCGATATCTCTCTTTTGCAAAGAGATAGGCATTGGAAAATTTGGGGCTATAACGTGTAGACGAAGCACTAACAGGAGGCTTTAAAATTTTCATTCTAGTGTCCTTCGTTTGGGAGAAAAATGCAAAGGTACAATGCAGCTTTTCCTTGCCGATATCTCTCTTTTGCAAAGAGATAGGCATTGGAAAATTCAGGGCTATAACGTGTAGACGAAGCACTAACAGGAGGCTTTAAAATTTTCATTCTAGTGTCTTTCGTTTGGGAGAAAAATGCAAAGGTACAATACAGCTTTTCCTTGCCGATATCTCTCTTTTGCAAAGAGATAGGCATTGGAAAATTCAGGGATATAACGTGTAGATGAAGCACTAACAGGAGGCTTTAAAATTTTCATTCTAGTGTCCTTCGTTTGGGAGAAAAATGCAAAGGTACAATGCAGCTTTTCCTTGCCGATATCTCTCTTTTGCAAAGAGATGGGCATTGGAAAATTCAGGGCTATAACGTGTAGATGAAGCACTAACAGGAGGCTTTAAAATTTTCATTCTAGTGTCTTTCGTTTGGGAGAAAAATGCAAGGGTACAATACAGCTTTTCCTTGCCGATATCTCTCTTTTGCAAAGAGATAGGCATTGGAAAATTCAGGGATATAACGTGTAGATGAAGCACTAACAGGGGGCTTTAAAATTTTCATTCTAGTGTCCTTCGTTTGGGAGAAAAATGCAAAGGTTCAATACAGCTTTTCCTTGCCGATATCTCTCTTTTGCAAAGAGATAGGCATTGGAAAATTCAGGGCTATAACGTGTAGATGAAGCACTAACAGGAGGCTTTAAAATTTTCATTCTAGTGTCCTTCGTTTGGGAGAAAAATGCAAAGGTACAATGCAGCTTTTCCTTGCCGATATCTCTCTTTTGCAAAGAGATAGGCATTGGAAAATTCAGGGCTATAACGTGTAGATGAAGCACTAACAGGAGGCTTTAAAATGTTCATTCTAGTGTCTTTCGTTTGGGAGAAAAATGCAAAGGTACAATACAGCTTTTCCTTGCCGATATCTCTCTTTTGCAAAGAGATAGGCATTGGAAAATTCAGGGCTATAACGTGTAGATGAAGCACTAACAGGAGGCTTTAACATTTTCATTCTAGTGTCCTTCGTTTGGGAGAAAAATGCAAAGGTTCAATACAGCTTTTCCTTGCCGATATCTCTCTTTTGCAAAGAGATAGGCATTGGAAAATTCAGGGCTATAACGTGTAGATGAAGCACTAACAGGAGGCTTTAAAATTTTCATTCTAGTGTCTTTCGTTTGGGAGAAAAATGCAAAGGTACAATACAGCTTTTCCTTGCCGATATCTCTCTTTTGCAAAGAGATAGGCATTGGAAAATTCAGGGCTATAACGTGTAGATGAAGCACTAACAGGAGGCTTTAAAATTTTCATTCTAGTGTCCTTCGTTTGGGAGAAAAATGCCAAGGTACAATATAGCTTTTCCTTGCCGATATCTCTCTTTTGCAAAGAGATAGGCATTGGAAAATTCAGGGCTATAACGTGTAGATGAAGCACTAACAGGAGGCTTTAAAATTTTCATTCTAGTGTCCTTCGTTTGGGAGAAAAATGCCAAGGTACAATATAGCTTTTCCTTGCCGATATCTCTCTTTTGCAAAGAGATAGGCATTGGAAAATTCAGGGCTATAACGTGTAGATGAAGCACTAACAGGAGGCTTTAAAATTTTCATTCTAGTGTCCTTCGTTTGGGAGAAAAATGCAAAGGTTCAATACAGCTTTTCCTTGCCGATATCTCTCTTTTGCAAAGAGATAGGCATTGGAAAATTCAGGGCTATAACGTGTAGATGAAGCACTAACAGGAGGCTTTAAAATTTTCATTCTAGTGTCCTTCGTTTGGGAGAAAAATGCAAAGGTACAATGCAGCTTTTCCTTGCCGATATCTCTCTTTTGCAAAGAGATAGGCATTGGAAAATTCAGGGCTATAACGTGTAGATGAAGCACTAACAGGAGGCTTTAAAATGTTCATTCTAGTGTCTTTCGTTTGGGAGAAAAATGCAAAGGTACAATACAGCTTTTCCTTGCCGATATCTCTCTTTTGCAAAGAGATAGGCATTGGAAAATTCAGGGCTATAACGTGTAGATGAAGCACTAACAGGAGGCTTAAAATTTTCATTCTAGTGTCCTTCGTTTGGGAGAAAAATGCAAAGGTTCAATACAGCTTTTCCTTGCCGATATCTCTCTTTTGCAAAGAGATAGGCATTGGAAAATTCAGGGCTATAACGTGTAGATGAAGCACTAACAGGAGGCTTTAAAATTTTCATTCTAGTGTCCTTCGTTTGGGAGAAAAATGCAAAGGTACAATGCAGCTTTTCCTTGCCGATATCTCTCTTTTGCAAAGAGATAGGCATTGGAAAATTCAGGGCTATAACGTGTAGATGAAGCACTAACAGGGGGCTTTAAAATGTTCATTCTAGTGTCTTTCGTTTGGGAGAAAAATGCAAAGGTACAATACAGCTTTTCCTTGCCGATATCTCTCTTTTGCAAAGAGATAGGCATTGGAAAATTCAGGGCTATAACGTGTAGATGAAGCACTAACAGGAGGCTTTAAAATTTTCATTCTAGTGTCCTTCGTTTGGGAGAAAAATGCAAAGGTTCAATACAGCTTTTCCTTGCCGATATCTCTCTTTTGCAAAGAGATAGGCATTGGAAAATTCAGGGCTATAACGTGTAGATGAAGCACTAACAGGAGGCTTTAAAATTTTCATTCTAGTGTCCTTCGTTTGGGAGAAAAATGCCAAGGTACAATATAGCTTTTCCTTGCCGATATCTCTCTTTTGCAAAGAGATAGGCATTGGAAAATTCAGGGCTATAACGTGTAGATGAAGCACTAACAGGAGGCTTTAAAATTTTCATTCTAGTGTCCTTCGTTTGGGAGAAAAATGCAAAGGTACAATATAGCTTTTCCTTGCCGATATCTCTCTTTTGCAAAGAGATAGGCATTAGAAAATGTAGGGCTATAACGTGTAGATGAAGCACTAACAGGAGGCTTTAAAATTTTCATTCTAGTGTCCTTCGTTTGGGAGAAAAATGCAAAGGTACAATGCAGCTTTTCCTTGCCAATATCTCTCTTTTGCAAAGAGATAGGCATTGGAAAATTCAGGGCTATAACGTGTAGATGAAGCACTAACAGGAGGCTTTACAATTTTCATTCTAGTGTCCTTCGTTTGGGAGAAAAATGCAAAGGTACAATGCAGCTTTTCCTTGCCGATATCTCTCTTTTGCAAAGAGATGGGCATTGGAAAATTCAGGGCTATAACGTGTAGATGAAGCACTAACAGGAGGCTTTAAAATTTTCATTCTAGTGTCTTTCGTTTGGGAGAAAAATGCAAGGGTACAATACAGCTTTTCCTTGCCGATATCTCTCTTTTGCAAAGAGATAGGCATTGGAAAATTCAGGGCTATAACGTGTAGATGAAGCACTAACAGGGGGCTTTAAAATTTTCATTCTAGTGTCCTTCGTTTGGGAGAAAAATGCAAAGGTTCAATACAGCTTTTCCTTGCCGATATCTCTCTTTTGCAAAGAGATAGGCATTGGAAAATTCAGGGCTATAACGTGTAGATGAAGCACTAACAGGAGGCTTTAAAATTTTCATTCTAGTGTCCTTCGTTTGGGAGAAAAATGCAAAGGTACAATGCAGCTTTTCCTTGCCGATATCTCTCTTTTGCAAAGAGATAGGCATTGGAAAATTCAGGGCTATAACGTGTAGATGAAGCACTAACAGGAGGCTTTAAAATTTTCATTCTAGTGTCTTTCGTTTGGGAGAAAAATGCAAGGGTACAATACAGCTTTTCCTTGCCGATATCTCTCTTTTGCAAAGAGATAGGCATTGGAAAATTCAGGGATATAACGTGTAGATGAAGCACTAACAGGGGGCTTTAAAATTTTCATTCTAGTGTCCTTCGTTTGGGAGAAAAATGCAAAGGTACAATGCAGCTTTTCCTTGCCGATATCTCTCTTTTGCAAAGAGATAGGCATTGGAAAATTCAGGGCTATAACGTGTAGATGAAGCACTAACAGGAGGCTTTAAAATTTTCATTCTAGTGTCTTTCGTTTGGGAGAAAAATGCAAGGGTACAATACAGCTTTTCCTTGCCGATATCTCTCTTTTGCAAAGAGATAGGCATTGGAAAATTCAGGGCTATAACGTGTAGACGAAGCACTAACAGGAGGCTTTAAAATTTTCATTCTAGTGTCCTTCGTTTGGGAGAAAAATGCAAAGGTACAATGCAGCTTTTCCTTGCCGATATCTCTCTTTTGCAAAGAGATAGGCATTGGAAAATTCAGGGCTATAACGTGTAGATGAAGCACTAACAGGAGGCTTTAAAATTTTCATTCTAGTGTCCTTCGTTTGGGAGAAAATGCAAAGGTACAATGCAGCTTTTCCTTGCCGATATCTCTCTTTTGCAAAGAGATAGGCATTGGAAAATTCAGGGCTATAACGTGTAGATGAAGCACTAACAGGAGGCTTTAAAATTTTCATTCTAGTGTCCTTCGTTTGGGAGAAAAATGCAAAGGTACAATGCAGCTTTTCCTTGCCGATATCTCTCTTTTGCAAAGAGATAGGCATTGGAAAATTTGGGGCTATAACGTGTAGACGAAGCACTAACAGGAGGCTTTAAAATTTTCATTCTAGTGTCCTTCGTTTGGGAGAAAAATGCAAAGGTACAATGCAGCTTTTCCTTGCCGATATCTCTCTTTTGCAAAGAGATAGGCATTGGAAAATTCAGGGCTATAACGTGTAGACGAAGCACTAACAGGAGGCTTTAAAATTTTCATTCTAGTGTCTTTCGTTTGGGAGAAAAATGCAAAGGTACAATACAGCTTTTCCTTGCCGATATCTCTCTTTTGCAAAGAGATAGGCATTGGAAAATTCAGGGATATAACGTGTAGATGAAGCACTAACAGGAGGCTTTAAAATTTTCATTCTAGTGTCTTTCGTTTGGGAGAAAAATGCAAGGGTACAATACAGCTTTTCCTTGCCGATATCTCTCTTTTGCAAAGAGATAGGCATTGGAAAATTCAGGGATATAACGTGTAGATGAAGCACTAACAGGGGGCTTTAAAATTTTCATTCTAGTGTCCTTCGTTTGGGAGAAAAATGCAAAGGTTCAATACAGCTTTTCCTTGCCGATATCTCTCTTTTGCAAAGAGATAGGCATTGGAAAATTCAGGGCTATAACGTGTAGATGAAGCACTAACAGGAGGCTTTAAAATTTTCATTCTAGTGTCCTTCGTTTGGGAGAAAAATGCAAAGGTACAATGCAGCTTTTCCTTGCCGATATCTCTCTTTTGCAAAGAGATAGGCATTGGAAAATTCAGGGCTATAACGTGTAGATGAAGCACTAACAGGAGGCTTTAAAATGTTCATTCTAGTGTCTTTCGTTTGGGAGAAAAATGCAAAGGTACAATACAGCTTTTCCTTGCCGATATCTCTCTTTTGCAAAGAGATAGGCATTGGAAAATTCAGGGCTATAACGTGTAGATGAAGCACTAACAGGAGGCTTTAAAATTTTCATTCTAGTGTCCTTCGTTTGGGAGAAAAATGCAAAGGTTCAATACAGCTTTTCCTTGCCGATATCTCTCTTTTGCAAAGAGATAGGCATTGGAAAATTCAGGGCTATAACGTGTAGATGAAGCACTAACAGGAGGCTTTAAAATTTTCATTCTAGTGTCCTTCGTTTGGGAGAAAAATGCCAAGGTACAATATAGCTTTTCCTTGCCGATATCTCTCTTTTGCAAAGAGATAGGCATTGGAAAATTCAGGGCTATAACGTGTAGATGAAGCACTAACAGGAGGCTTTAAAATTTTCATTCTAGTGTCCTTCGTTTGGGAGAAAAATGCAAAGGTACAATATAGCTTTTCCTTGCCGATATCTCTCTTTTGCAAAGAGATAGGCATTAGAAAATGTAGGGCTATAACGTGTAGATGAAGCACTAACAGGAGGCTTTAAAATTTTCATTCTAGTGTCCTTCGTTTGGGAGAAAAATGCAAAGGTACAATGCAGCTTTTCCTTGCCAATATCTCTCTTTTGCAAAGAGATAGGCATTGGAAAATTCAGGGCTATAACGTGTAGATGAAGCACTAACAGGAGGCTTTAAAATTTTCATTCTAGTGTCCTTCGTTTGGGAGAAAAATGCAAAGGTACAATGCAGCTTTTCCTTGCCGATATCTCTCTTTTGCAAAGAGATAGGCATTGGAAAATTCAGGGCTATAACGTGTAGATGAAGCACTAACAGGAGGCTTTAAAATTTTCATTCTAGTGTCCTTCGTTTGGGAGAAAAATGCAAAGGTACAATGCAGCTTTTCCTTGCCGATATCTCTCTTTTGCAAAGAGATAGGCATTGGAAAATTTGGGGCTATAACGTGTAGACGAAGCACTAACAGGAGGCTTTAAAATTTTCATTCTAGTGTCCTTCGTTTGGGAGAAAAATGCAAAGGTACAATGCAGCTTTTCCTTGCCGATATCTCTCTTTTGCAAAGAGATAGGCATTGGAAAATTCAGGGCTATAACGTGTAGACGAAGCACTAACAGGAGGCTTTAAAATTTTCATTCTAGTGTCTTTCGTTTGGGAGAAAAATGCAAAGGTACAATACAGCTGTTCCTTGCCGATATCTCTCTTTTGCAAAGAGATAGGCATTGGAAAATTCAGGGATATAACGTGTAGATGAAGCACTAACAGGAGGCTTTAAAATTTTCATTCTAGTGTCCTTCGTTTGGGAGAAAAATGCAAAGGTACAATGCAGCTTTTCCTTGCCGATATCTCTCTTTTGCAAAGAGATGGGCATTGGAAAATTCAGGGCTATAACGTGTAGATGAAGCACTAACAGGAGGCTTTAAAATTTTCATTCTAGTGTCTTTCGTTTGGGAGAAAAATGCAAGGGTACAATACAGCTTTTCCTTGCCGATATCTCTCTTTTGCAAAGAGATAGGCATTGGAAAATTCAGGGATATAACGTGTAGATGAAGCACTAACAGGGGGCTTTAAAATTTTCATTCTAGTGTCCTTCGTTTGGGAGAAAAATGCAAAGGTTCAATACAGCTTTTCCTTGCCGATATCTCTCTTTTGCAAAGAGATAGGCATTGGAAAATTCAGGGCTATAACGTGTAGATGAAGCACTAACAGGAGGCTTTAAAATTTTCATTCTAGTGTCCTTCGTTTGGGAGAAAAATGCAAAGGTACAATGCAGCTTTTCCTTGCCGATATCTCTCTTTTGCAAAGAGATAGGCATTGGAAAATTCAGGGCTATAACGTGTAGATGAAGCACTAACAGGAGGCTTTAAAATTTTCATTCTAGTGTCCTTCGTTTGGGAGAAAAATGCAAAGGTACAATGCAGCTTTTCCTTGCCGATATCTCTCTTTTGCAAAGAGATAGGCATTGGAAAATTTGGGGCTATAACGTGTAGACGAAGCACTAACAGGAGGCTTTAAAATTTTCATTCTAGTGTCCTTCGTTTGGGAGAAAAATGCAAAGGTACAATGCAGCTTTTCCTTGCCGATATCTCTCTTTTGCAAAGAGATAGGCATTGGAAAATTCAGGGCTATAACGTGTAGACGAAGCACTAACAGGAGGCTTTAAAATTTTCATTCTAGTGTCTTTCGTTTGGGAGAAAAATGCAAAGGTACAATACAGCTTTTCCTTGCCGATATCTCTCTTTTGCAAAGAGATAGGCATTGGAAAATTCAGGGATATAACGTGTAGATGAAGCACTAACAGGAGGCTTTAAAATTTTCATTCTAGTGTCCTTCGTTTGGGAGAAAAATGCAAAGGTACAATGCAGCTTTTCCTTGCCGATATCTCTCTTTTGCAAAGAGATGGGCATTGGAAAATTCAGGGCTATAACGTGTAGATGAAGCACTAACAGGAGGCTTTAAAATTTTCATTCTAGTGTCTTTCGTTTGGGAGAAAAATGCAAGGGTACAATACAGCTTTTCCTTGCCGATATCTCTCTTTTGCAAAGAGATAGGCATTGGAAAATTCAGGGATATAACGTGTAGATGAAGCACTAACAGGGGGCTTTAAAATTTTCATTCTAGTGTCCTTCGTTTGGGAGAAAAATGCAAAGGTTCAATACAGCTTTTCCTTGCCGATATCTCTCTTTTGCAAAGAGATAGGCATTGGAAAATTCAGGGCTATAACGTGTAGATGAAGCACTAACAGGAGGCTTTAAAATTTTCATTCTAGTGTCCTTCGTTTGGGAGAAAAATGCAAAGGTACAATGCAGCTTTTCCTTGCCGATATCTCTCTTTTGCAAAGAGATAGGCATTGGAAAATTCAGGGCTATAACGTGTAGATGAAGCACTAACAGGAGGCTTTAAAATTTTCATTCTAGTGTCCTTCGTTTGGGAGAAAAATGCAAAGGTACAATGCAGCTTTTCCTTGCCGATATCTCTCTTTTGCAAAGAGATAGGCATTGGAAAATTTGGGGCTATAACGTGTAGACGAAGCACTAACAGGAGGCTTTAAAATTTTCATTCTAGTGTCCTTCGTTTGGGAGAAAAATGCAAAGGTACAATGCAGCTTTTCCTTGCCGATATCTCTCTTTTGCAAAGAGATAGGCATTGGAAAATTCAGGGCTATAACGTGTAGACGAAGCACTAACAGGAGGCTTTAAAATTTTCATTCTAGTGTCTTTCGTTTGGGAGAAAAATGCAAAGGTACAATACAGCTTTTCCTTGCCGATATCTCTCTTTTGCAAAGAGATAGGCATTGGAAAATTCAGGGATATAACGTGTAGATGAAGCACTAACAGGAGGCTTTAAAATTTTCATTCTAGTGTCCTTCGTTTGGGAGAAAAATGCAAAGGTACAATGCAGCTTTTCCTTGCCGATATCTCTCTTTTGCAAAGAGATGGGCATTGGAAAATTCAGGGCTATAACGTGTAGATGAAGCACTAACAGGAGGCTTTAAAATTTTCATTCTAGTGTCTTTCGTTTGGGAGAAAAATGCAAGGGTACAATACAGCTTTTCCTTGCCGATATCTCTCTTTTGCAAAGAGATAGGCATTGGAAAATTCAGGGATATAACGTGTAGATGAAGCACTAACAGGGGGCTTTAAAATTTTCATTCTAGTGTCCTTCGTTTGGGAGAAAAATGCAAAGGTTCAATACAGCTTTTCCTTGCCGATATCTCTCTTTTGCAAAGAGATAGGCATTGGAAAATTCAGGGCTATAACGTGTAGATGAAGCACTAACAGGAGGCTTTAAAATTTTCATTCTAGTGTCCTTCGTTTGGGAGAAAAATGCAAAGGTACAATGCAGCTTTTCCTTGCCGATATCTCTCTTTTGCAAAGAGATAGGCATTGGAAAATTCAGGGCTATAACGTGTAGATGAAGCACTAACAGGAGGCTTTAAAATGTTCATTCTAGTGTCTTTCGTTTGGGAGAAAAATGCAAAGGTACAATACAGCTTTTCCTTGCCGATATCTCTCTTTTGCAAAGAGATAGGCATTGGAAAATTCAGGGCTATAACGTGTAGATGAAGCACTAACAGGAGGCTTTAACATTTTCATTCTAGTGTCCTTCGTTTGGGAGAAAAATGCAAAGGTTCAATACAGCTTTTCCTTGCCGATATCTCTCTTTTGCAAAGAGATAGGCATTGGAAAATTCAGGGCTATAACGTGTAGATGAAGCACTAACAGGAGGCTTTAAAATTTTCATTCTAGTGTCTTTCGTTTGGGAGAAAAATGCAAAGGTACAATTCAGCTTTTCCTTGCCGATATCTCTCTTTTGCAAAGAGATAGGCATTGGAAAATTCAGGGCTATAACGTGTAGATGAAGCACTAACAGGAGGCTTTAAAATTTTCATTCTAGTGTCCTTCGTTTGGGAGAAAAATGCCAAGGTACAATATAGCTTTTCCTTGCCGATATCTCTCTTTTGCAAAGAGATAGGCATTGGAAAATTCAGGGCTATAACGTGTAGATGAAGCACTAACAGGAGGCTTTAAAATTTTCATTCTAGTGTCCTTCGTTTGGGAGAAAAATGCCAAGGTACAATATAGCTTTTCCTTGCCGATATCTCTCTTTTGCAAAGAGATAGGCATTGGAAAATTCAGGGCTATAACGTGTAGATGAAGCACTAACAGGAGGCTTTAAAATTTTCATTCTAGTGTCCTTCGTTTGGGAGAAAAATGCAAAGGTTCAATACAGCTTTTCCTTGCCGATATCTCTCTTTTGCAAAGAGATAGGCATTGGAAAATTCAGGGCTATAACGTGTAGATGAAGCACTAACAGGAGGCTTTAAAATTTTCATTCTAGTGTCCTTCGTTTGGGAGAAAAATGCAAAGGTACAATGCAGCTTTTCCTTGCCGATATCTCTCTTTTGCAAAGAGATAGGCATTGGAAAATTCAGGGCTATAACGTGTAGATGAAGCACTAACAGGAGGCTTTAAAATGTTCATTCTAGTGTCTTTCGTTTGGGAGAAAAATGCAAAGGTACAATACAGCTTTTCCTTGCCGATATCTCTCTTTTGCAAAGAGATAGGCATTGGAAAATTCAGGGCTATAACGTGTAGATGAAGCACTAACAGGAGGCTTAAAATTTTCATTCTAGTGTCCTTCGTTTGGGAGAAAAATGCAAAGGTTCAATACAGCTTTTCCTTGCCGATATCTCTCTTTTGCAAAGAGATAGGCATTGGAAAATTCAGGGCTATAACGTGTAGATGAAGCACTAACAGGAGGCTTTAAAATTTTCATTCTAGTGTCCTTCGTTTGGGAGAAAAATGCAAAGGTACAATGCAGCTTTTCCTTGCCGATATCTCTCTTTTGCAAAGAGATAGGCATTGGAAAATTCAGGGCTATAACGTGTAGATGAAGCACTAACAGGGGGCTTTAAAATGTTCATTCTAGTGTCTTTCGTTTGGGAGAAAAATGCAAAGGTACAATACAGCTTTTCCTTGCCGATATCTCTCTTTTGCAAAGAGATAGGCATTGGAAAATTCAGGGCTATAACGTGTAGATGAAGCACTAACAGGAGGCTTTAAAATTTTCATTCTAGTGTCCTTCGTTTGGGAGAAAAATGCAAAGGTTCAATACAGCTTTTCCTTGCCGATATCTCTCTTTTGCAAAGAGATAGGCATTGGAAAATTCAGGGCTATAACGTGTAGATGAAGCACTAACAGGAGGCTTTAAAATTTTCATTCTAGTGTCCTTCGTTTGGGAGAAAAATGCCAAGGTACAATATAGCTTTTCCTTGCCGATATCTCTCTTTTGCAAAGAGATAGGCATTGGAAAATTCAGGGCTATAACGTGTAGATGAAGCACTAACAGGAGGCTTTAAAATTTTCATTCTAGTGTCCTTCGTTTGGGAGAAAAATGCAAAGGTACAATATAGCTTTTCCTTGCCGATATCTCTCTTTTGCAAAGAGATAGGCATTAGAAAATGTAGGGCTATAACGTGTAGATGAAGCACTAACAGGAGGCTTTAAAATTTTCATTCTAGTGTCCTTCGTTTGGGAGAAAAATGCAAAGGTACAATGCAGCTTTTCCTTGCCAATATCTCTCTTTTGCAAAGAGATAGGCATTGGAAAATTCAGGGCTATAACGTGTAGATGAAGCACTAACAGGAGGCTTTACAATTTTCATTCTAGTGTCCTTCGTTTGGGAGAAAAATGCAAAGGTACAATGCAGCTTTTCCTTGCCGATATCTCTCTTTTGCAAAGAGATGGGCATTGGAAAATTCAGGGCTATAACGTGTAGATGAAGCACTAACAGGAGGCTTTAAAATTTTCATTCTAGTGTCTTTCGTTTGGGAGAAAAATGCAAGGGTACAATACAGCTTTTCCTTGCCGATATCTCTCTTTTGCAAAGAGATAGGCATTGGAAAATTCAGGGCTATAACGTGTAGATGAAGCACTAACAGGGGGCTTTAAAATTTTCATTCTAGTGTCCTTCGTTTGGGAGAAAAATGCAAAGGTTCAATACAGCTTTTCCTTGCCGATATCTCTCTTTTGCAAAGAGATAGGCATTGGAAAATTCAGGGCTATAACGTGTAGATGAAGCACTAACAGGAGGCTTTAAAATTTTCATTCTAGTGTCCTTCGTTTGGGAGAAAAATGCAAAGGTACAATGCAGCTTTTCCTTGCCGATATCTCTCTTTTGCAAAGAGATAGGCATTGGAAAATTCAGGGCTATAACGTGTAGATGAAGCACTAACAGGAGGCTTTAAAATTTTCATTCTAGTGTCTTTCGTTTGGGAGAAAAATGCAAGGGTACAATACAGCTTTTCCTTGCCGATATCTCTCTTTTGCAAAGAGATAGGCATTGGAAAATTCAGGGATATAACGTGTAGATGAAGCACTAACAGGGGGCTTTAAAATTTTCATTCTAGTGTCCTTCGTTTGGGAGAAAAATGCAAAGGTACAATGCAGCTTTTCCTTGCCGATATCTCTCTTTTGCAAAGAGATAGGCATTGGAAAATTCAGGGCTATAACGTGTAGATGAAGCACTAACAGGAGGCTTTAAAATTTTCATTCTAGTGTCTTTCGTTTGGGAGAAAAATGCAAGGGTACAATACAGCTTTTCCTTGCCGATATCTCTCTTTTGCAAAGAGATAGGCATTGGAAAATTCAGGGCTATAACGTGTAGACGAAGCACTAACAGGAGGCTTTAAAATTTTCATTCTAGTGTCCTTCGTTTGGGAGAAAAATGCAAAGGTACAATGCAGCTTTTCCTTGCCGATATCTCTCTTTTGCAAAGAGATAGGCATTGGAAAATTCAGGGCTATAACGTGTAGATGAAGCACTAACAGGAGGCTTTAAAATTTTCATTCTAGTGTCCTTCGTTTGGGAGAAAAATGCAAAGGTACAATGCAGCTTTTCCTTGCCGATATCTCTCTTTTGCAAAGAGATAGGCATTGGAAAATTCAGGGCTATAACGTGTAGATGAAGCACTAACAGGAGGCTTTAAAATTTTCATTCTAGTGTCCTTCGTTTGGGAGAAAAATGCAAAGGTACAATGCAGCTTTTCCTTGCCGATATCTCTCTTTTGCAAAGAGATAGGCATTGGAAAATTTGGGGCTATAACGTGTAGACGAAGCACTAACAGGAGGCTTTAAAATTTTCATTCTAGTGTCCTTCGTTTGGGAGAAAAATGCAAAGGTACAATGCAGCTTTTCCTTGCCGATATCTCTCTTTTGCAAAGAGATAGGCATTGGAAAATTCAGGGCTATAACGTGTAGACGAAGCACTAACAGGAGGCTTTAAAATTTTCATTCTAGTGTCTTTCGTTTGGGAGAAAAATGCAAAGGTACAATACAGCTTTTCCTTGCCGATATCTCTCTTTTGCAAAGAGATAGGCATTGGAAAATTCAGGGATATAACGTGTAGATGAAGCACTAACAGGAGGCTTTAAAATTTTCATTCTAGTGTCTTTCGTTTGGGAGAAAAATGCAAGGGTACAATACAGCTTTTCCTTGCCGATATCTCTCTTTTGCAAAGAGATAGGCATTGGAAAATTCAGGGATATAACGTGTAGATGAAGCACTAACAGGGGGCTTTAAAATTTTCATTCTAGTGTCCTTCGTTTGGGAGAAAAATGCAAAGGTTCAATACAGCTTTTCCTTGCCGATATCTCTCTTTTGCAAAGAGATAGGCATTGGAAAATTCAGGGCTATAACGTGTAGATGAAGCACTAACAGGAGGCTTTAAAATTTTCATTCTAGTGTCCTTCGTTTGGGAGAAAAATGCAAAGGTACAATGCAGCTTTTCCTTGCCGATATCTCTCTTTTGCAAAGAGATAGGCATTGGAAAATTCAGGGCTATAACGTGTAGATGAAGCACTAACAGGAGGCTTTAAAATGTTCATTCTAGTGTCTTTCGTTTGGGAGAAAAATGCAAAGGTACAATACAGCTTTTCCTTGCCGATATCTCTCTTTTGCAAAGAGATAGGCATTGGAAAATTCAGGGCTATAACGTGTAGATGAAGCACTAACAGGAGGCTTTAAAATTTTCATTCTAGTGTCCTTCGTTTGGGAGAAAAATGCAAAGGTTCAATACAGCTTTTCCTTGCCGATATCTCTCTTTTGCAAAGAGATAGGCATTGGAAAATTCAGGGCTATAACGTGTAGATGAAGCACTAACAGGAGGCTTTAAAATTTTCATTCTAGTGTCCTTCGTTTGGGAGAAAAATGCCAAGGTACAATATAGCTTTTCCTTGCCGATATCTCTCTTTTGCAAAGAGATAGGCATTGGAAAATTCAGGGCTATAACGTGTAGATGAAGCACTAACAGGAGGCTTTAAAATTTTCATTCTAGTGTCCTTCGTTTGGGAGAAAAATGCAAAGGTACAATATAGCTTTTCCTTGCCGATATCTCTCTTTTGCAAAGAGATAGGCATTAGAAAATGTAGGGCTATAACGTGTAGATGAAGCACTAACAGGAGGCTTTAAAATTTTCATTCTAGTGTCCTTCGTTTGGGAGAAAAATGCAAAGGTACAATGCAGCTTTTCCTTGCCAATATCTCTCTTTTGCAAAGAGATAGGCATTGGAAAATTCAGGGCTATAACGTGTAGATGAAGCACTAACAGGAGGCTTTACAATTTTCATTCTAGTGTCCTTCGTTTGGGAGAAAAATGCAAAGGTACAATGCAGCTTTTCCTTGCCGATATCTCTCTTTTGCAAAGAGATGGGCATTGGAAAATTCAGGGCTATAACGTGTAGATGAAGCACTAACAGGAGGCTTTAAAATTTTCATTCTAGTGTCTTTCGTTTGGGAGAAAAATGCAAGGGTACAATACAGCTTTTCCTTGCCGATATCTCTCTTTTGCAAAGAGATAGGCATTGGAAAATTCAGGGCTATAACGTGTAGATGAAGCACTAACAGGGGGCTTTAAAATTTTCATTCTAGTGTCCTTCGTTTGGGAGAAAAATGCAAAGGTTCAATACAGCTTTTCCTTGCCGATATCTCTCTTTTGCAAAGAGATAGGCATTGGAAAATTCAGGGCTATAACGTGTAGATGAAGCACTAACAGGAGGCTTTAAAATTTTCATTCTAGTGTCCTTCGTTTGGGAGAAAAATGCAAAGGTACAATGCAGCTTTTCCTTGCCGATATCTCTCTTTTGCAAAGAGATAGGCATTGGAAAATTCAGGGCTATAACGTGTAGATGAAGCACTAACAGGAGGCTTTAAAATTTTCATTCTAGTGTCTTTCGTTTGGGAGAAAAATGCAAGGGTACAATACAGCTTTTCCTTGCCGATATCTCTCTTTTGCAAAGAGATAGGCATTGGAAAATTCAGGGATATAACGTGTAGATGAAGCACTAACAGGGGGCTTTAAAATTTTCATTCTAGTGTCCTTCGTTTGGGAGAAAAATGCAAAGGTACAATGCAGCTTTTCCTTGCCGATATCTCTCTTTTGCAAAGAGATAGGCATTGGAAAATTCAGGGCTATAACGTGTAGATGAAGCACTAACAGGAGGCTTTAAAATTTTCATTCTAGTGTCTTTCGTTTGGGAGAAAAATGCAAGGGTACAATACAGCTTTTCCTTGCCGATATCTCTCTTTTGCAAAGAGATAGGCATTGGAAAATTCAGGGCTATAACGTGTAGACGAAGCACTAACAGGAGGCTTTAAAATTTTCATTCTAGTGTCCTTCGTTTGGGAGAAAAATGCAAAGGTACAATGCAGCTTTTCCTTGCCGATATCTCTCTTTTGCAAAGAGATAGGCATTGGAAAATTCAGGGCTATAACGTGTAGATGAAGCACTAACAGGAGGCTTTAAAATTTTCATTCTAGTGTCCTTCGTTTGGGAGAAAAATGCAAAGGTACAATGCAGCTTTTCCTTGCCGATATCTCTCTTTTGCAAAGAGATAGGCATTGGAAAATTCAGGGCTATAACGTGTAGATGAAGCACTAACAGGAGGCTTTAAAATTTTCATTCTAGTGTCCTTCGTTTGGGAGAAAAATGCAAAGGTACAATGCAGCTTTTCCTTGCCGATATCTCTCTTTTGCAAAGAGATAGGCATTGGAAAATTTGGGGCTATAACGTGTAGACGAAGCACTAACAGGAGGCTTTAAAATTTTCATTCTAGTGTCCTTCGTTTGGGAGAAAAATGCAAAGGTACAATGCAGCTTTTCCTTGCCGATATCTCTCTTTTGCAAAGAGATAGGCATTGGAAAATTCAGGGCTATAACGTGTAGACGAAGCACTAACAGGAGGCTTTAAAATTTTCATTCTAGTGTCTTTCGTTTGGGAGAAAAATGCAAAGGTACAATACAGCTTTTCCTTGCCGATATCTCTCTTTTGCAAAGAGATAGGCATTGGAAAATTCAGGGATATAACGTGTAGATGAAGCACTAACAGGAGGCTTTAAAATTTTCATTCTAGTGTCTTTCGTTTGGGAGAAAAATGCAAGGGTACAATACAGCTTTTCCTTGCCGATATCTCTCTTTTGCAAAGAGATAGGCATTGGAAAATTCAGGGATATAACGTGTAGATGAAGCACTAACAGGGGGCTTTAAAATTTTCATTCTAGTGTCCTTCGTTTGGGAGAAAAATGCAAAGGTTCAATACAGCTTTTCCTTGCCGATATCTCTCTTTTGCAAAGAGATAGGCATTGGAAAATTCAGGGCTATAACGTGTAGATGAAGCACTAACAGGAGGCTTTAAAATTTTCATTCTAGTGTCCTTCGTTTGGGAGAAAAATGCAAAGGTACAATGCAGCTTTTCCTTGCCGATATCTCTCTTTTGCAAAGAGATAGGCATTGGAAAATTCAGGGCTATAACGTGTAGATGAAGCACTAACAGGAGGCTTTAAAATTTTCATTCTAGTGTCCTTCGTTTGGGAGAAAAATGCAAAGGTACAATGCAGCTTTTCCTTGCCGATATCTCTCTTTTGCAAAGAGATAGGCATTGGAAAATTCAGGGATATAACGTGTAGATGAAGCACTAACAGGAGGCTTTAAAATTTTCATTCTAGTGTCCTTCGTTTGGGAGAAAAATGCAAAGGTACAATGCAGCTTTTCCTTGCCGATATCTCTCTTTTGCAAAGAGATGGGCATTGGAAAATTCAGGGCTATAACGTGTAGATGAAGCACTAACAGGAGGCTTTAAAATTTTCATTCTAGTGTCTTTCGTTTGGGAGAAAAATGCAAGGGTACAATACAGCTTTTCCTTGCCGATATCTCTCTTTTGCAAAGAGATAGGCATTGGAAAATTCAGGGATATAACGTGTAGATGAAGCACTAACAGGGGGCTTTAAAATTTTCATTCTAGTGTCCTTCGTTTGGGAGAAAAATGCAAAGGTTCAATACAGCTTTTCCTTGCCGATATCTCTCTTTTGCAAAGAGATAGGCATTGGAAAATTCAGGGCTATAACGTGTAGATGAAGCACTAACAGGAGGCTTTAAAATTTTCATTCTAGTGTCCTTCGTTTGGGAGAAAAATGCAAAGGTACAATGCAGCTTTTCCTTGCCGATATCTCTCTTTTGCAAAGAGATAGGCATTGGAAAATTCAGGGCTATAACGTGTAGATGAAGCACTAACAGGAGGCTTTAAAATGTTCATTCTAGTGTCTTTCGTTTGGGAGAAAAATGCAAAGGTACAATACAGCTTTTCCTTGCCGATATCTCTCTTTTGCAAAGAGATAGGCATTGGAAAATTCAGGGCTATAACGTGTAGATGAAGCACTAACAGGAGGCTTTAAAATTTTCATTCTAGTGTCCTTCGTTTGGGAGAAAAATGCAAAGGTACAATGCAGCTTTTCCTTGCCGATATCTCTCTTTTGCAAAGAGATAGGCATTGGAAAATTCAGGGCTATAACGTGTAGATGAAGCACTAACAGGAGGCTTTAAAATTTTCATTCTAGTGTCCTTCGTTTGGGAGAAAAATGCAAAGGTACAATGCAGCTTTTCCTTGCCGATATCTCTCTTTTGCAAAGAGATAGGCATTGGAAAATTCAGGGCTATAACGTGTAGATGAAGCACTAACAGGAGGCTTTAAAATTTTCATTCTAGTGTCCTTCGTTTGGGAGAAAAATGCAAAGGTACAATGCAGCTTTTCCTTGCCGATATCTCTCTTTTGCAAAGAGATAGGCATTGGAAAATTCAGGGATATAACGTGTAGATGAAGCACTAACAGGAGGCTTTAAAATTTTCATTCTAGTGTCCTTCGTTTGGGAGAAAAATGCAAAGGTACAATGCAGCTTTTCCTTGCCGATATCTCTCTTTTGCAAAGAGATGGGCATTGGAAAATTCAGGGCTATAACGTGTAGATGAAGCACTAACAGGAGGCTTTAAAATTTTCATTCTAGTGTCTTTCGTTTGGGAGAAAAATGCAAGGGTACAATACAGCTTTTCCTTGCCGATATCTCTCTTTTGCAAAGAGATAGGCATTGGAAAATTCAGGGATATAACGTGTAGATGAAGCACTAACAGGGGGCTTTAAAATTTTCATTCTAGTGTCCTTCGTTTGGGAGAAAAATGCAAAGGTTCAATACAGCTTTTCCTTGCCGATATCTCTCTTTTGCAAAGAGATAGGCATTGGAAAATTCAGGGCTATAACGTGTAGATGAAGCACTAACAGGAGGCTTTAAAATTTTCATTCTAGTGTCCTTCGTTTGGGAGAAAAATGCAAAGGTACAATGCAGCTTTTCCTTGCCGATATCTCTCTTTTGCAAAGAGATAGGCATTGGAAAATTCAGGGCTATAACGTGTAGATGAAGCACTAACAGGAGGCTTTAAAATGTTCATTCTAGTGTCTTTCGTTTGGGAGAAAAATGCAAAGGTACAATACAGCTTTTCCTTGCCGATATCTCTCTTTTGCAAAGAGATAGGCATTGGAAAATTCAGGGCTATAACGTGTAGATGAAGCACTAACAGGAGGCTTTAAAATTTTCATTCTAGTGTCCTTCGTTTGGGAGAAAAATGCAAAGGTACAATGCAGCTTTTCCTTGCCGATATCTCTCTTTTGCAAAGAGATAGGCATTGGAAAATTCAGGGCTATAACGTGTAGATGAAGCACTAACAGGAGGCTTTAAAATTTTCATTCTAGTGTCCTTCGTTTGGGAGAAAAATGCAAAGGTACAATGCAGCTTTTCCTTGCCGATATCTCTCTTTTGCAAAGAGATAGGCATTGGAAAATTCAGGGCTATAACGTGTAGATGAAGCACTAACAGGAGGCTTTAAAATTTTCATTCTAGTGTCCTTCGTTTGGGAGAAAAATGCAAAGGTACAATGCAGCTTTTCCTTGCCGATATCTCTCTTTTGCAAAGAGATAGGCATTGGAAAATTCAGGGATATAACGTGTAGATGAAGCACTAACAGGAGGCTTTAAAATTTTCATTCTAGTGTCCTTCGTTTGGGAGAAAAATGCAAAGGTACAATGCAGCTTTTCCTTGCCGATATCTCTCTTTTGCAAAGAGATGGGCATTGGAAAATTCAGGGCTATAACGTGTAGATGAAGCACTAACAGGAGGCTTTAAAATTTTCATTCTAGTGTCTTTCGTTTGGGAGAAAAATGCAAGGGTACAATACAGCTTTTCCTTGCCGATATCTCTCTTTTGCAAAGAGATAGGCATTGGAAAATTCAGGGATATAACGTGTAGATGAAGCACTAACAGGGGGCTTTAAAATTTTCATTCTAGTGTCCTTCGTTTGGGAGAAAAATGCAAAGGTTCAATACAGCTTTTCCTTGCCGATATCTCTCTTTTGCAAAGAGATAGGCATTGGAAAATTCAGGGCTATAACGTGTAGATGAAGCACTAACAGGAGGCTTTAAAATTTTCATTCTAGTGTCCTTCGTTTGGGAGAAAAATGCAAAGGTACAATGCAGCTTTTCCTTGCCGATATCTCTCTTTTGCAAAGAGATAGGCATTGGAAAATTCAGGGCTATAACGTGTAGATGAAGCACTAACAGGAGGCTTTAAAATGTTCATTCTAGTGTCTTTCGTTTGGGAGAAAAATGCAAAGGTACAATACAGCTTTTCCTTGCCGATATCTCTCTTTTGCAAAGAGATAGGCATTGGAAAATTCAGGGCTATAACGTGTAGATGAAGCACTAACAGGAGGCTTTAAAATTTTCATTCTAGTGTCTTTCGTTTGGGAGAAAAATGCAAAGGTACAATACAGCTTTTCCTTGCCGATATCTCTCTTTTGCAAAGAGATAGGCATTGGAAAATTCAGGGCTATAACGTGTAGATGAAGCACTAACAGGAGGCTTTAAAATTTTCATTCTAGTGTCCTTCGTTTGGGAGAAAAATGCCAAGGTACAATATAGCTTTTCCTTGCCGATATCTCTCTTTTGCAAAGAGATAGGCATTGGAAAATTCAGGGCTATAACGTGTAGATGAAGCACTAACAGGAGGCTTTAAAATTTTCATTCTAGTGTCCTTCGTTTGGGAGAAAAATGCCAAGGTACAATATAGCTTTTCCTTGCCGATATCTCTCTTTTGCAAAGAGATAGGCATTGGAAAATTCAGGGCTATAACGTGTAGATGAAGCACTAACAGGAGGCTTTAAAATTTTCATTCTAGTGTCCTTCGTTTGGGAGAAAAATGCAAAGGTACAATATAGCTTTTCCTTGCCGATATCTCTCTTTTGCAAAGAGATAGGCATTAGAAAATTTAGGGCTATAACGTGTAGATGAAGCACTAACAGGAGGCTTTAAAATTTTCATTCTAGTGTCCTTCGTTTGGGAGAAAAATGCAAAGGTACAATGCAGCTTTTCCTTGCCAATATCTCTCTTTTGCAAAGAGATAGGCATTGGAAAATTCAGGGCTATAACGTGTAGATGAAGCACTAACAGGAGGCTTTACAATTTTCATTCTAGTGTCCTTCGTTTGGGAGAAAAATGCAAAGGTACAATGCAGCTTTTCCTTGCCGATATCTCTCTTTTGCAAAGAGATGGGCATTGGAAAATTCAGGGCTATAACGTGTAGATGAAGCACTAACAGGAGGCTTTAAAATTTTCATTCTAGTGTCTTTCGTTTGGGAGAAAAATGCAAGGGTACAATACAGCTTTTCCTTGCCGATATCTCTCTTTTGCAAAGAGATAGGCATTGGAAAATTCAGGGATATAACGTGTAGATGAAGCACTAACAGGGGGCTTTAAAATTTTCATTCTAGTGTCCTTCGTTTGGGAGAAAAATGCAAAGGTTCAATACAGCTTTTCCTTGCCGATATCTCTCTTTTGCAAAGAGATAGGCATTGGAAAATTCAGGGCTATAACGTGTAGATGAAGCACTAACAGGAGGCTTTAAAATTTTCATTCTAGTGTCCTTCGTTTGGGAGAAAAATGCAAAGGTACAATGCAGCTTTTCCTTGCCGATATCTCTCTTTTGCAAAGAGATGGGCATTGGAAAATTCAGGGCTATAACGTGTAGATGAAGCACTAACAGGAGGCTTTAAAATTTTCATTCTAGTGTCTTTCGTTTGGGAGAAAAATGCAAGGGTACAATACAGCTTTTCCTTGCCGATATCTCTCTTTTGCAAAGAGATAGGCATTGGAAAATTCAGGGATATAACGTGTAGATGAAGCACTAACAGGGGGCTTTAAAATTTTCATTCTAGTGTCCTTCGTTTGGGAGAAAAATGCAAAGGTTCAATACAGCTTTTCCTTGCCGATATCTCTCTTTTGCAAAGAGATAGGCATTGGAAAATTCAGGGCTATAACGTGTAGATGAAGCACTAACAGGAGGCTTTAAAATTTTCATTCTAGTGTCCTTCGTTTGGGAGAAAAATGCAAAGGTACAATGCAGCTTTTCCTTGCCGATATCTCTCTTTTGCAAAGAGATAGGCATTGGAAAATTCAGGGCTATAACGTGTAGATGAAGCACTAACAGGAGGCTTTAAAATGTTCATTCTAGTGTCTTTCGTTTGGGAGAAAAATGCAAAGGTACAATACAGCTTTTCCTTGCCGATATCTCTCTTTTGCAAAGAGATAGGCATTGGAAAATTCAGGGCTATAACGTGTAGATGAAGCACTAACAGGAGGCTTTAAAATTTTCATTCTAGTGTCCTTCGTTTGGGAGAAAAATGCAAAGGTTCAATACAGCTTTTCCTTGCCGATATCTCTCTTTTGCAAAGAGATAGGCATTGGAAAATTCAGGGCTATAACGTGTAGATGAAGCACTAACAGGAGGCTTTAAAATTTTCATTCTAGTGTCTTTCGTTTGGGAGAAAAATGCAAAGGTACAATACAGCTTTTCCTTGCCGATATCTCTCTTTTGCAAAGAGATAGGCATTGGAAAATTCAGGGCTATAACGTGTAGATGAAGCACTAACAGGAGGCTTTAAAATTTTCATTCTAGTGTCTTTCGTTTGGGAGAAAAATGCAAGGGTACAATACAGCTTTTCCTTGCCGATATCTCTCTTTTGCAAAGAGATAGGCATTGGAAAATTCAGGGATATAACGTGTAGATGAAGCACTAACAGGGGGCTTTAAAATTTTCATTCTAGTGTCCTTCGTTTGGGAGAAAAATGCAAAGGTTCAATACAGCTTTTCCTTGCCGATATCTCTCTTTTGCAAAGAGATAGGCATTGGAAAATTCAGGGCTATAACGTGTAGATGAAGCACTAACAGGAGGCTTTAAAATTTTCATTCTAGTGTCCTTCGTTTGGGAGAAAAATGCAAAGGTACAATGCAGCTTTTCCTTGCCGATATCTCTCTTTTGCAAAGAGATAGGCATTGGAAAATTCAGGGCTATAACGTGTAGATGAAGCACTAACAGGAGGCTTTAAAATGTTCATTCTAGTGTCTTTCGTTTGGGAGAAAAATGCAAAGGTACAATACAGCTTTTCCTTGCCGATATCTCTCTTTTGCAAAGAGATAGGCATTGGAAAATTCAGGGCTATAACGTGTAGATGAAGCACTAACAGGAGGCTTTAAAATTTTCATTCTAGTGTCCTTCGTTTGGGAGAAAAATGCAAAGGTTCAATACAGCTTTTCCTTGCCGATATCTCTCTTTTGCAAAGAGATAGGCATTGGAAAATTCAGGGCTATAACGTGTAGATGAAGCACTAACAGGAGGCTTTAAAATTTTCATTCTAGTGTCTTTCGTTTGGGAGAAAAATGCAAAGGTACAATACAGCTTTTCCTTGCCGATATCTCTCTTTTGCAAAGAGATAGGCATTGGAAAATTCAGGGCTATAACGTGTAGATGAAGCACTAACAGGAGGCTTTAAAATTTTCATTCTAGTGTCCTTCGTTTGGGAGAAAAATGCCAAGGTACAATATAGCTTTTCCTTGCCGATATCTCTCTTTTGCAAAGAGATAGGCATTGGAAAATTCAGGGCTATAACGTGTAGATGAAGCACTAACAGGAGGCTTTAAAATTTTCATTCTAGTGTCCTTCGTTTGGGAGAAAAATGCCAAGGTACAATATAGCTTTTCCTTGCCGATATCTCTCTTTTGCAAAGAGATAGGCATTGGAAAATTCAGGGCTATAACGTGTAGATGAAGCACTAACAGGAGGCTTTAAAATTTTCATTCTAGTGTCCTTCGTTTGGGAGAAAAATGCAAAGGTACAATATAGCTTTTCCTTGCCGATATCTCTCTTTTGCAAAGAGATAGGCATTAGAAAATTTAGGGCTATAACGTGTAGATGAAGCACTAACAGGAGGCTTTAAAATTTTCATTCTAGTGTCCTTCGTTTGGGAGAAAAATGCAAAGGTACAATGCAGCTTTTCCTTGCCAATATCTCTCTTTTGCAAAGAGATAGGCATTGGAAAATTCAGGGCTATAACGTGTAGATGAAGCACTAACAGGAGGCTTTACAATTTTCATTCTAGTGTCCTTCGTTTGGGAGAAAAATGCAAAGGTACAATGCAGCTTTTCCTTGCCGATATCTCTCTTTTGCAAAGAGATGGGCATTGGAAAATTCAGGGCTATAACGTGTAGATGAAGCACTAACAGGAGGCTTTAAAATTTTCATTCTAGTGTCTTTCGTTTGGGAGAAAAATGCAAGGGTACAATACAGCTTTTCCTTGCCGATATCTCTCTTTTGCAAAGAGATAGGCATTGGAAAATTCAGGGATATAACGTGTAGATGAAGCACTAACAGGGGGCTTTAAAATTTTCATTCTAGTGTCCTTCGTTTGGGAGAAAAATGCAAAGGTTCAATACAGCTTTTCCTTGCCGATATCTCTCTTTTGCAAAGAGATAGGCATTGGAAAATTCAGGGCTATAACGTGTAGATGAAGCACTAACAGGAGGCTTTAAAATTTTCATTCTAGTGTCCTTCGTTTGGGAGAAAAATGCAAAGGTACAATGCAGCTTTTCCTTGCCGATATCTCTCTTTTGCAAAGAGATAGGCATTGGAAAATTCAGGGCTATAACGTGTAGATGAAGCACTAACAGGAGGCTTTAAAATTTTCATTCTAGTGTCCTTCGTTTGGGAGAAAAATGCAAAGGTTCAATACAGCTTTTCCTTGCCGATATCTCTCTTTTGCAAAGAGATAGGCATTGGAAAATTCAGGGCTATAACGTGTAGATGAAGCACTAATAGGAGGCTTTAAAATGTTCATTCTAGTGTCTTTCGTTTGGGAGAAAAATGCAAAGGTACAATACAGCTTTTCCTTGCCGATATCTCTCTTTTGCAAAGAGATAGGCATTGGAAAATTCAGGGCTATAACGTGTAGATGAAGCACTAACAGGAGGCTTTAAAATTTTCATTCTAGTGTCCTTCGTTTGGGAGAAAAATGCAAAGGTTCAATACAGCTTTTCCTTGCCGATATCTCTCTTTTGCAAAGAGATAGGCATTGGAAAATTCAGGGCTATAACGTGTAGATGAAGCACTAACAGGAGGCTTTAAAATTTTCATTCTAGTGTCCTTCGTTTGGGAGAAAAATGCAAAGGTACAATGCAGCTTTTCCTTGCCGATATCTCTCTTTTGCAAAGAGATGGGCATTGGAAAATTCAGGGCTATAACGTGTAGATGAAGCACTAACAGGAGGCTTTAAAATTTTCATTCTAGTGTCTTTCGTTTGGGAGAAAAATGCAAGGGTACAATACAGCTTTTCCTTGCCGATATCTCTCTTTTGCAAAGAGATAGGCATTGGAAAATTCAGGGATATAACGTGTAGATGAAGCACTAACAGGGGGCTTTAAAATTTTCATTCTAGTGTCCTTCGTTTGGGAGAAAAATGCAAAGGTTCAATACAGCTTTTCCTTGCCGATATCTCTCTTTTGCAAAGAGATAGGCATTGGAAAATTCAGGGCTATAACGTGTAGATGAAGCACTAACAGGAGGCTTTAAAATTTTCATTCTAGTGTCCTTCGTTTGGGAGAAAAATGCAAAGGTACAATGCAGCTTTTCCTTGCCGATATCTCTCTTTTGCAAAGAGATAGGCATTGGAAAATTCAGGGCTATAACGTGTAGATGAAGCACTAACAGGAGGCTTTAAAATGTTCATTCTAGTGTCTTTCGTTTGGGAGAAAAATGCAAAGGTACAATACAGCTTTTCCTTGCCGATATCTCTCTTTTGCAAAGAGATAGGCATTGGAAAATTCAGGGCTATAACGTGTAGATGAAGCACTAACAGGAGGCTTTAAAATTTTCATTCTAGTGTCCTTCGTTTGGGAGAAAAATGCAAAGGTTCAATACAGCTTTTCCTTGCCGATATCTCTCTTTTGCAAAGAGATAGGCATTGGAAAATTCAGGGCTATAACGTGTAGATGAAGCACTAACAGGAGGCTTTAAAATTTTCATTCTAGTGTCTTTCGTTTGGGAGAAAAATGCAAAGGTACAATACAGCTTTTCCTTGCCGATATCTCTCTTTTGCAAAGAGATAGGCATTGGAAAATTCAGGGCTATAACGTGTAGATGAAGCACTAACAGGAGGCTTTAAAATTTTCATTCTAGTGTCTTTCGTTTGGGAGAAAAATGCAAGGGTACAATACAGCTTTTCCTTGCCGATATCTCTCTTTTGCAAAGAGATAGGCATTGGAAAATTCAGGGATATAACGTGTAGATGAAGCACTAACAGGGGGCTTTAAAATTTTCATTCTAGTGTCCTTCGTTTGGGAGAAAAATGCAAAGGTTCAATACAGCTTTTCCTTGCCGATATCTCTCTTTTGCAAAGAGATAGGCATTGGAAAATTCAGGGCTATAACGTGTAGATGAAGCACTAACAGGAGGCTTTAAAATTTTCATTCTAGTGTCCTTCGTTTGGGAGAAAAATGCAAAGGTACAATGCAGCTTTTCCTTGCCGATATCTCTCTTTTGCAAAGAGATAGGCATTGGAAAATTCAGGGCTATAACGTGTAGATGAAGCACTAACAGGAGGCTTTAAAATGTTCATTCTAGTGTCTTTCGTTTGGGAGAAAAATGCAAAGGTACAATACAGCTTTTCCTTGCCGATATCTCTCTTTTGCAAAGAGATAGGCATTGGAAAATTCAGGGCTATAACGTGTAGATGAAGCACTAACAGGAGGCTTTAAAATTTTCATTCTAGTGTCCTTCGTTTGGGAGAAAAATGCAAAGGTTCAATACAGCTTTTCCTTGCCGATATCTCTCTTTTGCAAAGAGATAGGCATTGGAAAATTCAGGGCTATAACGTGTAGATGAAGCACTAACAGGAGGCTTTAAAATTTTCATTCTAGTGTCTTTCGTTTGGGAGAAAAATGCAAAGGTACAATACAGCTTTTCCTTGCCGATATCTCTCTTTTGCAAAGAGATAGGCATTGGAAAATTCAGGGCTATAACGTGTAGATGAAGCACTAACAGGAGGCTTTAAAATTTTCATTCTAGTGTCCTTCGTTTGGGAGAAAAATGCCAAGGTACAATATAGCTTTTCCTTGCCGATATCTCTCTTTTGCAAAGAGATAGGCATTGGAAAATTCAGGGCTATAACGTGTAGATGAAGCACTAACAGGAGGCTTTAAAATTTTCATTCTAGTGTCCTTCGTTTGGGAGAAAAATGCCAAGGTACAATATAGCTTTTCCTTGCCGATATCTCTCTTTTGCAAAGAGATAGGCATTGGAAAATTCAGGGCTATAACGTGTAGATGAAGCACTAACAGGAGGCTTTAAAATTTTCATTCTAGTGTCCTTCGTTTGGGAGAAAAATGCAAAGGTACAATATAGCTTTTCCTTGCCGATATCTCTCTTTTGCAAAGAGATAGGCATTAGAAAATTTAGGGCTATAACGTGTAGATGAAGCACTAACAGGAGGCTTTAAAATTTTCCTTCTAGTGTCCTTCGTTTGGGAGAAAAATGCAAAGGTACAATGCAGCTTTTCCTTGCCAATATCTCTCTTTTGCAAAGAGATAGGCATTGGAAAATTCAGGGCTATAACGTGTAGATGAAGCACTAACAGGAGGCTTTACAATTTTCATTCTAGTGTCCTTCGTTTGGGAGAAAAATGCAAAGGTACAATGCAGCTTTTCCTTGCCGATATCTCTCTTTTGCAAAGAGATGGGCATTGGAAAATTCAGGGCTATAACGTGTAGATGAAGCACTAACAGGAGGCTTTAAAATTTTCATTCTAGTGTCTTTCGTTTGGGAGAAAAATGCAAGGGTACAATACAGCTTTTCCTTGCCGATATCTCTCTTTTGCAAAGAGATAGGCATTGGAAAATTCAGGGATATAACGTGTAGATGAAGCACTAACAGGGGGCTTTAAAATTTTCATTCTAGTGTCCTTCGTTTGGGAGAAAAATGCAAAGGTTCAATACAGCTTTTCCTTGCCGATATCTCTCTTTTGCAAAGAGATAGGCATTGGAAAATTCAGGGCTATAACGTGTAGATGAAGCACTAACAGGAGGCTTTAAAATTTTCATTCTAGTGTCCTTCGTTTGGGAGAAAAATGCAAAGGTACAATGCAGCTTTTCCTTGCCGATATCTCTCTTTTGCAAAGAGATAGGCATTGGAAAATTCAGGGCTATAACGTGTAGATGAAGCACTAACAGGAGGCTTTAAAATTTTCATTCTAGTGTCCTTCGTTTGGGAGAAAAATGCAAAGGTTCAATACAGCTTTTCCTTGCCGATATCTCTCTTTTGCAAAGAGATAGGCATTGGAAAATTCAGGGCTATAACGTGTAGATGAAGCACTAATAGGAGGCTTTAAAATGTTCATTCTAGTGTCTTTCGTTTGGGAGAAAAATGCAAAGGTACAATACAGCTTTTCCTTGCCGATATCTCTCTTTTGCAAAGAGATAGGCATTGGAAAATTCAGGGCTATAACGTGTAGATGAAGCACTAACAGGAGGCTTTAAAATTTTCATTCTAGTGTCCTTCGTTTGGGAGAAAAATGCAAAGGTTCAATACAGCTTTTCCTTGCCGATATCTCTCTTTTGCAAAGAGATAGGCATTGGAAAATTCAGGGCTATAACGTGTAGATGAAGCACTAACAGGAGGCTTTAAAATTTTCATTCTAGTGTCCTTCGTTTGGGAGAAAAATGCCAAGGTACAATATAGCTTTTCCTTGCCGATATCTCTCTTTTGCAAAGAGATAGGCATTGGAAAATTCAGGGCTATAACGTGTAGATGAAGCACTAACAGGAGGCTTTAAAATTTTCATTCTAGTGTCCTTCGTTTGGGAGAAAAATGCAAAGGTACAATATAGCTTTTCCTTGCCGATATCTCTCTTTTGCAAAGAGATAGGCATTAGAAAATTTAGGGCTATAACGTGTAGATGAAGCACTAACAGGAGGCTTTAAAATTTTCATTCTAGTGTCCTTCGTTTGGGAGAAAAATGCAAAGGTACAATGCAGCTTTTCCTTGCCAATATCTCTCTTTTGCAAAGAGATAGGCATTGGAAAATTCAGGGCTATAACGTGTAGATGAAGCACTAACAGGAGGCTTTACAATTTTCATTCTAGTGTCCTTCGTTTGGGAGAAAAATGCAAAGGTACAATGCAGCTTTTCCTTGCCGATATCTCTCTTTTGCAAAGAGATGGGCATTGGAAAATTCAGGGCTATAACGTGTAGATGAAGCACTAACAGGAGGCTTTAAAATTTTCATTCTAGTGTCTTTCGTTTGGGAGAAAAATGCAAGGGTACAATACAGCTTTTCCTTGCCGATATCTCTCTTTTGCAAAGAGATAGGCATTGGAAAATTCAGGGATATAACGTGTAGATGAAGCACTAACAGGGGGCTTTAAAATTTTCATTCTAGTGTCCTTCGTTTGGGAGAAAAATGCAAAGGTTCAATACAGCTTTTCCTTGCCGATATCTCTCTTTTGCAAAGAGATAGGCATTGGAAAATTCAGGGCTATAACGTGTAGATGAAGCACTAACAGGAGGCTTTAAAATGTTCATTCTAGTGTCTTTCGTTTGGGAGAAAAATGCAAAGGTACAATACAGCTTTTCCTTGCCGATATCTCTCTTTTGCAAAGAGATAGGCATTGGAAAATTCAGGGCTATAACGTGTAGATGAAGCACTAACAGGAGGCTTTAAAATTTTCATTCTAGTGTCCTTCGTTTGGGAGAAAAATGCAAAGGTTCAATACAGCTTTTCCTTGCCGATATCTCTCTTTTGCAAAGAGATAGGCATTGGAAAATTCAGGGCTATAACGTGTAGATGAAGCACTAACAGGAGGCTTTAAAATTTTCATTCTAGTGTCTTTCGTTTGGGAGAAAAATGCAAAGGTACAATACAGCTTTTCCTTGCCGATATCTCTCTTTTGCAAAGAGATAGGCATTGGAAAATTCAGGGCTATAACGTGTAGATGAAGCACTAACAGGAGGCTTTAAAATTTTCATTCTAGTGTCCTTCGTTTGGGAGAAAAATGCCAAGGTACAATATAGCTTTTCCTTGCCGATATCTCTCTTTTGCAAAGAGATAGGCATTGGAAAATTCAGGGCTATAACGTGTAGATGAAGCACTAACAGGAGGCTTTAAAATTTTCATTCTAGTGTCCTTCGTTTGGGAGAAAAATGCCAAGGTACAATATAGCTTTTCCTTGCCGATATCTCTCTTTTGCAAAGAGATAGGCATTGGAAAATTCAGGGCTATAAAGTGTAGATGAAGCACTAACAGGAGGCTTTAAAATTTTCATTCTAGTGTCCTTCGTTTGGGAGAAAAATGCAAAGGTACAATATAGCTTTTCCTTGCCGATATCTCTCTTTTGCAAAGAGATAGGCATTAGAAAATTCAGGGCTATAACGTGTAGATGAAGCACTAACAGGAGGCTTTAAAATTTTCATTCTAGTGTCCTTCGTTTGGGAGAAAAATGCAAAGGTACAATGCAGCTTTTCCTTGCCAATATCTCTCTTTTGCAAAGAGATAGGCATTGGAAAATTCAGGGCTATAACGTGTAGATGAAGCACTAACAGGAGGCTTTAAAATTTTCATTCTAGTGTCTTTCGTTTGGGAGAAAAATGCAAAGGTACAATGCAGCTTTTCCTTGCCGATATCTCTCTTTTGCAAAGAGATAGGCATTGGAAAATTCAGGGCTATAACGTGTAGATGAAGCACTAACAGGAGGCTTTAAAATTTTCATTCTAGTGTCCTTCGTTTGGGAGAAAAATGCAAAGGTACAATACAGCTTTTCCTTGCCGATATCTCTCTTTTGCAAAGAGATAGGCATTGGAAAATTCAGGGCTATAACGTGTAGACGAAGCACTTTAAAATTTTCATTCTAGTGTCCTTCGTTTGTGAGAAAAATGCAAAGGTACAATGCAGCTTTTCCTTGCCGATATCTCTCTTTTGCAAAGAGATAGGCATTGGAAAATTCAGGGCTATAACGTGTAGATGAAGCACTAACAGGAGGCTTTAAAATTTTCATTCTAGTGTCCTTCGTTTGGGAGAAAAATGCCAAGGTACAATATAGCTTTTCCTTGCCGATATCTCTCTTTTGCAAAGAGATAGGCATTGGAAAATTCAGGGCTATAACGTGTAGATGAAGCACTAACAGGAGGCTTTAAAATTTTCATTCTAGTGTCCTTCGTTTGGGAGAAAAATGCCAAGGTACAATATAGCTTTTCCTTGCCGATATCTCTCTTTTGCAAAGAGATAGGCATTGGAAAATTCAGGGCTATAACGTGTAGATGAAGCACTAACAGGAGGCTTTAAAATTTTCATTCTAGTGTCCTTCGTTTGGGAGAAAAATGCAAAGGTACAATATAACTTTTCCTTGCCGATATCTCTCTTTTGCAAAGAGATAGGCATTAGAAAATTTAGGGCTATAACGTGTAGATGAAGCACTAACAGGAGGCTTTAAAATTTTCATTCTAGTGTCCTTCGTTTGGGAGAAAAATGCAAAGGTACAATGCAGCTTTTCCTTGCCAATATCTCTCTTTTGCAAAGAGATAGGCATTGGAAAATTCAGGGCTATAACGTGTAGATGAAGCACTAACAGGAGGCTTTACAATTTTCATTCTAGTGTCCTTCGTTTGGGAGAAAAATGCAAAGGTACAATGCAGCTTTTCCTTGCCGATATCTCTCTTTTGCAAAGAGATGGGCATTGGAAAATTCAGGGCTATAACGTGTAGATGAAGCACTAACAGGAGGCTTTAAAATTTTCATTCTAGTGTCTTTCGTTTGGGAGAAAAATGCAAGGGTACAATACAGCTTTTCCTTGCCGATATCTCTCTTTTGCAAAGAGATAGGCATTGGAAAATTCAGGGATATAACGTGTAGATGAAGCACTAACAGGGGGCTTTAAAATTTTCATTCTAGTGTCCTTCGTTTGGGAGAAAAATGCAAAGGTTCAATACAGCTTTTCCTTGCCGATATCTCTCTTTTGCAAAGAGATAGGCATTGGAAAATTCAGGGCTATAACGTGTAGATGAAGCACTAACAGGAGGCTTTAAAATTTTCATTCTAGTGTCCTTCGTTTGGGAGAAAAATGCAAAGGTACAATGCAGCTTTTCCTTGCCGATATCTCTCTTTTGCAAAGAGATAGGCATTGGAAAATTCAGGGCTATAACGTGTAGATGAAGCACTAACAGGAGGCTTTAAAATGTTCATTCTAGTGTCTTTCGTTTGGGAGAAAAATGCAAAGGTACAATACAGCTTTTCCTTGCCGATATCTCTCTTTTGCAAAGAGATAGGCATTGGAAAATTCAGGGCTATAACGTGTAGATGAAGCACTAACAGGAGGCTTTAAAATTTTCATTCTAGTGTCCTTCGTTTGGGAGAAAAATGCAAAGGTTCAATACAGCTTTTCCTTGCCGATATCTCTCTTTTGCAAAGAGATAGGCATTGGAAAATTCAGGGCTATAACGTGTAGATGAAGCACTAACAGGAGGCTTTAAAATTTTCATTCTAGTGTCCTTCGTTTGGGAGAAAAATGCAAAGGTACAATGCAGCTTTTCCTTGCCGATATCTCTCTTTTGCAAAGAGATAGGCATTGGAAAATTCAGGGCTATAACGTGTAGATGAAGCACTAACAGGAGGCTTTAAAATGTTCATTCTAGTGTCTTTCGTTTGGGAGAAAAATGCAAAGGTACAATACAGCTTTTCCTTGCCGATATCTCTCTTTTGCAAAGAGATAGGCATTGGAAAATTCAGGGCTATAACGTGTAGATGAAGCACTAACAGGAGGCTTTAAAATTTTCATTCTAGTGTCCTTCGTTTGGGAGAAAAATGCAAAGGTTCAATACAGCTTTTCCTTGCCGATATCTCTCTTTTGCAAAGAGATAGGCATTGGAAAATTCAGGGCTATAACGTGTAGATGAAGCACTAACAGGAGGCTTTAAAATGTTCATTCTAGTGTCTTTCGTTTGGGAGAAAAATGCAAAGGTACAATACAGCTTTTCCTTGCCGATATCTCTCTTTTGCAAAGAGATAGGCATTGGAAAATTCAGGGCTATAACGTGTAGATGAAGCACTAACAGGAGGCTTTAAAATTTTCATTCTAGTGTCCTTCGTTTGGGAGAAAAATGCAAAGGTTCAATACAGCTTTTCCTTGCCGATATCTCTCTTTTGCAAAGAGATAGGCATTGGAAAATTCAGGGCTATAACGTGTAGATGAAGCACTAACAGGAGGCTTTAAAATTTTCATTCTAGTGTCCTTCGTTTGGGAGAAAAATGCCAAGGTACAATATAGCTTTTCCTTGCCGATATCTCTCTTTTGCAAAGAGATAGGCATTGGAAAATTCAGGGCTATAACGTGTAGATGAAGCACTAACAGGAGGCTTTAAAAATTTCATTCTAGTGTCCTTCGTTTGGGAGAAAAATGCAAAGGTACAATATAGCTTTTCCTTGCCGATATCTCTCTTTTGCAAAGAGATAGGCATTAGAAAATTTAGGGCTATAACGTGTAGATGAAGCACTAACAGGAGGCTTTAAAATTTTCATTCTAGTGTCCTTCGTTTGGGAGAAAAATGCAAAGGTACAATGCAGCTTTTCCTTGCCAATATCTCTCTTTTGCAAAGAGATAGGCATTGGAAAATTCAGGGCTATAACGTGTAGATGAAGCACTAACAGGAGGCTTTACAATTTTCATTCTAGTGTCCTTCGTTTGGGAGAAAAATGCAAAGGTACAATGCAGCTTTTCCTTGCCGATATCTCTCTTTTGCAAAGAGATGGGCATTGGAAAATTCAGGGCTATAACGTGTAGATGAAGCACTAACAGGAGGCTTTAAAATTTTCATTCTAGTGTCTTTCGTTTGGGAGAAAAATGCAAGGGTACAATACAGCTTTTCCTTGCCGATATCTCTCTTTTGCAAAGAGATAGGCATTGGAAAATTCAGGGATATAACGTGTAGATGAAGCACTAACAGGGGGCTTTAAAATTTTCATTCTAGTGTCCTTCGTTTGGGAGAAAAATGCAAAGGTTCAATACAGCTTTTCCTTGCCGATATCTCTCTTTTGCAAAGAGATAGGCATTGGAAAATTCAGGGCTATAACGTGTAGATGAAGCACTAACAGGAGGCTTTAAAATTTTCATTCTAGTGTCCTTCGTTTGGGAGAAAAATGCAAAGGTACAATGCAGCTTTTCCTTGCCGATATCTCTCTTTTGCAAAGAGATAGGCATTGGAAAATTCAGGGCTATAACGTGTAGATGAAGCACTAACAGGAGGCTTTAAAATGTTCATTCTAGTGTCTTTCGTTTGGGAGAAAAATGCAAAGGTACAATACAGCTTTTCCTTGCCGATATCTCTCTTTTGCAAAGAGATAGGCATTGGAAAATTCAGGGCTATAACGTGTAGATGAAGCACTAACAGGAGGCTTTAAAATTTTCATTCTAGTGTCCTTCGTTTGGGAGAAAAATGCAAAGGTTCAATACAGCTTTTCCTTGCCGATATCTCTCTTTTGCAAAGAGATAGGCATTGGAAAATTCAGGGCTATAACGTGTAGATGAAGCACTAACAGGAGGCTTTAAAATTTTCATTCTAGTGTCTTTCATTTGGGAGAAAAATGCAAAGGTACAATACAGCTTTTCCTTGCCGATATCTCTCTTTTGCAAAGAGATAGGCATTGGAAAATTCAGGGCTATAACGTGTAGATGAAGCACTAACAGGAGGCTTTAAAATTTTCATTCTAGTGTCCTTCGTTTGGGAGAAAAATGCCAAGGTACAATATAGCTTTTCCTTGCCGATATCTCTCTTTTGCAAAGAGATAGGCATTGGAAAATTCAGGGCTATAACGTGTAGATGAAGCACTAACAGGAGGCTTTAAAATTTTCATTCTAGTGTCCTTCGTTTGGGAGAAAAATGCCAAGGTACAATATAGCTTTTCCTTGCCGATATCTCTCTTTTGCAAAGAGATAGGCATTGGAAAATTCAGGGCTATAACGTGTAGATGAAGCACTAACAGGAGGCTTTAAAATTTTCATTCTAGTGTCCTTCGTTTGGGAGAAAAATGCAAAGGTACAATATAGCTTTTCCTTGCCGATATCTCTCTTTTGCAAAGAGATAGGCATTAGAAAATTCAGGGCTATAACGTGTAGATGAAGCACTAACAGGAGGCTTTAAAATTTTCATTCTAGTGTCCTTCGTTTGGGAGAAAAATGCAAAGGTACAATGCAGCTTTTCCTTGCCAATATCTCTCTTTTGCAAAGAGATAGGCATTGGAAAATTCAGGGCTATAACGTGTAGATGAAGCACTAACAGGAGGCTTTAAAATTTTCATTCTAGTGTCTTTCGTTTGGGAGAAAAATGCAAAGGTACAATGCAGCTTTTCCTTGCCGATATCTCTCTTTTGCAAAGAGATAGGCATTGGAAAATTCAGGGCTATAACGTGTAGATGAAGCACTAACAGGAGGCTTTAAAATTTTCATTCTAGTGTCCTTCGTTTGGGAGAAAAATGCAAAGGTACAATACAGCTTTTCCTTGCCGATATCTCTCTTTTGCAAAGAGATAGGCATTGGAAAATTCAGGGCTATAACGTGTAGACGAAGCACTTTAAAATTTTCATTCTAGTGTCCTTCGTTTGTGAGAAAAATGCAAAGGTACAATGCAGCTTTTCCTTGCCGATATCTCTCTTTTGCAAAGAGATAGGCATTGGAAAATTCAGGGCTATAACGTGTAGATGAAGCACTAACAGGAGGCTTTAAAATTTTCATTCTAGTGTCATTCGTTTGGGAGAAAAATGCAAAGGTTCAATACAGCTTTTCCTTGCCGATATCTCTCTTTTGCAAAGAGATAGGCATTGGAAAATTCAGGGCTATAACGTGTAGATGAAGCACTAACAGGAGGCTTTAAAATGTTCATTCTAGTGTCTTTCGTTTGGGAGAAAAATGCAAAGGTACAATACAGATTTTCCTTGCCGATATCTCTCTTTTGCAAAAAGATAGGCATTGGAAAATTCAGGGCTATAACGTGTAGATGAAGCACTAACAGGAGGCTTTAAAATTTTCATTCTAGTGTCCTTCGTTTGGGAGAAAAATGCAAAGGTTCAATACAGCTTTTCCTTGCCGATATCTCTCTTTTGCAAAGAGATAGGCATTGGAAAATTCAGGGCTATAACGTGTAGATGAAGCACTAACAGGAGGCTTTAAAATTTTCATTCTAGTGTCTTTCGTTTGGGAGAAAAATGCAAAGGTACAATACAGCTTTTCCTTGCCGATATCTCTCTTTTGCAAAGAGATAGGCATTGGAAAATTCAGGGCTATAACGTGTAGATGAAGCACTAACAGGAGGCTTTAAAATTTTCATTCTAGTGTCCTTCGTTTGGGAGAAAAATGCCAAGGTACAATATAGCTTTTCCTTGCCGATATCTCTCTTTTGCAAAGAGATAGGCATTGGAAAATTCAGGGCTATAACGTGTAGATGAAGCACTAACAGGAGGCTTTAAAATTTTCATTCTAGTGTCCTTCGTTTGGGAGAAAAATGCCAAGGTACAATATAGCTTTTCCTTGCCGATATCTCTCTTTTGCAAAGAGATAGGCATTGGAAAATTCAGGGCTATAACGTGTAGATGAAGCACTAACAGGAGGCTTTAAAATTTTAATTCTAGTGTCCTTCGTTTGGGAGAAAAATGCAAAGGTACAATATAGCTTTTCCTTGCCGATATCTCTCTTTTGCAAAGAGATAGGCATTAGAAAATTCAGGGCTATAACGTGTAGATGAAGCACTAACAGGAGGCTTTAAAATTTTCATTCTAGTGTCCTTCGTTTGGGAGAAAAATGCAAAGGTACAATGCAGCTTTTCCTTGCCGATATCTCTCTTTTGCAAAGAGATAGGCATTGGAAAATTCAGGGCTATAACGTGTAGATGAAGCACTAACAGGAGGCTTTAAAATTTTCATTCTAGTGTCTTTCGTTTGGGAGAAAAATGCAAAGGTACAATGCAGCTTTTCCTTGCCGATATCTCTCTTTTGCAAAGAGATAGGCATTGGAAAATTCAGGGCTATAACGTGTAGATGAAGCACTAACAGGAGGCTTTAAAATTTTCATTCTAGTGTCTTTCGTTTGGGAGAAAAATGCAAAGGTACAATACAGCTTTTCCTTGCCGATATCTCTCTTTTGCAAAGAGATAGGCATTGGAAAATTCAGGGCTATAACGTGTAGATGAAGCACTAACAGGAGGCTTTAAAATTTTCATTCTAGTGTCCTTCGTTTGGGAGAAAAATGCAAAGGTTCAATACAGCTTTTCCTTGCCGATATCTCTCTTTTGCAAAGAGATAGGCATTGGAAAATTCAGGGCTATAACGTGTAGACGAAGCACTAACAGGAGGCTTTAAAATTTTCATTCTAGTGTCCTTCGTTTGGGAGAAAAATGCAAAGGTACAATGCAGCTTTTCCTTGCCGATATCTCTCTTTTGCAAAGAGATAGGCATTGGAAAATTCAGGGCTATAACGTGTAAATGAAGCACTAACAGGAGGCTTTAAAATTTTCATTCTAGTGTCTTTCGTTTGGGAGAAAAATGCAAAGGTACAATACAGCTTTTCCTTGCCGATATCTCTCTTTTGCAAAGAGATAGGCATTGGAAAATTCAGGGCTATAACGTGTAGATGAAGCACTAACAGGAGGCTTTAAAATTTTAATTCTAGTGTCCTTCGTTTGGGAGAAAAATGCAAAGGTACAATATAGCTTTTCCTTGCCGATATCTCTCTTTTGCAAAGAGATAGGCATTAGAAAATTCAGGGCTATAACGTGTAGATGAAGCACTAACAGGAGGCTTTAAAATTTTCATTCTAGTGTCCTTCGTTTGGGAGAAAAATGCAAGGTACAATGCAGCTTTTCCTTGCCGATATCTCTCTTTTGCAAAGAGATAGGCATTGGAAAATTCAGGGCTATAACGTGTAGATGAAGCACTAACAGGAGGCTTTAAAATTTTCATTCTAGTGTCTTTCGTTTGGGAGAAAAATGCAAAGGTACAATACAGCTTTTCCTTGCCGATATCTCTCTTTTGCAAAGAGATAGGCATTGGAAAATTCAGGGCTATAACGTGTAGATGAAGCACTAACAGGAGGCTTTAAAATTTTCATTCTAGTGTCCTTCGTTTGGGAGAAAAATGCCAAGGTACAATATAGCTTTTCCTTGCCGATATCTCTCTTTTACAAAGAGATAGGCATTGGAAAATTCAGGGCTATAACGTGTAGATGAAGCACTAACAGGAGGCTTTAAAATTTTAATTCTAGTGTCCTTCGTTTGGGAGAAAAATGCAAAGGTACAATATAGCTTTTCCTTGCCGATATCTCTCTTTTGCAAAGAGATAGGCATTAGAAAATTCAGGGCTATAACGTGTAGATGAAGCACTAACAGGAGGCTTTAAAATTTTCATTCTAGTGTCCTTCGTTTGGGAGAAAAATGCAAAGGTACAATGCAGCTTTTCCTTGCCGATATCTCTCTTTTGCAAAGAGATAGGCATTGGAAAATTCAGGGCTATAACGTGTAGATGAAGCACTAACAGGAGGCTTTAAAATTTTCATTCTAGTGTCTTTCGTTTGGGAGAAAAATGCAAAGGTACAATACAGCTTTTCCTTGCCGATATCTCTCTTTTGCAAAGAGATAGGCATTGGAAAATTCAGGGCTATAACGTGTAGATGAAGCACTAACAGGAGGCTTTAAAATTTTCATTCTAGTGTCTTTCGTTTGGGAGAAAAATGCAAAGGTACAATACAGCTTTTCCTTGCCGATATCTCTCTTTTGCAAAGAGATAGGCATTGGAAAATTCAGGGCTATAACGTGTAGATGAAGCACTAACAGGAGGCTTTAAAATTTTCATTCTAGTGTCTTTCGTTTGGGAGAAAAATGCAAAGGTACAATACAGCTTTTCCTTGCCGATATCTCTCTTTTGCAAAGAGATAGGCATTGGAAAATTCAGGGCTATAACGTGTAGATGAAGCACTAACAGGAGGCTTTAAAATTTTCATTCTAGTGTCCTTCGTTTGGGAGAAAAATGCAAAGGTTCAATACAGCTTTTCCTTGCCGATATCTCTCTTTTGCAAAGAGATAGGCATTGGAAAATTCAGGGCTATAACGTGTAGACGAAGCACTAACAGGAGGCTTTAAAATTTTCATTCTAGTGTCCTTCGTTTGGGAGAAAAATGCAAAGGTACAATGCAGCTATTCCTTGCCGATATCTCTCTTTTGCAAAGAGATAGGCATTGGAAAATTCAGGGCTATAACGTGTAAATGAAGCACTAACAGGAGGCTTTAAAATTTTCATTCTAGTGTCTTTCGTTTGGGAGAAAAATGCAAAGGTACAATACAGCTTTTCCTTGCCGATATCTCTCTTTTGCAAAGAGATAGGCATTGGAAAATTCAGGGCTATAACGTGTATATGAAGCACTAACAGGAGGCTTTAAAATTTTCATTCTAGTGTCCTTCGTTTGGGAGAAAAATGCCAAGGTACAATATAGCTTTTCCTTGCCGATATCTCTCTTTTGCAAAGAGATAGGCATTGGAAAATTCAGGGCTATAACGTGTAGATGAAGCACTAACAGGAGGCTTTAAAATTTTCATTCTAGTGTCCTTCGTTTGGGAGAAAAATGCCAAGGTACAATATAGCTTTTCCTTGCCGATATCTCTCTTTTGCAAAGAGATAGGCATTGGAAAATTCAGGGCTATAACGTGTAGATGAAGCACTAACAAGAGGCTTTAAAATTTTAATTCTAGTGTCCTTCGTTTGGGAGAAAAATGCAAAGGTACAATATAGCTTTTCCTTGCCGATATCTCTCTTTTGCAAAGAGATAGGCATTAGAAAATTCAGGGCTATAACGTGTAGATGAAGCACTAACAGGAGGCTTTAAAATTTTCATTCTAGTGTCCTTCGTTTGGGAGAAAAATGCAAAGGTACAATGCAGCTTTTCCTTGCCGATATCTCTCTTTTGCAAAGAGATAGGCATTGGAAAATTCAGGGCTATAACGTGTAGATGAAGCACTAACAGGAGGCTTTAAAATTTTCATTCTAGTGTCTTTCGTTTGGGAGAAAAATGCAAAGGTACAATGCAGCTTTTCCTTGCCGATATCTCTCTTTTGCAAAGAGATAGGCATTGGAAAATTCAGGGCTATAACGTGTAGATGAAGCACTAACAGGAGGCTTTAAAATTTTCATTCTAGTGTCTTTCGTTTGGGAGAAAAATGCAAAGGTACAATATAGCTTTTCCTTGCCGATATCTCTCTTTTGCAAAGAGATAGGCATTGGAAAATTCAGGGCTATAACGTGTAGATGAAGCACTAACAGGAGGCTTTAAAATTTTCATTCTAGTGTCCTTCGTTTGGGAGAAAAATGCAAAGGTTCAATACAGCTTTTCCTTGCCGATATCTCTCTTTTGCAAAGAGATAGGCATTGGAAAATTCAGGGCTATAACGTGTAGACGAAGCACTAACAGGAGGCTTTAAAATTTTCATTCTAGTGTCCTTCGTTTGGGAGAAAAATGCAAAGGTACAATGCAGCTTTTCCTTGCCGATATCTCTCTTTTGCAAAGAGATAGGCATTGGAAAATTCAGGGCTATAACGTGTAAATGAAGCACTAACAGGAGGCTTTAAAATTTTCATTCTAGTGTCTTTCGTTTGGGAGAAAAATGCAAAGGTACAATACAGCTTTTCCTTGCCGATATCTCTCTTTTGCAAAGAGATAGGCATTGGAAAATTCAGGGCTATAACGTGTAGATGAAGCACTAACAGGAGGCTTTAAAATTTTAATTCTAGTGTCCTTCGTTTGGGAGAAAAATGCAAAGGTACAATATAGCTTTTCCTTGCCGATATCTCTCTTTTGCAAAGAGATAGGCATTAGAAAATTCAGGGCTATAACGTGTAGATGAAGCACTAACAGGAGGCTTTAAAATTTTCATTCTAGTGTCCTTCGTTTGGGAGAAAAATGCAAGGTACAATGCAGCTTTTCCTTGCCGATATCTCTCTTTTGCAAAGAGATAGGCATTGGAAAATTCAGGGCTATAACGTGTAGATGAAGCACTAACAGGAGGCTTTAAAATTTTCATTCTAGTGTCTTTCGTTTGGGAGAAAAATGCAAAGGTACAATACAGCTTTTCCTTGCCGATATCTCTCTTTTGCAAAGAGATAGGCATTGGAAAATTCAGGGCTATAACGTGTAGATGAAGCACTAACAGGAGGCTTTAAAATTTTCATTCTAGTGTCCTTCGTTTGGGAGAAAAATGCCAAGGTACAATATAGCTTTTCCTTGCCGATATCTCTCTTTTGCAAAGAGATAGGCATTGGAAAATTCAGGGCTATAACGTGTAGATGAAGCACTAACAGGAGGCTTTAAAATTTTAATTCTAGTTTCCTTCGTTTGGGAGAAAAATGCAAAGGTACAATATAGCTTTTCCTTGCCGATATCTCTCTTTTGCAAAGAGATAGGCATTAGAAAATTCAGGGCTATAACGTGTAGATGAAGCACTAACAGGAGGCTTTAAAATTTTCATTCTAGTGTCTTTCGTTTGGGAGAAAAATGCAAAGGTACAATACAGCTTTTCCTTGCCGATATCTCTCTTTTGCAAAGAGATAGGCATTGGAAAATTCAGGGCTATAACGTGTAGATGAAGCACTAACAGGAGGCTTTAAAATTTTCATTCTAGTGTCCTTCGTTTGGGAGAAAAATGCCAAGGTACAATATAGCTTTTCCTTGCCGATATCTCTCTTTTGCAAAGAGATAGGCATTGGAAAATTCAGGGCTATAACGTGTAGATGAAGCACTAACAGGAGGCTTTAAAATTTTAATTCTAGTGTCCTTCGTTTGGGAGAAAAATGCAAAGGTACAATATAGCTTTTCCTTGCCGATATCTCTCTTTTGCAAAGAGATAGGCATTACAAAATTCAGGGCTATAACGTGTAGATGAAGCACTAACAGGAGGCTTTAAAATTTTCATTCTAGTGTCCTTCGTTTGGGAGAAAAATGCAAAGGTACAATGCAGCTTTTCCTTGCCGATATCTCTCTTTTGCAAAGAGATAGGCATTGGAAAATTCAGGGCTATAACGTGTAGATGAAGCACTAACAGGAGGCTTTAAAATTTTCATTCTAGTGTCTTTCGTTTGGGAGAAAAATGCAAAGGTACAATACAGCTTTTCCTTGCCGATATCTCTCTTTTGCAAAGAGATAGGCATTGGAAAATTCAGGGCTATAACGTGTAGATGAAGCACTAACAGGAGGCTTTAAAATTTTCATTCTAGTGTCTTTCGTTTGGGAGAAAAATGCAAAGGTACAATACAGCTTTTCCTTGCCGATATCTCTCTTTTGCAAAGAGATAGGCATTGGAAAATTCAGGGCTATAACGTGTAGATGAAGCACTAACAGGAGGCTTTAAAATTTTCATTCTAGTGTCTTTCGTTTGGGAGAAAAATGCAAAGGTACAATACAGCTTTTCCTTGCCGATATCTCTCTTTTGCAAAGAGATAGGCATTGGAAAATTCAGGGCTATAACGTGTAGATGAAGCACTAACAGGAGGCTTTAAAATTTTCATTCTAGTGTCCTTCGTTTGGGAGAAAAATGCAAAGGTTCAATACAGCTTTTCCTTGCCGATATCTCTCTTTTGCAAAGAGATAGGCATTGGAAAATTCAGGGCTATAACGTGTAGACGAAGCACTAACAGGAGGCTTTAAAATTTTCATTCTAGTGTCCTTCGTTTGGGAGAAAAATGCAAAGGTACAATGCAGCTTTTCCTTGCCGATATCTCTCTTATGCAAAGAGATAGGCATTGGAAAATTCAGGGCTATAACGTGTAAATGAAGCACTAACAGAAGGCTTTAAAATTTTCATTCTAGTGTCTTTCGTTTGGGAGAAAAATGCAAAGGTACAATACAGCTTTTCCTTGCCGATATCTCTCTTTTGCAAAGAGATAGGCATTGGAAAATTCAGGGCTATAACGTGTAGATGAAGCACTAACAGGAGGCTTTAAAATTTTCATTCTAGTGTCCTTCGTTTGGGAGAAAAATGCCAAGGTACAATATAGCTTTTCCTTGCCGATATCTCTCTTTTGCAAAGAGATAGGCATTGGAAAATTCAGGGCTATAACGTGTAGATGAAGCACTAACAGGAGGCTTTAAAATTTTCATTCTAGTGTCCTTCGTTTGGGAGAAAAATGCCAAGGTACAATATAGCTTTTCCTTGCCGATATCTCTCTTTTGCAAAGAGATAGGCATTGGAAAATTCAGGGCTATAACGTGTAGATGAAGCACTAACAGGAGGCTTTAAAATTTTAATTCTAGTGTCCTTCGTTTGGGAGAAAAATGCAAAGGTACAATATAGCTTTTCCTTGCCGATATCTCTCTTTTGCAAAGAGATAGGCATTAGAAAATTCAGGGCTATAACGTGTAGATGAAGCACTAACAGGAGGCTTTAAAATTTTCATTCTAGTGTCCTTCGTTTGGGAGAAAAATGCAAAGGTACAATGCAGCTTTTCCTTGCCGATATCTCTCTTTTGCAAAGAGATAGGCATTGGAAAATTCAGGGCTATAACGTGTAGATGAAGCACTAACAGGAGGCTTTAAAATTTTCATTCTAGTGTCTTTCGTTTGAGAGAAAAATGCAAAGGTACAATGCAGCTTTTCCTTGCCGATATCTCTCTTTTGCAAAGAGATAGGCATTGGAAAATTCAGGGCTATAACGTGTAGATGAAGCACTAACAGGAGGCTTTAAAATTTTCATTCTAGTGTCTTTCGTTTGGGAGAAAAATGCAAAGGTACAATACAGCTTTTCCTTGCCGATATCTCTCTTTTGCAAAGAGATAGGCATTGGAAAATTCAGGGCTATAACGTGTAGATGAAGCACTAACAGGAGGCTTTAAAATTTTCATTCTAGTGTCCTTCGTTTGGGAGAAAAATGCAAAGGTTCAATACAGCTTTTCCCTGCCGATATCTCTCTTTTGCAAAGAGATAGGCATTGGAAAATTCAGGGCTATAACGTGTAGACGAAGCACTAACAGGAGGCTTTAAAATTTTCATTCTAGTGTCCTTCGTTTGGGAGAAAAATGCAAAGGTACAATGCAGCTTTTCCTTGCCGATATCTCTCTTTTGCAAAGAGATAGGCATTGGAAAATTCAGGGCTATAACGTGTAAATGAAGCACTAACAGGAGGCTTTAAAATTTTCATTCTAGTGTCTTTCGTTTGGGAGAAAAATGCAAAGGTACAATACAGCTTTTCCTTGCCGATATCTCTCTTTTGCAAAGAGATAGGCATTGGAAAATTCAGGGCTATAACGTGTAGATGAAGCACTAACAGGAGGCTTTAAAATTTTAATTCTAGTGTCCTTCGTTTGGGAGAAAAATGCAAAGGTACAATATAGCTTTTCCTTGCCGATATCTCTCTTTTGCAAAGAGATAGGCATTGGAAAATTCAGGGCTATAACGTGTAGATGAAGCACTAACAGGAGGCTTTAAAATTTTCATTCTAGTGTCTTTCGTTTGGGAGAAAAATGCAAAGGTACAATACAGCTTTTCCTTGCCGATATCTCTCTTTTGCAAAGAGATAGGCATTGGAAAATTCAGGGCTATAACGTGTAGATGAAGCACTAACAGGAGGCTTTAAAATTTTCATTCTAGTGTCCTTCGTTTGGGAGAAAAATGCAAAGGTTCAATACAGCTTTTCCTTGCCGATATCTCTCTTTTGCAAAGAGATAGGCATTGGAAAATTCAGGGCTATAACGTGTAGACGAAGCACTAACAGGAGGCTTTAAAATTTTCATTCTAGTGTCCTTCGTTTGGGAGAAAAATGCAAAGGTACAATGCAGCTTTTCCTTGCCGATATCTCTCTTATGCAAAGAGATAGGCATTGGAAAATTCAGGGCTATAACGTGTAAATGAAGCACTAACAGAAGGCTTTAAAATTTTCATTCTAGTGTCTTTCGTTTGGGAGAAAAATGCAAAGGTACAATACAGCTTTTCCTTGCCGATATCTCTCTTTTGCAAAGAGATAGGCATTGGAAAATTCAGGGCTATAACGTGTAGATGAAGCACTAACAGGAGGCTTTAAAATTTTCATTCTAGTGTCCTTCGTTTGGGAGAAAAATGCCAAGGTACAATATAGCTTTTCCTTGCCGATATCTCTCTTTTGCAAAGAGATAGGCATTGGAAAATTCAGGGCTATAACGTGTAGATGAAGCACTAACAGGAGGCTTTAAAATTTTCATTCTAGTGTCCTTCGTTTGGGAGAAAAATGCCAAGGTACAATATAGCTTTTCCTTGCCGATATCTCTCTTTTGCAAAGAGATAGGCATTGGAAAATTCAGGGCTATAACGTGTAGATGAAGCACTAACAGGAGGCTTTAAAATTTTAATTCTAGTGTCCTTCGTTTGGGAGAAAAATGCAAAGGTACAATATAGCTTTTCCTTGCCGATATCTCTCTTTTGCAAAGAGATAGGCATTAGAAAATTCAGGGCTATAACGTGTAGATGAAGCACTAACAGGAGGCTTTAAAATTTTCATTCTAGTGTCCTTCGTTTGGGAGAAAAATGCAAAGGTACAATGCAGCTTTTCCTTGCCGATATCTCTCTTTTGCAAAGAGATAGGCATTGGAAAATTCAGGGCTATAACGTGTAGATGAAGCACTAACAGGAGGCTTTAAAATTTTCATTCTAGTGTCTTTCGTTTGAGAGAAAAATGCAAAGGTACAATGCAGCTTTTCCTTGCCGATATCTCTCTTTTGCAAAGAGATAGGCATTGGAAAATTCAGGGCTATAACGTGTAGATGAAGCACTAACAGGAGGCTTTAAAATTTTCATTCTAGTGTCTTTCGTTTGGGAGAAAAATGCAAAGGTACAATACAGCTTTTCCTTGCCGATATCTCTCTTTTGCAAAGAGATAGGCATTGGAAAATTCAGGGCTATAACGTGTAGATGAAGCACTAACAGGAGGCTTTAAAATTTTCATTCTAGTGTCCTTCGTTTGGGAGAAAAATGCAAAGGTTCAATACAGCTTTTCCTTGCCGATATCTCTCTTTTGCAAAGAGATAGGCATTGGAAAATTCAGGGCTATAACGTGTAGACGAAGCACTAACAGGAGGCTTTAAAATTTTCATTCTAGTGTCCTTCGTTTGGGAGAAAAATGCAAAGGTACAATGCAGCTTTTCCTTGCCGATATCTCTCTTTTGCAAAGAGATAGGCATTGGAAAATTCAGGGCTATAACGTGTAAATGAAGCACTAACAGGAGGCTTTAAAATTTTCATTCTAGTGTCTTTCGTTTGGGAGAAAAATGCAAAGGTACAATACAGCTTTTCCTTGCCGATATCTCTCTTTTGCAAAGAGATAGGCATTGGAAAATTCAGGGCTATAACGTGTAGATGAAGCACTAACAGGAGGCTTTAAAATTTTAATTCTAGTGTCCTTCGTTTGGGAGAAAAATGCAAAGGTACAATATAGCTTTTCCTTGCCGATATCTCTCTTTTGCAAAGAGATAGGCATTAGAAAATTCAGGGCTATAACGTGTAGATGAAGCACTAACAGGAGGCTTTAAAATTTTCATTCTAGTGTCCTTCGTTTGGGAGAAAAATGCAAGGTACAATGCAGCTTTTCCTTGCCGATATCTCTCTTTTGCAAAGAGATAGGCATTGGAAAATTCAGGGCTATAACGTGTAGATGAAGCACTAACAGGAGGCTTTAAAATTTTCATTCTAGTGTCTTTCGTTTGGGAGAAAAATGCAAAGGTACAATACAGCTTTTCCTTGCCGATATCTCTCTTTTGCAAAGAGATAGGCATTGGAAAATTCAGGGCTATAACGTGTAGATGAAGCACTAACAGGAGGCTTTAAAATTTTCATTCTAGTGTCCTTCGTTTGGGAGAAAAATGCCAAGGTACAATATAGCTTTTCCTTGCCGATATCTCTCTTTTGCAAAGAGATAGGCATTGGAAAATTCAGGGCTATAACGTGTAGATGAAGCACTAACAGGAGGCTTTAAAATTTTAATTCTAGTGTCCTTCGTTTGGGAGAAAAATGCAAAGGTACAATATAGCTTTTCCTTGCCGATATCTCTCTTTTGCAAAGAGATAGGCATTAGAAAATTCAGGGCTATAACGTGTAGATGAAGCACTAACAGGAGGCTTTAAAATTTTCATTCTAGTGTCCTTCGTTTGGGAGAAAAATGCAAAGGTACAATGCAGCTTTTCCTTGCCGATATCTCTCTTTTGCAAAGAGATAGGCATTGGAAAATTCAGGGCTATAACGTGTAGATGAAGCACTAACAGGAGGCTTTAAAATTTTCATTCTAGTGTCTTTCGTTTGGGAGAAAAATGCAAAGGTACAATACAGCTTTTCCTTGCCGATATCTCTCTTTTGCAAAGAGATAGGCATTGGAAAATTCAGGGCTATAACGTGTAGATGAAGCACTAACAGGAGGCTTTAAAATTTTCATTCTAGTGTCTTTCGTTTGGGAGAAAAATGCAAAGGTACAATACAGCTTTTCCTTGCCGATATCTCTCTTTTGCAAAGAGATAGGCATTGGAAAATTCAGGGCTATAACGTGTAGATGAAGCACTAACAGGAGGCTTTAAAATTTTCATTCTAGTGTCTTTCGTTTGGGAGAAAAATGCAAAGGTACAATACAGCTTTTCCTTGCCGATATCTCTCTTTTGCAAAGAGATAGGCATTGGAAAATTCAGGGCTATAACGTGTAGATGAAGCACTAACAGGAGGCTTTAAAATTTTCATTCTAGTGTCCTTCGTTTGGGAGAAAAATGCAAAGGTTCAATACAGCTTTTCCTTGCCGATATCTCTCTTTTGCAAAGAGATAGGCATTGGAAAATTCAGGGCTATAACGTGTAGACGAAGCACTAACAGGAGGCTTTAAAATTTTCATTCTAGTGTCCTTCGTTTGGGAGAAAAATGCAAAGGTACAATGCAGCTTTTCCTTGCCGATATCTCTCTTTTGCAAAGAGATAGGCATTGGAAAATTCAGGGCTATAACGTGTAAATGAAGCACTAACAGGAGGCTTTAAAATTTTCATTCTAGTGTCTTTCGTTTGGGAGAAAAATGCAAAGGTACAATACAGCTTTTCCTTGCCGATATCTCTCTTTTGCAAAGAGATAGGCATTGGAAAATTCAGGGCTATAACGTGTAGATGAAGCACTAACAGGAGGCTTTAAAATTTTAATTCTAGTGTCCTTCGTTTGGGAGAAAAATGCAAAGGTACAATATAGCTTTTCCTTGCCGATATCTCTCTTTTGCAAAGAGATAGGCATTAGAAAATTCAGGGCTATAACGTGTAGATGAAGCACTAACAGGAGGCTTTAAAATTTTCATTCTAGTGTCCTTCGTTTGGGAGAAAAATGCAAGGTACAATGCAGCTTTTCCTTGCCGATATCTCTCTTTTGCAAAGAGATAGGCATTGGAAAATTCAGGGCTATAACGTGTAGATGAAGCACTAACAGGAGGCTTTAAAATTTTCATTCTAGTGTCTTTCGTTTGGGAGAAAAATGCAAAGGTACAATACAGCTTTTCCTTGCCGATATCTCTCTTTTGCAAAGAGATAGGCATTGGAAAATTCAGGGCTATAACGTGTAGATGAAGCACTAACAGGAGGCTTTAAAATTTTCATTCTAGTGTCCTTCGTTTGGGAGAAAAATGCAAAGGTACAATATAGCTTTTCCTTGCCGATATCTCTCTTTTGCAAAGAGATAGGCATTGGAAAATTCAGGGCTATAACGTGTAGATGAAGCACTAACAGGAGGCTTTAAAATTTTCATTCTAGTGTCCTTCGTTTGGGAGAAAAATGCAAAGGTTCAATACAGCTTTTCCTTGCCGATATCTCTCTTTTGCAAAGAGATAGGCATTGGAAAATTCAGGGCTATAACGTGTAGATGAAGCACTAACAGGAGGCTTTAAAATTTTCATTCTAGTGTCCTTCGTTTGGGAGAAAAATGCAAAGGTACAATGCAGCTTTTCCTTGCCGATATCTCTCTTTTGCAAAGAGATAGGCATTGGAAAATTCAGGGCTATAACGTGTAAATGAAGCACTAACAGGAGGCTTTAAAATTTTCATTCTAGTGTCTTTCGTTTGGGAGAAAAATGCAAAGGTACAATACAGCTTTTCCTTGCCGATATCTCTCTTTTGCATAGAGATAGGCATTGGAAAATTCAGGGCTATAACGTGTAGATGAAGCACTAACAGGAGGCTTTAAAATTTTCATTCTAGTGTCCTTCGTTTGGGAGAAAAATGCAAAGGTTCAATACAGCTTTTCCTTGCCGATATCTCTCTTTTGCAAAGAGATAGGCATTGGAAAATTCAGGGCTATAACGTGTAAATGAAGCACTAACAGGAGGCTTTAAAATTTTCATTCTAGTGTCTTTCGTTTGGGAGAAAAATGCAAAGGTACAATACAGCTTTTCCTTGCCGATATCTCTCTTTTGCAAAGAGATAGGCATTGGAAAATTAATGCTATAACGTGTAGATGAAGCACTAACAGGAGGCTTTAAAATTTTCATTCTAGTGTCATTCGTTTGGGAGAAACATGCAAAGGTACAATACAGCTTTTCCTTGCCGATATCTCTCTTTTGCAAAGAGATAGGCATTGGAAAATTCAGGGCTATAACGTGTAGACGAAGCACTAACAGGAGGATTTAAAATTTTCATTCTAGTGTCCTTCGTTTGGGAGAAAAATGCAAAGGTACAATACAGCTTTTCCTTGCCGATATCTCTCTTTTGCATAGAGATAGGCATTGGAAAATTCAGGGCTATAACGTGTAGATGAAGCACTAACATGAGGCTTTCAAATTTTCATTCTAGTGTCCTTCGTTTGGGAGAAAAATGCAAAGGTACAATGCAGCTTTTCCTTGCCGATATCTCTCTTTTGCAAAGAGATAGGCATTGGAAAATTCAGGGCTATAACGTGTAGACGAAGCACTAACAGGAGGCTTTAAAATTTTCATTCTAGTGTCCTTCGTTTGGGAGAAAAATGCAAAGGTACAATGCAGCTTTTCCTTGCCGATATCTCTCTTTTGCAAAGAGATAGGCATTGGAAAATTCAGGGCTATAACGTGTAGATGAAGCACTAACAGGAGGCTTTAAAATTTTCATTCTAGTGTCTTTCGTTTGGGAGAAAATTGCAAAGGTACAATACAGCTTTTCCTTGCCGATATCTCTCTTTTGCAAAGAGATAGGCATTGGAAAATTCAGGGCTATAACGTGTAGATGAAGCACTAACAGGAGGCTTTAAAATTTTCATTCTAGTGTCTTTCGTTTGGGAGAAAAATGCAAAGGTACAATACAGCTTTTCCTTGCCGATATCTCTCTTTTGCAAAGAGATAGGCATTGGAAAATTCAGGGCTATAACGTGTAGATGAAGCACTAACAGGAGGCTTTAAAATTTTCATTCTAGTGTCCTTCGTTTGGGAGAAAAATGCAAAGGTACAATATAGCTTTTCCTTGCCGATATCTCTCTTTTGCAAAGAGATAGGCATTAGAAAATTCAGGGCTATAACGTGTAGATGAAGCACTAACAGGAGGCTTTAAAATTTTCATTCTAGTGTCCTTCGTTTGGGAGAAAAATGCAAGGTACAATGCAGCTTTTCCTTGCCGATATCTCTCTTTTGCAAAGAGATAGGCATTGGAAAATTCAGGGCTATAACGTGTAGATGAAGCACTAACAGGAGGCTTTAAAATTTTCATTCTAGTGTCTTTCGTTTGGGAGAAAAATGCAAAGGTACAATACAGCTTTTCCTTGCCGATATCTCTCTTTTGCAAAGAGATAGGCATTGGAAAATTCAGGGCTATAACGTGTAGATGAAGCACTAACAGGAGGCTTTAAAATTTTCATTCTAGTGTCCTTCGTTTGGGAGAAAAATGCAAAGGTACAATATAGCTTTTCCTTGCCGATATCTCTCTTTTGCAAAGAGATAGGCATTGGAAAATTCAGGGCTATAACGTGTAGATGAAGCACTAACAGGAGGCTTTAAAATTTTAATTCTAGTGTCCTTCGTTTGGGAGAAAAATGCAAAGGTACAATATAGCTTTTCCTTGCCGATATCTCTCTTTTGCAAAGAGATAGGCATTAGAAAATTCAGGGCTATAACGTGTAGATGAAGCACTAACAGGAGGCTTTAAAATTTTCATTCTAGTGTCCTTCGTTTGGGAGAAAAATGCAAAGGTACAATGCAGCTTTTCCTTGCCGATATCTCTCTTTTGCAAAGAGATAGGCATTGGAAAATTCAGGGCTATAACGTGTAGATGAAGCACTAACAGGAGGCTTTAAAATTTTCATTCTAGTGTCTTTCGTTTGGGAGAAAAATGCAAAGGTACAATACAGCTTTTCCTTGCCGATATCTCTCTTTTGCAAAGAGATAGGCATTGGAAAATTCAGGGCTATAACGTGTAGATGAAGCACTAACAGGAGGCTTTAAAATTTTCATTCTAGTGTCTTTCGTTTGGGAGAAAAATGCAAAGGTACAATACAGCTTTTCCTTGCCGATATCTCTCTTTTGCAAAGAGATAGGCATTGGAAAATTCAGGGCTATAACGTGTAGATGAAGCACTAACAGGAGGCTTTAAAATTTTCATTCTAGTGTCCTTCGTTTGGGAGAAAAATGCAAAGGTACAATATAGCTTTTCCTTGCCGATATCTCTCTTTTGCAAAGAGATAGGCATTGGAAAATTCAGGGCTATAACGTGTAGATGAAGCACTAACAGGAGGCTTTAAAATTTTAATTCTAGTGTCCTTCGTTTGGGAGAAAAATGCAAAGGTACAATATAGCTTTTCCTTGCCGATATCTCTCTTTTGCAAAGAGATAGGCATTAGAAAATTCAGGGCTATAACGTGTAGATGAAGCACTAACAGGAGGCTTTAAAATTTTCATTCTAGTGTCTTTCGTTTGGGAGAAAAATGCAAAGGTACAATACAGCTTTTCCTTGCCGATATCTCTCTTTTGCAAAGAGATAGGCATTGGAAAATTCAGGGCTATAACGTGTAGACGAAGCACTAACAGGAGGCTTTAAAATTTTCATTCTAGTGTCCTTCGTTTGGGAGAAAAATGCAAAGGTACAATGCAGCTTTTCCTTGCCGATATCTCTCTTTTGCAAAGAGATAGGCATTGGAAAATTCAGGGCTATAACGTGTAAATGAAGCACTAACAGGAGGCTTTAAAATTTTCATTCTAGTGTCTTTCGTTTGGGAGAAAAATGCAAAGGTACAATACAGCTTTTCCTTGCCGATATCTCTCTTTTGCAAAGAGATAGGCATTGGAAAATTCAGGGCTATAACGTGTAGATGAAGCACTAACAGGAGGCTTTAAAATTTTAATTCTAGTGTCCTTCGTTTGGGAGAAAAATGCAAAGGTACAATATAGCTTTTCCTTGCCGATATCTCTCTTTTGCAAAGAGATAGGCATTAGAAAATTCAGGGCTATAACGTGTAGATGAAGCACTAACAGGAGGCTTTAAAATTTTCATTCTAGTGTCCTTCGTTTGGGAGAAAAATGCAAGGTACAATGCAGCTTTTCCTTGCCGATATCTCTCTTTTGCAAAGAGATAGGCATTGGAAAATTCAGGGCTATAACGTGTAGATGAAGCACTAACAGGAGGCTTTAAAATTTTCATTCTACTGTCTTTCGTTTGGGAGAAAAATGCAAAGGTACAATACAGCTTTTCCTTGCCGATATCTCTCTTTTGCAAAGAGATAGGCATTGGAAAATTCAGGGCTATAACGTGTAGATGAAGCACTAACAGGAGGCTTTAAAATTTTCATTCTAGTGTCCTTCGTTTGGGAGAAAAATGCAAAGGTACAATATAGCTTTTCCTTGCCGATATCTCTCTTTTGCAAAGAGATAGGCATTGGAAAATTCAGGGCTATAACGTGTAGATGAAGCACTAACAGGAGGCTTTAAAATTTTCATTCTAGTGTCCTTCGTTTGGGAGAAAAATGCAAAGGTTCAATACAGCTTTTCCTTGCCGATATCTCTCTTTTGCAAAGAGATAGGCATTGGAAAATTCAGGGCTATAACGTGTAGATGAAGCACTAACAGGAGGCTTTAAAATTTTCATTCTAGTGTCCTTCGTTTGGGAGAAAAATGCAAAGGTACAATGCAGCTTTTCCTTGCCGATATCTCTCTTTTGCAAAGAGATAGGCATTGGAAAATTCAGGGCTATAACGTGTAAATGAAGCACTAACAGGAGGCTTTAAAATTTTCATTCTAGTGTCTTTCGTTTGGGAGAAAAATGCAAAGGTACAATACAGCTTTTCCTTGCCGATATCTCTCTTTTGCATAGAGATAGGCATTGGAAAATTCAGGGCTATAACGTGTAGATGAAGCACTAACAGGAGGCTTTAAAATTTTCATTCTAGTGTCCTTCGTTTGGGAGAAAAATGCAAAGGTTCAATACAGCTTTTCCTTGCCGATATCTCTCTTTTGCAAAGAGATAGGCATTGGAAAATTCAGGGCTATAACGTGTAGACGAAGCACTAACAGGAGGCTTTAAAATTTTCATTCTAGTGTCCTTCGTTTGGGAGAAAAATGCAAAGGTACAATGCAGCTTTTCCTTGCCGATATCTCTCTTTTGCAAAGAGATAGGCATTGGAAAATTCAGGGCTATAACGTGTAAATGAAGCACTAACAGGAGGCTTTAAAATTTTCATTCTAGTGTCTTTCGTTTGGGAGAAAAATGCAAAGGTACAATACAGCTTTTCCTTGCCGATATCTCTCTTTTGCAAAGAGATAGGCATTGGAAAATTAATGCTATAACGTGTAGATGAAGCACTAACAGGAGGCTTTAAAATTTTCATTCTAGTGTCATTCGTTTGGGAGAAACATGCAAAGGTACAATACAGCTTTTCCTTGCCGATATCTCTCTTTTGCAAAGAGATAGGCATTGGAAAATTCAGGGCTATAACGTGTAGACGAAGCACTAACAGGAGGCTTTAAAATTTTCATTCTAGTGTCCTTCGTTTGGGAGAAAAATGCAAAGGTACAATACAGCTTTTCCTTGCCGATATCTCTCTTTTGCATAGAGATAGGCATTGGAAAATTCAGGGCTATAACGTGTAGATGAAGCACTAACATGAGGCTTTCAAATTTTCATTCTAGTGTCCTTCGTTTGGGAGAAAAATGCAAAGGTACAATGCAGCTTTTCCTTGCCGATATCTCTCTTTTGCAAAGAGATAGGCATTGGAAAATTCAGGGCTATAACGTGTAGACGAAGCACTAACAGGAGGCTTTAAAATTTTCATTCTAGTGTCCTTCGTTTGGGAGAAAAATGCAAAGGTACAATGCAGCTTTTCCTTGCCGATATCTCTCTTTTGCAAAGAGATAGGCATTGGAAAATTCAGGGCTATAACGTGTAGATGAAGCACTAACAGGAGGCTTTAAAATTTTCATTCTAGTGTCTTTCGTTTGGGAGAAAATTGCAAAGGTACAATACAGCTTTTCCTTGCCGATATCTCTCTTTTGCAAAGAGATAGGCATTGGAAAATTCAGGGCTATAACGTGTAGATGAAGCACTAACAGGAGGCTTTAAAATTTTCATTCTAGTGTCTTTCGTTTGGGAGAAAAATGCAAAGGTACAATACAGCTTTTCCTTGCCGATATCTCTCTTTTGCAAAGAGATAGGCATTGGAAAATTCAGGGCTATAACGTGTAGATGAAGCACTAACAGGAGGCTTTAAAATTTTAATTCTAGTGTCCTTCGTTTGGGAGAAAAATGCAAAGGTACAATATAGCTTTTCCTTGCCGATATCTCTCTTTTGCAAAGAGATAGGCATTAGAAAAATCAGGGCTATAACGTGTAGATGAAGCACTAACAGGAGGCTTTAAAATTTTCATTCTAGTGTCCTTCGTTTGGGAGAAAAATGCAAGGTACAATGCAGCTTTTCCTTGCCGATATCTCTCTTTTGCAAAGAGATAGGCATTGGAAAATTCAGGGCTATAACGTGTAGATGAAGCACTAACAGGAGGCTTTAAAATTTTCATTCTAGTGTCTTTCGTTTGGGAGAAAAATGCAAAGGTACAATACAGCTTTTCCTTGCCGATATCTCTCTTTTGCAAAGAGATAGGCATTGGAAAATTCAGGGCTATAACGTGTAGATGAAGCACTAACAGGAGGCTTTAAAATTTTCATTCTAGTGTCCTTCGTTTGGGAGAAAAATGCAAAGGTACAATATAGCTTTTCCTTGCCGATATCTCTCTTTTGCAAAGAGATAGGCATTGGAAAATTCAGGGCTATAACGTGTAGATGAAGCACTAACAGGAGGCTTTAAAATTTTAATTCTAGTGTCCTTCGTTTGGGAGAAAAATGCAAAGGTACAATATAGCTTTTCCTTGCCGATATCTCTCTTTTGCAAAGAGATAGGCATTAGAAAATTCAGGGCTATAACGTGTAGATGAAGCACTAACAGGAGGCTTTAAAATTTTCATTCTAGTGTCCTTCGTTTGGGAGAAAAATGCAAAGGTACAATGCAGCTTTTCCTTGCCGATATCTCTCTTTTGCAAAGAGATAGGCATTGGAAAATTCAGGGCTATAACGTGTAGATGAAGCACTAACAGGAGGCTTTAAAATTTTCATTCTAGTGTCTTTCGTTTGGGAGAAAAATGCAAAGGTACAATACAGCTTTTCCTTGCCGATATCTCTCTTTTGCAAAGAGATAGGCATTGGAAAATTCAGGGCTATAACGTGTAGATGAAGCACTAACAGGAGGCTTTAAAATTTTCATTCTAGTGTCTTTCGTTTGGGAGAAAAATGCAAAGGTACAATACAGCTTTTCCTTGCCGATATCTCTCTTTTGCAAAGAGATAGGCATTGGAAAATTCAGGGCTATAACGTGTAGATGAAGCACTAACAGGAGGCTTTAAAATTTTCATTCTAGTGTCCTTCGTTTGGGAGAAAAATGCAAAGGTACAATATAGCTTTTCCTTGCCGATATCTCTCTTTTGCAAAGAGATAGGCATTGGAAAATTCAGGGCTATAACGTGTAGATGAAGCACTAACAGGAGGCTTTAAAATTTTAATTCTAGTGTCCTTCGTTTGGGAGAAAAATGCAAAGGTACAATATAGCTTTTCCTTGCCGATATCTCTCTTTTGCAAAGAGATAGGCATTAGAAAATTCAGGGCTATAACGTGTAGATGAAGCACTAACAGGAGGCTTTAAAATTTTCATTCTAGTGTCCTTCGTTTGGGAGAAAAATGCAAAGGTACAATGCAGCTTTTCCTTGCCGATATCTCTCTTTTGCAAAGAGATAGGCATTGGAAAATTCAGGGCTATAACGTGTAGATGAAGCACTAACAGGAGGCTTTAAAATTTTCATTCTAGTGTCTTTCGTTTGGGAGAAAAATGCAAAGGTACAATACAGCTTTTCCTTGCCGATATCTCTCTTTTGCAAAGAGATAGGCATTGGAAAATTCAGGGCTATAACGTGTAGATGAAGCACTAACAGGAGGCTTTAAAATTTTCATTCTAGTGTCTTTCGTTTGGGAGAAAAATGCAAAGGTACAATACAGCTTTTCCTTGCCGATATCTCTCTTTTGCAAAGAGATAGGCATTGGAAAATTCAGGGCTATAACGTGTAGATGAAGCACTAACAGGAGGCTTTAAAATTTTCATTCTAGTGTCCTTCGTTTGGGAGAAAAATGCAAAGGTTCAATACAGCTTTTCCTTGCCGATATCTCTCTTTTGCAAAGAGATAGGCATTGGAAAATTCAGGGCTATAACGTGTAGATGAAGCACTAACAGGAGGCTTTAAAATTTTCATTCTAGTGTCCTTCGTTTGGGAGAAAAATGCAAAGGTACAATGCAGCTTTTCCTTGCCGATATCTCTCTTTTGCAAAGAGATAGGCATTGGAAAATTCAGGGCTATAACGTGTAAATGAAGCACTAACAGGAGGCTTTAAAATTTTCATTCTAGTGTCTTTCGTTTGGGAGAAAAATGCAAAGGTACAATACAGCTTTTCCTTGCCGATATCTCTCTTTTGCATAGAGATAGGCATTGGAAAATTCAGGGCTATAACGTGTAGATGAAGCACTAACAGGAGGCTTTAAAATTTTCATTCTAGTGTCCTTCGTTTGGGAGAAAAATGCAAAGGTTCAATACAGCTTTTCCTTGCCGATATCTCTCTTTTGCAAAGAGATAGGCATTGGAAAATTCAGGGCTATAACGTGTAGACGAAGCACTAACAGGAGGCTTTAAAATTTTCATTCTAGTGTCCTTCGTTTGGGAGAAAAATGCAAAGGTACAATGCAGCTTTTCCTTGCCGATATCTCTCTTTTGCAAAGAGATAGGCATTGGAAAATTCAGGGCTATAACGTGTAAATGAAGCACTAACAGGAGGCTTTAAAATTTTCATTCTAGTGTCTTTCGTTTGGGAGAAAAATGCAAAGGTACAATACAGCTTTTCCTTGCCGATATCTCTCTTTTGCAAAGAGATAGGCATTGGAAAATTAATGCTATAACGTGTAGATGAAGCACTAACAGGAGGCTTTAAAATTTTCATTCTAGTGTCCTTCGTTTGGGAGAAACATGCAAAGGTACAATACAGCTTTTCCTTGCCGATATCTCTCTTTTGCAAAGAGATAGGCATTGGAAAATTCAGGGCTATAACGTGTAGACGAAGCACTAACAGGAGGCTTTAAAATTTTCATTCTAGTGTCCTTCGTTTGGGAGAAAAATGCAAAGGTACAATACAGCTTTTCCTTGCCGATATCTCTCTTTTGCAAAGAGATAGGCATTGGAAAATTCAGGGCTATAACGTGTAGACGAAGCACTAACAGGAGGCTTTAAAATTTTCATTCTAGTGTCCTTCGTTTGGGAGAAAAATGCAAAGGTACAATGCAGCTTTTCCTTGCCGATATCTCTCTTTTGCAAAGTGATAGGCATTGGAAAATTCAGGGCTATAACGTGTAGATGAAGCACTAACATGAGGCTTTCAAATTTTCATTCTAGTGTCCTTCGTTTGGGAGAAAAATGCAAAGGTACAATGCAGCTTTTCCTTGCCGATATCTCTCTTTTGCAAAGAGATAGGCATTGGAAAATTCAGGGCTATAACGTGTAGACGAAGCACTAACAGGAGGCTTTAAAATTTTCATTCTAGTGTCCTTCGTTTGGGAGAAAAATGCAAAGGTTCAATACAGCTTTTCTTTGCCAATATCTCTCTTTTGCAAAGAGATAGGCATTGGAAAATTCAGGGCTATACCGTGTAGATGAAGCACTAACAGGAGGCTTTAAAATTTTCATTCTAGTGTCCTTCGTTTGGGAGAAAAATGCACAGGTACAATGCAGCTTTTCCTTGCCAATATCTCTCTTTTGCAAAGAGATAGGCATTGGAAAATTCAGGGCTATAACGTGTAGATGAAGCACTAACAGGAGGCATTAAAATTTTCATTCTAGTGTCCTTCGTTTGGGAGAAAAATGCCAAGGTACAATGCAGCTTTTCCTTGCCGATATCTCTCTTTTGCAAAGAGATAGGCATTGGAAAATTCAGGGCTATAACGTGTAGATGAAGCACTAACAGGAGGCTTTAACATTTTCATTCTAGTGTCCTTCGTTTGGGAGAAAAATGCCAAGGTACAATATAGCTTTTCCTTGCCGATATCTCTCTTTTGCAAAGATATAGGCATTGGAAAATTCAGGGCTATAACGTGTAGATGAAGCACTAACAGGAGGCTTTAAAATTTTAATTCTAGTGTCCTTCGTTTGGGAGAAAAATGCAAAGGTACAATATAGCTTTTCCTTGCCGATATCTCTCTTTTGCAAAGAGATAGGCATTAGAAAATTCAGGGCTATAACGTGTAGATGAAGCACTAACAGGAGGCTTTAAAATTTTCATTCTAGTGTCTTTCGTTTGGGAGAAAAATGCAAAGGTACAATGCAGCTTTTCCTTGCCGATATCTCTCTTTTGCAAAGAGATAGGCATTGGAAAATTCAGGGCTATAACGTGTAGATGAAGCACTAACAGGAGGCTTTAAAATTTTCATTCTAGTGTCTTTCGTTTGGGAGAAAAATGCAAAGGTACAATGCAGCTTTTCCTTGCCGATATCTCTCTTTTGCAAAGAGATAGGCATTGGAAAATTCAGGGCTATAACGTGTAGATGAAGCACTAACAGGAGGCTTTAAAATTTTCATTCTAGTGTCTTTCGTTTGGGAGAAAATTGCAAAGGTACAATACAGCTTTTCCTTGCCGATATCTCTCTTTTGCAAAGAGATAGGCATTGGAAAATTCAGGGCTATAACGTGTAGATGAAGCACTAACAGGAGGCTTTAAAATTTTCATTCTAGTGTCTTTCGTTTGGGAGAAAAATGCAAAGGTACAATACAGCTTTTCCTTGCCGATATCTCTCTTTTGCAAAGAGATAGGCATTGGAAAATTCAGGGCTATAACGTGTAGATGAAGCACTAACAGGAGGCTTTAAAATTTTCATTCTAGTGTCCTTCGTTTGGGAGAAAAATGCAAAGGTACAATGCAGCTTTTCCTTGCCGATATCTCTCTTTTGCAAAGAGATAGGCATTGGAAAATTCAGGGCTATAACGTGTAGACGAAGCACTAACAGGAGGCTTTAAAATTTTCATTCTAGTGTCCTTCGTTTGTGAGAAAAATGCAAAGGTTCAATACAGCTTTTCTTTGCCAATATCTCTCTTTTGCAAAGAGATAGGCATTGGAAAATTCAGGGCTATACCGTGTAGATGAAGCACTAACAGGAGGCTTTAAAATTTTCATTCTAGTGTCCTTCGTTTGGGAGAAAAATGCACAGGTACAATGCAGCTTTTCCTTGCCGATATCTCTCTTTTGCAAAGAGATAGGCATTGGAAAATTCAGGGCTATAACGTGTAGATGAAGCACTAACAGGAGGCTTTAAAATTTTCATTCTAGTGTCCTTCGTTTGGGAGAAAAATGCCAAGGTACAATGCAGCTTTTCCTTGCCGATATCTCTCTTTTGCAAAGAGATAGGCATTGGAAAATTCAGGGCTATAACGTGTAGATGAAGCACTAACAGGAGGCTTTAACATTTTCATTCTAGTGTCCTTCGTTTGGGAGAAAAATGCAAAGGTACAATATAGCTTTTCCTTGCCGATATCTCTCTTTTGCAAAGAGATAGGCATTAGAAAATTCAGGGCTATAACGTGTAGATGAAGCACTAACAGGAGGCTTTAAAATTTTCATTCTAGTGTCTTTCGTTTGGGAGAAAAATGCAAAGGTACAATGCAGCTTTTCCTTGCCGATATCTCTCTTTTGCAAAGAGATAGGCATTGGAAAATTCAGGGCTATAACGTGTAGATGAAGCACTAACAGGAGGCTTTAAAATTTTCATTCTAGTGTCTTTCGTTTGGGAGAAAAATGCAAAGGTACAATGCAGCTTTTCCTTGCCGATATCTCTCTTTTGCAATGAGATAGGCATTGGAAAATTCAGGGCTATAACGTGTAGATGAAGCACTAACAGGAGGCTTTAACATTTTCATTCTAGTGTCCTTCGTTTGGGAGAAACATGCAAAGGTACAATACAGCTTTTCCTTGCCGATATCTCTCTTTTGCAAAGAGATAGGCATTGGAAAATTCAGGGCTATAACGTGTAGACGAAGCACTAACAGGAGGCTTTAAAATTTTCATTCTAGTGTCCTTCGTTTGGGAGAAAAATGCAAAGGTACAATACAGCTTTTCCTTGCCGATATCTCTCTTTTGCAAAGAGATAGGCATTGGAAAATTCAGGGCTATAACGTGTAGACGAAGCACTAACAGGAGGCTTTAAAATTTTCATTCTAGTGTCCTTCGTTTGGGAGAAAAATGCAAAGGTACAATGCAGCTTTTCCTTGCCGATATCTCTCTTTTGCAAAGTGATAGGCATTGGAAAATTCAGGGCTATAACGTGTAGATGAAGCACTAACATGAGGCTTTCAAATTTTCATTCTAGTGTCCTTCGTTTGGGAGAAAAATGCAAAGGTACAATGCAGCTTTTCCTTGCCGATATCTCTCTTTTGCAAAGAGATAGGCATTGGAAAATTCAGGGCTATAACGTGTAGACGAAGCACTAACAGGAGGCTTTAAAATTTTCATTCTAGTGTCCTTCGTTTGGGAGAAAAATGCAAAGGTTCAATACAGCTTTTCTTTGCCAATATCTCTCTTTGCAAAGAGATAGGCATTGGAAAATTCAGGGCTATACCGTGTAGATGAAGCACTAACATGAGGCTTTAAAATTTTCATTCTAGTGTCCTTCGTTTGGGAGAAAAATGCACAGGTACAATGCAGCTTTTCCTTGCCGATATCTCTCTTTTGCAAAGAGATAGGCATTGGAAAATTCAGGGCTATAACGTGTAGATGAAGCACTAACAGGAGGCTTTAAAATTTTCATTCTAGTGTCTTTCGTTTGGGAGAAAAATGCAAAGGTACAAAACAGCTTTTCCTTGCCGATATCTCTCTTTTGCAAAGAGATAGGCATTGGAAAATTCAGGGCTATAACGTGTAGATGAAGCACTAACAGGAGGCTTTAAAATTTTCATTCTAGTGTCCTTCGTTTGGGAGAAAAATGCAAAGGTACAATGCAGCTTTTCCTTGCCGATATCTCTCTTTTGCAAAGTGATAGGCATTGGAAAATTCAGGGCTATAACGTGTAGATGAAGCACTAACATGAGGCTTTCAAATTTTCATTCTAGTGTCCTTCGTTTGGGAGAAAAATGCAAAGGTACAATGCAGCTTTTCCTTGCCGATATCTCTCTTTTGCAAAGAGATAGGCATTGGAAAATTCAGGGCTATAACGTGTAGACGAAGCACTGACAGAAGGCTTTAAAATTTTCATTCTAGTGTCCTTCGTTTGGGAGAAAAATGCAAAGGTTCAATACAGCTTTTCTTTGCCAATATCTCTCTTTTGCAAAGAGATAGGCATTGGAAAATTCAGGGCTATTCCGTGTAGATGAAGCACTAACAGGAGGCTTTAAAATTTTCATTCTAGTGTCCTTCGTTTGGGAGAAAAATGCACAGGTACAATGCAGCTTTTCCTTGCCGATATCTCTCTTTTGCAAAGAGATAGGCATTGGAAAATTCAGGGCTATAACGTGTAGATGAAGCACTAACAGGAGGCTTTAAAATTTTCATTCTAGTGTCCTTTGTTTGGGAGAAAAATGCAAAGGTACAATGCAGCTTTTCCTTGCCGATATCTCTCTTTTGCAAAGAGATAGGCATTGGAAAATTCAGGGCTATAACGTGTAGATGAAGCACTAACAGGAGGCTTTAACATTTTCATTCTAGTGTCCTTCGTTTGGGAGAAAAATGCCAAGGTACAATATAGCTTTTCCTTGCCGATATCTCTCTTTTGCAAAGAGATAGGCATTGGAAAATTCAGGGCTATAACGTGTAGATGAAGCACTAACAGGAGGCTTTAAAATTTTAATTCTAGTGTCCTTCATTTGGGAGAAACATGCAAAGGTACAATACAGCTTTTCCTTGCCGATATCTCTCTTTTGCAAAGAGATAGGCATTGGAAAATTCAGGGCTATAACGTGTAGACGAAGCACTAACAGGAGGCTTTAAAATTTTCATTCTAGTGTCCTTCGTTTGGGAGAAAAATGCAAAGGTACAATACAGCTTTTCCTTGCCGATATCTCTCTTTTGCAAAGAGATAGGCATTGGAAAATTCAGGGCTATAACGTGTAGACGAAGCACTAACAGGAGGCTTTAAAATTTTCATTCTAGTGTCCTTCGTTTGGGAGAAAAATGCAAAGGTACAATGCAGCTTTTCCTTGCCGATATCTCTCTTTTGCAAAGTGATAGGCATTGGAAAATTCAGGGCTATAACGTGTAGATGAAGCACTAACATGAGGCTTTCAAATTTTCATTCTAGTGTCCTTCGTTTGGGAGAAAAATGCAAAGGTACAATGCAGCTTTTCCTTGCCGATATCTCTCTTTTGCAAAGAGATAGGCATTGGAAAATTCAGGGCTATAACGTGTAGATGAAGCACTAACAGGAGGCTTTAACATTTTCATTCTAGTGTCCTTCGTTTGGGAGAAAAATGCAAAGGTACAATATAGCTTTTCCTTGCCGATATCTCTCTTTTGCAAAGAGATAGGCATTAGAAAATTCAGGGCTATAACGTGTAGATGAAGCACTAACAGGAGGCTTTAAAATTTTCATTCTAGTGTCTTTCGTTTGGGAGAAAAATGCAAAGGTACAATGCAGCTTTTCCTTGCCGATATCTCTCTTTTGCAAAGAGATAGGCATTGGAAAATTCAGGGCTATAACGTGTAGATGAAGCACTAACAGGAGGCTTTAAAATTTTCATTCTAGTGTCTTTCGTTTGGGAGAAAAATGCAAAGGTACAATGCAGCTTTTCCTTGCCGATATCTCTCTTTTGCAATGAGATAGGCATTGGAAAATTCAGGGCTATAACGTGTAGATGAAGCACTAACAGGAGGCTTTAACATTTTCATTCTAGTGTCCTTCGTTTGGGAGAAACATGCAAAGGTACAATACAGCTTTTCCTTGCCGATATCTCTCTTTTGCAAAGAGATAGGCATTGGAAAATTCAGGGCTATAACGTGTAGACGAAGCACTAACAGGAGGCTTTAAAATTTTCATTCTAGTGTCCTTCGTTTGGGAGAAAAATGCAAAGGTACAATACAGCTTTTCCTTGCCGATATCTCTCTTTTGCAAAGAGATAGGCATTGGAAAATTCAGGGCTATAACGTGTAGACGAAGCACTAACAGGAGGCTTTAAAATTTTCATTCTAGTGTCCTTCGTTTGGGAGAAAAATGCAAAGGTACAATGCAGCTTTTCCTTGCCGATATCTCTCTTTTGCAAAGTGATAGGCATTGGAAAATTCAGGGCTATAACGTGTAGATGAAGCACTAACATGAGGCTTTCAAATTTTCATTCTAGTGTCCTTCGTTTGGGAGAAAAATGCAAAGGTACAATGCAGCTTTTCCTTGCCGATATCTCTCTTTTGCAAAGAGATAGGCATTGGAAAATTCAGGGCTATAACGTGTAGACGAAGCACTAACAGGAGGCTTTAAAATTTTCATTCTAGTGTCCTTCGTTTGGGAGAAAAATGCAAAGGTTCAATACAGCTTTTCTTTGCCAATATCTCTCTTTGCAAAGAGATAGGCATTGGAAAATTCAGGGCTATACCGTGTAGATGAAGCACTAACATGAGGCTTTAAAATTTTCATTCTAGTGTCCTTCGTTTGGGAGAAAAATGCACAGGTACAATGCAGCTTTTCCTTGCCGATATCTCTCTTTTGCAAAGAGATAGGCATTGGAAAATTCAGGGCTATAACGTGTAGATGAAGCACTAACAGGAGGCTTTAAAATTTTCATTCTAGTGTCTTTCGTTTGGGAGAAAAATGCAAAGGTACAAAACAGCTTTTCCTTGCCGATATCTCTCTTTTGCAAAGAGATAGGCATTGGAAAATTCAGGGCTATAACGTGTAGATGAAGCACTAACAGGAGGCTTTAAAATTTTCATTCTAGTGTCCTTCGTTTGGGAGAAAAATGCAAAGGTACAATGCAGCTTTTCCTTGCCGATATCTCTCTTTTGCAAAGTGATAGGCATTGGAAAATTCAGGGCTATAACGTGTAGATGAAGCACTAACATGAGGCTTTCAAATTTTCATTCTAGTGTCCTTCGTTTGGGAGAAAAATGCAAAGGTACAATGCAGCTTTTCCTTGCCGATATCTCTCTTTTGCAAAGAGATAGGCATTGGAAAATTCAGGGCTATAACGTGTAGACGAAGCACTAACAGAAGGCTTTAAAATTTTAATTCTAGTGTCCTTCGTTTGGGAGAAAAATGCAAAGGTTCAATACAGCTTTTCTTTGCCAATATCTCTCTTTTGCAAAGAGATAGGCATTGGAAAATTCAGGGCTATTCCGTGTAGATGAAGCACTAACAGGAGGCTTTAAAATTTTCATTCTAGTGTCCTTCGTTTGGGAGAAAAATGCACAGGTACAATGCAGCTTTTCCTTGCCGATATCTCTCTTTTGCAAAGAGATAGGCATTGGAAAATTCAGGGCTATAACGTGTAGATGAAGCACTAACAGGAGGCTTTAAAATTTTCATTCTAGTGTCCTTTGTTTGGGAGAAAAATGCAAAGGTACAATGCAGCTTTTCCTTGCCGATATCTCTCTTTTGCAAAGAGATAGGCATTGGAAAATTCAGGGCTATAACGTGTAGATGAAGCACTAACAGGAGGCTTTAACATTTTCATTCTAGTGTCCTTCGTTTGGGAGAAAAATGCCAAGGTACAATATAGCTTTTCCTTGCCGATATCTCTCTTTTGCAAAGAGATAGGCATTGGAAAATTCAGGGCTATAACGTGTAGATGAAGCACTAACAGGAGGCTTTAAAATTTTAATTCTAGTGTCCTTCGTTTGGGAGAAAAATGCAAAGGTACAATATAGCTTTTCCTTGCCGATATCTCTCTTTTGCAAAGAGATAGGCATTAGAAAATTCAGGGCTATAACGTGTAGATGAAGCACTAACAGGAGGCTTTAAAATTTTCATTCTAGTGTCTTTCGTTTGGGAGAAAAATGCAAAGGTACAATGCAGCTTTTCCTTGCCGATATCTCTCTTTTGCAAAGAGATAGGCATTGGAAAATTCAGGGCTATAACGTGTAGATGAAGCACTAACAGGAGGCTTTAAAATTTTCATTCTAGTGTCTTTCGTTTGGGAGAAAAATGCAAAGGTACAATGCAGCTTTTCCTTGCCGATATCTCTCTTTTGCAAAGAGATAGGCATTGGAAAATTCAGGGCTATAACGTGTAGATGAAGCACTAACAGGAGGCTTTAAAATTTTCATTCTAGTGTCTTTCGTTTGGGAGAAAAATGCAAAGGTACAATACAGCTTTTCCTTGCCGATATCTCTCTTTTGCAAAGAGATAGGCATTGGAAAATTCAGGGCTATAACGTGTAGATGAAGCACTAACAGGAGGCTTTAAAATTTTCATTCTAGTGTCTTTCGTTTGGGAGAAAAATGCAAAGGTACAATACAGCTTTTCCTTGCCGATATCTCTCTTTTGCAAAGAGATAGGCATTGGAAAATTCAGGGCTATAACGTGTAGATGAAGCACTAACAGGAGGCTTTAAAATTTTCATTCTAGTGTCCTTCGTTTGGGAGAAAAATGCAAAGGTACAATGCAGCTTTTCCTTGCCGATATCTCTCTTTTGCAAAGAGATAGGCATTGGAAAATTCAGGGCTATAACGTGTAGATGAAGCACTAACAGGAGGCTTTAAAATTTTCATTCTAGTGTCCTTCGTTTGGGAGAAAAATGCAAAGGTACAATGCAGCTTTTCCTTGCCGATATCTCTCTTTTGCAAAGAGATAGGCATTGGAAAATTCAGGGCTATAACGTGTAGATGAAGCACTAACAGGAGGCTTTAACATTTTCATTCTAGTGTCCTTCGTTTGGGAGAAAAATGCCAAGGTACAATATAGCTTTTCCTTGCCGATATCTCTCTTTTGCAAAGAGATAGGCATTGGAAAATTCAGGGCTATAACGTGTAGATGAAGCACTAACAGGAGGCGTTAAAATTTTAATTCTAGTGTCCTTCGTTTGGGAGAAAAATGCAAAGGTACAATATAGCTTTTCCTTGCCGATATCTCTCTTTTGCAAAGAGATAGGAATTAGAAAATTCAGGGCTATAACGTGTAGATGAAGCACTAACAGGAGGCTTTAAAATTTTCATTCTAGTGTCTTTCGTTTGGGAGAAAAATGCAAAGGTACAATGCAGCTTTTCCTTGCCGATATCTCTCTTTTGCAATGAGATAGGCATTGGAAAATTCAGGGCTATAACGTGTAGATGAAGCACTAACAGGAGGCTTTAAAATTTTCATTCTAGTGTCCTTCGTTTGGGAGAAACATGCAAAGGTACAATACAGCTTTTCCTTGCCGATATCTCTCTTTTGCAAAGAGATAGGCATTGGAAAATGCAGGGCTATAACATGTAGACGAAGCACTAACAGGAGGCTTTAAAATTTTCATTCTAGTGTCCTTCGTTTGGGAGAAAAATGCAAAGGTACAATACAGCTTTTCCTTGCCGATATCTCTCTTTTGCAAAGAGATAGGCATTGGAAAATTCAGGGCTATAACGTGTAGACGAAGCACTAACAGGAGGCTTTAAAATTTTCATTCTAGTGTCCTTCGTTTGGGAGAAAAATGCAAAGGTACAATGCAGCTTTTCCTTGCCGATATCTCTCTTTTGCAAAGTGATAGGCATTGGAAAATTCAGGGCTATAACGTGTAGATGAAGCACTAACATGAGGCTTTCAAATTTTCATTCTAGTGTCCTTCGTTTGGGAGAAAAATGCAAAGGTACAATGCAGCTTTTCCTTGCCGATATCTCTCTTTTGCAAAGAGATAGGCATTGGAAAATTCAGGGCTATAACGTGTAGACGAAGCACTAACAGGAGGCTTTAAAATTTTCATTCTAGTGTCCTTCGTTTGGGAGAAAAATGCAAAGGTTCAATACAGCTTTTCTTTGCCAATATCTCTCTTTTGCAAAGAGATAGGCATTGGAAAATTCAGGGCTATACCGTGTAGATGAAGCACTAACAGGAGGCTTTAAAATTTTCATTCTAGTGTCCTTCGTTTGGGAGAAAAATGCACAGGTACAATGCAGCTTTTCCTTGCCGATATCTCTCTTTTGCAAAGAGATAGGCATTGGAAAATTCAGGGCTATAACGTGTAGATGAAGCACTAACAGGAGGCTTTAAAATTTTCATTCTAGTGTCCTTCGTTTGGGAGAAAAATGCCAAGGTACAATGCAGCTTTTCCTTGCCGATATCTCTCTTTTGCAAAGAGATAGGCATTGGAAAATTCAGGGCTATAACGTGTAGATGAAGCACTAACAGGAGGCTTTAACATTTTCATTCTAGTGTCCTTCGTTTGGGAGAAAAATGCCAAGGTACAATATAGCTTTTCCTTGCCGATATCTCTCTTTTGCAAAGAGATAGGCATTGGAAAATTCAGGGCTATAACGTGTAGATGAAGCACTAACAGGAGACTTTAAAATTTTAATTCTAGTGTCCTTCGTTTGGGAGAAAAATGCAAAGGTACAATATAGCTTTTCCTTGCCGATATCTCTTTTTTGCAAAGAGATAGGCATTAGAAAATTCAGGGCTATAACGTGTAGATGAAGCACTAACAGGAGGCTTTAAAATTTTCATTCTAGTGTCTTTCGTTTGGGAGAAAAATGCAAAGGTACAATGCAGCTTTTCCTTGCCGATATCTCTCTTTTGCAAAGAGATAGGCATTGGAAAATTCAGGGCTATAACGTGTAGATGAAGCACTAACAGGAGGCTTTAAAATTTTCATTCTAGTGTCTTTCGTTTGGGAGAAAAATGCAAAGGTACAATGCAGCTTTTCCTTGCCGATATCTCTCTTTTGCAAAGAGATAGGCATTGGAAAATTCAGGGCTATAACGTGTAGATGAAGCACTAACAGGAGGCTTTAAAATTTTCATTCTAGTGTCTTTCGTTTGGGAGAAAAATGCAAAGGTACAATACAGCTTTTCCTTGCCGATATCTCTCTTTTGCAAAGAGATAGGCATTGGAAAATTCAGGGCTATAACGTGTAGATGAAGCACTAACAGGAGGCTTTAAAATTTTCATTCTAGTGTCTTTCGTTTGGGAGAAAAATGCAAAGGTACAATACAGCTTTTCCTTGCCGATATCTCTCTTTTGCAAAGAGATAGGCATTGGAAAATTCAGGGCTATAACGTGTAGATGAAGCACTAACAGGAGGCTTTAAAATTTTCATTCTAGTGTCCTTCGTTTGGGAGAAAAATGCAAAGGTACAATGCAGCTTTTCCTTGCCGATATCTCTCTTTTGCAAAGAGATAGGCATTGGAAAATTCAGGGCTATAACGTGTAGATGAAGCACTAACAGGAGGCTTTAAAATTTTCATTCTAGTGTCCTTCGTTTGGGAGAAAAATGCAAAGGTACAATGCAGCTTTTCCTTGCCGATATCTCTCTTTTGCAAAGAGATAGGCATTGGAAAATTCAGGGCTATAACGTGTAGACGAAGCACTAACAGGAGGCTTTAAAATTTTCATTCTAGTGTCCTTCGTTTGGGAGAAAAATGCAAAGGTACAATACAGCTTTTCTTTGCCAATATCTCTCTTTTGCAAAGAGATAGGCATTGGAAAATTCAGGGCTATTCCGTGTAGATGAAGCACTAACAGGAGGCTTTAAAATTTTCATTCTAGTGTCCTTCGTTTGGGAGAAAAATGCACAGGTACAATGCAGCTTTTCCTTGCCGATATCTCTCTTTTGCAAAGAGATAGGCATTGGAAAATTCAGGGCTATAACGTGTAGATGAAGCACTAACAGGAGGCTTTAAAATTTTCATTCTAGTGTCCTTCGTTTGGGAGAAAAATGCCAAGGTACAATGCAGCTTTTCCTTGCCGATATCTCTCTTTTGCAAAGAGATAGGCATTGGAAAATTCAGGGCTATAACGTGTAGATGAAGCACTAACAGGAGGCTTTAACATTTTCATTCTAGTGTCCTTCGTTTGGGAGAAAAATGCCAAGGTACAATATAGCTTTTCCTTGCCGATATCTCTCTTTTGCAAAGAGATAGGCATTGGAAAATTCAGGGCTATAACGTGTAGATGAAGCACTAACAGGAGGCTTTAAAATTTTAATTCTAGTGTCCTTCGTTTGGGAGAAAAATGCAAAGGTACAATATAGCTTTTCCTTGCCGATATCTCTCTTTTGCAAAGAGATAGGCATTAGAAAATTCAGGGCTATAACGTGTAGATGAAGCACTAACAGGAGGCTTTAAAATTTTCATTCTAGTGTCTTTCGTTTGGGAGAAAAATGCAAAGGTACAATGCAGCTTTTCCTTGCCGATATCTCTCTTTTGCAAAGAGATAGGCATTGGAAAATTCAGGGCTATAACGTGTAGATGAAGCACTAACAGGAGGCTTTAAAATTTTCATTCTAGTGTCTTTCGTTTGGGAGAAAAATGCAAAGGTACAATGCAGCTTTTCCTTGCCGATATCTCTCTTTTGCAATGAGATAGGCATTGGAAAATTCAGGGCTATAACGTGTAGATGAAGCACTAACAGGAGGCTTTAAAATTTTCATTCTAGTGTCCTTCGTTTGGGAGAAACATGCAAAGGTACAATACAGCTTTTCCTTGCCGATATCTCTCTTTTGCAAAGAGATAGGCATTGGAAAATTCAGGGCTATAACGTGTAGACGAAGCACTAACAGGAGGCTTTAAAATTTTCATTCTAGTGTCCTTCGTTTGGGAGAAAAATGCAAAGGTACAATACAGCTTTTCCTTGCCGATATCTCTCTTTTGCAAAGAGATAGGCATTGGAAAATTCAGGGCTATAACGTGTAGATGAAGCACTAACAGGAGGCTTTAAAATTTTCATTCTAGTGTCTTTCGTTTGGGAGAAAAATGCAAAGGTACAATACAGCTTTTCCTTGCCGATATCTCTCTTTTGCAAAGAGATAGGCATTGGAAAATTCAGGGCTATAACGTGTAGATGAAGCACTAACAGGAGGCTTTAAAATTTTCATTCTCGTGTCCTTCGTTTGGGAGAAAAATGCAAAGGTTCAATACAGCTTTTCCTTGCCAATATCTCTCTTTTGCAAAGAGATAGGCATTGGAAAATTCAGGGCTATGCCGTGTAGATGATGGCCTAACAGGAGGCTTTAAATTTTTCTTTCTAGTGTCCTTCGTTTGGGAGAAAAATGCAAAGGTACATTGCAGCTTTTCCTTGCCGATATCTCTCTTTTGCAAAGAGATAGGCATTGGAAAATTCAGGGCTATAACGTGTAGATGAAGCACTAACAGGAGGCTTTAAAATTTTAATTCTAGTGTCCTTCGTTTGGGAGAAAAATGCAAAGGTACAATATAGCTTTTCCATGCCGATATCTCTCTTGTGCAAAGAGATAGGCATTAGAAAAATCAGGGCTATAACGTGTAGATGAAGCACTAACAGGAGGCTTTAAAATTTTCATTCTAGTGTCCTTCGTTTGGGAGAAAAATGCAAAGGTACAATGCAGCTTTTCCTTGCCGATATCTCTCTTTTGCAAAGAGATAGGCATTGGAAAATTCAGGGCTATAACGTGTAGATGAAGCACTAACAGGAGGCTTTAAAATTTTCATTCTAGTGTCTTTCGTTTGGGAGAAAAATGCAAAGGTACAATGCAGCTTTTCCTTGCCGATATCTCTCTTTTGCAAAGAGATAGGCATTGGAAAATTCAGGGCTATAACGTGTAGATGAAGCACTAAAAGGAGGCTTTAAAATTTTCATTCTAGTGTCTTTCGTTTGGGAGAAAAATGCAAAGGTACAATACAGCTTTTCCTTGCCGATATCTCTCTTTTGCAAAAAGATAGGCATTGGAAAATTCAGGGCTATAACGTGCAGATGAAGCACTAACAGGAGGCTTTAAAATTTTCATTCTTGTGTCTTTCGTTTGGGAGAAAAATGCAAAGGTACAAAACAGCTTTTCCTTGCCGATATCTCTCTTTTGCAAAGAGATAGGCATTGGAAAATTCAGGGCTATAACGTGTAGATGAAGCACTAACAGGAGGCTTTAAAATTTTCATTCTAGTGTCCTTCGTTTGGGAGAAAAATGCAAAGGTACAATGCAGCTTTTCCTTGCCGATATCTCTCTTTTGCAAAGAGATAGGCATTGGAAAATTCAGGGCTATACCGTGTAGATGAAGCACTAACAGGAGGCTTTAAAATTTTCATTCTAGTGTCCTTCGTTTGGGAGAAAAATGCCAAGGTACAATGCAGCTTTTCCTTGCCGATATCTCTCTTTTGCAAAGAGATAGGCATTGGAAAATTCAGGGCTATACCGTGTAGATGAAGCACTAACAGGAGGCTTTAAAATTTTCATTCTAGTGTCCTTCGTTTGGGAGAAAAATGCACAGGTACAATGCAGCTTTTCCTTGCCGATATCTCTCTTTTGCAAAGAGATAGGCATTGGAAAATTCAGGGCTATAACGTGTAGATGAAGCACTAACAGGAGGCTTTAAAATTTTCATTCTAGTGTCCTTCGTTTGGGAGAAAAATGCCAAGGTACAATGCAGCTTTTCCTTGCCGATATCTCTCTTTTGCAAAGAGATAGGCATTGGAAAATTCAGGGCTATAACGTGTAGATGAAGCACTAACAGGAGGCTTTAACATTTTCATTCTAGTGTCCTTCGTTTGGGAGAAAAATGCCAAGGTACAATATAGCTTTTCCTTGCCGATATCTCTCTTTTGCAAAGAGATAGGCATTGGAAAATTCAGGGCTATAACGTGTAGATGAAGCACTAACAGGAGGCTTTAAAATTTTAATTCTAGTGTCCTTCGTTTGGGAGAAAAATGCAAAGGTACAATATAGCTTTTCCTTGCCGATATCTCTCTTTTGCAAAGAGATAGGCATTAGAAAATTCAGGGCTATAACGTGTAGATGAAGCACTAACAGGAGGCTTTAAAATTTTCATTCTAGTGTCTTTCGTTTGGGAGAAAAATGCAAAGGTACAATGCAGCTTTTCCTTGCCGATATCTCTCTTTTGCAAAGAGATAGGCATTGGAAAATTCAGGGCTATAACGTGTAGATGAAGCACTAACAGGAGGCTTTAAAATTTTCATTCTAGTGTCTTTCGTTTGGGAGAAAAATGCAAAGGTACAATGCAGCTTTTCCTTGCCGATATCTCTCTTTTGCAATGAGATAGGCATTGGAAAATTCAGGGCTATAACGTGTAGATGAAGCACTAACAGGAGGCTTTAAAATTTTCATTCTAGTGTCTTACGTTTGGGAGAAAAATGCAAAGGTACAATACAGCATTTCCTTGCCGATATCTCTCTTTTGCAAAGAGATAGGCATTGGAAAATTCAGGGCTATAACGTGTAGATGAAGCACTAACAGGAGGCTTTAAAATTTTCATTCTAGTGTCTTTCGTTTGGGAGAAAAATGCAAAGGTACAATACAGCTTTTCCTTGCCGATATCTCTCTTTTGCAAAGAGATAGGCATTGGAAAATTCAGGGCTATAACGTGTAGATGAAGCACTAACAGGAGGCTTTAAAATTTTCATTCTAGTGTCCTTCGTTTGGGAGAAAAATGCAAAGGTACAATGCAGCTTTTCCTTGCCGATATCTCTCTTTTGCAAAGAGATAGGCATTGGAAAATTCAGGGCTATAACGTGTAGATGAAGCACTAACAGGAGGCTTTAAAATTGTCATTCTAGTGTCCTTCGTTTGGGAGAAAAATGCAAAGGTACAATGCAGCTTTTCCTTGCCGATATCTCTCTTTTGCAAAGAGATAGGCATTGGAAAATTCAGGGCTATAACGTGTAGATGAAGCACTAACAGGAGGCTTTAAAATTTTCATTCTAGTGTCTTTCGTTTGGGAGAAAAATGCAAAGGTACAATACAGCTTTTCCTTGCCGATATCTCTCTTTTGCAAAGAGATAGGCATTGGAAAATTCAGGGCTATAACGTGTAGATGAAGCACTAACAGGAGGCTTTAAAATTTTCATTCTTGTGTCCTTCGTTTGGGAGAAAAATGCAAAGGTTCAATACAGCTTTTCCTTGCCAATATCTCTCTTTTGCAAAGAGATAGGCATTGGAAAATTCAGGGCTATGCCGTGTAGATGATGGCCTAACAGGAGGCTTTAACATTTTCTTTCTAGTGTCCTTCGTTTGGGAGAAAAATGCAAAGGTACATTGCAGCTTTTCCTTGCCGATATCTCTCTTTTGCAAAGAGATAGGCATTGGAAAATTCAGGGCTATAACGTGTAGATGAATCACTAACAGGAGGCTTTAAAATTTTAATTCTAGTGTCCTTCGTTTGGGAGAAAAATGCAAAGGTACAATATAGCTTTTCCTTGCCGATATCTCTCTTGTGCAAAGAGATAGGCATTAGAAAAATCAGGGCTATAACGTGTAGATGAAGCACTAACAGGAGGCTTTAAAATTTTCATTCTAGTGTCCTTCGTTTGGGAGAAAAATGCAAAGGTACAATGCAGCTTTTCCTTGCCGATATCTCTCTTTTGCAAAGAGATAGGCATTGGAAAATTCAGGGCTATAACGTGTAGATGAAGCACTAACAGGAGGCTTTAAAATTTTCATTCTAGTGTCTTTCGTTTGGGAGAAAAATGCAAAGGTACAATGCAGCTTTTCCTTGCCGATATCTCTCTTTTGCAAAGAGATAGGCATTGGAAAATTCAGGGCTATAACGTGTAGATGAAGCACTAAAAGGAGGCTTTAAAATTTTCATTCTAGTGTCTTTCGTTTGGGAGAAAAATGCAAAGGTACAATACAGCTTTTCCTTGCCGATATCTCTCTTTTGCAAAGAGATAGGCATTGGAAAATTCAGGGCTATAACGTGTAGATGAAGCACTGACAGGAGGCTTTAAAATTTTCATTCTTGTGTCTTTCGTTTGGGAGAAAAATGCAAAGGTACAAAACAGCTTTTCCTTGCCGATATCTCTCTTTTGCAAAGAGATAGGCATTGGAAAATTCAGGGCTATAACGTGTAGATGAAGCACTAACAGGAGGCTTTAAAATTTTCATTCTAGTGTCCTTCGTTTGGGAGAAAAATGCAAAGGTACAATGCAGCTTTTCCTTGCCGATATCTCTCTTTTGCAAAGAGATAGGCATTGGAAAATTCAGGGCTATAACGTGTAGATGAAGCACTAACAGGAGGCTTTAAAATTTTCATTCTAGTGTCCTTCGTTTGGGAGAAAAATGCAAAGGTACAATGCAGCTTTTCCTTGCCGATATCTCTCTTTTGCAAAGAGATAGGCATTGGAAAATTCAGGGCTATAACGTGTAGATGAAGCACTAACAGGAGGCTTTAAAATTTTCATTCTAGTGTCCTTCGTTTGGGAGAAAAATGCAAAGGTACAATGCAGCTTTTCCTTGCCGATATCTCTCTTTTGCAAAGAGATAGGCATTGGAAAATTCAGGGCTATAACGTGTAGATGAAGCACTAACAGGAGGCTTTAAAATTTTCATTCTAGTGTCTTTCGTTTGGGAGAAAAATGCAAAGGTACAATACAGCTTTTCCTTGCCGATATCTCTCTTTTGCAAAGAGATAGGCATTGGAAAATTCAGGGCTATAACGTGTAGATGAAGCACTAACAGGAGGCTTTAAAATTTTAATTCTAGTGTCCTTCGTTTGGGAGAAAAATGCAAAGGTTCAATACAGCTTTTCCTTGCCAATATCTCTCTTTTGCAAAGAGATAGGCATTGGAAAATTCAGGGCTATGCCGTGTAGATGATGGCCTAACAGGAGGCTTTAAAATTTTCTTTCTAGTGTCCTTCGTTTGGGAGAAAAATGCAAAGGTACATTGCAGCTTTTCCTTGCCGATATCTCTCTTTTGCAAAGAGATAGGCATTGGAAAATTCAGGGCTATGCCTTGTAGATGATGGCTTAACAGGAGGCTTTAAAATTTTCTTTCTAGTGTCCTTCGTTTGGGAGAAAAATGCAAAGGTACATTGCAGCTTTTCCTTGCCGATATCTCTCTTTTGCAAAGAGATAGGCATTGGAAAATTCAGGGCTATGCCGTGTAGATGATGGCCTAACAGGAGGCTTTAAAATTTTCTTTCTAGTGTCCTTCGTTTGGGAGAAAAATGCAAAGGTACATTGCAGCTTTTCCTTGCCGATATCTCTCTTTTGCAAAGAGATAGGCATTGGAAAATTCAGGGCTATAACGTGTAGACGAAGCACTAACAGGAGGCTTTAAAATTTTCATTCTATTGTCCTTCGTTTGGGAGAAAAATGCAAAGGTACATTGCAGCTTTTCCTTGCCGATATCTCTCTTTTGCAAAGAGATAGGCATTGGAAAATTCAGGGCTATGCCGTGTAGATGATGGCCTAACAGGAGGCTTTAACATTTTCTTTCTAGTGTCCTTCGTTTGGGAGAAAAATGCAAAGGTACAATACAGCTTTTCCTTGCCGATATCTCTCTTTTGCAAAGAGATAGGCATTGGAAAATTCAGGGCTATAACGTGTAGATGAAGCACTAACAGGAGGCTTTAACATTTTCATTCTAGTGTCCTTCGTTTGGGAGAAAAATGCAAAGGTACAATGCAGCTTTTCCTTGCCGATATCTCTCTTTTGCAAAGAGATAGGCATTGGAAAATTCAGGGCTATAACGTGTAGATGAAGCACTAACAGGAGGCTTTAAAATTTTCATTCTAGTGTCTTTCGTTTGGGAGAAAAATGCAAAGGTACAATGCAGCTTTTCCTTGCCGATATCTCTCTTTTGCAAAGAGATAGGCATTGGAAAATTCAGGGCTATAACGTGTAGATGAAGCACTAACAGGAGGCTTTAAAATTTTCATTCTAGTGTCTTTCGTTTGGGAGAAAAATGCAAAGGTACAATACAGCTTTTCCTTGCCGATATCTCTCTTTTGCAAAGAGATAGGCATTGGAAAATTCAGGGCTATAACGTGTAGATGAAGCACTAACAGGAGGCTTTAAAATTTTCATTCTAGTGTCTTTCGTTTGGGAGAAAAATGCAAAGGTACAATACAGCTTTTCCTTGCCGACATCTCTCTTTTGCAAAGAGATAGGCATTGGAAAATTCAGGGCTATAACGTGTAGATGAAGCACTAACAGGAGGCTTTAAAATTTTCATTCTAGTGTCCTTCGTTTGGGAGAAAAATGCAAAGGTACAATATAGCTTTTCCTTGCCGATATCTCTCTTGTGCAAAGAGATAGGCATTAGAAAAATCAGGGCTATAACGTGTAGATGAAGCACTAACAGGAGGCTTTAAAATTTTCATTCTAGTGTCCTTCGTTTGGGAGAAAAATGCAAAGGTACATTGCAGCTTTTCCTTGCCGATATCTCTCTTTTGCAAAGAGATAGGCATTGGAAAATTCAGGGCTATAACGTGTAGATGAAGCACTAACAGGAGGCTTTAAAATTTTAATTCTAGTGTCCTTCGTTTGGGAGAAAAATGCAAAGGTACAATATAGCTTTTCCTTGCCGATATCTCTCTTGTGCAAAGAGATAGGCATTAGAAAAATCAGGGCTATAACGTGTAGATGAAGCACTAACAGGAGGCTTTAAAATTTTCATTCTAGTGTCCTTCGTTTGGGAGAAAAATGCAAAGGTACAATGCAGCTTTTCCTTGCCGATATCTCTCTTTTGCAAAGAGATAGGCATTGGAAAATTCAGGGCTATAACGTGTAGATGAAGCACTAACAGGAGGCTTTAAAATTTTCATTCTTGTGTCTTTCGTTTGGGAGAAAAATGCAAAGGTACAAAACAGCTTTTCCTTGCCGATATCTCTCTTTTGCAAAGAGATAGGCATTAGAAAATTCAGGGCTATAACGTGTAGATGAAGCACTAACAGGAGGCTTTAAAATTTTCATTCTAGTGTCCTTCGTTTGGGAGAAAAATGCAAAGGTACAATGCAGCTTTTCCTTGCCGATATCTCTCTTTTGCAAAGAGATAGGCATTGGAAAATTCAGGACTATAACGTGTAGATGAAGCACTAACAGGAGGCTTTAAAATTTTCATTCTAGTGTCCTTCGTTTGGGAGAAAAATGCAAAGGTACAATGCAGCTTTTCCTTGCCGATATCTCTCTTTTGCAAAGAGATAGGCATTGGAAAATTCAGGGCTATAACGTGTAGATGAAGCACTAACAGGAGGCTTTAAAATTTTCATTCTAGTGTCCTTCGTTTGGGAGAAAAATGCAAAGGTACAATGCAGCTTTTCCTTGCCGATATCTCTCTTTTGCAAAGAGATAGGCATTGGAAAATTCAGGGCTATAACGTGTAGATGAAGCACTAACAGGAGGCTTTAAAATTTTCATTCTAGTGTCTTTCGTTTGGGAGAAAAATGCAAAGGTACAATACAGCTTTTCCTTGCCGATATCTCTCTTTTGCAAAGAGATAGGCATTGGAAAATTCAGGGCTATAACGTGTAGATGAAGCACTAACAGGAGGCTTTAAAATTTTAATTCTAGTGTCCTTCGTTTGGGAGAAAAATGCAAAGGTACAATATAGCTTTTCCTTGCCGATATCTCTCTTGTGCAAAGAGATAGGCATTAGAAAAATCAGGGCTATAACGTGTAGATGAAGCACTAACAGGAGGCTTTAAAATTTTCATTCTAGTGTCCTTCGTTTGGGAGAAAAATGCAAAGGTACAATGCAGCTTTTCCTTGCCGATATCTCTCTTTTGCAAAGAGATAGGCATTGGAAAATTCAGGGCTATAACGTGTAGATGAAGCACTAACAGGAGGCTTTAAAATTTTCATTCTTGTGTCTTTCGTTTGGGAGAAAAATGCAAAGGTACAAAACAGCTTTTCCTTGCCGATATCTCTCTTTTGCAAAGAGATAGGCATTAGAAAATTCAGGGCTATAACGTGTAGATGAAGCACTAACAGGAGGCTTTAAAATTTTCATTCTAGTGTCCTTCGTTTGGGAGAAAAATGCAAAGGTACAATGCAGCTTTTCCTTGCCGATATCTCTCTTTTGCAAAGAGATAGGCATTGGAAAATTCAGGGCTATAACGTGTAGATGAAGCACTAACAGGAGGCTTTAAAATTTTCATTCTAGTGTCCTTCGTTTGGGAGAAAAATGCAAAGGTACAATGCAGCTTTTCCTTGCCGATATCTCTCTTTTGCAAAGAGATAGGCATTGGAAAATTCAGGGCTATAACGTGTAGATGAAGCACTAACAGGAGGCTTTAAAATTTTCATTCTAGTGTCCTTCGTTTGGGAGAAAAATGCAAAGGTACAATGCAGCTTTTCCTTGCCGATATCTCTCTTTTGCAAAGAGATAGGCATTGGAAAATTCAGGGCTATAACGTGTAGATGAAGCACTAACAGGAGGCTTTAAAATTTTCATTCTAGTGTCTTTCGTTTGGGAGAAAAATGCAAAGGTACAATACAGCTTTTCCTTGCCGATATCTCTCTTTTGCAAAGAGATAGGCATTGGAAAATTCAGGGCTATAACGTGTAGATGAAGCACTAACAGGAGGCTTTAAAATTTTAATTCTAGTGTCCTTCGTTTGGGAGAAAAATGCAAAGGTTCAATACAGCTTTTCCTTGCCAATATCTCTCTTTTGCAAAGAGATAGGCATTGGAAAATTCAGGGCTATGCCGTGTAGATGATGGCCTAACAGGAGGCTTTAAAATTTTCTTTCTAGTGTCCTTCGTTTGGGAGAAAAATGCAAAGGTACATTGCAGCTTTTCCTTGCCGATATCTCTCTTTTGCAAAGAGATAGGCATTGGAAAATTCAGGGCTATGCCGTGTAGATGATGGCCTAACAGGAGGCTTTAAAATTTTCTTTCTAGTGTCCTTCGTTTGGGAGAAAAATGCAAAGGTACATTGCAGCTTTTCCTTGCCGATATCTCTCTTTTGCAAAGAGATAGGCATTGGAAAATTCAGGGCTATAACGTGTAGATGAAGCACTAACAGGAGGCTTTAAAATTTTAATTCTAGTGTCCTTCGTTTGGGAGAAAAATGCAAAGGTTCAATACAGCTTTTCCTTGCCAATATCTCTCTTTTGCAAAGAGATAGGCATTGGAAAATTCAGGGCTATGCCGTGTAGATGATGGCCTAACAGGAGGCTTTAAAATTTTCTTTCTAGTGTCCTTCGTTTGGGAGAAAAATGCAAAGGTACATTGCAGCTTTTCCTTGCCGATATCTCTCTTTTGCAAAGAGATAGGCATTGGAAAATTCAGGGCTATGCCGTGTAGATGATGGCCTAACAGGAGGCTTTAAAATTTTCTTTCTAGTGTCCTTCGTTTGGGAGAAAAATGCAAAGGTACATTGCAGCTTTTCCTTGCCGATATCTCTCTTTTGCAAAGAGATAGGCATTGGAAAATTCAGGGCTATGCCGTGTAGATGATGGCCTAACAGGAGGCTTTAAAATTTTCTTTCTAGTGTCCTTCGTTTGGGAGAAAAATGCAAAGGTACATTGCAGCTTTTCCTTGCCGATATCTCTCTTTTGCAAAGAGATAGGCATTGGAAAATTCAGGGCTATAACGTGTAGATGAAGCACTAACAGGAGGCTTTAAAATTTTCATTCTAGTGTCCTTCGTTTGGGAGAAAAATGCAAAGGTTCAATACAGCTTTTCCTTGCCAATATCTCTCTTTTGCAAAGAGATAGGCATTGGAAAATTCAGGGCTATGCCGTGTAGATGATGGCCTAACAGGAGGCTTTAAAATTTTCTTTCTAGTGTCCTTCGTTTGGGAGAAAAATGCAAAGGTACATTGCAGCTTTTCCTTGCCGATATCTCTCTTTTGCAAAGAGATAGGCATTGGAAAATTCAGGGCTATGCCGTGTAGATGATGGCCTAACAGGAGGCTTTAAAATTTTCTTTCTAGTGTCCTTCGTTTGGGAGAAAAATGCAAAGGTACATTGCAGCTTTTCCTTGCCGATATCTCTCTTTTGCAAAGAGATAGGCATTGGAAAATTCAGGGCTATGCCGTGTAGATGATGGCCTAACAGGAGGCTTTAAAATTTTCATTCTAGTGTCCTTCGTTTGGGAGAAAAATGCAAAAATACAATGCAGCTTTTCCTTGCCGATATCTCTCTTTTGCAAAGAGATAGGCATTGGAAAATTCAGGGCTATAACGTGTAGACGAAGCACTAACAGGAGGCTTTAAAATTTTCATTCTATTGTCCTTCGTTTGGGAGAAAAATGCAAAGGTACATTGCAGCTTTTCCTTGCCGATATCTCTCTTTTGCAAAGAGATAGGCATTGGAAAATTCAGGGCTATGCCGTGTAGATGATGGCCTAACAGGAGGCTTTAACATTTTCTTTCTAGTGTCCTTCGTTTGGGAGAAAAATGCAAAGGTACAATACAGCTTTTCCTTGCCGATATCTCTCTTTTGCAAAGAGATAGGCATTGGAAAATTCAGGGCTATAACGTGTAGATGAAGCACTAACAGGAGGCTTTAAAATTTTCATTCTAGTGTCCTTCGTTTGGGAGAAAAATGCAAAGGTACAATGCAGCTTTTCCTTGCCGATATCTCTCTTTTGCAAAGAGATAGGCATTGGAAAATTCAGGGCTATAACGTGTAGATGAAGCACTAACAGGAGGCTTTAAAATTTTCATTCTAGTGTCTTTCGTTTGGGAGAAAAATGCAAAGGTACAATGCAGCTTTTCCTTGCCGATATCTCTCTTTTGCAAAGAGATAGGCATTGGAAAATTCAGGGCTATAACGTGTAGATGAAGCACTAACAGGAGGCTTTAAAATTTTCATTCTAGTGTCTTTCGTTTGGGAGAAAAATGCAAAGGTACAATACAGCTTTTCCTTGCCGATATCTCTCTTTTGCAAAGAGATAGGCATTGGAAAATTCAGGGCTATAACGTGTAGATGAAGCACTAACAGGAGGCTTTAAAATTTTCATTCTAGTGTCTTTCGTTTGGGAGAAAAATGCAAAGGTACAATACAGCTTTTCCTTGCCGACATCTCTCTTTTGCAAAGAGATAGGCATTGGAAAATTCAGGGCTATAACGTGTAGATGAAGCACTAACAGGAGGCTTTAAAATTTTCATTCTAGTGTCCTTCGTTTGGGAGAAAAATGCAAAGGTACAATATAGCTTTTCCTTGCCGATATCTCTCTTGTGCAAAGAGATAGGCATTAGAAAAATCAGGGCTATAACGTGTAGATGAAGCACTAACAGGAGGCTTTAAAATTTTCATTCTAGTGTCCTTCGTTTGGGAGAAAAATGCAAAGGTACATTGCAGCTTTTCCTTGCCGATATCTCTCTTTTGCAAAGAGATAGGCATTGGAAAATTCAGGGCTATAACGTGTAGATGAAGCACTAACAGGAGGCTTTAAAATTTTAATTCTAGTGTCCTTCGTTTGGGAGAAAAATGCAAAGGTTCAATACAGCTTTTCCTTGCCAATATCTCTCTTTTGCAAAGAGATAGGCATTGGAAAATTCAGGGCTATGCCGTGTAGATGATGGCCTAACAGGAGGCTTTAAAATTTTCTTTCTAGTGTCCTTCGTTTGGGAGAAAAATGCAAAGGTACATTGCAGCTTTTCCTTGCCGATATCTCTCTTTTGCAAAGAGATAGGCATTGGAAAATTCAGGGCTATGCCGTGTAGATGATGGCCTAACAGGAGGCTTTAAAATTTTCTTTCTAGTGTCCTTCGTTTGGGAGAAAAATGCAAAGGTACATTGCAGCTTTTCCTTGCCGATATCTCTCTTTTGCAAAGAGATAGGCATTGGAAAATTTAGGGCTATAACGTGTAGATGAAGCACTAACAGGAGGCTTTAAAATTTTAATTCTAGTGTCCTTCGTTTGGGAGAAAAATGCAAAGGTTCAATACAGCTTTTCCTTGCCAATATCTCTCTTTTGCAAAGAGATAGGCATTGGAAAATTCAGGGCTATGCCGTGTAGATGATGGCCTAACAGGAGGCTTTAAAATTTTCTTTCTAGTGTCCTTCGTTTGGGAGAAAAATGCAAAGGTACATTGCAGCTTTTCCTTGCCGATATCTCTCTTTTGCAAAGAGATAGGCATTGGAAAATTCAGGGCTATGCCGTGTAGATGATGGCCTAACAGGAGGCTTTAAAATTTTCTTTCTAGTGTCCTTCGTTTGGGAGAAAAATGCAAAGGTACATTGCAGCTTTTCCTTGCCGATATCTCTCTTTTGCAAAGAGATAGGCATTGGAAAATTCAGGGCTATGCCGTGTAGATGATGGCCTAACAGGAGGCTTTAAAATTTTCTTTCTAGTGTCCTTCGTTTGGGAGAAAAATGCAAAGGTACATTGCAGCTTTTCCTTGCCGATATCTCTCTTTTGCAAAGAGATAGGCATTGGAAAATTCAGGGCTATAACGTGTAGATGAAGCACTAACAGGAGGCTTTAAAATTTTAATTCTAGTGTCCTTCGTTTGGGAGAAAAATGCAAAGGTTCAATACAGCTTTTCCTTGCCAATATCTCTCTTTTGCAAAGAGATAGGCATTGGAAAATTCAGGGCTATGCCGTGTAGATGATGGCCTAACAGGAGGCTTTAAAATTTTCTTTCTAGTGTCCTTCGTTTGGGAGAAAAATGCAAAGGTACATTGCAGCTTTTCCTTGCCGATATCTCTCTTTTGCAAAGAGATAGGCATTGGAAAATTCAGGGCTATGCCGTGTAGATGATGGCCTAACAGGAGGCTTTAAAATTTTCTTTCTAGTGTCCTTCGTTTGGGAGAAAAATGCAAAGGTACATTGCAGCTTTTCCTTGCCGATATCTCTCTTTTGCAAAGAGATAGGCATTGGAAAATTCAGGGCTATGCCGTGTAGATGATGGCCTAACAGGAGGCTTTAAAATTTTCTTTCTAGTGTCCTTCGTTTGGGAGAAAAATGCAAAGGTACATTGCAGCTTTTCCTTGCCGATATCTCTCTTTTGCAAAGAGATAGGCATTGGAAAATTCAGGGCTATAACGTGTAGACGAAGCACTAACAGGAGGCTTTAAAATTTTCATTCTATTGTCCTTCGTTTGGGAGAAAAATGCAAAGGTACATTGCAGCTTTTCCTTGCCGATATCTCTCTTTTGCAAAGAGATAGGCATTGGAAAATTCAGGGCTATGCCGTGTAGATGATGGCCTAACAGGAGGCTTTAACATTTTCTTTCTAGTGTCCTTCGTTTGGGAGAAAAATGCAAAGGTACAATACAGCTTTTCCTTGCCGATATCTCTCTTTTGCAAAGAGATAGGCATTGGAAAATTCAGGGCTATAACGTGTAGATGAAGCACTAACAGGAGGCTTTAAAATTTTCATTCTAGTGTCCTTCGTTTGGGAGAAAAATGCAAAGGTACAATGCAGCTTTTCCTTGCCGATATCTCTCTTTTGCAAAGAGATAGGCATTGGAAAATTCAGGGCTATAACGTGTAGATGAAGCACTAACAGGAGGCTTTAAAATTTTCATTCTAGTGTCTTTCGTTTGGGAGAAAAATGCAAAGGTACAATACAGCTTTTCCTTGCCGATATCTCTCTTTTGCAAAGAGATAGGCATTGGAAAATTCAGGGCTATAACGTGTAGATGAAGCACTAACAGGAGGCTTTAAAATTTTCATTCTAGTGTCCTTCGTTTGGGAGAAAAATGCAAAGGTACAATGCAGCTTTTCCTTGCCGATATCTCTCTTTTGCAAAGAGATAGGCATTGGAAAATTCAGGGCTATAACGTGTAGATGAAGCACTAACAGGAGGCTTTAAAATTTTCATTCTAGTGTCCTTCGTTTGGGAGAAAAATGCAAAGGTACAATGCAGCTTTTCCTTGCCGATATCTCTCTTTTGCAAAGAGATAGGCATTGGAAAATTCAGGGCTATAACGTGTAGATGAAGCACTAACAGGAGGCTTTAAAATTTTCATTCTAGTGTCTTTCGTTTGGGAGAAAAATGCAAAGGTTCAATACAGCTTTTCCTTGCCGATATCTCTCTTTTGCAAAGAGATAGGCATTGGAAAATTCAGGGCTATAACGTGTAGATGAAGCACTAACAGGAGGCTTTAAAATTTTCATTCTTGTGTCCTTCGTTTGGGAGAAAAATGCAAAGGTTCAATACAGCTTTTCCTTGCCAATATCTCTCTTTTACAAAGAGATAGGCATTGGAAAATTCAGGGCTATGCCGTGTAGATGATGGCCTAACAGGAGGCTTTAAAATTTTCTTTCTAGTGTCCTTCGTTTGGGAGAAAAATGCAAAGGTACATTGCAGCTTTTCCTTGCCGATATCTCTCTTTTGCAAAGAGATAGGCATTGGAAAATTCAGGGCTATAACGTGTAGATGAAGCACTAACAGGAGGCTTTAAAATTTTCATTCTAGTGTCCTTCGTTTGGGAGAAAAATGCAAAGGTACAATATAGCTTTTCCTTGCCGATATCTCTCTTTTGCAAAGAGATAGGCATTGGAAAATTCAGGGCTATAACGTGTAGATGAAGCACTAACAGGAGGCTTTAAAATTTTCATTCTAGTGTCTTTCGTTTGGGAGAAAAATGCAAAGGTACAATGCAGCTTTTCCTTGCCGATATCTCTCTTTTGCAAAGAGATAGGCATTGGAAAATTCAGGGCTATAACGTGTAGATGAAGCACTAAAAGGAGGCTTTAAAATTTTCATTCTAGTGTCTTTCGTTTGGGAGAAAAATGCAAAGGTACAATACAGCTTTTCCTTGCCGATATCTCTCTTTTGCAAAGAGATAGGCATTGGAAAATTCAGGGCTATAACGTGTAGATGAAGCACTAACAGGAGGCTTTAAAATTTTCATTCTTGTGTCTTTCGTTTTGGAGAAAAATGCAAAGGTACAAAACAGCTTTTCCTTGCCGATATCTCTCTTTTGCAAAGAGATAGGCATTGGAAAATTCAGGGCTATAACGTGTAGATGAAGCACTAACAGGAGGCTTTAAAATTTTCATTCTAGTGTCCTTCGTTTGGGAGAAAAATGCAAAGGTACAATGCAGCTTTTCCTTGCCGATATCTCTCTTTTGCAAAGAGATAGGCATTGGAAAATTCAGGGCTATAACGTGTAGATGAAGCACTAACAGGAGGCTTTAAAATTTTCATTCTAGTGTCCTTCGTTTGGGAGAAAAATGCAAAGGTACAATGCAGCTTTTCCTTGCCGATATCTCTCTTTTGCAAAGAGATAGGCATTGGAAAATTCAGGGCTATAACGTGTAGATGAAGCACTAACAGGAGGCTTTAAAATTTTCATTCTAGTGTCCTTCGTTTGGGAGAAAAATGCAAAGGTACAATGCAGCTTTTCCTTGCCGATATCTCTCTTTTGCAAAGAGATAGGCATTGGAAAATTCAGGGCTATAACGTGTAGATGAAGCACTAACAGGAGGCTTTAAAATTTTCATTCTAGTGTCTTTCGTTTGGGAGAAAAATGCAAAGGTACAATACAGCTTTTCCTTGCCGATATCTCTCTTTTGCAAAGAGATAGGCATTGGAAAATTCAGGGCTATAACGTGTAGATGAAGCACTAACAGGAGGCTTTAAAATTTTAATTCTAGTGTCCTTCGTTTGGGAGAAAAATGCAAAGGTTCAATACAGCTTTTCCTTGCCAATATCTCTCTTTTGCAAAGAGATAGGCATTGGAAAATTCAGGGCTATGCCGTGTAGATGATGGCCTAACAGGAGGCTTTAAAATTTTCTTTCTAGTGTCCTTCATTTGGGAGAAAAATGCAAAGGTACATTGCAGCTTTTCCTTGCCGATATCTCTCTTTTGCAAAGAGATAGGCATTGGAAAATTCAGGGCTATGCCGTGTAGATGATGGCCTAACAGGAGGCTTTAAAATTTTCTTTCTAGTGTCCTTCGTTTGGGAGAAAAATGCAAAGGTACATTGCAGCTTTTCCTTGCCGATATCTCTCTTTTGCAAAGAGATAGGCATTGGAAAATTCAGGGCTATAACGTGTAGATGAAGCACTAACAGGAGGCTTTAAAATTTTAATTCTAGTGTCCTTTGTTTGGGAGAAAAATGCAAAGGTTCAATACAGCTTTTCCTTGCCAATATCTCTCTTTTGCAAAGAGATAGGCATTGGAAAATTCAGGGCTATGCCGTGTAGATGATGGCCTAACAGGAGGCTTTAAAATTTTCTTTCTAGTGTCCTTCGTTTGGGAGAAAAATGCAAAGGTACATTGCAGCTTTTCCTTGCCGATATCTTTCTTTTGCAAAGAGATAGGCATTGGAAAATTCAGGGCTATGCCGTGTAGATGATGGCCTAACAGGAGGCTTTAAAATTTTCTTTCTAGTGTCCTTCGTTTGGGAGAAAAATGCAAAGGTACATTGCAGCTTTTCCTTGCCGATATCTCTCTTTTGCAAAGAGATAGGCATTGGAAAATTCAGGGCTATGCCGTGTAGATGATGGCCTAACAGGAGGCTTTAAAATTTTCTTTCTAGTGTCCTTCGTTTGGGAGAAAAATGCAAAGGTACATTGCAGCTTTTCCTTGCCGATATCTCTCTTTTGCAAAGAGATAGGCATTGGAAAATTCAGGGCTATAACGTGTAGACGAAGCACTAACAGGAGGCTTTAAAATTTTCATTCTATTGTCCTTCGTTTGGGAGAAAAATGCAAAGGTACATTGCAGCTTTTCCTTGCCGATATCTCTCTTTTGCAAAGAGATAGGCATTGGAAAATTCAGGGCTATGCCGTGTAGATGAAGCACTAACAGGAGGCTTTAAAATTTTCATTCTAGTGTCCTTCGTTTGGGAGAAAAATGCAAAGGTACAATGCAGCTTTTCCTTGCCGATATCTCTCTTTTGCAAAGAGATAGGCATTGGAAAATTCAGGGCTATAACGTGTAGATGAAGCACTAACAGGAGGCTTTAAAATTTTCATTCTAGTGTCCTTCGTTTGGGAGAAAAATTCTAAGGTACAATGCAGCTTTTCCTTGCCGATATCTCTCTTTTGCAAAGAGATAGGCATTGGAAAATTAAGGGCTATAACGTGTAGATGAAGCACTAACAGGAGGCTTTAACATTTTCATTCTAGTGTCTTTCGTTTGGGAGAAAAATGCAAAGGTACAATACAGCTTTTCCTTGCCGATATCTCTCTTTTGCAAAGAGATAGGCATTGGAAAATTCAGGGCTATAACGTGTAGATGAAGCACTAACAGGAGGCTTTAAAATTTTCATTCTAGTGTCCTTCGTTTGGGAGAAAAATGCAAAGGTACAATGCAGCTTTTCCTTGCCGATATCTCTCTTTTGCAAAGAGATAGGCATTGGAAAATTCAGGGCTATAACGTGTAGATGAAGCACTAACAGGAGGCTTTAAAATTTTCATTCTAGTGTCCTTCGTTTGGGAGAAAAATGCAAAGGTACAATGCAGCTTTTCCTTGCCGATATCTCTCTTTTGCAAAGAGATAGGCATTGGAAAATTCAGGGCTATAACGTGTAGATGAAGCACTAACAGGAGGCTTTAAAATTTTCATTCTAGTGTCCTTCGTTTGGGAGAAAAATGCAAAGGTACAATGCAGCTTTTCCTTGCCGATATCTCTCTTTTGCAAAGAGATAGGCATTGGAAAATTCAGGGCTATAACGTGTAGATGAAGCACTAACAGGAGGCTTTAAAATTTTCATTCTAGTGTCTTTCGTTTGGGAGAAAAATGCAAAGGTACAATACAGCTTTTCCTTGCCGATATCTCTCTTTTGCAAAGAGATAGGCATTGGAAAATTCAGGGCTATAACGTGTAGATGAAGCACTAACAGGAGGCTTTAAAATTTTCATTCTAGTGTCCTTCGTTTGGGAGAAAAATGCAAAGGTTCAATACAGCTTTTCCTTGCCAATATCTCTCTTTTGCAAAGAGATAGGCATTGGAAAATTCAGGGCTATGCCGTGTAGATGATGGCCTAACAGGAGGCTTTAAAATTTTCTTTCTAGTGTCCTTCGTTTGGGAGAAAAATGCAAAGGTACATTGCAGCTTTTCCTTGCCGATATCTCTCTTTTGCAAAGAGATAGGCATTGGAAAATTCAGGGCTATAACGTGTAGATGAAGCACTAACAGGAGGCTTTAAAATTTTAATTCTAGTGTCCTTCGTTTGGGAGAAAAATGCAAAGGTTCAATACAGCTTTTCCTTGCCAATTTCTCTCTTTTGCAAAGAGATAGGCATTGGAAAATTCAGGGCTATGCCGTGTAGATGATGGCCTAACAGGAGGCTTTAAAATTTTCTTTCTAGTGTCCTTCGTTTGGGAGAAAAATGCAAAGGTACATTGCAGCTTTTCCTTGCCGATATCTCTCTTTTGCAAAGAGATAGGCATTGGAAAATTCAGGGCTATGCCGTGTAGATGATGGCCTAACAGGAGGCTTTAAAATTTTCTTTCTAGTGTCCTTCGTTTGGGAGAAAAATGCAAAGGTACATTGCAGCTTTTCCTTGCCGATATCTCTCTTTTGCAAAGAGATAGGCATTGGAAAATTCAGGGCTATGCCGTGTAGATGATGGCCTAACAGGAGGCTTTAAAATTTTCTTTCTAGTGTCCTTCGTTTGGGAGAAAAATGCAAAGGTACATTGCAGCTTTTCCTTGCCGATATCTCTCTTTTGCAAAGAGATAGGCATTGGAAAATTCAGGGCTATAACGTGTAGACGAAGCACTAACAGGAGGCTTTAAAATTTTCATTCTATTGTCCTTCGTTTGGGAGAAAAATGCAAAGGTACATTGCAGCTTTTCCTTGCCGATATCTCTCTTTTGCAAAGAGATAGGCATTGGAAAATTCAGGGCTATGCCGTGTAGATGAAGCACTAACAGGAGGCTTTAAAATTTTCATTCTAGTGTCCTTCGTTTGGGAGAAAAATGCAAAGGTACAATGCAGCTTTTCCTTGCCGATATCTCTCTTTTGCAAAGAGATAGGCATTGGAAAATTCAGGGCTATAACGTGTAGATGAAGCACTAACAGGAGGCTTTAAAATTTTCATTCTAGTGTCCTTCGTTTGGGAGAAAAATTCTAAGGTACAATGCAGCTTTTCCTTGCCGATATCTCTCTTTTGCAAAGAGATAGGCATTGGAAAATTAAGGGCTATAACGTGTAGATGAAGCACTAACAGGAGGCTTTAAAATTTTCATTCTAGTGTCTTTCGTTTGGGAGAAAAATGCAAAGGTACAATACAGCTTTTCCTTGCCGATATCTCTCTTTTGCAAAGAGATAGGCATTGGAAAATTCAGGGCTATAACGTGTAGATGAAGCCCTAACAGGAGGCTTTAAAATTTTCATTCTAGTGTCCTTCGTTTGGGAGAAAAATGCAAATGTACAATACAGCTTTTCCTTGCCGATATCTCTCTTTTGCAAAGAGATAGGCATTGGAAAATTCAGGGCTATAACGTGTAGATGAAGCACTAACAGGAGGCTTCAAAATTTTCATTCTAGTGTCCTTCGTTTGGGAGAAAAATGCAAAGGTACAATACAGCTTTTCCTTGCCGATATCTCTCTTTTGCAAAGAGATAGGCATTGGAAAATTCAGGGCTATAACGTGTAGATGAAGCACTAACAAGAGGCTTTAAAATTTTAATTCTAGTGTCCTTCGTTTGGGAGAAAAATGCAAAGGTTCAATACAGCTTTTCCTTGCCAATATCTCTCTTTTGCAAAGAGCTAGGCATTGGTAAATTCAGGGCTATACCGTGTAGATGAAGCACTAACAGGAGGCTTTAAAATTTTAATTCTAGTGTCCTTCGTTTGGGAGAAAAATGCAAAGGTACAATACAGCTTTTCCTTGCCGATATCTCTCTTTTGCAAAGAGATAGGCATTGGAAAATTCAGGGCTATAACGTGTAGATGAAGCACTAACAGGAGGCTTTAAAATTTTCATTCTAGTGTCCTTCATTTGGGAGATAAATGCAAGGTACAATGCAGCTTTTCCTTGCCGATATCTCTCTTTTGCAAAGAGATAGGCATTGGAAAATTCAGGGCTATAACGTGTAGATGAAGCACTAACAGGAGGCTTTAAATTTTCATTCTAGTGTCCTTCGTTTGGGAGAAAAATGCAAAGGTACAATACAGCTTTTCCTTGCCAATATCTCTCTTTTGCAAAGAGCTACGCATTGGAAAATTCAGGGCTATACCGTGTAGATGAAGCACTAACAGGAGGCTTTAAAATTTTCATTCTAGTGTCCTTCGTTTGGGAGAAAAATGCAAAGGTACAATACAGCTTTTCCTTGCCAATTTCTCTCTTTTGCAAAGAGATAGGCATTGGAAAATTCAGGGCTATGCCGTGTAGATGATGGCCTAACAGGAGGCTTTAAAATTTTCTTTCTAGTGTCCTTCGTTTGGGAGAAAAATGCAAAGGTACATTGCAGCTTTTCCTTGCCGATATCTCTCTTTTGCAAAGAGATAGGCATTGGAAAATTCAGGGCTATGCCGTGTAGATGATGGCCTAACAGGAGGCTTTAAAATTTTCTTTCTAGTGTCCTTCGTTTGGGAGAAAAATGCAAAGGTACATTGCAGCTTTTCCTTGCCGATATCTCTCTTTTGCAAAGAGATAGGCATTGGAAAATTCAGGGCTATGCCGTGTAGATGATGGCCTAACAGGAGGCTTTAAAATTTTCTTTCTAGTGTCCTTCGTTTGGGAGAAAAATGCAAAGGTACATTGCAGCTTTTCCTTGCCGATATCTCTCTTTTGCAAAGAGATAGGCATTGGAAAATTCAGGGCTATAACGTGTAGACGAAGCACTAACAGGAGGCTTTAAAATTTTCATTCTATTGTCCTTCGTTTGGGAGAAAAATGCAAAGGTACATTGCAGCTTTTCCTTGCCGATATCTCTCTTTTGCAAAGAGATAGGCATTGGAAAATTCAGGGCTATGCCGTGTAGATGAAGCACTAACAGGAGGCTTTAAAATTTTCATTCTAGTGTCCTTCGTTTGGGAGAAAAATGCAAAGGTACAATGCAGCTTTTCCTTGCCGATATCTCTCTTTTGCAAAGAGATAGGCATTGGAAAATTCAGGGCTATAACGTGTAGATGAAGCACTAACAGGAGGCTTTAAAATTTTCATTCTAGTGTCCTTCGTTTGGGAGAAAAATTCTAAGGTACAATGCAGCTTTTCCTTGCCGATATCTCTCTTTTGCAAAGAGATAGGCATTGGAAAATTAAGGGCTATAACGTGTAGATGAAGCACTAACAGGAGGCTTTAAAATTTTCATTCTAGTGTCTTTCGTTTGGGAGAAAAATGCAAAGGTACAATACAGCTTTTCCTTGCCGATATCTCTCTTTTGCAAAGAGATAGGCATTGGAAAATTCAGGGCTATAACGTGTAGATGAAGCCCTAACAGGAGGCTTTAAAATTTTCATTCTAGTGTCCTTCGTTTGGGAGAAAAATGCAAATGTACAATACAGCTTTTCCTTGCCGATATCTCTCTTTTGCAAAGAGATAGGCATTGGAAAATTCAGGGCTATAACGTGTAGATGAAGCACTAACAGGAGGCTTCAAAATTTTCATTCTAGTGTCCTTCGTTTGGGAGAAAAATGCAAAGGTACAATACAGCTTTTCCTTGCCGATATCTCTCTTTTGCAAAGAGATAGGCATTGGAAAATTCAGGGCTATAACGTGTAGATGAAGCACTAACAAGAGGCTTTAAAATTTTAATTCTAGTGTCCTTCGTTTGGGAGAAAAATGCAAAGGTTCAATACAGCTTTTCCTTGCCAATATCTCTCTTTTGCAAAGAGCTAGGCATTGGTAAATTCAGGGCTATACCGTGTAGATGAAGCACTAACAGGAGGCTTTAAAATTTTAATTCTAGTGTCCTTCGTTTGGGAGAAAAATGCAAAGGTACAATACAGCTTTTCCTTGCCGATATCTCTCTTTTGCAAAGAGATAGGCATTGGAAAATTCAGGGCTATAACGTGTAGATGAAGCACTAACAGGAGGCTTTAAAATTTTCATTCTAGTGTCCTTCATTTGGGAGATAAATGCAAGGTACAATGCAGCTTTTCCTTGCCGATATCTCTCTTTTGCAAAGAGATAGGCATTGGAAAATTCAGGGCTATAACGTGTAGATGAAGCACTAACAGGAGGCTTTAAATTTTCATTCTAGTGTCCTTCGTTTGGGAGAAAAATGCAAAGGTACAATACAGCTTTTCCTTGCCAATATCTCTCTTTTGCAAAGAGCTACGCATTGGAAAATTCAGGGCTATACCGTGTAGATGAAGCACTAACAGGAGGCTTTAAAATTTTCATTCTAGTGTCCTTCGTTTGGGAGAAAAATGCAAAGGTACAATACAGCTTTTCCTTGCCAATATCTCTCTTTTGAAAAGAGCTACGCATTGGAAAATTCAGGGCTATACCGTGTAGATGAAGCACTAACAGGAGGCTTTAAAATTTTCATTCTAGTGTCCTTCGTTTGGGAGAAAAATGCAAAGGTACAATACAGATTTTCCTTGCCAATATCTCTCTTTTGCAAAGAGCTAGAAATTGGAAAATTCAGGGCTATACCGTGTAGATGAAGCACTAACAGGAGGCTTTAAAATTTTCATTCTACTGTCCTTCGTTTGGGAGAAAAATGCAAAGGTACAATACAGCTTTTCCTTGCCAATATCTCTCTTTTGCAAAGAGCTAGGCATTGGAAAATTCAGGGCTATACCGTGTAGATGAAGCACTAACAGGAGGCTTTAAAATTTTCATTCTAGTGTCCTTCGTTTGGGAGAAAAATGCAAAGGTACAATACAGCTTATCCTTGCCGATATCTCTCTTTTGCAAAGAGCTACGCATTGGAAAATTCAGGGCTATACCGTGTAGATGAAGCACTAACAGGAGGCTTTAAAATTTTCATTCTACTGTCCTTCGTTTGGGAGAAAAATGCAAAGGTACAATACAGCTTTTCCTTGCCAATATCTCTCTTTTGCAAAGAGCTAGGCATTGGAAAATTCAGGGCTATACCGTGTAGATGAAGCACTAACAGGAGGCTTTAAAATTTTAATTCTAGTGTCCTTCGTTTGGGAGAAAAATGCAAGTACAATACAGCTTTTCCTTGCCGATATCTCTCTTTTGCAAAGAGCTAGACATTGGTAAATTCAGGGCTATAACGTGTAGATGAAGCACTAACAGGAGGCTTTAAAATTTTAATTCTAGTGTCCTTCGTTTGGGAGAAAAATGCAAAGGTACAATACATCTTTTCCTTGCCAATATCTCTCTTTTGCAAAGAGCTACGCATTGGAAAATTCAGGGCTATAACGTGTAGATGAAGCCCTAACAGGAGGCTTTAACATTTTCATTCTAGTGTCCTTCGTTTGGGAGAAAAATGCAAAGGTACAATACAGCTTTTCCTTGCCAATATCTCTCTTTTGCAAAGAGCTAGGCTTTGGAAAATTCAGGGCTATACCGTGTAGATGAAGCACTAACAGGAGGCTTTAAAATTTTCATTCTAGTGTCCTTCGTTTGGGAGAAAAATGCAAAGGTACAATACATCTTTTCCTTGCCAATATCTCTCTTTTGCAAAGAGCTAGGCATTGGAAAATTCAGGGCTATGCCGTGTAGATAAAGCCCTAACAGGAGGCTTTAAAATTTTCATTCTAGTGTCCTTCGTTTGGGAGAAAAATGCAAAGGTACAATACAGCTTTTCCTTGCCGATATCTCTCTTTTGCAAAGAGATAGGCATTGGAAAATTCAGGGCTATAACGTGTAGATGAAGCACTAACAGGAGGCTTTAAAATTTTCATTCTAGTGTCCGTCGTTTGGGAGAAAAATGCACAGGTACAATACAGCTTTTCCTTGCCGACATCTCTCTTTTGCAAAGAGATAGGCATTGGAAAATTCAGGGCTATAACGTGTAGATGAAGCCCTAACAGGAGGCTTTAAAATTTTCATTCTACTGTCCTTCATTTGGGAGAAAAATGCAAAGGTACAATACAGCTTTTCCTTGTCGATATCTCTCTTTTGCAAAGAGATAGGCATTGAAAATTCAGGGCTATAACGTGTAGATGAAGCACTAACAGGAGGCTTCAAAATTTTCATTCTAGTGTCCTTCGTTTGGGAGAAAAAAGCAAAGGTACAATACAGCTTTTCCTTGCCGATATCTCTCTTTTGCAAAGAGATAGGCATTGGAAAATTCAGGGCTATAACGTGTAGATGAAGCACTAACAGGAGGCTTTAAAATTTTCATTCTAGTGTCCTTCGTTTGGGAGAAAAATGCAAAGGTTCAATACAGCTTTTCCTTGCCAATATCTCTCTTTTGCAAAGAGCTAGGCATTGGAAAATTCAGGGCTATACCGTGTAGATGAAGCACTAACAGGAGGCTTTAAAATTTTCATTCTAGTGTCCTTCGTTTGGGAGAAAAATGCAAAGGTGCAATACAGCTTTTCCTTGCCGATATCTCTCTTTTGCAAAGAGATAGGCATTGGAAAATTCAGGGCTATAACGTGTAGATGAAGCACTAACAGGAGGCTTTAAAATTTTCATTCTAGTGTCCTTCGTTTGGGAGAAAAATGCAAAGGTACAATACAGCTTTTCCTTGCCGATATCTCTCTTTTGCAAAGAGATAGGCATTGGAAAATTCAGAACTATAACGTGTAGATGAAGCACTAACAGGAGGCTTCAAAATTTTCATTCTAGTGTCCTTCGTTTGGGAGAAAAATGCAAAGGTACAATACAGCTTTTCCTTGCCGATATCTCTCTTTTGCAAAGAGATAGGCATTGGAAAATTCAGGGCTATAACGTGTAGATGAAGCACTAACAGGAGGCTTTAAAATTTTAATTCTAGTGTCCTTCGTTTGGGAGAAAAATGCAAAGGTTCAATACAGCTTTTCCTTGCCAATATCTCTCTTTTGCAAAGAGCTAGGCATTGGAAAATTCAGGGCTATACCGTGTAGATGAAGCACTAACAGGAGGCTTTAAAATTTTCATTCTAGTGTCCTTCATTTGGGAGATAAATGCAAAGGTACAATGCAGCTTTTCCTTGCCGATATCTCTCTTTTGCAAAGAGATAGGCATTGGAAAATTCAGGGCTATAACGTGTAGATGAAGCACTAACAGGAGGCTTCAAAATTTTCATTCTAGTGTCCTTCGTTTGGGAGAAAAATGTAAAGGTACAATACAGCTTTTCCTTGCCGATATCTCTCTTTTGCAAAGAGATAGGCATTGGAAAATTCAGGGCTATAACGTGTAGATGAAGCACTAACAGGAGGCTTCAAAATTTTCATTCTAGTGTCCTTCGTTTGGGAGAAAAATGCAAAGGTACAATACAGCTTTTCCTTGCCGATATCTCTCTTTTGCAAAGAGATAGGCATTGGAAAATTCAGGGCTATAACGTGTAGATGAAGCACTAACAGGAGGCTTTAAATTTTCATTCTAGTGTCCTTCGTTTGGGAGAAAAATGCAAAGGTACAATACAGCTTTTCCTTGCCAATATCTCTCTTTTGCAAAGAGCTACGCATTGGAAAATTCAGGGCTATACCGTGTAGACGAAGCACTAACAGGAGGCTTTAAAATTTTCATTCTAGTGTCCTTCGTTTGGGAGAAAAATGCAAAGGTACAATACAGCTTTTCCTTGCCAATATCTCTCTTTTGAAAAGAGCTACGCATTGGAAAATTCAGGGCTATACCGTGTAGATGAAGCACTAACAGGAGGCTTTAAAATTTTCATTCTAGTGTCCTTCGTTTGGGAGAAAAATGCAAAGGTACAATACAGATTTTACTTGCCAATATCTCTCTTTTGCAAAGAGCTAGACATTGGAAAATTCAGGGCTATACCGTGTAGATGAAGCACTAACAGGAGGCTTTAAAATTTTCATTCTACTGTCCTTCGTTTGGGAGAAAAATGCAAAGGTACAATACAGCTTTTCCTTGCCAATATCTCTCTTTTGCAAAGAGCTAGGCATTGGAAAATTCAGGGCTATACCGTGTAGATGAAGCACTAACAGGAGGCTTTAAAATTTTCATTCTAGTGTCCTTCGTTTGGGAGAAAAATGCAAAGGTACAATACAGCTTTTCCTTGCCAATATCTCTCTTTTGCAAAGAGCTAGGCATTGGAAAATTCAGGGCTATGCCGTTTAGATAAAGCCCTAACAGGAGGCTTTAAAATTTTCATTCTAGTGTCCTTCGTTTGGGAGAAAAATGCAAAAGTACAATACAGCTTATCCTTGCCGATATCTCTCTTTTGCAAAGAGCTACGCATTGGAAAATTCAGGGCTATACCGTGTAGATGAAGCACTAACAGGAGGCTTTAAAATTTTCATTCTACTGTCCTTCGTTTGGGAGAAAAATGCAAAGGTACAATACAGCTTTTCCTTGCCAATATCTCTCTTTTGCAAAGAGCTAGGCATTGGAAAATTCAGGGCTATACCGTGTAGATGAAGCACTAACAGGAGGCTTTAAAATTTTAATTCTAGTGTCCTTCGTTTGGGAGAAAAATGCAAAGGTACAATACAGATTTTCCTTGCCGATATCTCTCTTTTGCAAAGAGATAGGCATTGAAAATTCAGGGCTATAACGTGTAGATGAAGCACTAACAGGAGGCTTCAAAATTTTCATTCTAGTGTCCTTCGTTTGGGAGAAAAAAGCAAAGGTACAATACAGCTTTTCCTTGCCGATATCTCTCTTTTGCAAAGAGATAGGCATTGGAAAATTCAGGGCTATAACGTGTAGATGAAGCACTAACAGGAGGCTTTAAAATTTTCATTCTAGTGTCCTTCGTTTGGGAGAAAAATGCAAAGGTTCAATACAGCTTTTCCTTGCCAATATCTCTCTTTTGCAAAGAGCTAGGCATTGGAAAATTCAGGGCTATACCGTGTAGATGAAGCACTAACAGGAGGCTTTAAAATTTTCATTCTAGTGTCCTTCGTTTGGGAGAAAAATGCAAAGGTGCAATACAGCTTTTCCTTGCCGATATCTCTCTTTTGCAAAGAGATAGGCATTGGAAAATTCAGGGCTATACCGTGTAGACGAAGCACTAACAGGAGGCTTTAAAATTTTCATTCTAGTGTCCTTCGTTTGGGAGAAAAATGCAAAGGTACAATACAGCTTTTCCTTGCCAATATCTCTCTTTTGAAAAGAGCTACGCATTGGAAAATTCAGGGCTATACCGTGTAGATGAAGCACTAACAGGAGGCTTTAAAATTTTCATTCTAGTGTCCTTCGTTTGGGAGAAAAATGCAAAGGTACAATACAGATTTTCCTTGCCAATATCTCTCTTTTGCAAAGAGCTAGACATTGGAAAATTCAGGGCTATACCGTGTAGATGAAGCACTAACAGGAGGCTTTAAAATTTTCATTCTACTGTCCTTCGTTTGGGAGAAAAATGCAAAGGTACAATACAGCTTTTCCTTGCCAATATCTCTCTTTTGCAAAGAGCTAGGCATTGGAAAATTCAGGGCTATACCGTGTAGATGAAGCACTAACAGGAGGCTTTAAAATTTTCATTCTAGTGTCCTTCGTTTGGGAGAAAAATGCAAAGGTACAATACAGCTTTTCCTTGCCAATATCTCTCTTTTGCAAAGAGCTAGGCATTGGAAAATTCAGGGCTATGCCGTTTAGATAAAGCCCTAACAGGAGGCTTTAAAATTTTCATTCTAGTGTCCTTCGTTTGGGAGAAAAATGCAAAAGTACAATACAGCTTATCCTTGCCGATATCTCTCTTTTGCAAAGAGCTACGCATTGGAAAATTCAGGGCTATACCGTGTAGATGAAGCACTAACAGGAGGCTTTAAAATTTTCATTCTACTGTCCTTCGTTTGGGAGAAAAATGCAAAGGTACAATACAGCTTTTCCTTGCCAATATCTCTCTTTTGCAAAGAGCTAGGCATTGGAAAATTCAGGGCTATACCGTGTAGATGAAGCACTAACAGGAGGCTTTAAAATTTTAATTCTAGTGTCCTTCGTTTGGGAGAAAAATGCAAAGGTACAATACAGCTTTTCCTTGCCGATATCTCTCTTTTGCAAAGAGATAGGCATTGAAAATTCAGGGCTATAACGTGTAGATGAAGCACTAACAGGAGGCTTCAAAATTTTCATTCTAGTGTCCTTCGTTTGGGAGAAAAAAGCAAAGGTACAATACAGCTTTTCCTTGCCGATATCTCTCTTTTGCAAAGAGATAGGCATTGGAAAATTCAGGGCTATAACGTGTAGATGAAGCACTAACAGGAGGCTTTAAAATTTTCATTCTAGTGTCCTTCGTTTGGGAGAAAAATGCAAAGGTTCAATACAGCTTTTCCTTGCCAATATCTCTCTTTTGCAAAGAGCTAGGCATTGGAAAATTCAGGGCTATACCGTGTAGATGAAGCACTAACAGGAGGCTTTAAAATTTTCATTCTAGTGTCCTTCGTTTGGGAGAAAAATGCAAAGGTGCAATACAGCTTTTCCTTGTCGATATCTCTCTTTTGCAAAGAGATAGGCATTGGAAAATTCAGGGCTATAACGTGTAGATGAAGCACTAACAGGAGGCTTCAAAATTTTCATTCTAGTGTCCTTCGTTTGGGAGAAAAATGCAAAGGTACAATACAGCCTTTCCTTGCCGATATCTCTCTTTTGCAAAGAGATAGGCATTGGAAAATTCAGGGCTATAACGTGTAGATGAAGCACTAACAGGAGGCTTTAAAATTTTCATTCTAGTGTCCTTCGTTTGGGAGAAAAATGCAAAGGTACAATACAGCTTTTCCTTGCCGATATCTCTCTTTTGCAAAGAGATAGGCATTGGAAAATTCAGGGCTATAACGTGTAGATGAAGCCCTAACAGGAGGCTTTAAAATTTTCATTCTAGTGTCCTTCGTTTGGGAGAAAAATGCAAATGTACAATACAGCTTTTCCTTGCCGATATCTCTCTTTTGCAAAGAGATAGGCATTGGAAAATTCAGGGCTATAACGTGTAGATGAAGCACTAACAGGAGGCTTCAAAATTTTCATTCTAGTGTCCTTCGTTTGGGAGAAAAATGCAAAGGTACAATACAGCTTTTCCTTGCCGATATCTCTCTTTTGCAAAGAGATAGGCATTGGAAAATTCAGGGCTATAACGTGTAGATGAAGCACTAACAGGAGGCTTTAAAATTTTAATTCTAGTGTCCTTCGTTTGGGAGAAAAATGCAAAGGTTCAATACAGCTTTTCCTTGCCAATATCTCTCTTTTGCAAAGAGCTAGGCATTGGTAAATTCAGGGCTATACCGTGTAGATGAAGCACTAACAGGAGGCTTTAAAATTTTAATTCTAGTGTCCTTCGTTTGGGAGAAAAATGCAAAGGTACAATACAGCTTTTCCTTGCCGATATCTCTCTTTTGCAAAGAGATAGGCATTGGAAAATTCAGGGCTATAACGTGTAGATGAAGCACTAACAGGAGGCTTTAAAATTTTCATTCTAGTGTCCTTCATTTGGGAGATAAATGCAAGGTACAATGCAGCTTTTCCTTGCTGATATCTCTCTTTTGCAAAGAGATAGGCATTGGAAAATTCAGGGCTATAACGTGTAGATGAAGCACTAACAGGAGGCTTTAAATTTTCATTCTAGTGTCCTTCGTTTGGGAGAAAAATGCAAAGGTACAATACAGCTTTTCCTTGCCAATATCTCTCTTTTGCAAAGAGCTACGCATTGGAAAATTCAGGGCTATACCGTGTAGATGAAGCACTAACAGGAGGCTTTAAAATTTTCATTCTAGTGTCCTTCGTTTGGGAGAAAAATGCAAAGGTACAATACAGCTTTTCCTTGCCAATATCTCTCTTTTGAAAAGAGCTACGCATTGGAAAATTCAGGGCTATACCGTGTAGATGAAGCACTAACAGGAGGCTTTAAAATTTTCATTCTACTGTCCTTCGTTTGGGAGAAAAATGCAAAGGTACAATACAGCTTTTCCTTGCCAATATCTCTCTTTTGCAAAGAGCTAGGCATTGGAAAATTCAGGGCTATACCGTGTAGATGAAGCACTAACAGGAGGCTTTAAAATTTTCATTCTAGTGTCCTTCGTTTGGGAGAAAAATGCAAAGGTACAATACAGCTTATCCTTGCCGATATCTCTCTTTTGCAAAGAGCTACGCATTGGAAAATTCAGGGCTATACCGTGTAGATGAAGCACTAACAGGAGGCTTTAAAATTTTCATTCTACTGTCCTTCGTTTGGGAGAAAAATGCAAAGGTACAATACAGCTTTTCCTTGCCAATATCTCTCTTTTGCAAAGAGCTAGGCATTGGAAAATTCAGGGCTATACCGTGTAGATGAAGCACTAACAGGAGGCTTTAAAATTTTAATTCTAGTGTCCTTCGTTTGGGAGAAAAATGCAAGTACAATACAGCTTTTCCTTGCCGATATCTCTCTTTTGCAAAGAGCTAGGCATTGGTAAATTCAGGGCTATAACGTGTAGATGAAGCACTAACAGGAGGCTTTAAAATTTTCATTCTAGTGTCCTTCGTTTGGGAGAAAAATGCAAAGGTACAATACAGCTTTTCCTTGCCAATATCTCTCTTTTGCAAAGAGCTAGGTATTGGAAAATTCAGGGCTATACCGTGTAGATGAAGCACTAACAGGAGTCTTTAAAATTTTCATTCTAGTGTACTTCGTTTGGGAGAAAAATGCAAAGGTACAATACAGCTTTTCCTTGCCAATATCTCTCTTTTGCAAAGAGCTACGCATTGGAAAATTCAGGGCTATACCGTGTAGATGAAGCACTAACAGGAGGCTTTAAAATTTTCATTCTAGTGTCCTTCGTTTGGGAGAAAAATGCAAAGGTACAATACAGCTTTTCCTTGCCGATATCTCTCTTTTGCAAAGAGCTAGGCATTGGAATATTCAGGGCTATAACGTGTAGATGAAGCACTAACAGGAGGCTTTAAAATTTTCATTCTAGTGTCCTTCGTTTGGGAGAAAAATGCAAAGGCACAATACAGCTTTTCCTTGCCGATATCTCTCTTTTGCAAAGAGCTAGGCATTGGAAAATTCAGGGCTATAACGTGTAGATGAAGCACTAACAGGAGGCTTTAAAATTTTCATTCTAGTGTCCTTCGTTTGGTAGAAAAATGCAAAGGTTCAATACAGCTTTTCCTTGCCAATATCTCTCTTTTGCAAAGAGCTAGGCATTGGAAAATTCAGGGCTATACCGTGTAGATGAAGCACTAACAGGAGGCTTTAAAATTTTCATTCTAGTGTCCTTCGTTTGGGAGAAAAATGCAAAGGTACAATACAGCTTTTCCTTGCCGATATCTCTCTTTTGCAAAGAGATAGGCATTGGAAAATTCAGGGCTATAACGTGTAGATGAAGCACTAACAGGAGGCTTTAAAATTTTCATTCTAGTGTCCTTCGTTTGGGAGAAAAATGCAAAGGTACAATACAGCTTTTCCTTGCCGATATCTCTCTTTTGCAAAGAGATAGGCATTGGAAAATTCAGGGCTATACCGTGTAGATGAAGCACTAACAGGAGGCTTTAAAATTTTCATTCTAGTGTCCTTCGTTTGGGAGAAAAATGCAAAGGTACAATACAGCTTTTCCTTGCCGATATCTCTCTTTTGCAAAGAGATAGGCATTGGAAAATTCAGGGCTATAACGTGTAGATGAAGCACTAACAGGAGGCTTTAAAATTTTCATTCTAGTGTCCTTCGTTTGGGAGAAAAATGCAAAGGTACAATGCAGCTTTTCCTTGCCGATATCTCTCTTTTGCAAATAGATAGGCATTGGAAAATTCAGGGCTATAACGTGTAGATGAAGCACTAACAGGAGGCTTTAAAATTTTCATTCTAGTGTCTTTCGTTTGGGAGAAAAATGCAAAGGTACAATGCAGCTTTTCCTTGCCGATATCTCTCTTTTGCAAAGAGATAGGCATTGGAAAATTCAGGGCGATAACGTGTAGATGAAGCACTAACAGGAGGCTTTAAAATTTTCATTCTAGTGTCCTTCGTTTGGGAGAAAAATGCAAAGGTACAATACAGCTTTTCCTTGCCAATATCTCTCTTTTGCAAAGAGCTAGGTATTGGAAAATTCAGGGCTATACCGTGTAGATGAAGCACTAACAGGAGTCTTTAAAATTTTCATTCTAGTGTACTTCGTTTGGGAGAAAAATGCAAAGGTACAATACAGCTTTTCCTTGCCAATATCTCTCTTTTGCAAAGAGCTACGCATTGGAAAATTCAGGGCTATACCGTGTAGATGAAGCACTAACAGGAGGCTTTAAAATTTTCATTCTAGTGTCCTTCGTTTGGGAGAAAAATGCAAAGGTACAATACAGCTTTTCCTTGCCGATATCTCTCTTTTGCAAAGAGCTAGGCATTGGAATATTCAGGGCTATAACGTGTAGATGAAGCACTAACAGGAGGCTTTAAAATTTTCATTCTAGTGTCCTTCGTTTGGGAGAAAAATGCAAAGGCACAATACAGCTTTTCCTTGCCGATATCTCTCTTTTGCAAAGAGCTAGGCATTGGAAAATTCAGGGCTATAACGTGTAGATGAAGCACTAACAGGAGGCTTTAAAATTTTCATTCTAGTGTCCTTCGTTTGGTAGAAAAATGCAAAGGTTCAATACAGCTTTTCCTTGCCAATATCTCTCTTTTGCAAAGAGCTAGGCATTGGAAAATTCAGGGCTATACCGTGTAGATGAAGCACTAACAGGAGGCTTTAAAATTTTCATTCTAGTGTCCTTCGTTTGGGAGAAAAATGCAAAGGTACAATACAGCTTTTCCTTGCCGATATCTCTCTTTTGCAAAGAGATAGGCATTGGAAAATTCAGGGCTATAACGTGTAGATGAAGCACTAACAGGAGGCTTTAAAATTTTCATTCTAGTGTCCTTCGTTTGGGAGAAAAATGCAAAGGTACAATACAGCTTTTCCTTGCCGATATCTCTCTTTTGCAAAGAGATAGGCATTGGAAAATTCAGGGCTATACCGTGTAGATGAAGCACTAACAGGAGGCTTTAAAATTTTCATTCTAGTGTCCTTCGTTTGGGAGAAAAATGCAAAGGTACAATACAGCTTTTCCTTGCCGATATCTCTCTTTTGCAAAGAGATAGGCATTGGAAAATTCAGGGCTATAACGTGTAGATGAAGCACTAACAGGAGGCTTTAAAATTTTCATTCTAGTGTCCTTCGTTTGGGAGAAAAATGCAAAGGTACAATGCAGCTTTTCCTTGCCGATATCTCTCTTTTGCAAATAGATAGGCATTGGAAAATTCAGGGCTATAACGTGTAGATGAAGCACTAACAGGAGGCTTTAAAATTTTCATTCTAGTGTCTTTCGTTTGGGAGAAAAATGCAAAGGTACAATGCAGCTTTTCCTTGCCGATATCTCTCTTTTGCAAAGAGATAGGCATTGGAAAATTCAGGGCGATAACGTGTAGATGAAGCACTAACAGGAGGCTTTAAAATTTTCATTCTAGTGTCCTTCGTTTGGGAGAAAAATGCAAAGGTACAATACAGCTTTTCCTTGCCAATATCTCTCTTTTGCAAAGAGCTAGGTATTGGAAAATTCAGGGCTATACCGTGTAGATGAAGCACTAACAGGAGTCTTTAAAATTTTCATTCTAGTGTACTTCGTTTGGGAGAAAAATGCAAAGGTACAATACAGCTTTTCCTTGCCAATATCTCTCTTTTGCAAAGAGCTACGCATTGGAAAATTCAGGGCTATACCGTGTAGATGAAGCACTAACAGGAGGCTTTAAAATTTTCATTCTAGTGTCCTTCGTTTGGGAGAAAAATGCAAAGGTACAATACAGCTTTTCCTTGCCGATATCTCTCTTTTGCAAAGAGCTAGGCATTGGAATATTCAGGGCTATAACGTGTAGATGAAGCACTAACAGGAGGCTTTAAAATTTTCATTCTAGTGTCCTTCGTTTGGGAGAAAAATGCAAAGGCACAATACAGCTTTTCCTTGCCGATATCTCTCTTTTGCAAAGAGCTAGGCATTGGAAAATTCAGGGCTATAACGTGTAGATGAAGCACTAACAGGAGGCTTTAAAATTTTCATTCTAGTGTCCTTCGTTTGGTAGAAAAATGCAAAGGTTCAATACAGCTTTTCCTTGCCAATATCTCTCTTTTGCAAAGAGCTAGGCATTGGAAAATTCAGGGCTATACCGTGTAGATGAAGCACTAACAGGAGGCTTTAAAATTTTCATTCTAGTGTCCTTCGTTTGGGAGAAAAATGCAAAGGTACAATACAGCTTTTCCTTGCCGATATCTCTCTTTTGCAAAGAGATAGGCATTGGAAAATTCAGGGCTATAACGTGTAGATGAAGCACTAACAGGAGGCTTTAAAATTTTCATTCTAGTGTCCTTCGTTTGGGAGAAAAATGCAAAGGTACAATACAGCTTTTCCTTGCCGATATCTCTCTTTTGCAAAGAGATAGGCATTGGAAAATTCAGGGCTATACCGTGTAGATGAAGCACTAACAGGAGGCTTTAAAATTTTCATTCTAGTGTCCTTCGTTTGGGAGAAAAATGCAAAGGTACAATACAGCTTTTCCTTGCCGATATCTCTCTTTTGCAAAGAGATAGGCATTGGAAAATTCAGGGCTATAACGTGTAGATGAAGCACTAACAGGAGGCTTTAAAATTTTCATTCTAGTGTCCTTCGTTTGGGAGAAAAATGCAAAGGTACAATGCAGCTTTTCCTTGCCGATATCTCTCTTTTGCAAATAGATAGGCATTGGAAAATTCAGGGCTATAACGTGTAGATGAAGCACTAACAGGAGGCTTTAAAATTTTCATTCTAGTGTCTTTCGTTTGGGAGAAAAATGCAAAGGTACAATGCAGCTTTTCCTTGCCGATATCTCTCTTTTGCAAAGAGATAGGCATTGGAAAATTCAGGGCGATAACGTGTAGATGAAGCACTAACAGGAGGCTTTAAAATTTTCATTCTAGTGTCCTTCGTTTGGGAGAAAAATGCAAAGGTACAATACAGCTTTTCCTTGCCAATATCTCTCTTTTGCAAAGAGCTAGGTATTGGAAAATTCAGGGCTATACCGTGTAGATGAAGCACTAACAGGAGTCTTTAAAATTTTCATTCTAGTGTACTTCGTTTGGGAGAAAAATGCAAAGGTACAATGCAGCTTTTCCTTGCCGATATCTCTCTTTTGCAAATAGATAGGCATTGGAAAATTCAGGGCTATAACGTGTAGATGAAGCACTAACAGGAGGCTTTAAAATTTTCATTCTAGTGTCTTTCGTTTGGGAGAAAAATGCAAAGGTACAATGCAGCTTTTCCTTGCCGATATCTCTCTTTTGCAAATAGATAGGCATTGGAAAATTCAGGGCTATAACGTGTAGATGAAGCACTAACAGGAGGCTTTAAAATTTTCATTCTAGTGTCTTTCGTTTGGGAGAAAAATGCAAAGGTACAATGCAGCTTTTCCTTGCCGATATCTCTCTTTTGCAAAGAGATAGGCATTGGAAAATTCAGGGCGATAACGTGTAGATGAAGCACTAACAGGAGGCTTTAAAATTTTCATTCTAGTGTCCTTCATTTGGGAGAAAAATGCAAAGGTACAATACAGCTTTTCCTTGCCAATATCTCTCTTTTGCAAAGAGCTAGGCATTGGCAAATTCAGGGCTATACCGTGTAGATGAAGCACTAACAGAAGGCTTTAAAATTTTCATTCTAGTGTCCTTCGTTTGGGAGAAAAATGCAAAGGTACAATACAGCTTTTCCTTGCCAATATCTCTCTTTTGCAAAGAGCTACGCATTGGAAAATTCAGGGCTATACCGTGTAGATGAAGCACTAACAGGAGGCTTTAAAATTTTCATTCTAGTGTCCTTCGTTTGGGAGAAAAATGCAAAGGTGCAATACAGCTTTTCCTTGCCGATATCTCTCTTTTGCAAAGAGATAGGCATTGGAAAATTCAGGGCTATAACGTGTAGATGAAGCACTAACAGGAGGCTTTAAAATTTTCATTCTAGTGTCCTTCATTTGGTTGATAAATGCAAAGGTACAATGCAGCTTTTCCTTGCCGATATCTCTCTTTTGCAAAGAGATAGGCATTGGAAAATTCAGGGCTATAACGTGTAGATGAAGCACTAACAGGAGGCTTCAAAATTTTCATTCTAGTGTCCTTCGTTTGGGAGAAAAATGTAAAGGTACAATACAGCTTTTCCTTGCCGATATCTCTCTTTTGCAAAGAGATAGGCATTGGAAAATTCAGGGCTATAACGTGTAGATGAAGCACTAACAGGAGGCTTCAAAATTTTCATTCTAGTGTCCTTCGTTTGGGAGAAAAATGCAAAGGTACAATACAGCTTTTCCTTGCCGATATCTCTCTTTTGCAAAGAGATAGGCATTGGAAAATTCAGGGCTATAACGTGTAGATGAAGCACTAACAGGAGGCTTTAAATTTTCATTCTAGTGTCCTTCGTTTTGGAGAAAAATGCAAAGGTACAATACAGCTTTTCCTTGCCAATATCTCTCTTTTGCAAAGAGCTACGCATTGGAAAATTCAGGGCTATACCGTGTAGACGAAGCACTAACAGGAGGCTTTAAAATTTTCATTCTAGTGTCCTTCGTTTGGGAGAAAAATGCAAAGGTACAATACAGCTTTTCTTTGCCAATATCTCTCTTTTGAAAAGAGCTACGCATTGGAAAATTCAGGGCTATACCGTGTAGATGAAGCACTAACAGGAGGCTTTAAAATTTTCATTCTAGTGTCCTTCGTTTGGGAGAAAAATGCAAAGGTACAATACAGCTTTTCCTTGCCAATATCTCTCTTTTGCAAAGAGCTAGGCATTGGAAAATTCAGGGCTATGCCGTTTAGATAAAGCCCTAACAGGAGGCTTTAAAATTTTCATTCTAGTGTCCTTCGTTTGGGAGAAAAATGCAAAAGTACAATACAGCTTATCCTTGCCGATATCTCTCTTTTGCAAAGAGCTACGCATTGGAAAATTCAGGGCTATACCGTGTAGATGAAGCACTAACAGGAGGCTTTAAAATTTTCATTCTACTGTCCTTCGTTTGGGAGAAAAATGCAAAGGTACAATACAGCTTTTCCTTGCCAATATCTCTCTTTTGCAAAGAGCTAGGTATTGGAAAATTCAGGGCTATACCGTGTAGATGAAGCACTAACAGGAGTCTTTAAAATTTTCATTCTAGTGTACTTCGTTTGGGAGAAAAATGCAAAGGTACAATACAGCTTTTCCTTGCCAATATCTCTCTTTTGCAAAGAGCTACGCATTGGAAAATTCAGGGCTATACCGTGTAGATGAAGCACTAACAGGAGGCTTTAAAATTTTCATTCTAGTGTCCTTCGTTTGGGAGAAAAATGCAAAGGTACAATACAGCTTTTCCTTGCCGATATCTCTCTTTTGCAAAGAGCTAGGCATTGGAATATTCAGGGCTATAACGTGTAGATGAAGCACTAACAGGAGGCTTTAAAATTTTCATTCTAGTGTCCTTCGTTTGGGAGAAAAATGCAAAGGCACAATACAGCTTTTCCTTGCCGATATCTCTCTTTTGCAAAGAGCTAGGCATTGGAAAATTCAGGGCTATAACGTGTAGATGAAGCACTAACAGGAGGCTTTAAAATTTTCATTCTAGTGTCCTTCGTTTGGTAGAAAAATGCAAAGGTTCAATACAGCTTTTCCTTGCCAATATCTCTCTTTTGCAAAGAGATAGGCATTGGAAAATTCAGGGCTATAACGTGTAGATGAAGCACTAACAGGAGGCTTTAAAATTTTCATTCTAGTGTCCTTCGTTTGGGAGAAAAATGCAAAGGTACAATACAGCTTTTCCTTGCCGATATCTCTCTTTTGCAAAGAGATAGGCATTGGAAAATTCAGGGCTATAACGTGTAGATGAAGCACTAACAGGAGGCTTTAAAATTTTCATTCTAGTGTCCTTCGTTTGGGAGAAAAATGCAAAGGTACAATACAGCTTTTCCTTGCCGATATCTCTCTTTTGCAAAGAGATAGGCATTGGAAAATTCAGGGCTATACCGTGTAGATGAAGCACTAACAGGAGGCTTTAAAATTTTCATTCTAGTGTCCTTCGTTTGGGAGAAAAATGCAAAGGTACAATACAGCTTTTCCTTGCCGATATCTCTCTTTTGCAAAGAGATAGGCATTGGAAAATTCAGGGCTATAACGTGTAGATGAAGCACTAACAGGAGGCTTTAAAATTTTCATTCTAGTGTCCTTCGTTTGGGAGAAAAATGCAAAGGTACAATGCAGCTTTTCCTTGCCGATATCTCTCTTTTGCAAATAGATAGGCATTGGAAAATTCAGGGCTATAACGTGTAGATGAAGCACTAACAGGAGGCTTTAAAATTTTCATTCTAGTGTCTTTCGTTTGGGAGAAAAATGCAAAGGTACAATGCAGCTTTTCCTTGCCGATATCTCTCTTTTGCAAAGAGATAGGCATTGGAAAATTCAGGGCGATAACGTGTAGATGAAGCACTAACAGGAGGCTTTAAAATTTTCATTCTAGTGTCCTTCGTTTGGGAGAAAAATGCAAAGGTACAATACAGCTTTTCCTTGCCAATATCTCTCTTTTGCAAAGAGCTAGGTATTGGAAAATTCAGGGCTATACCGTGTAGATGAAGCACTAACAGGAGTCTTTAAAATTTTCATTCTAGTGTACTTCGTTTGGGAGAAAAATGCAAAGGTACAATGCAGCTTTTCCTTGCCGATATCTCTCTTTTGCAAATAGATAGGCATTGGAAAATTCAGGGCTATAACGTGTAGATGAAGCACTAACAGGAGGCTTTAAAATTTTCATTCTAGTGTCTTTCGTTTGGGAGAAAAATGCAAAGGTACAATGCAGCTTTTCCTTGCCGATATCTCTCTTTTGCAAATAGATAGGCATTGGAAAATTCAGGGCTATAACGTGTAGATGAAGCACTAACAGGAGGCTTTAAAATTTTCATTCTAGTGTCTTTCGTTTGGGAGAAAAATGCAAAGGTACAATGCAGCTTTTCCTTGCCGATATCTCTCTTTTGCAAAGAGATAGGCATTGGAAAATTCAGGGCGATAACGTGTAGATGAAGCACTAACAGGAGGCTTTAAAATTTTCATTCTAGTGTCCTTCATTTGGGAGAAAAATGCAAAGGTACAATACAGCTTTTCCTTGCCAATATCTCTCTTTTGCAAAGAGCTAGGCATTGGCAAATTCAGGGCTATACCGTGTAGATGAAGCACTAACAGAAGGCTTTAAAATTTTCATTCTAGTGTCCTTCGTTTGGGAGAAAAATGCAAAGGTACAATACAGCTTTTCCTTGCCAATATCTCTCTTTTGCAAAGAGCTACGCATTGGAAAATTCAGGGCTATACCGTGTAGATGAAGCACTAACAGGAGGCTTTAAAATTTTCATTCTAGTGTCCTTCGTTTGGGAGAAAAATGCAAAGGTGCAATACAGCTTTTCCTTGCCGATATCTCTCTTTTGCAAAGAGATAGGCATTGGAAAATTCAGGGCTATAACGTGTAGATGAAGCACTAACAGGAGGCTTTAAAATTTTCATTCTAGTGTCCTTCATTTGGTTGATAAATGCAAAGGTACAATGCAGCTTTTCCTTGCCGATATCTCTCTTTTGCAAAGAGATAGGCATTGGAAAATTCAGGGCTATAACGTGTAGATGAAGCACTAACAGGAGGCTTCAAAATTTTCATTCTAGTGTCCTTCGTTTGGGAGAAAAATGTAAAGGTACAATACAGCTTTTCCTTGCCGATATCTCTCTTTTGCAAAGAGATAGGCATTGGAAAATTCAGGGCTATAACGTGTAGATGAAGCACTAACAGGAGGCTTCAAAATTTTCATTCTAGTGTCCTTCGTTTGGGAGAAAAATGCAAAGGTACAATACAGCTTTTCCTTGCCGATATCTCTCTTTTGCAAAGAGATAGGCATTGGAAAATTCAGGGCTATAACGTGTAGATGAAGCACTAACAGGAGGCTTTAAATTTTCATTCTAGTGTCCTTCGTTTTGGAGAAAAATGCAAAGGTACAATACAGCTTTTCCTTGCCAATATCTCTCTTTTGCAAAGAGCTACGCATTGGAAAATTCAGGGCTATACCGTGTAGACGAAGCACTAACAGGAGGCTTTAAAATTTTCATTCTAGTGTCCTTCGTTTGGGAGAAAAATGCAAAGGTACAATACAGCTTTTCTTTGCCAATATCTCTCTTTTGAAAAGAGCTACGCATTGGAAAATTCAGGGCTATACCGTGTAGATGAAGCACTAACAGGAGGCTTTAAAATTTTCATTCTAGTGTCCTTCGTTTGGGAGAAAAATGCAAAGGTACAATACAGCTTTTCCTTGCCAATATCTCTCTTTTGCAAAGAGCTAGGCATTGGAAAATTCAGGGCTATGCCGTTTAGATAAAGCCCTAACAGGAGGCTTTAAAATTTTCATTCTAGTGTCCTTCGTTTGGGAGAAAAATGCAAAAGTACAATACAGCTTATCCTTGCCGATATCTCTCTTTTGCAAAGAGCTACGCATTGGAAAATTCAGGGCTATACCGTGTAGATGAAGCACTAACAGGAGGCTTTAAAATTTTCATTCTACTGTCCTTCGTTTGGGAGAAAAATGCAAAGGTACAATACAGCTTTTCCTTGCCAATATCTCTCTTTTGCAAAGAGCTAGGCATTGGAAAATTCAGGGCTATACCGTGTAGATGAAGCACTAACAGGAGGCTTTAAAATTTTAATTCTAGTGTCCTTCGTTTGGGAGAAAAATGCAAAGGTACAATACAGCTTTTCCTTGCCGATATCTCTCTTTTGCAAAGAGCTAGGCATTGGTAAATTCAGGGCTATAACGTGTAGATGAAGCACTAACAGGAGGCTTTAAAATTTTCATTCTAGTGTCCTTCGTTTGGGAGAAAAATGCAAAGGTACAATACAGCTTTTCCTTGCCAATATCTCTCTTTTGCAAAGAGCTAGGTATTGGAAAATTCAGGGCTATACCGTGTAGATGAAGCACTAACAGGAGTCTTTATAATTTTCATTCTAGTGTACTTCGTTTGGGAGAAAAATGCAAAGGTACAATACAGCTTTTCCTTGCCAATATCTCTCTTTTGCAAAGAGCTACGCATTGGAAAATTCAGGGCTATACCGTGTAGATGAAGCACTAACAGGAGGCTTTAAAATTTTCATTCTAGTGTCCTTCGTTTGGGAGAAAAATGCAAAGGTACAATACAGCTTTTCCTTGCCGATATCTCTCTTTTGCAAAGAGCTAGGCATTGGAAAATTCAGGGCTATAACGTGTAGATGAAGCAGTAACAGGAGGCTTTAAAATTTTCATTCTAGTGTCCTTCGTATGGTAGAAAAATGCAAAGGTTCAATACAGCTTTTCCTTGCCAATATCTCTCTTTTGCAAAGAGCTAGGCATTGGAAAATTCAGGGCTATACCGTGTAGATGAAGCACTAACAGGAGGCTTTAAAATTTTCATTCTAGTGTCCTTCGTTTGGGAGAAAAATGCAAAGGTACAATACAGCTTTTCCTTGCCGATATCTCTCTTTTGCAAAGAGAAAAGCATTGGAAAATTCAGGGCTATAACGTGTAGATGAAGCACTAACAGGAGGCTTTAAAATTTTCATTCTAGTGTCCTTCGTTTGGGAGAAAAATGCAAAGGTACAATACAGCTTTTCCTTGCCGATATCTCTCTTTTGCAAAGAGATAGGCATTGGAAAATTCAGGGCTATACCGTGTAGATGAAGCACTAACAGGAGGCTTTAAAATTTTCATTCTAGTGTCCTTCGTTTCGGAGAAAAATGCAAAGGTACAATACAGCTTTTCCTTGCCGATATCTCTCTTTTGCAAAGAGATAGGCATTGGAAAATTCAGGGCTATAACGTGTAGATGAAGCACTAACAGGAGGCTTTAAAATTTTCATTCTAGTGTCCTTCGTTTGGGAGAAAAATGCAAAGGTACAATGCAGCTTTTCCTTGCCGATATCTCTCTTTTGCAAAGAGATAGGCATTGGAAAATTCAGGGCTATAACGTGTAGATGAAGCACTAACAGGAGGCTTTAAAATTTTCATTCTAGTGTCTTTCGTTTGGGAGAAAAATGCAAAGGTACAATGCAGCTTTTCCTTGCCGATATCTCTCTTTTGCAAAGAGATAGGCATTGGAAAATTCAGGGCTATAACGTGTAGATGAAGCACTAACAGGAGGCTTTAAAATTTTCATTCTAGTGTCCTTCGTTTGGGAGAAAAATGCAAAGGTACAATACAGCTTTTCCTTGCCGATATCTCTCTTTTGCAAAAAGATAGGCATTGGAAAATTCAGGGCTATAACGTGTAGATAAAGCCCTAACAGGAGGCTTTAAAATTTTAATTCTAGTGTCCTTCGTTTGGGAGAAAAATGCAAAGGTACAATACAGCTTTTCCTTGCCAATATCTCTCTTTTGCAAAGAGCTAGGCATTGGAAAATTCAGGGCTATACCGTGTAGATGAAGCACTAACAGGAGGCTTTAAAATTTTCATTCTAGTGTCCTTCGTTTGGGAGAAAAATGCAAAGGTACAATACAGCTTTTCCTTGCCGATATCTCTCTTTTGCAAAGAGATAGGCATTGGAAAATTCAGGACGATAACGTGTAGATGAAGCACTAACAGGAGGCTTTAAAATTTTCATTCTAGTGTCCTTCATTAGGGAGAAAAATGCAAAGGTACAATACAGCTTTTCCTTGCCAATATCTCTCTTTTGCAAAGAGCTAGGCATTGGCAAATTCAGGGCTATACCGTGTAGATGAAGCACTAACAGAAGGCTTTAAAATTTTCATTCTAGTGTCCTTCGTTTGGGAGAAAAATGCAAAGGTACAATACAGCTTTTCCTTGCCAATATCTCTCTTTTGCAAAGAGCTACGCATTGGAAAATTCAGGGCTATACCGTGTAGATGAAGCACTAACAGGAGGCTTTAAAATTTTCATTCTAGTGTCCTTCGTTTGGGAGAAAAATGCAAAGGTGCAATACAGCTTTTCCTTGCCGATATCTCTCTTTTGCAAAGAGATAGGCATTGGAAAATTCAGGGCTATAACGTGTAGATGAAGCACTAACAGGAGGCTTTAAAATTTTCTTTCTAGTGTCCTTCGTTTGGGAGAAAAATGCAAAGGTACAATGCAGCTTTTCCTTGCCGATATCTCTCTTTTGCAAAGAGATAGGCATTGGAAAATTCAGGGCTATAACGTGTAGATGAAGCACTAACAGGAGGCTTCAAAATTTTCATTCTAGTGTCCTTCGTTTGGGAGAAAAATACAAAGGTACAATACAGCTTTTCCTTGCCGATATCTCTCTTTTGCAAAGAGATAGGCATTGGAAAATTCAGGGCTATAACGTGTAGATGAAGCACTAACAGGAGGCTTTAAAATTTTCATTCTAGTGTCCTTCATTTGGTTGATAAATGCAAAGGTACAATGCAGCTTTTCCTTGCCGATATCTCTCTTTTGCAAAGAGATAGGCATTGGAAAATTCAGGGCTATAACGTGTAGATGAAGCACTAACAGGAGGCTTCAAAATTTTCATTCTAGTGTCCTTCGTTTGGGAGAAAAATGTAAAGGTACAATACAGCTTTTCCTTGCCGATATCTCTCTTTTGCAAAGAGATAGGCATTGGAAAATTCAGGGCTATAACGTGTAGATGAAGCACTAACAGGAGGCTTCAAAATTTTCATTCTAGTGTCCTTCGTTTGGGAGAAAAATGCAAAGGTACAATACAGCTTTTCCTTGCCGATATCTCTCTTTTGCAAAGAGATAGGCATTGGAAAATTCAGGGCTATAACGTGTAGATGAAGCACTAACAGGAGGCTTTAAATTTTCATTCTAGTGTCCTTCGTTTTGGAGAAAAATGCAAAGGTACAATACAGCTTTTCCTTGCCAATATCTCTCTTTTGCAAAGAGCTACGCATTGGAAAATTCAGGGCTATACCGTGTAGACGAAGCACTAACAGGAGGCTTTAAAATTTTCATTCTAGTGTCCTTCGTTTGGGAGAAAAATGCAAAGGTACAATACAGCTTTTCCTTGCCAATATCTCTCTTTTGAAAAGAGCTACGCATTGGAAAATTCAGGGCTATACCGTGTAGATGAAGCACTAACAGGAGGCTTTAAAATTTTCATTCTAGTGTCCTTCGTTTGGGAGAAAAATGCAAAGGTACAATACAGCTTTTCCTTGCCAATATCTCTCTTTTGCAAAGAGCTAGGCATTGGAAAATTCAGGGCTATGCCGTTTAGATAAAGCCCTAACAGGAGGCTTTAAAATTTTCATTCTAGTGTCCTTCGTTTGGGAGAAAAATGCAAAAGTACAATACAGCTTATCCTTGCCGATATCTCTCTTTTGCAAAGAGCTACGCATTGGAAAATTCAGGGCTATAACGTGTAGATGAAGCAGTAACAGGAGGCTTTAAAATTTTCATTCTAGTGTCCTTCGTATGGTAGAAAAATGCAAAGGTTCAATACAGCTTTTCCTTGCCAATATCTCTCTTTTGCAAAGAGCTAGGCATTGGAAAATTCAGGGCTATACCGTGTAGATGAAGCACTAACAGGAGGCTTTAAAATTTTCATTCTAGTGTCCTTCGTTTGGGAGAAAAATGCAAAGGTACAATACAGCTTTTCCTTGCCGATATCTCTCTTTTGCAAAGAGAAAAGCATTGGAAAATTCAGGGCTATAACGTGTAGATGAAGCACTAACAGGAGGCTTTAAAATTTTCATTCTAGTGTCCTTCGTTTGGGAGAAAAATGCAAAGGTACAATACAGCTTTTCCTTGCCGATATCTCTCTTTTGCAAAGAGATAGGCATTGGAAAATTCAGGGCTATAACGTGTAGATGAAGCACTAACAGGAGGCTTTAAAATTTTCATTCTAGTGTCCTTCGTTTGGGAGAAAAATGCAAAGGTACAATGCAGCTTTTCCTTGCCGATATCTCTCTTTTGCAAAGAGATAGGCATTGGAAAATTCAGGGCTATAACGTGTAGATGAAGCACTAACAGGAGGCTTTAAAATTTTCATTCTAGTGTCTTTCGTTTGGGAGAAAAATGCAAAGGTACAATGCAGCTTTTCCTTGCCGATATCTCTCTTTTGCAAAGAGATAGGCATTGGAAAATTCAGGGCTATAACGTGTAGATGAAGCACTAACAGGAGGCTTTAAAATTTTCATTCTAGTGTCCTTCGTTTGGGAGAAAAATGCAAAGGTACAATACAGCTTTTCCTTGCCGATATCTCTCTTTTGCAAAAAGATAGGCATTGGAAAATTCAGGGCTATAACGTGTAGATAAAGCCCTAACAGGAGGCTTTAAAATTTTAATTCTAGTGTCCTTCGTTTGGGAGAAAAATGCAAAGGTACAATACAGCTTTTCCTTGCCAATATCTCTCTTTTGCAAAGAGCTAGGCATTGGAAAATTCAGGGCTATACCGTGTAGATGAAGCACTAACAGGAGGCTTTAAAATTTTCATTCTAGTGTCCTTCGTTTGGGAGAAAAATGCAAAGGTACAATACAGCTTTTCCTTGCCGATATCTCTCTTTTGCAAAGAGATAGGCATTGGAAAATTCAGGACGATAACGTGTAGATGAAGCACTAACAGGAGGCTTTAAAATTTTCATTCTAGTGTCCTTCATTAGGGAGAAAAATGCAAAGGTACAATACAGCTTTTCCTTGCCAATATCTCTCTTTTGCAAAGAGCTAGGCATTGGCAAATTCAGGGCTATACCGTGTAGATGAAGCACTAACAGGAGGCTTTAAAATTTTCATTCTAGTGTCCTTCGTTTGGGAGAAAAATGCAAAGGTGCAATACAGCTTTTCCTTGCCGATATCTCTCTTTTGCAAAGAGATAGGCATTGGAAAATTCAGGGCTATAACGTGTAGATGAAGCACTAACAGGAGGCTTTAAAATTTTCATTCTAGTGTCCTTCGTTTGGGAGAAAAATACAAAGGTACAATACAGCTTTTCCTTGCCAATATCTCTCTTTTGCAAAGAGCTACGCATTGGAAAATTCAGGGCTATACCGTGTAGACGAAGCACTAACAGGAGGCTTTAAAATTTTCATTCTAGTGTCCTTCGTTTGGGAGAAAAATGCAAAGGTACAATACAGCTTTTCTTTGCCAATATCTCTCTTTTGAAAAGAGCTACGCATTGGAAAATTCAGGGCTATACCGTGTAGATGAAGCACTAACAGGAGGCTTTAAAATTTTCATTCTAGTGTCCTTCGTTTGGGAGAAAAATGCAAAGGTACAATACAGCTTTTCCTTGCCAATATCTCTCTTTTGCAAAGAGCTAGGCATTGGAAAATTCAGGGCTATGCCGTTTAGATAAAGCCCTAACAGGAGGCTTTAAAATTTTCATTCTAGTGTCCTTCGTTTGGGAGAAAAATGCAAAAGTACAATATAGCTTATCCTTGCCGATATCTCTCTTTTGCAAAGAGCTACGCATTGGAAAATTCAGGGCTATACCGTGTAGATGAAGCACTAACAGGAGGCTTTAAAATTTTCATTCTACTGTCCTTCGTTTGGGAGAAAAATGCAAAGGTACAATACAGCTTTTCCTTGCCAATATCTCTCTTTTGCAAAGAGCTAGGTATTGGAAAATTCAGGGCTATACCGTGTAGATGAAGCACTAACAGGAGTCTTTAAAATTTTCATTCTAGTGTACTTCGTTTGGGAGAAAAATGCAAAGGTACAATACAGCTTTTCCTTGCCAATATCTCTCTTTTGCAAAGAGCTACGCATTGGAAAATTCAGGGCTATACCGTGTAGATGAAGCACTAACAGGAGGCTTTAAAATTTTCATTCTAGTGTCCTTCGTTTGGGAGAAAAATGCAAAGGTACAATACAGCTTTTCCTTGCCGATATCTCTCTTTTGCAAAGAGCTAGGCATTGGAATATTCAGGGCTATAACGTGTAGATGAAGCACTAACAGGAGGCTTTAAAATTTTCATTCTAGTGTCCTTCGTTTGGGAGAAAAATGCAAAGGCACAATACAGCTTTTCCTTGCCGATATCTCTCTTTTGCAAAGAGCTAGGCATTGGAAAATTCAGGGCTATAACGTGTAGATGAAGCACTAACAGGAGGCTTTAAAATTTTCATTCTAGTGTCCTTCGTTTGGTAGAAAAATGCAAAGGTTCAATACAGCTTTTCCTTGCCAATATCTCTCTTTTGCAAAGAGATAGGCATTGGAAAATTCAGGGCTATAACGTGTAGATGAAGCACTAACAGGAGGCTTTAAAATTTTCATTCTAGTGTCCTTCGTTTGGGAGAAAAATGCAAAGGTACAATACAGCTTTTCCTTGCCGATATCTCTCTTTTGCAAAGAGATAGGCATTGGAAAATTCAGGGCTATAACGTGTAGATGAAGCACTAACAGGAGGCTTTAAAATTTTCATTCTAGTGTCCTTCGTTTGGGAGAAAAATGCAAAGGTACAATACAGCTTTTCCTTGCCGATATCTCTCTTTTGCAAAGAGATAGGCATTGGAAAATTCAGGGCTATACCGTGTAGATGAAGCACTAACAGGAGGCTTTAAAATTTTCATTCTAGTGTCCTTCGTTTGGGAGAAAAATGCAAAGGTACAATACAGCTTTTCCTTGCCGATATCTCTCTTTTGCAAAGAGATAGGCATTGGAAAATTCAGGGCTATAACGTGTAGATGAAGCACTAACAGGAGGCTTTAAAATTTTCATTCTAGTGTCCTTCGTTTGGGAGAAAAATGCAAAGGTACAATGCAGCTTTTCCTTGCCGATATCTCTCTTTTGCAAATAGATAGGCATTGGAAAATTCAGGGCTATAACGTGTAGATGAAGCACTAACAGGAGGCTTTAAAATTTTCATTCTAGTGTCTTTCGTTTGGGAGAAAAATGCAAAGGTACAATGCAGCTTTTCCTTGCCGATATCTCTCTTTTGCAAAGAGATAGGCATTGGAAAATTCAGGGCGATAACGTGTAGATGAAGCACTAACAGGAGGCTTTAAAATTTTCATTCTAGTGTCCTTCGTTTGGGAGAAAAATGCAAAGGTACAATACAGCTTTTCCTTGCCAATATCTCTCTTTTGCAAAGAGCTAGGTATTGGAAAATTCAGGGCTATACCGTGTAGATGAAGCACTAACAGGAGTCTTTAAAATTTTCATTCTAGTGTACTTCGTTTGGGAGAAAAATGCAAAGGTACAATGCAGCTTTTCCTTGCCGATATCTCTCTTTTGCAAATAGATAGGCATTGGAAAATTCAGGGCTATAACGTGTAGATGAAGCACTAACAGGAGGCTTTAAAATTTTCATTCTAGTGTCTTTCGTTTGGGAGAAAAATGCAAAGGTACAATGCAGCTTTTCCTTGCCGATATCTCTCTTTTGCAAATAGATAGGCATTGGAAAATTCAGGGCTATAACGTGTAGATGAAGCACTAACAGGAGGCTTTAAAATTTTCATTCTAGTGTCTTTCGTTTGGGAGAAAAATGCAAAGGTACAATGCAGCTTTTCCTTGCCGATATCTCTCTTTTGCAAAGAGATAGGCATTGGAAAATTCAGGGCGATAACGTGTAGATGAAGCACTAACAGGAGGCTTTAAAATTTTCATTCTAGTGTCCTTCATTTGGGAGAAAAATGCAAAGGTACAATACAGCTTTTCCTTGCCAATATCTCTCTTTTGCAAAGAGCTAGGCATTGGCAAATTCAGGGCTATACCGTGTAGATGAAGCACTAACAGAAGGCTTTAAAATTTTCATTCTAGTGTCCTTCGTTTGGGAGAAAAATGCAAAGGTACAATACAGCTTTTCCTTGCCAATATCTCTCTTTTGCAAAGAGCTACGCATTGGAAAATTCAGGGCTATACCGTGTAGATGAAGCACTAACAGGAGGCTTTAAAATTTTCATTCTAGTGTCCTTCGTTTGGGAGAAAAATGCAAAGGTGCAATACAGCTTTTCCTTGCCGATATCTCTCTTTTGCAAAGAGATAGGCATTGGAAAATTCAGGGCTATAACGTGTAGATGAAGCACTAACAGGAGGCTTTAAAATTTTCATTCTAGTGTCCTTCATTTGGTTGATAAATGCAAAGGTACAATGCAGCTTTTCCTTGCCGATATCTCTCTTTTGCAAAGAGATAGGCATTGGAAAATTCAGGGCTATAACGTGTAGATGAAGCACTAACAGGAGGCTTCAAAATTTTCATTCTAGTGTCCTTCGTTTGGGAGAAAAATGTAAAGGTACAATACAGCTTTTCCTTGCCGATATCTCTCTTTTGCAAAGAGATAGGCATTGGAAAATTCAGGGCTATAACGTGTAGATGAAGCACTAACAGGAGGCTTCAAAATTTTCATTCTAGTGTCCTTCGTTTGGGAGAAAAATGCAAAGGTACAATACAGCTTTTCCTTGCCGATATCTCTCTTTTGCAAAGAGATAGGCATTGGAAAATTCAGGGCTATAACGTGTAGATGAAGCACTAACAGGAGGCTTTAAATTTTCATTCTAGTGTCCTTCGTTTTGGAGAAAAATGCAAAGGTACAATACAGCTTTTCCTTGCCAATATCTCTCTTTTGCAAAGAGCTACGCATTGGAAAATTCAGGGCTATACCGTGTAGACGAAGCACTAACAGGAGGCTTTAAAATTTTCATTCTAGTGTCCTTCGTTTGGGAGAAAAATGCAAAGGTACAATACAGCTTTTCTTTGCCAATATCTCTCTTTTGAAAAGAGCTACGCATTGGAAAATTCAGGGCTATACCGTGTAGATGAAGCACTAACAGGAGGCTTTAAAATTTTCATTCTAGTGTCCTTCGTTTGGGAGAAAAATGCAAAGGTACAATACAGCTTTTCCTTGCCAATATCTCTCTTTTGCAAAGAGCTAGGCATTGGAAAATTCAGGGCTATGCCGTTTAGATAAAGCCCTAACAGGAGGCTTTAAAATTTTCATTCTAGTGTCCTTCGTTTGGGAGAAAAATGCAAAAGTACAATACAGCTTATCCTTGCCGATATCTCTCTTTTGCAAAGAGCTACGCATTGGAAAATTCAGGGCTATACCGTGTAGATGAAGCACTAACAGGAGGCTTTAAAATTTTCATTCTACTGTCCTTCGTTTGGGAGAAAAATGCAAAGGTACAATACAGCTTTTCCTTGCCAATATCTCTCTTTTGCAAAGAGCTAGGCATTGGAAAATTCAGGGCTATACCGTGTAGATGAAGCACTAACAGGAGGCTTTAAAATTTTAATTCTAGTGTCCTTCGTTTGGGAGAAAAATGCAAAGGTACAATACAGCTTTTCCTTGCCGATATCTCTCTTTTGCAAAGAGCTAGGCATTGGTAAATTCAGGGCTATAACGTGTAGATGAAGCACTAACAGGAGGCTTTAAAATTTTCATTCTAGTGTCCTTCGTTTGGGAGAAAAATGCAAAGGTACAATACAGCTTTTCCTTGCCAATATCTCTCTTTTGCAAAGAGCTAGGTATTGGAAAATTCAGGGCTATACCGTGTAGATGAAGCACTAACAGGAGTCTTTATAATTTTCATTCTAGTGTACTTCGTTTGGGAGAAAAATGCAAAGGTACAATACAGCTTTTCCTTGCCAATATCTCTCTTTTGCAAAGAGCTACGCATTGGAAAATTCAGGGCTATACCGTGTAGATGAAGCACTAACAGGAGGCTTTAAAATTTTCATTCTAGTGTCCTTCGTTTGGGAGAAAAATGCAAAGGTACAATACAGCTTTTCCTTGCCGATATCTCTCTTTTGCAAAGAGCTAGGCATTGGAAAATTCAGGGCTATAACGTGTAGATGAAGCAGTAACAGGAGGCTTTAAAATTTTCATTCTAGTGTCCTTCGTATGGTAGAAAAATGCAAAGGTTCAATACAGCTTTTCCTTGCCAATATCTCTCTTTTGCAAAGAGCTAGGCATTGGAAAATTCAGGGCTATACCGTGTAGATGAAGCACTAACAGGAGGCTTTAAAATTTTCATTCTAGTGTCCTTCGTTTGGGAGAAAAATGCAAAGGTACAATACAGCTTTTCCTTGCCGATATCTCTCTTTTGCAAAGAGAAAAGCATTGGAAAATTCAGGGCTATAACGTGTAGATGAAGCACTAACAGGAGGCTTTAAAATTTTCATTCTAGTGTCCTTCGTTTGGGAGAAAAATGCAAAGGTACAATACAGCTTTTCCTTGCCGATATCTCTCTTTTGCAAAGAGATAGGCATTGGAAAATTCAGGGCTATACCGTGTAGATGAAGCACTAACAGGAGGCTTTAAAATTTTCATTCTAGTGTCCTTCGTTTCGGAGAAAAATGCAAAGGTACAATACAGCTTTTCCTTGCCGATATCTCTCTTTTGCAAAGAGATAGGCATTGGAAAATTCAGGGCTATAACGTGTAGATGAAGCACTAACAGGAGGCTTTAAAATTTTCATTCTAGTGTCCTTCGTTTGGGAGAAAAATGCAAAGGTACAATGCAGCTTTTCCTTGCCGATATCTCTCTTTTGCAAAGAGATAGGCATTGGAAAATTCAGGGCTATAACGTGTAGATGAAGCACTAACAGGAGGCTTTAAAATTTTCATTCTAGTGTCTTTCGTTTGGGAGAAAAATGCAAAGGTACAATGCAGCTTTTCCTTGCCGATATCTCTCTTTTGCAAAGAGATAGGCATTGGAAAATTCAGGGCTATAACGTGTAGATGAAGCACTAACAGGAGGCTTTAAAATTTTCATTCTAGTGTCCTTCGTTTGGGAGAAAAATGCAAAGGTACAATACAGCTTTTCCTTGCCGATATCTCTCTTTTGCAAAAAGATAGGCATTGGAAAATTCAGGGCTATAACGTGTAGATAAAGCCCTAACAGGAGGCTTTAAAATTTTAATTCTAGTGTCCTTCGTTTGGGAGAAAAATGCAAAGGTACAATACAGCTTTTCCTTGCCAATATCTCTCTTTTGCAAAGAGCTAGGCATTGGAAAATTCAGGGCTATACCGTGTAGATGAAGCACTAACAGGAGGCTTTAAAATTTTCATTCTAGTGTCCTTCGTTTGGGAGAAAAATGCAAAGGTACAATACAGCTTTTCCTTGCCGATATCTCTCTTTTGCAAAGAGATAGGCATTGGAAAATTCAGGACGATAACGTGTAGATGAAGCACTAACAGGAGGCTTTAAAATTTTCATTCTAGTGTCCTTCATTAGGGAGAAAAATGCAAAGGTACAATACAGCTTTTCCTTGCCAATATCTCTCTTTTGCAAAGAGCTAGGCATTGGCAAATTCAGGGCTATACCGTGTAGATGAAGCACTAACAGAAGGCTTTAAAATTTTCATTCTAGTGTCCTTCGTTTGGGAGAAAAATGCAAAGGTACAATACAGCTTTTCCTTGCCAATATCTCTCTTTTGCAAAGAGCTACGCATTGGAAAATTCAGGGCTATACCGTGTAGATGAAGCACTAACAGGAGGCTTTAAAATTTTCATTCTAGTGTCCTTCGTTTGGGAGAAAAATGCAAAGGTGCAATACAGCTTTTCCTTGCCGATATCTCTCTTTTGCAAAGAGATAGGCATTGGAAAATTCAGGGCTATAACGTGTAGATGAAGCACTAACAGGAGGCTTTAAAATTTTCTTTCTAGTGTCCTTCGTTTGGGAGAAAAATGCAAAGGTACAATGCAGCTTTTCCTTGCCGATATCTCTCTTTTGCAAAGAGATAGGCATTGGAAAATTCAGGGCTATAACGTGTAGATGAAGCACTAACAGGAGGCTTCAAAATTTTCATTCTAGTGTCCTTCGTTTGGGAGAAAAATACAAAGGTACAATACAGCTTTTCCTTGCCGATATCTCTCTTTTGCAAAGAGATAGGCATTGGAAAATTCAGGGCTATAACGTGTAGATGAAGCACTAACAGGAGGCTTTAAAATTTTCATTCTAGTGTCCTTCATTTGGTTGATAAATGCAAAGGTACAATGCAGCTTTTCCTTGCCGATATCTCTCTTTTGCAAAGAGATAGGCATTGGAAAATTCAGGGCTATAACGTGTAGATGAAGCACTAACAGGAGGCTTCAAAATTTTCATTCTAGTGTCCTTCGTTTGGGAGAAAAATGTAAAGGTACAATACAGCTTTTCCTTGCCGATATCTCTCTTTTGCAAAGAGATAGGCATTGGAAAATTCAGGGCTATAACGTGTAGATGAAGCACTAACAGGAGGCTTCAAAATTTTCATTCTAGTGTCCTTCGTTTGGGAGAAAAATGCAAAGGTACAATACAGCTTTTCCTTGCCGATATCTCTCTTTTGCAAAGAGATAGGCATTGGAAAATTCAGGGCTATAACGTGTAGATGAAGCACTAACAGGAGGCTTTAAATTTTCATTCTAGTGTCCTTCGTTTTGGAGAAAAATGCAAAGGTTCAATACAGCTTTTCCTTGCCAATATCTCTCTTTTGCAAAGAGCTAGGCATTGGCAAATTCAGGGCTATACCGTGTAGATGAAGCACTAACAGAAGGCTTTAAAATTTTCATTCTAGTGTCCTTCGTTTGGGAGAAAAATGCAAAGGTACAATACAGCTTTTCCTTGCCAATATCTCTCTTTTGCAAAGAGCTACGCATTGGAAAATTCAGGGCTATACCGTGTAGATGAAGCACTAACAGGAGGCTTTAAAATTTTCATTCTAGTGTCCTTCGTTTGGGAGAAAAATGCAAAGGTGCAATACAGCTTTTCCTTGCCGATATCTCTCTTTTGCAAAGAGATAGGCATTGGAAAATTCAGGGCTATAACGTGTAGATGAAGCACTAACAGGAGGCTTTAAAATTTTCTTTCTAGTGTCCTTCGTTTGGGAGAAAAATGCAAAGGTACAATGCAGCTTTTCCTTGCCGATATCTCTCTTTTGCAAAGAGATAGGCATTGGAAAATTCAGGGCTATAACGTGTAGATGAAGCACTAACAGGAGGCTTCAAAATTTTCATTCTAGTGTCCTTCGTTTGGGAGAAAAATACAAAGGTACAATACAGCTTTTCCTTGCCGATATCTCTCTTTTGCAAAGAGATAGGCATTGGAAAATTCAGGGCTATAACGTGTAGATGAAGCACTAACAGGAGGCTTTAAAATTTTCATTCTAGTGTCCTTCATTTGGTTGATAAATGCAAAGGTACAATGCAGCTTTTCCTTGCCGATATCTCTCTTTTGCAAAGAGATAGGCATTGGAAAATTCAGGGCTATAACGTGTAGATGAAGCACTAACAGGAGGCTTCAAAATTTTCATTCTAGTGTCCTTCGTTTGGGAGAAAAATGTAAAGGTACAATACAGCTTTTCCTTGCCGATATCTCTCTTTTGCAAAGAGATAGGCATTGGAAAATTCAGGGCTATAACGTGTAGATGAAGCACTAACAGGAGGCTTCAAAATTTTCATTCTAGTGTCCTTCGTTTGGGAGAAAAATGCAAAGGTACAATACAGCTTTTCCTTGCCGATATCTCTCTTTTGCAAAGAGATAGGCATTGGAAAATTCAGGGCTATAACGTGTAGATGAAGCACTAACAGGAGGCTTTAAATTTTCATTCTAGTGTCCTTCGTTTTGGAGAAAAATGCAAAGGTACAATACAGCTTTTCCTTGCCAATATCTCTCTTTTGCAAAGAGCTACGCATTGGAAAATTCAGGGCTATACCGTGTAGACGAAGCACTAACAGGAGGCTTTAAAATTTTCATTCTAGTGTCCTTCGTTTGGGAGAAAAATGCAAAGGTACAATACAGCTTTTCCTTGCCAATATCTCTCTTTTGAAAAGAGCTACGCATTGGAAAATTCAGGGCTATACCGTGTAGATGAAGCACTAACAGGAGGCTTTAAAATTTTCATTCTAGTGTCCTTCGTTTGGGAGAAAAATGCAAAGGTACAATACAGCTTTTCCTTGCCAATATCTCTCTTTTGCAAAGAGCTAGGCATTGGAAAATTCAGGGCTATGCCGTTTAGATAAAGCCCTAACAGGAGGCTTTAAAATTTTCATTCTAGTGTCCTTCGTTTGGGAGAAAAATGCAAAAGTACAATACAGCTTATCCTTGCCGATATCTCTCTTTTGCAAAGAGCTACGCATTGGAAAATTCAGGGCTATAACGTGTAGATGAAGCAGTAACAGGAGGCTTTAAAATTTTCATTCTAGTGTCCTTCGTATGGTAGAAAAATGCAAAGGTTCAATACAGCTTTTCCTTGCCAATATCTCTCTTTTGCAAAGAGCTAGGCATTGGAAAATTCAGGGCTATACCGTGTAGATGAAGCACTAACAGGAGGCTTTAAAATTTTCATTCTAGTGTCCTTCGTTTGGGAGAAAAATGCAAAGGTACAATACAGCTTTTCCTTGCCGATATCTCTCTTTTGCAAAGAGAAAAGCATTGGAAAATTCAGGGCTATAACGTGTAGATGAAGCACTAACAGGAGGCTTTAAAATTTTCATTCTAGTGTCCTTCGTTTGGGAGAAAAATGCAAAGGTACAATACAGCTTTTCCTTGCCGATATCTCTCTTTTGCAAAGAGATAGGCATTGGAAAATTCAGGGCTATAACGTGTAGATGAAGCACTAACAGGAGGCTTTAAAATTTTCATTCTAGTGTCCTTCGTTTGGGAGAAAAATGCAAAGGTACAATGCAGCTTTTCCTTGCCGATATCTCTCTTTTGCAAAGAGATAGGCATTGGAAAATTCAGGGCTATAACGTGTAGATGAAGCACTAACAGGAGGCTTTAAAATTTTCATTCTAGTGTCTTTCGTTTGGGAGAAAAATGCAAAGGTACAATGCAGCTTTTCCTTGCCGATATCTCTCTTTTGCAAAGAGATAGGCATTGGAAAATTCAGGGCTATAACGTGTAGATGAAGCACTAACAGGAGGCTTTAAAATTTTCATTCTAGTGTCCTTCGTTTGGGAGAAAAATGCAAAGGTACAATACAGCTTTTCCTTGCCGATATCTCTCTTTTGCAAAAAGATAGGCATTGGAAAATTCAGGGCTATAACGTGTAGATAAAGCCCTAACAGGAGGCTTTAAAATTTTAATTCTAGTGTCCTTCGTTTGGGAGAAAAATGCAAAGGTACAATACAGCTTTTCCTTGCCAATATCTCTCTTTTGCAAAGAGCTAGGCATTGGAAAATTCAGGGCTATACCGTGTAGATGAAGCACTAACAGGAGGCTTTAAAATTTTCATTCTAGTGTCCTTCGTTTGGGAGAAAAATGCAAAGGTACAATACAGCTTTTCCTTGCCGATATCTCTCTTTTGCAAAGAGATAGGCATTGGAAAATTCAGGACGATAACGTGTAGATGAAGCACTAACAGGAGGCTTTAAAATTTTCATTCTAGTGTCCTTCATTAGGGAGAAAAATGCAAAGGTACAATACAGCTTTTCCTTGCCAATATCTCTCTTTTGCAAAGAGCTAGGCATTGGCAAATTCAGGGCTATACCGTGTAGATGAAGCACTAACAGGAGGCTTTAAAATTTTCATTCTAGTGTCCTTCGTTTGGGAGAAAAATGCAAAGGTGCAATACAGCTTTTCCTTGCCGATATCTCTCTTTTGCAAAGAGATAGGCATTGGAAAATTCAGGGCTATAACGTGTAGATGAAGCACTAACAGGAGGCTTCAAAATTTTCATTCTAGTGTCCTTCGTTTGGGAGAAAAATACAAAGGTACAATACAGCTTTTCCTTGCCGATATCTCTCTTTTGCAAAGAGATAGGCATTGGAAAATTCAGGGCTATAACGTGTAGATGAAGCACTAACAGGAGGCTTTAAAATTTTCATTCTAGTGTCCTTCGTTTGGTAGAAAAATGCAAAGGTACAATACAGCTTTTCCTTGCCGATATCTCTCTTTTGCAAAGAGATAGGCATTGGAAAATTCAGGGCTATAACGTGTAGATGAAGCCCTAACAGGAGGCTTTAAAATTTTCATTCTACTGTCCTTCGTTTGGGAGAAAAATGCAAATGTACAATACAGCTTTTCCTTGCCGATATCTCTCTTTTGCAAAGAGATAGGCATTGGAAAATTCAGGGCTATAACGTGTAGATGAAGCACTAACAGGAGGCTTCAAAATTTTCATTCTAGTGTCCTTCGTTTGGGAGAAAAATGCAAAGGTACAATACAGCTTTTCCTTGCCGATATCTCTCTTTTGCAAAGAGATAGGCATTGGAAAATTCAGGGCTATAACGTGTAGATGAAGCACGAACAGGAGGCTTTAAAATTTTCATTCTAGTGTCCTTCGTTTGGGAGAAAAATGCAAAGGTACAATACAGCTTTTCCTTGCCGATATCTCTCTTTTGCAAAGAGATAGGCATTGGAAAATTCAGGGCTATAACGTGTAGATGAAGCACTAACAGGAGGCTTTAAAATTTTCATTCTAGTGTCCTTCATTTGGGAGATAAATGCAAAGGTACAATGCAGCTTTTCCTTGCCGATATCTCTCTTTTGCAAAGAGATAGGCATTGGAAAATTCAGGGCTATAACGTGTAGATAAAGCCCTAACAGGAGGCTTTAAAATTTTCATTCTAGTGTCCTTCGTTTGGGAGAAAAATGCAAAAGTACAATACAGCTTATCCTTGCCGATATCTCTCTTTTGCAAAGAGCTACGCATTGGAAAATTCAGGGCTATACCGTGTAGATGAAGCACTAACAGGAGGCTTTAAAATTTTCATTCTACTGTCCTTCGTTTGGGAGAAAAATGCAAAGGTACAATACAGCTTTTCCTTGCCAATATCTCTCTTTTGCAAAGAGCTAGGCATTGGAAAATTCAGGGCTATACCGTGTAGATGAAGCACTAACAGGAGGCTTTAAAATTTTAATTCTAGTGTCCTTCGTTTGGGAGAAAAATGCAAAGGTACAATACAGCTTTTCCTTGCCGATATCTCTCTTTTGCAAAGAGCTAGGCATTGGTAAATTCAGGGCTATAACGTGTAGATGAAGCACTAACAGGAGGCTTTAAAATTTTCATTCTAGTGTCCTTCGTTTGGGAGAAAAATGCAAAGGTACAATACAGCTTTTCCTTGCCAATATCTCTCTTTTGCAAAGAGCTAGGTATTGGAAAATTCAGGGCTATACCGTGTAGATGAAGCACTAACAGGAGTCTTTATAATTTTCATTCTAGTGTACTTCGTTTGGGAGAAAAATGCAAAGGTACAATACAGCTTTTCCTTGCCGATATCTCTCTTTTGCAAAGAGCTAGGCATTGGAAAATTCAGGGCTATAACGTGTAGATGAAGCAGTAACAGGAGGCTTTAAAATTTTCATTCTAGTGTCCTTCGTATGGTAGAAAAATGCAAAGGTTCAATACAGCTTTTCCTTGCCAATATCTCTCTTTTGCAAAGAGCTAGGCATTGGAAAATTCAGGGCTATACCGTGTAGATGAAGCACTAACAGGAGGCTTTAAAATTTTCATTCTAGTGTCCTTCGTTTGGGAGAAAAATGCAAAGGTACAATACAGCTTTTCCTTGCCGATATCTCTCTTTTGCAAAGAGAAAAGCATTGGAAAATTCAGGGCTATAACGTGTAGATGAAGCACTAACAGGAGGCTTTAAAATTTTCATTCTAGTGTCCTTCGTTCGGGAGAAAAATGCAAAGGTACAATACAGCTTTTCCTTGCCGATATCTCTCTTTTGCAAAGAGATAGGCATTGGAAAATTCAGGGCTATACCGTGTAGATGAAGCACTAACAGGAGGCTTTAAAATTTTCATTCTAGTGTCCTTCGTTTGGGAGAAAAATGCAAAGGTACAATACAGCTTTTCCTTGCCGATATCTCTCTTTTGCAAAGAGATAGGCATTGGAAAATTCAGGGCTATACCGTGTAGATGAAGCACTAACAGGAGGCTTTAAAATTTTCATTCTAGTGTCCTTCGTTTCGGAGAAAAATGCAAAGGTACAATACAGCTTTTCCTTGCCGATATCTCTCTTTTGCAAAGAGATAGGCATTGGAAAATTCAGGGCTATAACGTGTAGATGAAGCACTAACAGGAGGCTTTAAAATTTTCATTCTAGTGTCCTTCGTTTGGGAGAAAAATGCAAAGGTACAATGCAGCTTTTCCTTGCCGATATCTCTCTTTTGCAAAGAGATAGGCATTGGAAAATTCAGGGCTATAACGTGTAGATGAAGCACTAACAGGAGGCTTTAAAATTTTCATTCTAGTGTCTTTCGTTTGGGAGAAAAATGCAAAGGTACAATGCAGCTTTTCCTTGCCGATATCTCTCTTTTGCAAAGAGATAGGCATTGGAAAATTCAGGGCTATAACGTGTAGATGAAGCACTAACAGGAGGCTTTAAAATTTTCATTCTAGTGTCCTTCGTTTGGGAGAAAAATGCAAAGGTACAATACAGCTTTTCCTTGCCGATATCTCTCTTTTGCAAAAAGATAGGCATTGGAAAATTCAGGGCTATAACGTGTAGATAAAGCCCTAACAGGAGGCTTTAAAATTTTAATTCTAGTGTCCTTCGTTTGGGAGAAAAATGCAAAGGTACAATACAGCTTTTCCTTGCCAATATCTCTCTTTTGCAAAGAGCTAGGCATTGGAAAATTCAGGGCTATACCGTGTAGATGAAGCACTAACAGGAGGCTTTAAAATTTTCATTCTAGTGTCCTTCGTTTGGGAGAAAAATGCAAAGGTACAATACAGCTTTTCCTTGCCGATATCTCTCTTTTGCAAAGAGATAGGCATTGGAAAATTCAGGGCTATACCGTGTAGATGAAGCACTAACAGGAGGCTTTAAAATTTTCATTCTAGTGTCCTTCGTTTGGGAGAAAAATGCAAAGGTGCAATACAGCTTTTCCTTGCCGATATCTCTCTTTTGCAAAGAGATAGGCATTGGAAAATTCAGGGCTATAACGTGTAGATGAAGCACTAACAGGAGGCTTTAAAATTTTCTTTCTAGTGTCCTTCGTTTGGGAGAAAAATGCAAAGGTACAATGCAGCTTTTCCTTGCCGATATCTCTCTTTTGCAAAGAGATAGGCATTGGAAAATTCAGGGCTATAACGTGTAGATGAAGCACTAACAGGAGGCTTCAAAATTTTCATTCTAGTGTCCTTCGTTTGGGAGAAAAATACAAAGGTACAATACAGCTTTTCCTTGCCGATATCTCTCTTTTGCAAAGAGATAGGCATTGGAAAATTCAGGGCTATAACGTGTAGATGAAGCACTAACAGGAGGCTTTAAAATTTTCATTCTAGTGTCCTTCGTTTGGGAGAAAAATGCAAAGGTACAATACAGCTTTTCCTTGCCGATATCTCTCTTTTGCAAAGAGATAGGCATTGGAAAATTCAGGGCTATAACGTGTAGATGAAGCCCTAACAGGAGGCTTTAAAATTTTCATTCTACTGTCCTTCGTTTGGGAGAAAAATGCAAATGTACAATACAGCTTTTCCCTGCCGATATCTCTCTTTTGCAAAGAGATAGGCATTGGAAAATTCAGGGCTATAACGTGTAGATGAAGCACTAACAGGAGGCTTCAAAATTTTCATTCTAGTGTCCTTCGTTTGGGAGAAAAATGCAAAGGTACAATACAGCTTTTCCTTGCCGATATCTCTCTTTTGCAAAGAGATAGGCATTGGAAAATTCAGGGCTATAACGTGTAGATGAAGCACGAACAGGAGGCTTTAAAATTTTCATTCTAGTGTCCTTCGTTTGGGAGAAAAATGCAAAGGTACAATACAGCTTTTCCTTGCCGATATCTCTCTTTTGCAAAGAGATAGGCATTGGAAAATTCAGGGCTATAACGTGTAGATGAAGCACTAACAGGAGGCTTTAAAATTTTCATTCTAGTGTCCTTCATTTGGGAGATAAATGCAAAGGTACAATGCAGCTTTTCCTTGCCGATATCTCTCTTTTGCAAAGAGATAGGCATTGGAAAATTCAGGGCTATAACGTGTAGATGAAGCACTAACAGGAGGCTTCAAAATTTTCATTCTAGTGTCCTTCGTTTGGGAGAAAAATGTAAAGGTACAATACAGCTTTTCCTTGCCGATATCTCGCTTTTGCAAAGAGATAGGCATTGGAAAATTCAGGGCTATAACGTGTAGATGAAGCACTAACAGGAGGCTTCAAAATTTTCATTCTAGTGTCCTTCGTTTGGGAGAAAAATGCAAAGGTACAATACAGCTTTTCCTTGCCGATATCTCTCTTTTGCAAAGAGATAGGCATTGGAAAATTCAGGGCTATAACGTGTAGATGAAGCACTAACAGGAGGCTTTAAATTTTCATTCTAGTGTCCTTCGTTTGGGAGAAAAATGCAAAGGTACAATACAGCTTTTCCTTGCCAATATCTCTCTTTTGCAAAGAGCTACGCATTGGAAAATTCAGGGCTATACCGTGTAGACGAAGCACTAACAGGAGGCTTTAAAATTTTCATTCTAGTGTCCTTCGTTTGGGAGAAAAATGCAAAGGTACAATACAGCTTTTCCTTGCCAATATCTCTCTTTTGCAAAGAGCTAGGCATTGGAAAATTCAGGGCTATACCGTGTAGATGAAGCACTAACAGGAGGCTTTAAAATTTTCATTCTAGTGTCCTTCGTTTGGGAGAAAAATGCAAAGGTACAATACAGATTTTCCTTGCCGATATCTCTCTTTTGCAAAGAGCTAGGCATTGGTAAATTCAGGGCTATAACGTGTAGATGAAGCACTAACAGGAGGCTTTAAAATTTTCATTCTAGTGTCCTTCGTTTGGGAGAAAAATGCAAAGGTACAATACAGCTTTTCCTTGCCAATATCTCTCTTTTGCAAAGAGCTAGGTATTGGAAAATTCAGGGCTATACCGTGTAGATGAAGCACTAACAGGAGTCTTTAAAATTTTCATTCTAGTGTCCTTCGTTTGGGAGAAAAATGCAAAGGTACAATACAGCTTTTCCTTGCCAATATCTCTCTTTTGCAAAGAGCTACGCATTGGAAAATTCAGGGCTATACCGTGTAGATGAAGCACTAACAGGAGGCTTTAAAATTTTCATTCTAGTGTCCTTCGTTTGGGAGAAAAATGCAAAGGTACAATACAGCTTTTCCTTGCCGATATCTCTCTTTTGCAAAGAGCTAGGCATTGGAAAATTCAGGGCTATAACGTGTAGATGAAGCACTAACAGGAGGCTTTAAAATTTTCATTCTAGTGTCCTTCGTTTGGGAGAAAAATGCAAAGGTACAATACAGCTTTTCCTTGCCAATATCTCTCTTTTGCAAAGAGCTAGGCATTGGAAAATTCAGAGCTATACCGTGTAGATGAAGCACTAACAGGAGGCTTTAAAATTTTCATTCTAGTGTCCTTCGTTTGGGAGAAAAATGCAAAGGTACAATACAGATTTTCCTTGCCGATATCTCTCTTTTGCAAAGAGCTAGGCATTGGTAAATTCAGGGCTATAACGTGTAGATGAAGCACTAACAGGAGGCTTTAAAATTTTCATTCTAGTGTCCTTAGTTTGGGAGAAAAATGCAAAGGTACAATACAGCTTTTCCTTGCCAATATCTCTCTTTTGCAAAGAGCTAGGTATTGGAAAATTCAGGGCTATACCGTGTAGATGAAGCACTAACAGGAGTCTTTAAAATTTTCATTCTAGTGTCCTTCGTTTGGGAGAAAAATGCAAAGGTACAATACAGCTTTTCCTTGCCAATATCTCTCTTTTGCAAAGAGCTACGCATTGGAAAATTCAGGGCTATACCGTGTAGATGAAGCACTAACAGGAGGCTTTAAAATTTTCATTCTAGTGTCCTTCGTTTGGGAGAAAAATGCAAAGGTACAATACAGCTTTTCCTTGCCGATATCTCTCTTTTGCAAAGAGCTAGGCATTGGAAAATTCAGGGCTATAACGTGTAGATGAAGCACTAACAGGAGGCTTTAAAATTTTCATTCTAGTGTCCTTCGTTTGGGAGAAAAATGCAAAGGTACAATACAGCTTTTCCTTGCCGATATCTCTCTTTTGCAAAGAGCTAGGCATTGGAAAATTCAGGGCTATAACGTGTAGATGAAGCACTAACAGGAGGCTTTAAAATTTTCATTCTAGTGTCCTTTGTTTGGTAGAAAAATGCAAAGGTTCAATACAGCTTTTCCTTGCCAATATCTCTCTTTTGCAAAGAGCTAGGCATTGGAAAATTCAGGGCTATACCGTGTAGATGAAGCACTAACAGGAGGCTTTAAAATTTTCATTCTAGTGTCCTTCGTTTGGGAGAAAAATGCAAAGGTACAATACAGCTTTTCCTTGCCGATATCTCTCTTTTGCAAAGAGATAGGCATTGGAAAATTCAGGGCTATAACGTGTAGATGAAGCACTAACAGGAGGCTTTAAAATTTTAATTCTAGTGTCCTTCGTTTGGGAGAAAAATGCAAAGGTACAATACAGCTTTTCCTTGCCGATATCTCTCTTTTGCAAAGAGATAGGCATTGGAAAATTCAGGGCTATACCGTGTAGATGAAGCACTAACAGGAGGCTTTAAAATTTTCATTCTAGCGTCCTTCGTTTGGGAGAAAAATGCAAAGGTACAATACAGCTTTTCCTTGCCAATATCTCTCTTTTGCAAAGAGCTAGGCATTGGAAAATTCAGGGCTATACCGTGTAGATGAAGCACTAACAGGAGGCTTTAAAATTTTCATTCTAGTGTCCTTCGTTTGGGAGAAAAATGCAAAGGTACAATACAGCTTTTCCTTGCCAATATCTCTCTTTTGCAAAGAGCTAGGCATTGGAAAATTCAGGGCTATGCCGTTTAGATAAAGCCCTAACAGGAGGCTTTAAAATTTTCATTCTAGTGTCCTTCGTTTGGGAGAAAAATGCAAAAGTACAATACAGCTTATCCTTGCCGATATCTCTCTTTTGCAAAGAGCTACGCATTGGAAAATTCAGGGCTATACCGTGTAGATGAAGCACTAACAGGAGGCTTTAAAATTTTCATTCTACTGTCCTTCGTTTGGGAGAAAAATGCAAAGGTACAATACAGCTTTTCCTTGCCAATATCTCTCTTTTGCAAAGAGCTAGGCATTGGAAAATTCAGAGCTATACCGTGTAGATGAAGAACTAACAGGAGGCTTTAAAATTTTAATTCTAGTGTCCTTCGTTTGGGAGAAAAATGCAAAGGTACAAAACAGCTTTTCCTTGCCGATATCTCTCTTTTGCAAAGAGCTAGGCATTGGTAAATTCAGGGCTATAACGTGTAGATGAAGCACTAACAGGAGGCTTTAAAATTTTCATTCTAGTGTCCTTCGTTTGGGAGAAAAATGCAAAGGTACAATACAGCTTTTCCTTGCCAATATCTCTCTTTTGCAAAGAGCTAGGTATTGGAAAATTCAGGGCTATACCGTGTAGATGAAGCACTAACAGGAGTCTTTAAAATTTTCATTCTAGTGTCCTTCGTTTGGGAGAAAAATGCAAAGGTACAATACAGCTTTTCCTTGCCGATATCTCTCTTTTGCAAAGAGCTAGGCATTGGAAAATTCAGGGCTATAACGTGTAGATGAAGCACTAACAGGAGGCTTTAAAATTTTCATTCTAGTGTCCTTCGTTTGGTAGAAAAATGCAAAGGTACAATACAGCTTTTCCTTGCCGATATCTCTCTTTTGCAAAGAGATAGGCATTGGAAAATTCAGGGCTATAACGTGTAGATGAAGCACTAACAGGAGGCTTTAAAATTTTCATTCTAGTGTCCTTCGTTTGGGAGAAAAATGCAAAGGTACAATACAGCTTTTCCTTGCCGATATCTCTCTTTTGCAAAGAGATAGGCATTGGAAAATTCAGGGCTATACCGTGTAGATGAAGCACTAACAGGAGGCTTTAAAATTTTCATTCTAGTGTCCTTCGTTTGGGAGAAAAATGCAAAGGTACAATACAGCTTTTCCTTGCCGATATCTCTCTTTTGCAACGAGATAGGCATTGGAAAATTCAGGGCTATAACGTGTAGATGAAGCACTAACAGGAGGCTTTAAAATGTTCATTCTAGTGTCCTTCGTTTGGGAGAAAAATGCAAAGGTACAATGCAGCTTTTCCTTGCCGATATCTCTCTTTTGCAAAGAGATAGGCATTGGAAAATTCAGGGCTATAACGTGTAGATGAAGCACTAACAGGAGGCTTTAAAATTTTCATTCTAGTGTCTTTCGTTTGGGAGAAAAATGCAAAGGTACAATGCAGCTTTTCCTTGCCAATATCTCTCTTTTGCAAAGAGCTAGGCATTGGAAAATTCAGGGCTATACCGTGTAGATGAAGCACTAACAGGAGGCTTTAAAATTTTCATTCTAGTGTCCTTCGTTTGGGAGAAAAATGCAAAGGTACAATACAGCTTTTCCTTGCCGATATCTCTCTTTTGCAAAGAGATAGGCATTGGAAAATTCAGGGCTATAACGTGTAGATGAAGCACTAACAGGAGGCTTTAAAATTTTCATTCTAGTGTCCTTCGTTTGGGAGAAAAATGCAAAGGTACAATACAGCTTTTCCTTGCCAATATCTCTCTTTTGCAAAGAGCTACGCATTGGAAAATTCAGGGCTATACCGTGTAGATGAAGCACTAACAGGAGGCTTTAAAATTTTCATTCTAGTGTCCTTCGTTTGGGAGAAAAATGCAAAGGTACAATACAGCTTTTCCTTGCCAATATCTCTCTTTTGCAAAGAGCTACGCATTGGAAAATTCAGGGCTATACCGTGTAGATGAAGCACTAACAGGAGGCTTTAAAATTTTCATTCTAGTGTCCTTCGTTTGGGAGAAAAATGCAAAGGTACAATACAGCTTTTCCTTGCCGATATCTCTCTTTTGCAAAGAGCTAGGCATTGGAAAATTCAGGGCTATAACGTGTAGATGAAGCACTAACAGGAGGCTTTAAAATTTTCATTCTAGTGTCCTTCGTTTGGGAGAAAAATGCAAAGGTACAATACAGCTTTTCCTTGCCGATATCTCTCTTTTGCAAAGAGCTAGGCATTGGAAAATTCAGGGCTATAACGTGTAGATGAAGCACTAACAGGAGGCTTTAAAATTTTCATTCTAGTGTCCTTTGTTTGGTAGAAAAATGCAAAGGTTCAATACAGCTTTTCCTTGCCAATATCTCTCTTTTGCAAAGAGCTAGGCATTGGAAAATTCAGGGCTATACCGTGTAGATGAAGCACTAACAGGAGGCTTTAAAATTTTCATTCTAGTGTCCTTCGTTTGGGAGAAAAATGCAAAGGTACAATACAGCTTTTCCTTGCCGATATCTCTCTTTTGCAAAGAGATAGGCATTGGAAAATTCAGGGCTATAACGTGTAGATGAAGCACTAACAGGAGGCTTTAAAATTTTAATTCTAGTGTCCTTCGTTTGGGAGAAAAATGCAAAGGTACAATACAGCTTTTCCTTGCCGATATCTCTCTTTTGCAAAGAGATAGGCATTGGAAAATTCAGGGCTATACCGTGTAGATGAAGCACTAACAGGAGGCTTTAAAATTTTCATTCTAGCGTCCTTCGTTTGGGAGAAAAATGCAAAGGTACAATACAGCTTTTCCTTGCCAATATCTCTCTTTTGCAAAGAGCTAGGCATTGGAAAATTCAGGGCTATACCGTGTAGATGAAGCACTAACAGGAGGCTTTAAAATTTTCATTCTAGTGTCCTTCGTTTGGGAGAAAAATGCAAAGGTACAATACAGCTTTTCCTTGCCAATATCTCTCTTTTGCAAAGAGCTAGGCATTGGAAAATTCAGGGCTATGCCGTTTAGATAAAGCCCTAACAGGAGGCTTTAAAATTTTCATTCTAGTGTCCTTCGTTTGGGAGAAAAATGCAAAAGTACAATACAGCTTATCCTTGCCGATATCTTTCTTTTGCAAAGAGCTACGCATTGGAAAATTCAGGGCTATACCGTGTAGATGAAGCACTAACAGGAGGCTTTAAAATTTTCATTCTACTGTCCTTCGTTTGGGAGAAAAATGCAAAGGTACAATACAGCTTTTCCTTGCCAATATCTCTCTTTTGCAAAGAGCTAGGCATTGGAAAATTCAGGGCTATACCGTGTAGATGAAGAACTAACAGGAGGCTTTAAAATTTTAATTCTAGTGTCCTTCGTTTGGGAGAAAAATGCAAAGGTACAAAACAGCTTTTCCTTGCCGATATCTCTCTTTTGCAAAGAGCTAGGCATTGGTAAATTCAGGGCTATAACGTGTAGATGAAGCACTAACAGGAGGCTTTAAAATTTTCATTCTAGTGTCCTTCGTTTGGGAGAAAAATGCAAAGGTACAATACAGCTTTTCCTTGCCAATATCTCTCTTTTGCAAAGAGCTAGGTATTGGAAAATTCAGGGCTATACCGTGTAGATGAAGCACTAACAGGAGTCTTTAAAATTTTCATTCTAGTGTCCTTCGTTTGGGAGAAAAATGCAAAGGTACAATACAGCTTTTCCTTGCCGATATCTCTCTTTTGCAAAGAGCTAGGCATTGGAAAATTCAGGGCTATAACGTGTAGATGAAGCACTAACAGGAGGCTTTAAAATTTTCATTCTAGTGTCCTTCGTTTGGTAGAAAAATGCAAAGGTACAATACAGCTTTTCCTTGCCGATATCTCTCTTTTGCAAAGAGATAGGCATTGGAAAATTCAGGGCTATAACGTGTAGATGAAGCACTAACAGGAGGCTTTAAAATTTTCATTCTAGTGTCCTTCGTTTGGGAGAAAAATGCAAAGGTACAATACAGCTTTTCCTTGCCGATATCTCTCTTTTGCAAAGAGATAGGCATTGGAAAATTCAGGGCTATACCGTGTAGATGAAGCACTAACAGGAGGCTTTAAAATTTTCATTCTAGTGTCCTTCGTTTGGGAGAAAAATGCAAAGGTACAATACAGCTTTTCCTTGCCGATATCTCTCTTTTGCAACGAGATAGGCATTGGAAAATTCAGGGCTATAACGTGTAGATGAAGCACTAACAGGAGGCTTTAAAATGTTCATTCTAGTGTCCTTCGTTTGGGAGAAAAATGCAAAGGTACAATGCAGCTTTTCCTTGCCGATATCTCTCTTTTGCAAAGAGATAGGCATTGGAAAATTCAGGGCTATAACGTGTAGATGAAGCACTAACAGGAGGCTTTAAAATTTTCATTCTAGTGTCTTTCGTTTGGGAGAAAAATGCAAAGGTACAATGCAGCTTTTCCTTGCCAATATCTCTCTTTTGCAAAGAGCTAGGCATTGGAAAATTCAGGGCTATACCGTGTAGATGAAGCACTAACAGGAGGCTTTAAAATTTTCATTCTAGTGTCCTTCGTTTGGGAGAAAAATGCAAAGGTACAATACAGCTTTTCCTTGCCGATATCTCTCTTTTGCAAAGAGATAGGCATTGGAAAATTCAGGGCTATAACGTGTAGATGAAGCACTAACAGGAGGCTTTAAAATTTTCATTCTAGTGTCCTTCGTTTGGGAGAAAAATGCAAAGGTACAATACAGCTTTTCCTTGCCGATATCTCTCTTTTGCAAAGAGATAGGCATTGGAAAATTCAGGGCTATACCGTGTAGATGAAGCACTAACAGGAGGCTTTAAAATTTTCATTCTAGTGTCCTTCGTTTGGGAGAAAAATGCAAAGGTACAATACAGCTTTTCCTTGCCGATATCTCTCTTTTGCAAAGAGATAGGCATTGGAAAATTCAGGGCTATAACGTGTAGATGAAGCACTAACAGGAGGCTTTAAAATTTTCATTCTAGTGTCCTTCGTTTGGGAGAAAAATGCAAAGGTACAATGCAGCTTTTCCTTGCAGATATCTCTCTTTTGCAAAGAGACAGGCATTGGAAAATTCAGGGCTATAACGTGTAGATGAAGCACTAACAGGAGGCTTTAAAATTTTCATTCTAGTGTCTTTCGTTTGGGAGAAAAATGCAAAGGTACAATGCAGCTTTTCCTTGCCGATATCTCTCTTTTGCAAAGAGATAGGCATTGGAAAATTCAGGGCTATAACGTGTAGATGAAGCACTAACAGGAGGCTTTAAAATTTTCATTCTAGTGTCCTTCATTTGGGAGAAAAATGCAAAGGTACAATACAGCTTTTCCTTGCCGATATCTCTCTTTTGCAAAGAGATAGGCATTGGAAAATTCAGGGCTATACCGTGTAGATGAAGCACTAACAGGAGGCTTTAAAATTTTCATTCTAGTGTCCTTCGTTTGGGAGAAAAATGCAAAGGTACAATACAGCTTTTCCTTGCCAATATCTCTCTTTTGCAAAGAGCTAGGCATTGGAAAATTCAGGGCTATGCCGTTTAGATAAAGCCCTAACAGGAGGCTTTAAAATTTTCATTCTAGTGTCCTTCGTTTGGGAGAAAAATGCAAAAGTACAATACAGCTTATCCTTGCCGATATCTCTCTTTTGCAAAGAGCTACGCATTGGAAAATTCAGGGCTATACCGTGTAGATGAAGCACTAACAGGAGGCTTTAAAATTTTCATTCTACTGTCCTTCGTTTGGGAGAAAAATGCAAAGGTACAATACAGCTTTTCCTTGCCAATATCTCTCTTTTGCAAAGAGCTAGGCATTGGAAAATTCAGGGCTATACCGTGTAGATGAAGCACTAACAGGAGGCTTTAAAATTTTAATTCTAGTGTCCTTCGTTTGGGAGAAAAATACAAAGGTACAATACAGCTTTTCCTTGCCAATATCTCTCTTTTGCAAAGAGCTACGCATTGGAAAATTCAGGGCTATACCGTGTAGATGAAGCACTAACAGGAGGCTTTAAAATTTTCATTCTAGTGTCCTTCGTTTGGGAGAAAAATGCAAAGGTACAATACAGCTTTTCCTTGCCGATATCTCTCTTTTGCAAAGAGCTAGGCATTGGAAAATTCAGGGCTATAACGTGTAGATGAAGCACTAACAGGAGGCTTTAAAATTTTCATTCTAGTGTCCTTCGTTTGGGAGAAAAATGCAAAGGTACAATACAGCTTTTCCTTGCCAATATCTCTCTTTTGCAAAGAGCTAGGCATTGGAAAATTCAGGGCTATACCGTGTAGATGAAGCACTAACAGGAGGCTTTAAAATTTTCATTCTAGTGTCCTTCGTTTGGGAGAAAAATGCAAAGGTACAATACAGCTTTTCCTTGCCAATATCTCTCTTTTGCAAAGAGCTAGGCATTGGAAAATTCAGGGCTATGCCGTTTAGATAAAGCCCTAACAGGAGGCTTTAAAATTTTCATTCTAGTGTCCTTCGTTTGGGAGAAAAATGCAAAAGTACAATACAGCTTATCCTTGCCGATATCTCTCTTTTGCAAAGAGCTACGCATTGGAAAATTCAGGGCTATACCGTGTAGATGAAGCACTAACAGGAGGCTTTCAAATTTTCATTCTACTGTCCTTCGTTTGGGAGAAAAATGCAAAGGTACAATACAGCTTTTCCTTGCCAATATCTCTCTTTTGCAAAGAGCTAGGCATTGGAAAATTCAGGGCTATACCGTGTAGATGAAGCACTAACAGGAGGCTTTAAAATTTTAATTCTAGTGTCCTTCGTTTGGGAGAAAAATGCAAAGGTACAATACAGCTTTTCCTTGCCGATATCTCTCTTTTGCAAAGAGCTAGGCATTGGTAAATTCAGGGCTATAACGTGTAGATGAAGCACTAACAGGAGGCTTTAAAATTTTCATTCTAGTGTCCTTCGTTTGGGAGAAAAATGCAAAGGTACAATACAGCTTTTCCTTGCCAATATCTCTCTTTTGCAAAGAGCTACGCATTGGAAAATTCAGGGCTATACCGTGTAGATGAAGCACTAACAGGAGGCTTTAAAATTTTCATTCTAGTGTCCTTCGTTTGGGAGAAAAATGCAAAGGTACAATACAGCTTTTCCTTGCCGATATCTCTCTTTTGCAAAGAGCTAGGCATTGGAAAATTCAGGGCTATAACGTGTAGATGAAGCACTAACAGGAGGCTTTAAAATTTTCATTCTAGTGTCCTTCGTTTGGGAGAAAAATGCAAAGGTACAATACAGCTTTTCCTTGCCGATATCTCTCTTTTGCAAAGAGCTAGGCATTGGAAAATTCAGGGCTATAACATGTAGATGAAGCACTAACAGGAGGCTTTAAAATTTTCATTCTAGTGTCCTTCATTTGGTAGAAAAATGCAAAGGTTCAATACAGCTTTTCCTTGCCAATATCTCTCTTTTGCAAAGAGCTAGGCATTGGAAAATTCAGGGCTATACCGTGTAGATGAAGCACTAACAGGAGGCTTTAAAATTTTCATTCTAGTGTCCTTCGTGTGGGAGAAAAATGCAAAGGTACAATACAGCTTTTCCTTGCCGATATCTCTCTTTTGCAAAGAGATAGGCATTGGAAAATTCAGGGCTATAACGTGTAGATGAAGCACTAACAGGAGGCTTTAAAATTTTCATTCTAGTGTCCTTCGTTTGGAAGAAAAATGCAAAGGTACAATACAGCTTTTCCTTGCCGATATCTCTCTTTTGCAAAGAGATAGGCATTGGAAAATTCAGGGCTATACCGTGTAGATGAAGCACTAACAGGAGGCTTTAAAATTTTCATTCTAGTGTCCTTCGTTTGGGAGAAAAATGCAAAGGTACAATACAGCTTTTCCTTGCCGATATCTCTCTTTTGCAAAGAGATAGGCATTGGAAAATTCAGGGCTATAACATGTAGATGAAGCACTAACAGGAGGCTTTAAAATTTTCATTCTAGTGTCCTTCGTTTGGGAGAAAAATGCAAAGGTACAATGCAGCTTTTCCTTGCCGATATCTCTCTTTTGCAAAGAGATAGGCATTGGAAAATTCAGGGCTATAACGTGTAGATGAAGCCCTAACAGGAGGCTTTAAAATTTTCATTCTAGTGTCCTTCGTTTGGGAGAAAAATGCAAAGGTACAATGCAGCTTTTCCTTGCCGATATCTCTCTTTTGCAAAGAGCTAGGCATTGGAAAATTCAGGGCTATAACGTGTAGATGAAGCACTAACAGGAGGCTTTAAAATTTTCATTCTAGTGTCCTTCGTTCGGGAGAAAAATGCAAAGGTACAATACAGCTTTTCCTTGCCGATATCTCTCTTTTGCAAAGAGATAGGCATTGGAAAATTCAGGGCTATACCGTGTAGATGAAGCACTAACAGGAGGCTTTAAAATTTTCATTCTAGTGTCCTTCGTTTGGGAGAAAAATGCAAAGGTACAATACAGCTTTTCCTTGCCGATATCTCTCTTTTGCAAAGAGATAGGCATTGGAAAATTCAGGGCTATACCGTGTAGATGAAGCACTAACAGGAGGCTTTAAAATTTTCATTCTAGTGTCCTTCGTTTCGGAGAAAAATGCAAAGGTACAATACAGCTTTTCCTTGCCGATATCTCTCTTTTGCAAAGAGATAGGCATTGGAAAATTCAGGGCTATAACGTGTAGATGAAGCACTAACAGGAGGCTTTAAAATTTTCATTCTAGTGTCCTTCGTTTGGGAGAAAAATGCAAAGGTACAATGCAGCTTTTCCTTGCCGATATCTCTCTTTTGCAAAGAGATAGGCATTGGAAAATTCAGGGCTATAACGTGTAGATGAAGCACTAACAGGAGGCTTTAAAATTTTCATTCTAGTGTCTTTCGTTTGGGAGAAAAATGCAAAGGTACAATGCAGCTTTTCCTTGCCGATATCTCTCTTTTGCAAAGAGATAGGCATTGGAAAATTCAGGGCTATAACGTGTAGATGAAGCACTAACAGGAGGCTTTAAAATTTTCATTCTAGTGTCCTTCGTTTGGGAGAAAAATGCAAAGGTACAATACAGCTTTTCCTTGCCGATATCTCTCTTTTGCAAAAAGATAGGCATTGGAAAATTCAGGGCTATAACGTGTAGATAAAGCCCTAACAGGAGGCTTTAAAATTTTAATTCTAGTGTCCTTCGTTTGGGAGAAAAATGCAAAGGTACAATACAGCTTTTCCTTGCCAATATCTCTCTTTTGCAAAGAGCTAGGCATTGGAAAATTCAGGGCTATACCGTGTAGATGAAGCACTAACAGGAGGCTTTAAAATTTTCATTCTAGTGTCCTTCGTTTGGGAGAAAAATGCAAAGGTACAATACAGCTTTTCCTTGCCGATATCTCTCTTTTGCAAAGAGATAGGCATTGGAAAATTCAGGGCTATACCGTGTAGATGAAGCACTAACAGGAGGCTTTAAAATTTTCATTCTAGTGTCCTTCGTTTGGGAGAAAAATGCAAAGGTGCAATACAGCTTTTCCTTGCCGATATCTCTCTTTTGCAAAGAGATAGGCATTGGAAAATTCAGGGCTATAACGTGTAGATGAAGCACTAACAGGAGGCTTTAAAATTTTCTTTCTAGTGTCCTTCGTTTGGGAGAAAAATGCAAAGGTACAATGCAGCTTTTCCTTGCCGATATCTCTCTTTTGCAAAGAGATAGGCATTGGAAAATTCAGGGCTATAACGTGTAGATGAAGCACTAACAGGAGGCTTCAAAATTTTCATTCTAGTGTCCTTCGTTTGGGAGAAAAATACAAAGGTACAATACAGCTTTTCCTTGCCGATATCTCTCTTTTGCAAAGAGATAGGCATTGGAAAATTCAGGGCTATAACGTGTAGATGAAGCACTAACAGGAGGCTTTAAAATTTTCATTCTAGTGTCCTTCGTTTGGGAGAAAAATGCAAAGGTACAATACAGCTTTTCCTTGCCGATATCTCTCTTTTGCAAAGAGATAGGCATTGGAAAATTCAGGGCTATAACGTGTAGATGAAGCCCTAACAGGAGGCTTTAAAATTTTCATTCTACTGTCCTTCGTTTGGGAGAAAAATGCAAATGTACAATACAGCTTTTCCCTGCCGATATCTCTCTTTTGCAAAGAGATAGGCATTGGAAAATTCAGGGCTATAACGTGTAGATGAAGCACTAACAGGAGGCTTCAAAATTTTCATTCTAGTGTCCTTCGTTTGGGAGAAAAATGCAAAGGTACAATACAGCTTTTCCTTGCCGATATCTCTCTTTTGCAAAGAGATAGGCATTGGAAAATTCAGGGCTATAACGTGTAGATGAAGCACGAACAGGAGGCTTTAAAATTTTCATTCTAGTGTCCTTCGTTTGGGAGAAAAATGCAAAGGTACAATACAGCTTTTCCTTGCCGATATCTCTCTTTTGCAAAGAGATAGGCATTGGAAAATTCAGGGCTATAACGTGTAGATGAAGCACTAACAGGAGGCTTTAAAATTTTCATTCTAGTGTCCTTCATTTGGGAGATAAATGCAAAGGTACAATGCAGCTTTTCCTTGCCGATATCTCTCTTTTGCAAAGAGATAGGCATTGGAAAATTCAGGGCTATAACGTGTAGATGAAGCACTAACAGGAGGCTTCAAAATTTTCATTCTAGTGTCCTTCGTTTGGGAGAAAAATGTAAAGGTACAATACAGCTTTTCCTTGCCGATATCTCGCTTTTGCAAAGAGATAGGCATTGGAAAATTCAGGGCTATAACGTGTAGATGAAGCACTAACAGGAGGCTTCAAAATTTTCATTCTAGTGTCCTTCGTTTGGGAGAAAAATGCAAAGGTACAATACAGCTTTTCCTTGCCGATATCTCTCTTTTGCAAAGAGATAGGCATTGGAAAATTCAGGGCTATAACGTGTAGATGAAGCACTAACAGGAGGCTTTAAATTTTCATTCTAGTGTCCTTCGTTTGGGAGAAAAATGCAAAGGTACAATACAGCTTTTCCTTGCCAATATCTCTCTTTTGCAAAGAGCTACGCATTGGAAAATTCAGGGCTATACCGTGTAGACGAAGCACTAACAGGAGGCTTTAAAATTTTCATTCTAGTGTCCTTCGTTTGGGAGAAAAATGCAAAGGTACAATACAGCTTTTCCTTGCCAATATCTCTCTTTTGCAAAGAGCTAGGCATTGGAAAATTCAGGGCTATACCGTGTAGATGAAGCACTAACAGGAGGCTTTAAAATTTTCATTCTAGTGTCCTTCGTTTGGGAGAAAAATGCAAAGGTACAATACAGATTTTCCTTGCCGATATCTCTCTTTTGCAAAGAGCTAGGCATTGGTAAATTCAGGGCTATAACGTGTAGATGAAGCACTAACAGGAGGCTTTAAAATTTTCATTCTAGTGTCCTTCGTTTGGGAGAAAAATGCAAAGGTACAATACAGCTTTTCCTTGCCAATATCTCTCTTTTGCAAAGAGCTAGGTATTGGAAAATTCAGGGCTATACCGTGTAGATGAAGCACTAACAGGAGTCTTTAAAATTTTCATTCTAGTGTCCTTCGTTTGGGAGAAAAATGCAAAGGTACAATACAGCTTTTCCTTGCCAATATCTCTCTTTTGCAAAGAGCTACGCATTGGAAAATTCAGGGCTATACCGTGTAGATGAAGCACTAACAGGAGGCTTTAAAATTTTCATTCTAGTGTCCTTCGTTTGGGAGAAAAATGCAAAGGTACAATACAGCTTTTCCTTGCCGATATCTCTCTTTTGCAAAGAGCTAGGCATTGGAAAATTCAGGGCTATAACGTGTAGATGAAGCACTAACAGGAGGCTTTAAAATTTTCATTCTAGTGTCCTTCGTTTGGGAGAAAAATGCAAAGGTACAATACAGCTTTTCCTTGCCAATATCTCTCTTTTGCAAAGAGCTAGGCATTGGAAAATTCAGAGCTATACCGTGTAGATGAAGCACTAACAGGAGGCTTTAAAATTTTCATTCTAGTGTCCTTCGTTTGGGAGAAAAATGCAAAGGTACAATACAGATTTTCCTTGCCGATATCTCTCTTTTGCAAAGAGCTAGGCATTGGTAAATTCAGGGCTATAACGTGTAGATGAAGCACTAACAGGAGGCTTTAAAATTTTCATTCTAGTGTCCTTAGTTTGGGAGAAAAATGCAAAGGTACAATACAGCTTTTCCTTGCCAATATCTCTCTTTTGCAAAGAGCTAGGTATTGGAAAATTCAGGGCTATACCGTGTAGATGAAGCACTAACAGGAGTCTTTAAAATTTTCATTCTAGTGTCCTTCGTTTGGGAGAAAAATGCAAAGGTACAATACAGCTTTTCCTTGCCAATATCTCTCTTTTGCAAAGAGCTACGCATTGGAAAATTCAGGGCTATACCGTGTAGATGAAGCACTAACAGGAGGCTTTAAAATTTTCATTCTAGTGTCCTTCGTTTGGGAGAAAAATGCAAAGGTACAATACAGCTTTTCCTTGCCGATATCTCTCTTTTGCAAAGAGCTAGGCATTGGAAAATTCAGGGCTATAACGTGTAGATGAAGCACTAACAGGAGGCTTTAAAATTTTCATTCTAGTGTCCTTCGTTTGGGAGAAAAATGCAAAGGTACAATACAGCTTTTCCTTGCCGATATCTCTCTTTTGCAAAGAGCTAGGCATTGGAAAATTCAGGGCTATAACGTGTAGATGAAGCACTAACAGGAGGCTTTAAAATTTTCATTCTAGTGTCCTTTGTTTGGTAGAAAAATGCAAAGGTTCAATACAGCTTTTCCTTGCCAATATCTCTCTTTTGCAAAGAGCTAGGCATTGGAAAATTCAGGGCTATACCGTGTAGATGAAGCACTAACAGGAGGCTTTAAAATTTTCATTCTAGTGTCCTTCGTTTGGGAGAAAAATGCAAAGGTACAATACAGCTTTTCCTTGCCGATATCTCTCTTTTGCAAAGAGATAGGCATTGGAAAATTCAGGGCTATAACGTGTAGATGAAGCACTAACAGGAGGCTTTAAAATTTTAATTCTAGTGTCCTTCGTTTGGGAGAAAAATGCAAAGGTACAATACAGCTTTTCCTTGCCGATATCTCTCTTTTGCAAAGAGATAGGCATTGGAAAATTCAGGGCTATACCGTGTAGATGAAGCACTAACAGGAGGCTTTAAAATTTTCATTCTAGCGTCCTTCGTTTGGGAGAAAAATGCAAAGGTACAATACAGCTTTTCCTTGCCAATATCTCTCTTTTGCAAAGAGCTAGGCATTGGAAAATTCAGGGCTATACCGTGTAGATGAAGCACTAACAGGAGGCTTTAAAATTTTCATTCTAGTGTCCTTCGTTTGGGAGAAAAATGCAAAGGTACAATACAGCTTTTCCTTGCCAATATCTCTCTTTTGCAAAGAGCTAGGCATTGGAAAATTCAGGGCTATGCCGTTTAGATAAAGCCCTAACAGGAGGCTTTAAAATTTTCATTCTAGTGTCCTTCGTTTGGGAGAAAAATGCAAAAGTACAATACAGCTTATCCTTGCCGATATCTCTCTTTTGCAAAGAGCTACGCATTGGAAAATTCAGGGCTATACCGTGTAGATGAAGCACTAACAGGAGGCTTTAAAATTTTCATTCTACTGTCCTTCGTTTGGGAGAAAAATGCAAAGGTACAATACAGCTTTTCCTTGCCAATATCTCTCTTTTGCAAAGAGCTAGGCATTGGAAAATTCAGAGCTATACCGTGTAGATGAAGAACTAACAGGAGGCTTTAAAATTTTAATTCTAGTGTCCTTCGTTTGGGAGAAAAATGCAAAGGTACAAAACAGCTTTTCCTTGCCGATATCTCTCTTTTGCAAAGAGCTAGGCATTGGTAAATTCAGGGCTATAACGTGTAGATGAAGCACTAACAGGAGGCTTTAAAATTTTCATTCTAGTGTCCTTCGTTTGGGAGAAAAATGCAAAGGTACAATACAGCTTTTCCTTGCCAATATCTCTCTTTTGCAAAGAGCTAGGTATTGGAAAATTCAGGGCTATACCGTGTAGATGAAGCACTAACAGGAGTCTTTAAAATTTTCATTCTAGTGTCCTTCGTTTGGGAGAAAAATGCAAAGGTACAATACAGCTTTTCCTTGCCGATATCTCTCTTTTGCAAAGAGCTAGGCATTGGAAAATTCAGGGCTATAACGTGTAGATGAAGCACTAACAGGAGGCTTTAAAATTTTCATTCTAGTGTCCTTCGTTTGGTAGAAAAATGCAAAGGTACAATACAGCTTTTCCTTGCCGATATCTCTCTTTTGCAAAGAGATAGGCATTGGAAAATTCAGGGCTATAACGTGTAGATGAAGCACTAACAGGAGGCTTTAAAATTTTCATTCTAGTGTCCTTCGTTTGGGAGAAAAATGCAAAGGTATAATACAGCTTTTCCTTGCCGATATCTCTCTTTTGCAAAGAGATAGGCATTGGAAAATTCAGGGCTATACCGTGTAGATGAAGCACTAACAGGAGGCTTTAAAATTTTCATTCTAGTGTCCTTCGTTTGGGAGAAAAATGCAAAGGTACAATACAGCTTTTCCTTGCCGATATCTCTCTTTTGCAACGAGATAGGCATTGGAAAATTCAGGGCTATAACGTGTAGATGAAGCACTAACAGGAGGCTTTAAAATGTTCATTCTAGTGTCCTTCGTTTGGGAGAAAAATGCAAAGGTACAATGCAGCTTTTCCTTGCCGATATCTCTCTTTTGCAAAGAGATAGGCATTGGAAAATTCAGGGCTATAACGTGTAGATGAAGCACTAACAGGAGGCTTTAAAATTTTCATTCTAGTGTCTTTCGTTTGGGAGAAAAATGCAAAGGTACAATGCAGCTTTTCCTTGCCAATATCTCTCTTTTGCAAAGAGCTAGGCATTGGAAAATTCAGGGCTATACCGTGTAGATGAAGCACTAACAGGAGGCTTTAAAATTTTCATTCTAGTGTCCTTCGTTTGGGAGAAAAATGCAAAGGTACAATACAGCTTTTCCTTGCCGATATCTCTCTTTTGCAAAGAGATAGGCATTGGAAAATTCAGGGCTATAACGTGTAGATGAAGCACTAACAGGAGGCTTTAAAATTTTCATTCTAGTGTCCTTCGTTTGGGAGAAAAATGCAAAGGTACAATACAGCTTTTCCTTGCCAATATCTCTCTTTTGCAAAGAGCTACGCATTGGAAAATTCAGGGCTATACCGTGTAGATGAAGCACTAACAGGAGGCTTTAAAATTTTCATTCTAGTGTCCTTCGTTTGGGAGAAAAATGCAAAGGTACAATACAGCTTTTCCTTGCCAATATCTCTCTTTTGCAAAGAGCTACGCATTGGAAAATTCAGGGCTATACCGTGTAGATGAAGCACTAACAGGAGGCTTTAAAATTTTCATTCTAGTGTCCTTCGTTTGGGAGAAAAATGCAAAGGTACAATACAGCTTTTCCTTGCCGATATCTCTCTTTTGCAAAGAGCTAGGCATTGGAAAATTCAGGGCTATAACGTGTAGATGAAGCACTAACAGGAGGCTTTAAAATTTTCATTCTAGTGTCCTTCGTTTGGGAGAAAAATGCAAAGGTACAATACAGCTTTTCCTTGCCGATATCTCTCTTTTGCAAAGAGCTAGGCATTGGAAAATTCAGGGCTATAACGTGTAGATGAAGCACTAACAGGAGGCTTTAAAATTTTCATTCTAGTGTCCTTTGTTTGGTAGAAAAATGCAAAGGTTCAATACAGCTTTTCCTTGCCAATATCTCTCTTTTGCAAAGAGCTAGGCATTGGAAAATTCAGGGCTATACCGTGTAGATGAAGCACTAACAGGAGGCTTTAAAATTTTCATTCTAGTGTCCTTCGTTTGGGAGAAAAATGCAAAGGTACAATACAGCTTTTCCTTGCCGATATCTCTCTTTTGCAAAGAGATAGGCATTGGAAAATTCAGGGCTATAACGTGTAGATGAAGCACTAACAGGAGGCTTTAAAATTTTAATTCTAGTGTCCTTCGTTTGGGAGAAAAATGCAAAGGTACAATACAGCTTTTCCTTGCCGATATCTCTCTTTTGCAAAGAGATAGGCATTGGAAAATTCAGGGCTATACCGTGTAGATGAAGCACTAACAGGAGGCTTTAAAATTTTCATTCTAGCGTCCTTCGTTTGGGAGAAAAATGCAAAGGTACAATACAGCTTTTCCTTGCCAATATCTCTCTTTTGCAAAGAGCTAGGCATTGGAAAATTCAGGGCTATACCGTGTAGATGAAGCACTAACAGGAGGCTTTAAAATTTTCATTCTAGTGTCCTTCGTTTGGGAGAAAAATGCAAAGGTACAATACAGCTTTTCCTTGCCAATATCTCTCTTTTGCAAAGAGCTAGGCATTGGAAAATTCAGGGCTATGCCGTTTAGATAAAGCCCTAACAGGAGGCTTTAAAATTTTCATTCTAGTGTCCTTCGTTTGGGAGAAAAATGCAAAAGTACAATACAGCTTATCCTTGCCGATATCTTTCTTTTGCAAAGAGCTACGCATTGGAAAATTCAGGGCTATACCGTGTAGATGAAGCACTAACAGGAGGCTTTAAAATTTTCATTCTACTGTCCTTCGTTTGGGAGAAAAATGCAAAGGTACAATACAGCTTTTCCTTGCCAATATCTCTCTTTTGCAAAGAGCTAGGCATTGGAAAATTCAGGGCTATACCGTGTAGATGAAGAACTAACAGGAGGCTTTAAAATTTTAATTCTAGTGTCCTTCGTTTGGGAGAAAAATGCAAAGGTACAAAACAGCTTTTCCTTGCCGATATCTCTCTTTTGCAAAGAGCTAGGCATTGGTAAATTCAGGGCTATAACGTGTAGATGAAGCACTAACAGGAGGCTTTAAAATTTTCATTCTAGTGTCCTTCGTTTGGGAGAAAAATGCAAAGGTACAATACAGCTTTTCCTTGCCAATATCTCTCTTTTGCAAAGAGCTAGGTATTGGAAAATTCAGGGCTATACCGTGTAGATGAAGCACTAACAGGAGTCTTTAAAATTTTCATTCTAGTGTCCTTCGTTTGGGAGAAAAATGCAAAGGTACAATACAGCTTTTCCTTGCCGATATCTCTCTTTTGCAAAGAGCTAGGCATTGGAAAATTCAGGGCTATAACGTGTAGATGAAGCACTAACAGGAGGCTTTAAAATTTTCATTCTAGTGTCCTTCGTTTGGTAGAAAAATGCAAAGGTACAATACAGCTTTTCCTTGCCGATATCTCTCTTTTGCAAAGAGATAGGCATTGGAAAATTCAGGGCTATAACGTGTAGATGAAGCACTAACAGGAGGCTTTAAAATTTTCATTCTAGTGTCCTTCGTTTGGGAGAAAAATGCAAAGGTACAATACAGCTTTTCCTTGCCGATATCTCTCTTTTGCAAAGAGATAGGCATTGGAAAATTCAGGGCTATACCGTGTAGATGAAGCACTAACAGGAGGCTTTAAAATTTTCATTCTAGTGTCCTTCGTTTGGGAGAAAAATGCAAAGGTACAATACAGCTTTTCCTTGCCGATATCTCTCTTTTGCAACGAGATAGGCATTGGAAAATTCAGGGCTATAACGTGTAGATGAAGCACTAACAGGAGGCTTTAAAATGTTCATTCTAGTGTCCTTCGTTTGGGAGAAAAATGCAAAGGTACAATGCAGCTTTTCCTTGCCGATATCTCTCTTTTGCAAAGAGATAGGCATTGGAAAATTCAGGGCTATAACGTGTAGATGAAGCACTAACAGGAGGCTTTAAAATTTTCATTCTAGTGTCTTTCGTTTGGGAGAAAAATGCAAAGGTACAATGCAGCTTTTCCTTGCCAATATCTCTCTTTTGCAAAGAGCTAGGCATTGGAAAATTCAGGGCTATACCGTGTAGATGAAGCACTAACAGGAGGCTTTAAAATTTTCATTCTAGTGTCCTTCGTTTGGGAGAAAAATGCAAAGGTACAATACAGCTTTTCCTTGCCGATATCTCTCTTTTGCAAAGAGATAGGCATTGGAAAATTCAGGGCTATAACGTGTAGATGAAGCACTAACAGGAGGCTTTAAAATTTTCATTCTAGTGTCCTTCGTTTGGGAGAAAAATGCAAAGGTACAATACAGCTTTTCCTTGCCGATATCTCTCTTTTGCAAAGAGATAGGCATTGGAAAATTCAGGGCTATACCGTGTAGATGAAGCACTAACAGGAGGCTTTAAAATTTTCATTCTAGTGTCCTTCGTTTGGGAGAAAAATGCAAAGGTACAATACAGCTTTTCCTTGCCGATATCTCTCTTTTGCAAAGAGATAGGCATTGGAAAATTCAGGGCTATAACGTGTAGATGAAGCACTAACAGGAGGCTTTAAAATTTTCATTCTAGTGTCCTTCGTTTGGGAGAAAAATGCAAAGGTACAATGCAGCTTTTCCTTGCAGATATCTCTCTTTTGCAAAGAGACAGGCATTGGAAAATTCAGGGCTATAACGTGTAGATGAAGCACTAACAGGAGGCTTTAAAATTTTCATTCTAGTGTCTTTCGTTTGGGAGAAAAATGCAAAGGTACAATGCAGCTTTTCCTTGCCGATATCTCTCTTTTGCAAAGAGATAGGCATTGGAAAATTCAGGGCTATAACGTGTAGATGAAGCACTAACAGGAGGCTTTAAAATTTTCATTCTAGTGTCCTTCATTTGGGAGAAAAATGCAAAGGTACAATACAGCTTTTCCTTGCCGATATCTCTCTTTTGCAAAGAGATAGGCATTGGAAAATTCAGGGCTATACCGTGTAGATGAAGCACTAACAGGAGGCTTTAAAATTTTCATTCTAGTGTCCTTCGTTTGGGAGAAAAATGCAAAGGTACAATACAGCTTTTCCTTGCCAATATCTCTCTTTTGCAAAGAGCTAGGCATTGGAAAATTCAGGGCTATGCCGTTTAGATAAAGCCCTAACAGGAGGCTTTAAAATTTTCATTCTAGTGTCCTTCGTTTGGGAGAAAAATGCAAAAGTACAATACAGCTTATCCTTGCCGATATCTCTCTTTTGCAAAGAGCTACGCATTGGAAAATTCAGGGCTATACCGTGTAGATGAAGCACTAACAGGAGGCTTTAAAATTTTCATTCTAGTGTCCTTCGTTTGGGAGAAAAATGCAAAGGTACAATACAGCTTTTCCGTGCCAATATCTCTCTTTTGCAAAGAGCTAGGCATTGTAAAATTCAGGGCTATACCGTGTAGATGAAGCACTAACAGGAGGCTTTAAAATTTTAATTCTAGTGTCCTTCGTTTGGGAGAAAAATACAAAGGTACAATACAGCTTTTCCTTGCCAATATCTCTCTTTTGCAAAGAGCTACGCATTGGAAAATTCAGGGCTATACCGTGTAGATGAAGCACTAACAGGAGGCTTTAAAATTTTCATTCTAGTGTCCTTCGTTTGGGAGAAAAATGCAAAGGTACAATACAGCTTTTCCTTGCCGATATCTCTCTTTTGCAAAGAGCTAGGCATTGGAAAATTCAGGGCTATAACGTGTAGATGAAGCACTAACAGGAGGCTTTAAAATTTTCATTCTAGTGTCCTTCGTTTGGGAGAAAAATGCAAAGGTACAATACAGCTTTTCCTTGCCAATATCTCTCTTTTGCAAAGAGCTAGGCATTGGAAAATTCAGGGCTATACCGTGTAGATGAAGCACTAACAGGAGGCTTTAAAATTTTCATTCTAGTGTCCTTCGTTTGGGAGAAAAATGCAAAGGTACAATACAGCTTTTCCTTGCCAATATCTCTCTTTTGCAAAGAGCTAGGCATTGGAAAATTCAGGGCTATGCCGTTTAGATAAAGCCCTAACAGGAGGCTTTAAAATTTTCATTCTAGTGTCCTTCGTTTGGGAGAAAAATGCAAAAGTACAATACAGCTTATCCTTGCCGATATCTCTCTTTTGCAAAGAGCTACGCATTGGAAAATTCAGGGCTATACCGTGTAGATGAAGCACTAACAGGAGGCTTTCAAATTTTCATTCTACTGTCCTTCGTTTGGGAGAAAAATGCAAAGGTACAATACAGCTTTTCCTTGCCAATATCTCTCTTTTGCAAAGAGCTAGGCATTGGAAAATTCAGGGCTATACCGTGTAGATGAAGCACTAACAGGAGGCTTTAAAATTTTAATTCTAGTGTCCTTCGTTTGGGAGAAAAATGCAAAGGTACAATACAGCTTTTCCTTGCCGATATCTCTCTTTTGCAAAGAGCTAGGCATTGGTAAATTCAGGGCTATAACGTGTAGATGAAGCACTAACAGGAGGCTTTAAAATTTTCATTCTAGTGTCCTTCGTTTGGGAGAAAAATGCAAAGGTACAATACAGCTTTTCCTTGCCAATATCTCTCTTTTGCAAAGAGCTACGCATTGGAAAATTCAGGGCTATACCGTGTAGATGAAGCACTAACAGGAGGCTTTAAAATTTTCATTCTAGTGTCCTTCGTTTGGGAGAAAAATGCAAAGGTACAATACAGCTTTTCCTTGCCGATATCTCTCTTTTGCAAAGAGATAGGCATTGGAAAATTCAGGGCTATAACATGTAGATGAAGCACTAACAGGAGGCTTTAAAATTTTCATTCTAGTGTCCTTCGTTTGGGAGAAAAATGCAAAGGTACAATGCAGCTTTTCCTTGCCGATATCTCTCTTTTGCAAAGAGATAGGCATTGGAAAATTCAGGGCTATAACGTGTAGATGAAGCCCTAACAGGAGGCTTTAAAATTTTCATTCTAGTGTCCTTCGTTTGGGAGAAAAATGCAAAGGTACAATGCAGCTTTTCCTTGCCGATATCTCTCTTTTGCAAAGAGCTAGGCATTGGAAAATTCAGGGCTATAACGTGTAGATGAAGCCCTAACAGGAGGCTTTAAAATTTTCATTCTAGTGTCTTTCGTTTGGGAGAAAAATGCAAAGGTACAATACAGCTTTTCCTTGCCAATATCTCTCTTTTGCAAAGAGCTACGCATTGGAAAATTCAGGGCTATACCGTGTAGATGAAGCACTAACAGGAGGCTTTAAAATTTTCATTCTAGCGTCCTTCGTTTGGGAGAAAAATGCAAAGGTACAATACAGCTTTTCCTTGCCAATATCTCTCTTTTGCAAAGAGCTAGGCATTGGAAAATTCAGGGCTATACCGTGTAGATGAAGCACTAACAGGAGGCTTTAAAATTTTCATTCTAGTGTCCTTCGTTTGGGAGAAAAATACAAAGGTACAATACAGCTTTTCCTTGCCAATATCTCTCTTTTGCAAAGAGCTAGGCATTGGAAAATTCAGGGCTATACCATGTAGATGAAGCACTAACAGGAGGCTTTAAAATTTTCATTCTAGTGTCCTTCGTTTGGGAGAAAAATGCAAAGGTACAATACAGCTTTTACTTGCCGATATCTCTCTTTTGCAAAGAGATAGGCATTGGAAAATTCAGGGCTATAACGGGTAGATGAAGCACTAACAGGAGGCTTTAAAATTTTCATTCTAGTGTCCTTCGTTTGGGAGAAAAATGCAAAGGTACAATACAGCTTTTCCTTGCCAATATCTCTCTTTTGCAAAGAGCTACGCATTGGAAAATTCAGGGCTATAACGTGTAGATGAAGCCCTAACAGGAGGCTTTAAAATTTTCATTCTAGTGTCCTTCGTTTGGGAGAAAAATGCAAAGGTACAATACAGCTTTTCCTTGCCGATATCTCTCTTTTGCAAAGAGCTAGGCATTGGAAAATTCAGGGCTATAACGTGTAGATGAAGCCCTAACAGGAGGCTTTAAAATTTTCATTCTAGTGTCCTTCGTTTGGGAGAAAAATGCAAAGGTACAATACAGCTTTTCCTTGCTAATATCTCTCTTTTGCAAAGAGCTACGCATTGGAAAATTCAGGGCTATACCGTGTAGATGAAGCACTAACAGGAGGCTTTAAAATTTTCATTCTAGTGTCCTTCGTTTGGGAGAAAAATGCAAAGGTACAATACAGCTTTTCCTTGCCAATATCTCTCTTTTGCAAAGAGCTAGGCATTGGAAAATTCAGGGCTATACCGTGTAGATGAAGCACTAACAGGAGGCTTTAAAATTTTCATTCTAGTGTCCTTCGTTTGGGAGAAAAATACAAAGGTACAATACAGCTTTTCCTTGCCGATATCTCTCTTTTGCAAAGAGATAGGCATTGGAAAATTCAGGGCTATAACGTGTAGATGAAGCACTAACAGGAGGCTTTAAAATTTTAATTCTAGTGTCCTTCGTTTGGGAGAAAATGCAAAGGTACAATACAGCTTTTCCTTGCCAATATCTCTCTTTTGCAAAGAGCTACGCATTGGAAAATTCAGGGCTATAACGTGTAGATGAAGCTCTAACAGGAGGCTTTAAAATTTTCATTCTAGTGTCCTTCGTTTGGGAGAAAAATGCAAAGGTACAATACAGCTTTTCCTTGCCGATATCTCTCTTTTGCAAAGAGCTAGGCATTGGAAAATTCAGGGCTATAACGTGTAGATGAAGCACTAACAGGAGGCTTTAAAATTTTCATTCTAGTGTCCTTCGTTTGGGAGAAAAATGCAAAGGTACAATACAGCTTTTCCTTGCCGATATCTCTCTTTTGCAAAGAGATAGGCATTGGAAAATTCAGGGCTATAACGTGTAGATGAAGCACTAACAGGAGGCTTTAAAATTTTAATTCTAGTGTCCTTCGTTTGGGAGAAAATGCAAAGGTACAATACAGCTTTTCCTTGCCAATATCTCTCTTTTGCAAAGAGCTACGCATTGGAAAATTCAGGGCTGTAACGTGTAGATGAAGCCCTAACAGGAGGCTTTAAAATTTTCATTCTAGTGTCCTTCGTTTGGGAGAAAAATGCAAAGGTACAATACAGCTTTTCCTTGCCGATATCTCTCTTTTGCAAAGAGCTAGGCATTGGAAAATTCAGGGCTATAACGTGTAGATGAAGCACTAACAGGAGGCTTTAAAATTTTAATTCTAGTGTCCTTCGTTTGGGAGAAAATGCAAAGGTACAATACAGCTTTTCCTTGCCAATATCTCTCTTTTGCAAAGAGCTACGCATTGGAAAAATCAGGGCTGTAACGTGTAGATGAAGCCCTAACAGGAGGCTTTAAAATTTTCATTCTAGTGTCCTTCGTTTGGGAGAAAAATGCAAAGGTACAATACAGCTTTTCCTTGCTGATATCTCTCTTTTGCAAAGAGCTAGGCATTGGAAAATTCAGGGCTATAACGTGTAGATGAAGCACTAACAGGAGGCTTTAAAATTTTCATTCTAGTGTCCTTCGTTTGGGAGAAAAATGCAAAGGTACAATACAGCTTTTCCTTGCCGATATCTCTCTTTTGCAAAGAGCTAGGCATTGGAAAATTCAGGGCTATAACGTGTAGATGAAGCACTAACAGAAGGCTTTAAAATTTTCATTCTAGTGTCCTTCGTTTGGGAGAAAAATGCAAAGGTACAATACAGCTTTTCCCTGCCAATATCTCTCTTTTGCAAAGAGCTAGGCATTGGAAAATTCAGGGCTATGCCGTGTAGATAAAGCCCTAACAGGAGGATTTAAAATTTTCATTCTAGTGTCCTTCGTTTGGGAGAAAAATGCAAAGGTACAATACAGCTTTTCCTTGCCAATATCTCTCTTTTGCAAAGAGCTACGCATTGGAAAATTCAGGGCTATACCGTGTAGACGAAGCACTAACAGGAGGCTTTAAAATTTTCATTCTAGTGTCCTTCGTTTGGGAGAAAAATGCAAAGGTACAATACAGCTTTTCCTTGCCGATATCTCTCTTTTGCAAAGAGATAGGCATTGGAAAATTCAGGGCTATACCGTGTAGATGAAGCACTAACAGGAGGCTTTAAAATTTTCATTCTAGTGTCCTTCGTTTGGGAGAAAAATGCAAAGGTACAATACAGCTTTTCCTTGCCGATATCTCTCTTTTGCAAAGAGATAGGCATTGGAAAATTCAGGGCTATAACGTGTAGATGAAGCACTAACAGGAGGCTTTAAAATTTTCATTCTAGTGTCTTTCGTTTGGGAGAAAAATGCAAAGGTACAATGCAGCTTTTCCTTGCCGATATCTCTCTTTTGCAAAGAGATAGGCATTGGAAAACTCAGGGCTATAACGTGTAGATGAAGCACTAACAGGTGGCTTTAAAATTTTCATTCTAGTGTCCTTCGTTTGGGAGAAAAATGCAAAGGTACAATACAGCTTTTCCTTGCCGATATCTCTCTTTTGCAAAAAGATAGGCATTGGAAAATTCAGGGCTATAACTTGTAGATGAAGCACTAACAGGAGGCTTTAAAATTTTCATTCTAGTGTCCTTCGTTTGGAAGAAAAATGCAAAGGTACAATACAGCTTTTCCTTGCCAATATCTCTCTTTTGCAAAGAGCTAGGCATTGGAAAATTCAGGGCTATGCCGTGTAGATAAAGCCCTAACAGGAGGCTTTAAAATTTTAATTCTAGTGTCCTTCGTTTGGGAGAAAAATGCAAAGGTACAATACAGCTTTTCCTTGCCGATATCTCTCTTTTGCAAAGAGATAGGCATTGGAAAATTCAGGGCTATAACGTGTAGATGAAGCACTAACAGGAGGCTTTAAAATTTTTATTCTAGTGTCCTTCGTTTGGGAGAAAAATGCAAAGGTACAATACAGCTTTTCCTTGCCAATATCTCTATTTTGCAAAGAGCTAGGCATTGGAAAATTCAGGGCTATACCGTGTAGATGAAGCACTAACAGGAGGCTTTAAAATTTTCATTCTAGTGTCCTTCGTTTGGGAGAAAAATGCAAAGGTACAATACAGCTTTTCCTTGCCGATATCTCTCTTTTGCAAAGAGATAGGCATTGGAAAATTCAGGGCTATAACGTGTAGATGAAGCACTAACAGGAGGCTTTAAAATTTTAATTCTAGTGTCCTTCATTTGGAAGAAAAATGCAAAGGTACAATACAGCTTTTCCTTGCCGATATCTCTCTTTTGCAAAGAGATAGGCATTGGAAAATTCAGGGCTATACCGTGTAGATGAAGCACTAACAGGAGGCTTTAAAATTTTCATTCTAGTGTCCTTCGTTTGGGAGAAAAATGCAAAGGTACAATACAGCTTTTCCTTGCCAATATCTCTCTTTTGCAAAGAGCTAGGCATTGGAAAATTCAGGGCTATACCGTGTAGATGAAGCACTAACAGGAGGCTTTAAAATTTTCATTCTAGTGTCCTTCGTTTGGGAGAAAAATGCAAAGGTACAATACAGCTTTTCCTTGCCAATATCTCTCTTTTGCAAAGAGCTAGGCATTGGAAAATTCAGGGCTATGCCGTTTAGATAAAGCCCTAACAGGAGGCTTTAAAATTTTCATTCTAGTGTCCTTCGTTTGGGAGAAAAATGCAAAAGTACAATACAGCTTATCCTTGCCGATATCTCTCTTTTGCAAAGAGCTACGCATTGGAAAATTCAGGGCTATGCCGTGTAGATAAAGCCCTAACAGGAGGCTTTAAAATTTTAATTCTAGTGTCCTTCGTTTGGGAGAAAAATGCAAAGGTACAATACAGCTTTTCCTTGCCGATATCTCTCTTTTGCAAAGAGATAGGCATTGGAAAATTCAGGGCTATAACGTGTAGATGAAGCACTAACAGGAGGCTTTAAAATTTTTATTCTAGTGTCCTTCGTTTGGGAGAAAAATGCAAAGGTACAATACAGCTTTTCCTTGCCAATATCTCTCTTTTGCAAAGAGCTAGGCATTGGAAAATTCAGGGCTATACCGTGTAGATGAAGCACTAACAGGAGGCTTTAAAATTTTCATTCTAGTGTCCTTCGTTTGGGAGAAAAATGCAAAGGTACAATACAGCTTTTCCTTGCCGATATCTCTCTTTTGCAAAGAGATAGGCATTGGAAAATTCAGGGCTATAACGTGTAGATGAAGCACTAACAGGAGGCTTTAAAATTTTAATTCTAGTGTCCTTCATTTGGGAGAAAAATGCAAAGGTACAATACAGCTTTTCCTTGCCGATATCTCTCTTTTGCAAAGAGATAGGCATTGGAAAATTCAGGGCTATACCGTGTAGATGAAGCACTAACAGGAGGCTTTAAAATTTTCATTCTAGTGTCCTTCGTTTGGGAGAAAAATGCAAAGGTACAATACAGCTTTTCCTTGCCAATATCTCTCTTTTGCAAAGAGCTAGGCATTGGAAAATTCAGGGCTATACCGTGTAGATGAAGCACTAACAGGAGGCTTTAAAATTTTCATTCTAGTGTCCTTCGTTTGGGAGAAAAATGCAAAGGTACAATACAGCTTTTCCTTGCCGATATCTCTCTTTTGCAAAGAGATAGGCATTGGAAAATTCAGGGCTATAACGTGTAGATGAAGCACTAACAGGAGGCTTTAAAATTTTAATTCTAGTGTCCTTCATTTGGGAGAAAAATGCAAAGGTACAATACAGCTTTTCCTTGCCGATATCTCTCTTTTGCAAAGAGATAGGCATTGGAAAATTCAGGGCTATACCGTGTAGATGAAGCACTAACAGGAGGCTTTAAAATTTTAATTCTAGTGTCCTTCATTTGGGAGAAAAATGCAAAGGTACAATACAGCTTTTCCTTGCCAATATCTCTCTTTTGCAAAGAGCTACGCATTGGAAAATTCAGGGCTGTAACGTGTAGATGAAGCCCTAACAGGAGGCTTTAAAATTTTCATTCTAGTGTCCTTCGTTTGGGAGAAAAATGCAAAGGTACAATACAGCTTTTCCTTGCCGATATCTCTCTTTTGCAAAGAGCTAGGCATTGGAAAATTCAGGGCTATAACGTGTAGATGAAGCACTAACAGGAGGCTTTAAAATTTTAATTCTAGTGTCCTTCGTTTGGGAGAAAATGCAAAGGTACAATACAGCTTTTCCTTGCCAATATCTCTCTTTTGCAAAGAGCTACGCATTGGAAAAATCAGGGCTGTAACGTGTAGATGAAGCCCTAACAGGAGGCTTTAAAATTTTCATTCTAGTGTCCTTCGTTTGGGAGAAAAATGCAAAGGTACAATACAGCTTTTCCTTGCTGATATCTCTCTTTTGCAAAGAGCTAGGCATTGGAAAATTCAGGGCTATAACGTGTAGATGAAGCACTAACAGGAGGCTTTAAAATTTTCATTCTAGTGTCCTTCGTTTGGGAGAAAAATGCAAAGGTACAATACAGCTTTTCCTTGCCGATATCTCTCTTTTGCAAAGAGCTAGGCATTGGAAAATTCAGGGCTATAACGTGTAGATGAAGCACTAACAGAAGGCTTTAAAATTTTCATTCTAGTGTCCTTCGTTTGGGAGAAAAATGCAAAGGTACAATACAGCTTTTCCCTGCCAATATCTCTCTTTTGCAAAGAGCTAGGCATTGGAAAATTCAGGGCTATGCCGTGTAGATAAAGCCCTAACAGGAGGATTTAAAATTTTCATTCTAGTGTCCTTCGTTTGGGAGAAAAATGCAAAGGTACAATACAGCTTTTCCTTGCCAATATCTCTCTTTTGCAAAGAGCTACGCATTGGAAAATTCAGGGCTATACCGTGTAGACGAAGCACTAACAGGAGGCTTTAAAATTTTCATTCTAGTGTCCTTCGTTTGGGAGAAAAATGCAAAGGTACAATACAGCTTTTCCTTGCCGATATCTCTCTTTTGCAAAGAGATAGGCATTGGAAAATTCAGGGCTATACCGTGTAGATGAAGCACTAACAGGAGGCTTTAAAATTTTCATTCTAGTGTCCTTCGTTTGGGAGAAAAATGCAAAGGTACAATACAGCTTTTCCTTGCCGATATCTCTCTTTTGCAAAGAGATAGGCATTGGAAAATTCAGGGCTATAACGTGTAGATGAAGCACTAACAGGAGGCTTTAAAATTTTCATTCTAGTGTCTTTCGTTTGGGAGAAAAATGCAAAGGTACAATGCAGCTTTTCCTTGCCGATATCTCTCTTTTGCAAAGAGATAGGCATTGGAAAACTCAGGGCTATAACGTGTAGATGAAGCACTAACAGGTGGCTTTAAAATTTTCATTCTAGTGTCCTTCGTTTGGGAGAAAAATGCAAAGGTACAATACAGCTTTTCCTTGCCGATATCTCTCTTTTGCAAAAAGATAGGCATTGGAAAATTCAGGGCTATAACTTGTAGATGAAGCACTAACAGGAGGCTTTAAAATTTTCATTCTAGTGTCCTTCGTTTGGAAGAAAAATGCAAAGGTACAATACAGCTTTTCCTTGCCAATATCTCTCTTTTGCAAAGAGCTAGGCATTGGAAAATTCAGGGCTATGCCGTGTAGATAAAGCCCTAACAGGAGGCTTTAAAATTTTAATTCTAGTGTCCTTCGTTTGGGAGAAAAATGCAAAGGTACAATACAGCTTTTCCTTGCCGATATCTCTCTTTTGCAAAGAGATAGGCATTGGAAAATTCAGGGCTATAACGTGTAGATGAAGCACTAACAGGAAGCTTTAAAATTTTTATTCTAGTGTCCTTCGTTTGGGAGAAAAATGCAAAGGTACAATACAGCTTTTCCTTGCCAATATCTCTATTTTGCAAAGAGCTAGGCATTGGAAAATTCAGGGCTATACCGTGTAGATGAAGCACTAACAGGAGGCTTTAAAATTTTCATTCTAGTGTCCTTCGTTTGGGAGAAAAATGCAAAGGTACAATACAGCTTTTCCTTGCCGATATCTCTCTTTTGCAAAGAGATAGGCATTGGAAAATTCAGGGCTATAACGTGTAGATGAAGCACTAACAGGAGGCTTTAAAATTTTAATTCTAGTGTCCTTCATTTGGAAGAAAAATGCAAAGGTACAATACAGCTTTTCCTTGCCGATATCTCTCTTTTGCAAAGAGATAGGCATTGGAAAATTCAGGGCTATACCGTGTAGATGAAGCACTAACAGGAGGCTTTAAAATTTTCATTCTAGTGTCCTTCGTTTGGGAGAAAAATGCAAAGGTACAATACAGCTTTTCCTTGCCAATATCTCTCTTTTGCAAAGAGCTAGGCATTGGAAAATTCAGGGCTATACCGTGTAGATGAAGCACTAACAGGAGGCTTTAAAATTTTCATTCTAGTGTCCTTCGTTTGGGAGAAAAATGCAAAGGTACAATACAGCTTTTCCTTGCCAATATCTCTCTTTTGCAAAGAGCTAGGCATTGGAAAATTCAGGGCTATGCCGTTTAGATAAAGCCCTAACAGGAGGCTTTAAAATTTTCATTCTAGTGTCCTTCGTTTGGGAGAAAAATGCAAAAGTACAATACAGCTTATCCTTGCCGATATCTCTCTTTTGCAAAGAGCTACGCATTGGAAAATTCAGGGCTATGCCGTGTAGATAAAGCCCTAACAGGAGGCTTTAAAATTTTAATTCTAGTGTCCTTCGTTTGGGAGAAAAATGCAAAGGTACAATACAGCTTTTCCTTGCCGATATCTCTCTTTTGCAAAGAGATAGGCATTGGAAAATTCAGGGCTATAACGTGTAGATGAAGCACTAACAGGAGGCTTTAAAATTTTTATTCTAGTGTCCTTCGTTTGGGAGAAAAATGCAAAGGTACAATACAGCTTTTCCTTGCCAATATCTCTCTTTTGCAAAGAGCTAGGCATTGGAAAATTCAGGGCTATACCGTGTAGATGAAGCACTAACAGGAGGCTTTAAAATTTTCATTCTAGTGTCCTTCGTTTGGGAGAAAAATGCAAAGGTACAATACAGCTTTTCCTTGCCGATATCTCTCTTTTGCAAAGAGATAGGCATTGGAAAATTCAGGGCTATAACGTGTAGATGAAGCACTAACAGGAGGCTTTAAAATTTTAATTCTAGTGTCCTTCATTTGGGAGAAAAATGCAAAGGTACAATACAGCTTTTCCTTGCCGATATCTCTCTTTTGCAAAGAGATAGGCATTGGAAAATTCAGGGCTATACCGTGTAGATGAAGCACTAACAGGAGGCTTTAAAATTTTCATTCTAGTGTCCTTCGTTTGGGAGAAAAATGCAAAGGTACAATACAGCTTTTCCTTGCCAATATCTCTCTTTTGCAAAGAGCTAGGCATTGGAAAATTCAGGGCTATACCGTGTAGATGAAGCACTAACAGGAGGCTTTAAAATTTTCATTCTAGTGTCCTTCGTTTGGGAGAAAAATGCAAAGGTACAATACAGCTTTTCCTTGCCGATATCTCTCTTTTGCAAAGAGATAGGCATTGGAAAATTCAGGGCTATAACGTGTAGATGAAGCACTAACAGGAGGCTTTAAAATTTTAATTCTAGTGTCCTTCATTTGGGAGAAAAATGCAAAGGTACAATACAGCTTTTCCTTGCCGATATCTCTCTTTTGCAAAGAGATAGGCATTGGAAAATTCAGGGCTATACCGTGTAGATGAAGCACTAACAGGAGGCTTTAAAATTTTCATTCTAGTGTCCTTCGTTTGGGAGAAAAATGCAAAGGTACAATACAGCTTTTCCTTGCCAATATCTCTCTTTTGCAAAGAGCTAGGCATTGGAAAATTCAGGGCTATACCGTGTAGATGAAGCACTAACAGGAGGCTTTAAAATTTTCATTCTAGTGTCCTTCGTTTGGGAGAAAAATGCAAAGGTACAATACAGCTTTTCCTTGCCAATATCTCTCTTTTGCAAAGAGCTAGGCATTGGAAACTTCAGGGCTATGCCGTTTAGATAAAGCCCTAACAGGAGGCTTTAAAATTTTCATTCTAGTGTCCTTCGTTTGGGAGAAAAATGCAAAAGTACAATACAGCTTATCCTTGCCGATATCTCTCTTTTGCAAAGAGCTACGCATTGGAAAATTCAGGGCTATACCGTGTAGATGAAGCACTAACAGGAGGCTTTAAAATTTTCATTCTAGTGTCTTTCGTTTGGGAGAAAAATGCAAAGGTACAATGCAGCTTTTCCTTGCCGATATCTCTCTTTTGCAAAGAGATAGGCATTGGAAAACTCAGGGCTATAACGTGTAGATGAAGCACTAACAGGTGGCTTTAAAATTTTCATTCTAGTGTCCTTCGTTTGGGAGAAAAATGCAAAGGTACAATACAGCTTTTCCTTGCCGATATCTCTCTTTTGCAAAAAGATAGGCATTGGAAAATTCAAGGCTATAACTTGTAGATGAAGCACTAACAGGAGGCTTTAAAATTTTCATTCTAGTGTCCTTCGTTTGGAAGAAAAATGCAAAGGTACAATACAGCTTTTCCTTGCCAATATCTCTCTTTTGCAAAGAGCTAGGCATTGGAAAATTCAGGGCTATGCCGTGTAGATAAAGCCCTAACAGGAGGCTTTAAAATTTTAATTCTAGTGTCCTTCGTTTGGGAGAAAAATGCAAAGGTACAATACAGCTTTTCCTTGCCGATATCTCTCTTTTGCAAAGAGATAGGCATTGGAAAATTCAGGGCTATAACGTGTAGATGAAGCACTAACAGGAGGCTTTAAAATTTTTATTCTAGTGTCCTTCGTTTGGGAGAAAAATGCAAAGGTACAATACAGCTTTTCCTTGCCAATATCTCTCTTTTGCAAAGAGCTAGGCATTGGAAAATTCAGGGCTATACCGTGTAGATGAAGCACTAACAGGAGGCTTTAAAATTTTCATTCTAGTGTCCTTCGTTTGGGAGAAAAATGCAAAGGTACAATACAGCTTTTCCTTGCCGATATCTCTCTTTTGCAAAGAGATAGGCATTGGAAAATTCAGGGCTATAACGTGTAGATGAAGCACTAACAGGAGGCTTTAAAATTTTAATTCTAGTGTCCTTCATTTGGGAGAAAAATGCAAAGGTACAATACAGCTTTTCCTTGCCGATATCTCTCTTTTGCAAAGAGATAGGCATTGGAAAATTCAGGGCTATACCGTGTAGATGAAGCACTAACAGGAGGCTTTAAAATTTTCATTCTAGTGTCCTTCGTTTGGGAGAAAAATGCAAAGGTACAATACAGCTTTTCCTTGCCAATATCTCTCTTTTGCAAAGAGCTAGGCATTGGAAAATTCAGGGCTATACCGTGTAGATGAAGCACTAACAGGAGGCTTTAAAATTTTCATTGTAGTGTCCTTCGTTTGGGAGAAAAATGCAAAGGTACAATACAGCTTTTCCTTGCCAATATCTCTCTTTTGCAAAGAGCTAGGCATTGGAAAATTCAGGGCTATGCCGTTTAGATAAAGCCCTAACAGGAGGCTTTAAAATTTTCATTCTAGTGTCCTTCGTTTCGGAGAAAAATGCAAAAGTACAATACAGCTTATCCTTGCCGATATCTCTCTTTTGCAAAGAGCTACGCATTGGAAAATTCAGGGCTATGCCGTGTAGATAAAGCCCTAACAGGAGGCTTTAAAATTTTAATTCTAGTGTCCTTCGTTTGGGAGAAAAATGCAAAGGTACAATACAGCTTTTCCTTGCCGATATCTCTCTTTTGCAAAGAGATAGGCATTGGAAAATTCAGGGCTATAACGTGTAGATGAAGCACTAACAGGAGGCTTTAAAATTTTTATTCTAGTGTCCTTCGTTTGGGAGAAAAATGCAAAGGTACAATACAGCTTTTCCTTGCCAATATCTCTCTTTTGCAAAGAGCTAGGCATTGGAAAATTCAGGGCTATACCGTGTAGATGAAGCACTAACAGGAGGCTTTAAAATTTTCATTCTAGTGTCTTTCGTTTGGGAGAAAAATGCAAAGGTACAATGCAGCTTTTCCTTGCCGATATCTCTCTTTTGCAAAGAGATAGGCATTGGAAAACTCAGGGCTATAACGTGTAGATGAAGCACTAACAGGTGGCTTTAAAATTTTCATTCTAGTGTCCTTCGTTTGGGAGAAAAATGCAAAGGTACAATACAGCTTTTCCTTGCCGATATCTCTCTTTTGCAAAAAGATAGGCATTGGAAAATTCAGGGCTATAACTTGTAGATGAAGCACTAACAGGAGGCTTTAAAATTTTCATTCTAGTGTCCTTCGTTTGGAAGAAAAATGCAAAGGTACAATACAGCTTTTCCTTGCCAATATCTCTCTTTTGCAAAGAGCTAGGCATTGGAAAATTCAGGGCTATGCCGTGTAGATAAAGCCCTAACAGGAGGCTTTAAAATTTTAATTCTAGTGTCCTTCGTTTGGGAGAAAAATGCAAAGGTACAATACAGCTTTTCCTTGCCGATATCTCTCTTTTGCAAAGAGATAGGCATTGGAAAATTCAGGGCTATAACGTGTAGATGAAGCACTAACAGGAGGCTTTAAAATTTTAATTCTAGTGTCCTTCATTTGGGAGAAAAATGCAAAGGTACAATACAGCTTTTCCTTGCCGATATCTCTCTTTTGCAAAGAGATAGGCATTGGAAAATTCAGGGCTATACCGTGTAGATGAAGCACTAACAGGAGGCTTTAAAATTTTCATTCTAGTGTCCTTCGTTTGGGAGAAAAATGCAAAGGTACAATACAGCTTTTCCTTGCCAATATCTCTCTTTTGCAAAGAGCTAGGCATTGGAAAATTCAGGGCTATACCGTGTAGATGAAGCACTAACAGGAGGCTTTAAAATTTTCATTCTAGTGTCCTTCGTTTGGGAGAAAAATGCAAAGGTACAATACAGCTTTTCCTTGCCAATATCTCTCTTTTGCAAAGAGCTAGGCATTGGAAACTTCAGGGCTATGCCGTTTAGATAAAGCCCTAACAGGAGGCTTTAAAATTTTCATTCTAGTGTCCTTCGTTTGGGAGAAAAATGCAAAAGTACAATACAGCTTATCCTTGCCGATATCTCTCTTTTGCAAAGAGCTACGCATTGGAAAATTCAGGGCTATACCGTGTAGATGAAGCACTAACAGGAGGCTTTAAAATTTTCATTCTAGTGTCTTTCGTTTGGGAGAAAAATGCAAAGGTACAATGCAGCTTTTCCTTGCCGATATCTCTCTTTTGCAAAGAGATAGGCATTGGAAAACTCAGGGCTATAACGTGTAGATGAAGCACTAACAGGTGGCTTTAAAATTTTCATTCTAGTGTCCTTCGTTTGGGAGAAAAATGCAAAGGTACAATACAGCTTTTCCTTGCCGATATCTCTCTTTTGCAAAAAGATAGGCATTGGAAAATTCAGGGCTATAACTTGTAGATGAAGCACTAACAGGAGGCTTTAAAATTTTCATTCTAGTGTCCTTCGTTTGGAAGAAAAATGCAAAGGTACAATACAGCTTTTCCTTGCCAATATCTCTCTTTTGCAAAGAGCTAGGCATTGGAAAATTCAGGGCTATGCCGTGTAGATAAAGCCCTAACAGGAGGCTTTAAAATTTTAATTCTAGTGTCCTTCGTTTGGGAGAAAAATGCAAAGGTACAATACAGCTTTTCCTTGCCGATATCTCTCTTTTGCAAAGAGATAGGCATTGGAAAATTCAGGGCTATAACGTGTAGATGAAGCACTAACAGGAGGCTTTAAAATTTTTATTCTAGTGTCCTTCGTTTGGGAGAAAAATGCAAAGGTACAATACAGCTTTTCCTTGCCAATATCTCTCTTTTGCAAAGAGCTAGGCATTGGAAAATTCAGGGCTATACCGTGTAGATGTAGCACTAACAGGAGGCTTTAAAATTTTCATTCTAGTGTCCTTCGTTTGGGAGAAAAATGCAAAGGTACAATACAGCTTTTCCTTGCCGATATCTCTCTTTTGCAAAGAGATAGGCATTGGAAAATTCAGGGCTATAACGTGTAGATGAAGCACTAACAGGAGGCTTTAAAATTTTAATTCTAGTGTCCTTCATTTGGGAGAAAAATGCAAAGGTACAATACAGCTTTTCCTTGCCGATATCTCTCTTTTGCAAAGAGATAGGCATTGGAAAATTCAGGGCTATACCGTGTAGATGAAGCACTAACAGGAGGCTTTAAAATTTTCATTCTAGTGTCCTTCGTTTGGGAGAAAAATGCAAAGGTACAATACAGCTTTTCCTTGCCAATATCTCTCTTTTGCAAAGAGCTAGGCATTGGAAAATTCAGGGCTATACCGTGTAGATGAAGCACTAACAGGAGGCTTTAAAATTTTCATTCTAGTGTCCTTCGTTTGGGAGAAAAATGCAAAGGTACAATACAGCTTTTCCTTGCCAATATCTCTCTTTTGCAAAGAGCTAGGCATTGGAAAATTCAGGGCTATGCCGTTTAGATAAAGCCCTAACAGGAGGCTTTAAAATTTTCATTCTAGTGTCCTTCGTTTGGGAGAAAAATGCAAAAGTACAATACAGCTTATCCTTGCCGATATCTCTCTTTTGCAAAGAGCTACGCATTGGAAAATTCAGGGCTATACCGTGTAGATGAAGCACTAACAGGAGGCTTTAAAATTTTCATTCTACTGTCCTTCGTTTGGGAGAAAAATGCAAAGGTACAATACAGCTTTTCCTTGCCAATATCTCTCTTTTGCAAAGAGCTAGGCATTGGAAAATTCAGGGCTATACCGTGTAGATGAAGCATTAACAGGAGGCTTTAAAATTTTAATTCTAGTGTCCTTCGTTTGGGAGAAAAATGCAAAGGTACAATACAGCTTTTCCTTGCCGATATCTCTCTTTTGCAAAGAGCTAGGCATTGGTAAATTCAGGGCTATAACGTGTAGATGAAGCACTAACAGGAGGCTTTAAAATTTTCATTCTAGTGTCCTTCGTTTGGGAGAAAAATGCAAAGGTACAATACAGCTTTTCCTTGCCAATATCTCTCTTTTGCAAAAAACTAGGTATTGGAAAATTCAGGGCTATACAGTGTAGATGAAGCACTAACAGGAGTCTTTAAAATTTTCATTCTAGTGTCCTTCGTTTGGGAGAAAAATGCAAAGGTACAATACAGCTTTTCCTTGCCAATATCTCTCTTTTGCAAAGAGCTACGCATTGGAAAATTCAGGGCTATACCGTGTAGATGAAGCACTAACAGGAGGCTTTAACATTTTCATTCTAGTGTCCTTCGTTTGGGAGAAAAATGCAAAGGTACAATACAGCTTTTCCTTGCCGATATCTCTCTTTTGCAAAGAGCTAGGCATTGGAAAATTCAGGGCTATAACGTGTAGATGAAGCACTAACAGGAGGCTTTAAAATTTTCATTCTAGAGTCTTTCGTTTGGGAGAAAAATGCAAAGGTACAATACAGCTTTTCCTTGCCGATATCTCTCTTTTGCATAGAGCTAGGCATTGGAAAATTCAGGGCTATAACATGTAGATGAAGCACTAACAGGAGGCTTTAAAATTTTCATTCTAGTGTCCTTCGTTTGGTAGAAAAATGCAAAGGTTCAATACAGCTTTTCCTTGCCAATATCTCTCTTTTGCAAAGAGCTAGGCATTGGAAAATTCAGGGCTATACCGTGTAGATGAAGCACTAACAGGAGGCTTTAAAATTTTCATTCTAGTGTCCTTCGTTTGGGAGAAAAATGCAAAGGTACAATACAGCTTTTCCTTGCCGATATCTCTCTTTTGCAAAGAGATAGGCATTGGAAAATTCAGGGCTATACCGTGTAGATGAAGCACTAACAGGAGGCTTTAAAATTTTCATTCTAGTGTCCTTCGTTTGGGAGAAAAATGCAAAGGTACAATACAGCTTTTCCTTGCCGATATCTCTCTTTTGCAAAGAGATAGGCATTGGAAAATTCAGAACTATAACGTGTAGATGAAGCACTAACAGGAGCCTTTAAAATTTTCATTCTAGTGTCCTTCGTTTGGGAGAAAAATGCAAAGGTACAATGCAGCTTTTCCTTGCCGATATCTCTCTTTTGCAAAGAGATAGGCATTGGAAAATTCAGGGCTATAACGTGTAGATGAACCCTAACAGGAGGCTTTAAAATTTTCATTCTAGTGTCCTTCGTTTGGGAGAAAAATGCAAAGGTACAATGCAGCTTTTCCTTGCCAATATCTCTCTTTTGCAAAGAGCTAGGCATTGGAAAATTCAGGGCTATAACGTGTAGATGAAGCCCTAACAGGAGGCTTTAAAATTTTCATTCTAGTGTCCTTCGTTTGGGAGAAAAATGCAAAGGTACAATACAGCTTTTCCTTGCCAATATCTCTCTTTTGCAAAGAGCTACGCATTGGAAAATTCAGGGCTATACCGTGTAGATGAAGCACTAACAGGAGGCTTTAAAATTTTCATTCTAGCGTCCTTCGTTTGGGAGAAAAATGCAAAGGTACAATACAGCTTTTCCTTGCCAATATCTCTCTTTTGCAAAGAGCTAGGCATTGGAAAATTCAGGGCTATACCGTGTAGATGAAGCACTAACAGGAGGCTTTAAAATTTTCATTCTAGTGTCCTTCGTTTGGGAGAAAAATACAAAGGTACAATACAGCTTTTCCTTGCCAATATCTCTCTTTTGCAAAGAGCTAGGCATTGGAAAATTCAGAGCTATACCATGTAGATGAAGCACTAACAGGAGGCTTTAAAATTTTCATTCTAGTGTCCTTCGTTTGGGAGAAAAATGCAAAGGTACAATACAGCTTTTACTTGCCGATATCTCTCTTTTACAAAGAGATAGGCATTGGAAAATTCAGGGCTATGCCGTGTAGATAAAGCCCTAACAGGAGGCTTTAAAATTTTCATTCTAGTGTCCTTCGTTTGGGAGAAAAATGCAAAGGTTCAATACAGCTTTTCCTTGCCGATATCTCTCTTTTGCAAAGAGATAGGCATTGGAAAATTCAGGGCTATAACGTGTAGATGAAGCACTAACAGGAGGCTTTAAAATTTTCATTCTAGTGTCCTTCGTTTGGGAGAAAAATGCAAAGGTACAATACAGCTTTTCCTTGCCGATATCTCTCTTTTGCAAAGAGATAGGCATTGGAAAATTCAGGGCTATACCGTGTAGATGAAGCACTAACAGGAGGCTTTAAAATTTTCATTCTAGTGTCCTTCGTTTGGGAGAAAAATGCAAAGGTACAATACAGCTTTTCCTTGCCGATATCTCTCTTTTGCAAAGAGATAGGCATTGGAAAATTCAGAACTATAACGTGTAGATGAAGCACTAACAGGAGCCTTTAAAATTTTCATTCTAGTGTCCTTCGTTTGGGAGAAAAATGCAAAGGTACAATACAGCTTTTCCTTGCCGATATCTCTCTTTTGCAAAGAGATAGGCATTGGAAAATTCAGGGCTATAACGTGTAGATGAACCCTAACAGGATGCTTTAAAATTTTCATTCTAGTGTCCTTCGTTTGGGAGAAAAATGCAAAGGTACAATGCAGCTTTTCCTTGCCAATATCTCTCTTTTGCAAAGAGCTAGGCATTGGAAAATTCAGGGCTATAACGTGTAGATGAAGCCCTAACAGGAGGCTTTAAAATTTTCATTCTAGTGTCCTTCGTTTGGGAGAAAAATGCAAAGGTACAATACAGCTTTTCCTTGCCAATATCTCTCTTTTGCAAAGTGCTACGCATTGGAAAATTCAGGGCTATACCGTGTAGATGAAGCACTAACAGGAGGCTTTAAAATTTTCATTCTAGCGTCCTTCGTTTGGGAGAAAAATGCAAAGGTACAATACAGCTTTTCCTTGCCAATATCTCTCTTTTGCAAAGAGCTAGGCATTGGAAAATTCAGGGCTATACCGTGTAGATGAAGCACTAACAGGAGGCTTTAAAATTTTCATTCTAGTGTCCTTCGTTTGGGAGAAAAATGCAAAGGTACAATACAGCTTTTCCTTGCCAATATCTCTCTTTTGCAAAGAGCTAGGCATTGGAAAATTCAGGGCTATACCATGTAGATGAAGCACTAACAGGAGGCTTTAAAATTTTCATTCTAGTGTCCTTCGTTTGGGAGAAAAATGCAACGGTACAATACAGCTTTTACTTGCCGATATCTCTCTTTTACAAAGAGATAGGCATTGGAAAATTCAGGGCTATGCCGTGTAGATAAAGCCCTAACAGGAGGCTTTAAAATTTTCATTCTAGTGTCCTTCGTTTGGGAGAAAAATGCAAAGGTACAATACAGCTTTTCCTTGCCAATATCTCTCTTTTGCAAAGAGCTAGGTATTGGAAAATTCAGGGCTATACCGTGTAGATGAAGCACTAACAGGAGGCTTTAAAATTTTCATTCTAGTGTCCTTCGTTTGGGAGAAAAATGCAAAGGTACAATACAGCTTTTCCTTGCCGATATCTCTCTTTTGCAAAGAGATAGGCATTGGAAAATTCAGGGCTATAACGTGTAGATGAAGCACTAACAGGAGGCTTTAAAATTTTAATTCTAGTGTCCTTCGTTTGGGAGAAAAATGCAAAGGTACAATACAGCTTTTCCTTGCCGATATCTCTCTTTTGCAAAGAGATAGGCATTGGAAAATTCAGGGCTATAACGTGTAGATGAAGCACTAACAGGAGGCTTTAAAATTTTTATTCTAGTGTCCTTCGTTTGGGAGAAAAATGCAAAGGTACAATACAGCTTTTCCTTGCCGATATCTCTCTTTTGCAAAGAGATAGGCATTGGAAAATTCAGGGCTATAACGTGTAGATGAAGCACTAACAGGAGGCTTTAAAATTTTTATTCTAGTGTCCTTCGTTTGGGAGAAAAATGCAAAGGTACAATACAGCTTTTCCTTGCCAATATCTCTCTTTTGCAAAGAGCTAGGCATTGGAAAATTCAGGGCTATACCGTGTAGATGAAGCACTAACAGGAGGCTTTAAAATTTTCATTCTAGTGTCCTTCGTTTGGGAGAAAAATGCAAAGGTACAATACAGCTTTTCCTTGCCGATATCTCTCTTTTGCAAAGAGATAGGCATTGGAAAATTCAGGGCTATACCGTGTAGATGAAGCACTAACAGGAGGCTTTAAAATTTTCATTCTAGTGTCCTTCGTTTGGGAGAAAAATGCAAAGGTACAATACAGCTTTTCCTTGCCAATATCTCTCTTTTGCAAAGAGCTAGGCATTGGAAAATTCAGGGCTATACCATGTAGATGAAGCACTAACAGGAGGCTTTAAAATTTTCATTCTAGTGTCCTTCGTTTGGGAGAAAAATGCAAAGGTACAATACAGCTTTTACTTGCCGATATCTCTCTTTTACAAAGAGATAGGCATTGGAAAATTCAGGGCTATGCCGTGTAGATAAAGCCCTAACAGGAGGCTTTAAAATTTTCATTCTAGTGTCCTTCGTTTGGGAGAAAAATGCAAAGGTACAATACAGCTTTTCCTTGCCAATATCTCTCTTTTGCAAAGAGCTAGGTATTGGAAAATTCAGGGCTATACCGTGTAGATGAAGCACTAACAGGAGGCTTTAAAATTTTCATTCTAGTGTCCTTCGTTTGGGAGAAAAATGCAAAGGTACAATACAGCTTTTCCTTGCCGATATCTCTCTTTTGCAAAGAGATAGGCATTGGAAAATTCAGGGCTATAACGTGTAGATGAAGCACTAACAGGAGGCTTTAAAATTTTAATTCTAGTGTCCTTCGTTTGGGAGAAAAATGCAAAGGTACAATACAGCTTTTCCTTGCCGATATCTCTCTTTTGCAAAGAGATAGGCATTGGAAAATTCAGGGCTATAACGTGTAGATGAAGCACTAACAGGAGGCTTTAAAATTTTTATTCTAGTGTCCTTCGTTTGGGAGAAAAATGCAAAGGTACAATACAGCTTTTCCTTGCCGATATCTCTCTTTTGCAAAGAGATAGGCATTGGAAAATTCAGGGCTATAACGTGTAGATGAAGCACTAACAGGAGGCTTTAAAATTTTTATTCTAGTGTCCTTCGTTTGGGAGAAAAATGCAAAGGTACAATACAGCTTTTCCTTGCCAATATCTCTCTTTTGCAAAGAGCTAGGCATTGGAAAATTCAGGGCTATACCGTGTAGATGAAGCACTAACAGGAGGCTTTAAAATTTTCATTCTAGTGTCCTTCGTTTGGGAGAAAAATGCAAAGGTACAATACAGCTTTTCCTTGCCGATATCTCTCTTTTGCAAAGAGATAGGCATTGGAAAATTCAGGGCTATAACGTGTAGATGAAGCACTAACAGGAGGCTTTAAAATTTTAATTCTAGTGTCCTTCATTTGGGAGAAAAATGCAAAGGTACAATACAGCTTTTCCTTGCCGATATCTCTCTTTTGCAAAGAGATAGGCATTGGAAAATTCAGGGCTATACCGTGTAGATGAAGCACTAACAGGAGGCTTTAAAATTTTCATTCTAGTGTCCTTCGTTTGGGAGAAAAATGCAAAGGTACAATACAGCTTTTCCTTGCCAATATCTCTCTTTTGCAAAGAGCTAGGCATTGGTAAATTCAGGGCAATAACGTGTAGATGAAGCACTAACAGGAGGCTTTAAAATTTTCATTCTAGTGTCCTTCGTTTGGGAGAAAAATGCAAAGGTACAATACAGCTTTTCCTTGCCAATATCTCTCTTTTGCAAAGAGCTACGCATTGGAAAATTCAGGGCTATACCGTGTAGATGAAGCACTTACAGGAGGCTTTAACATTTTCATTCTAGTGTCCTTCGTTTGGGAGAAAAATGCAAAGGTACAATACAGCTTTTCCTTGCCGATATCTCTCTTTTGCAAAGAGCTAGGCATTGGAAAATTCAGGGCTATAACGTGTAGATGAAGCACTAACAGGAGGCTTTAAAATTTTCATTCTAGTGTCCTTCGTTTGGGAGAAAAATGCAAAGGTACAATACAGCTTTTCCTTGCCGATATCTCTCTTTTGCAAAGAGCTAGGCATTGGAAAATTCAGGGCTATAACATGTAGATGAAGCACTAACAGGAGGCTTTAAAAATTTTCATTCTAGTGTCCTTCGTTTGGTAGAAAAATGCAAAGGTTCAATACAGCTTTTCCTTGCCAATATCTCTCTTTTGCAAAGAGCTAGGCATTGGAAAATTCAGGGCTATACCGTGTAGATGAAGCACTAACAGGAGGCTTTAAAATTTTCATTCTAGTGTCCTTCGTTTGGGAGAAAAATGCAAAGGTACAATACAGCTTTTCCTTGCCGATATCTCTCTTTTGCAAAGAGATAGGCATTGGAAAATTCAGGGCTATAACGTGTAGATGAAGCACTAACAGGAGGCTTTAAAATTTTCATTCTAGTGTCCTTCGTTTGGGAGAAAAATGCAAAGGTACAATACAGCTTTTCCTTGCCGATATCTCTCTTTTGCAAAGAGATAGGCATTGGAAAATTCAGGGCTATACCGTGTAGATGAAGCACTAACAGGAGGCTTTAAAATTTTCATTCTAGTGTCCTTCGTTTGGGAGAAAAATGCAAAGGTACAATACAGCTTTTCCTTGCCGATATCTCTCTTTTGCAAAGAGATAGGCATTGGAAAATTCAGAACTATAACGTGTAGATGAAGCACTAACAGGAGCCTTTAAAATTTTCATTCTAGTGTCCTTCGTTTGGGAGAAAAATGCAAAGGTACAATGCAGCTTTTCCTTGCCGATATCTCTCTTTTGCAAAGAGATAGGCATTGGAAAATTCAGGGCTATAACGTGTAGATGAAGCCCTAACAGGAGGCTTTAAAATTTTCATTCTAGTGTCCTTCGTTTGGGAGAAAAATGCAAAGGTACAATGCAGCTTTTCCTTGCCGATATCTCTCTTTTGCAAAGAGATAGGCATTGGAAAATTCAGGGCTATACCGTGTAGATGAAGCACTAACAGGAGGCTTTAAAATTTTCATTCTAGCGTCCTTCGTTTGGGAGAAAAATGCAAAGGTACAATACAGCTTTTCCTTGCCAATATCTCTCTTTTGCAAAGAGCTAGGCATTGGAAAATTCAGGGCTATACCGTGTAGATGAAGCACTAACAGGAGGCTTTAAAATTTTCATTCTAGTGTCCTTCGTTTGGGAGAAAAATACAAAGGTACAATACAGCTTTTCCTTGCCAATATATCTCTTTTGCAAAGAGCTAGGCATTGGAAAATTCAGGGCTATACCATGTAGATGAAGCACTAACAGGAGGCTTTAAAATTTTCATTCTAGTGTCCTTCGTTTGGGAGAAAAATGCAAAGGTACAATACAGCTTTTACTTGCCGATATCTCTCTTTTACAAAGAGATAGGCATTGGAAAATTCAGGGCTATGCCGTGTAGATAAAGCCCTAACAGGAGGCTTTAAAATTTTCATTCTAATGTCCTTCGTTTGGGAGAAAAATGCAAAGGTACAATACAGCTTTTCCTTGCCAATATCTCTCTTTTGCAAAGAGCTAGGTATTGGAAAATTCAGGGCTATACCGTGTAGATGAAGCACTAACAGGAGGCTTTAAAATTTTCATTCTAGTGTCCTTCGTTTGGGAGAAAAATGCAAAGGTACAATACAGCTTTTCCTTGCCGATATCTCTCTTTTGCAAAGAGATAGGCATTGGAAAATTCAGGGCTATAACGTGTAGATGAAGCACTAACAGGAGGCTTTAAAATTTTCATTCTAGTGTCCTTCGTTTGGGAGAAAAATGCAAAGGTACAATACAGCTTTTCCTTGCCGATATCTTTCTTTTGCAAAGAGATAGGCATTGGAAAATTCAGGGCTATAACGGGTAGATGAAGCACTAACAGGAGGCTTTAAAATTTTCATTCTAGTGTCCTTCGTTTGGGAGAAAAATGCAAAGGTACAATACAGCTTTTCCTTGCCAATATCTCTCTTTTGCAAAGAGCTACGCATTGGAAAATTCAGGGCTTTAACGTGTAGATGAAGCCCTAACAGGAGGCTTTAAAATTTTCATTCTAGTGTCCTTCGTTTGGGAGAAAAATGCAAAGGTACAATACAGCTTTTCCTTGCCGATATCTCTCTTTTGCAAAGAGCTAGGCATTGAAAAATTCAGGGCTATAACGTGTAGATGAAGCCCTAACAGGAGGCTTTAAATTTTTCATTCTAGCGTCCTTCGTTTGGGAGAAAAATGCAAAGGTACAATACAGCTTTTCCTTGCCAATATCTCTCTTTTGCAAAGAGCTAGGCATTGGAAAATTCAGGGCTATACCGTGTAGATGAAGCACTAACAGGAGGCTTTAAAATTTTCATTCTAGTGTCCTTCGTTTGGGAGAAAAATACAAAGGTACAATACAGCTTTTCCTTGCCAATATCTCTCTTTTGCAAAGAGCTACGCATTGGAAAATTCAGGGCTATAACGTGTAGATGAAGCTCTAACAGGAGGCTTTAAAATTTTCATTCTAGTGTCCTTCGTTTGGGAGAAAAATGCAAATGTACAATACAGCTTTTCCTTGCCGATAGCTCTCTTTTGCAAAGAGATAGGCATTGGAAAATTCAGGGCTATAACGTGTAGATGAAGCACTAACAGGAGGCTTTAAAATTTTAATTCTAGTGTCCTTCGTTTGGGAGAAAATGCAAAGGTACAATACAGCTTTTCCTTGCCAATATCTCTCTTTTGCAAAGAGCTACGCATTGGAAAATTCAGGGCTGTAACGTGTAGATGAAGCCCTAACAGGAGGCTTTAAAATTTTCATTCTAGTGTCCTTCGTTTGGGAGAAAAATGCAAAGGTACAATACAGCTTTTCCTTGCCAATATCTCTCTTTTGCAAAGAGCTAGGCATTGGAAAATTCAGGGCTATAACGTGTAGACGAAGCACTAACAGGAGGCTTTAAAATTTTCATTCTAGTGTCCTTCGTTTGGGAGAAAAATGCAAAGGTACAATACAGCTTTTCCTTGCCGATATCTCTCTTTTGAAAAGAGATAGGCATTGGAAAATTCAGGGCTATAACGTGAAGATGAAGCACTAACAGGAGGCTTTAAAATTTTAATTCTAGTGTCCTTCGTTTGGGAGAAAATGCAAAGGTACAATACAGCTTTTCCTTGCCAATATCTCTCTTTTGCAAAGAGCTACGCATTGGAAAATTCAGGGCTATAACGTGTATATGAAGCCCTAACAGGAGGCTTTAAAATTTTCATTCTAGTGTCCTTCGTTTGGGAGAAAAATGCAAAGGTACAATACAGCTTTTCCTTGCCGATATCTCTCTTTTGCAAAGAGCTAGGCATTGGAAAATTCAGGGCTATAACGTGTAGATGAAGCCCTAACAGGAGGCTTTAAAATTTTCATTCTAGTGTCCTTCGTTTGGGAGAAAAATGCAAAGGTACAATACAGCTTTTCCTTGCCAATATCTCTCTTTTGCAAAGAGCTACGCATTGGAAAATTCAGGGCTATACCGTGTAGATGAAGCACTAACAGGAGGCTTTAAAATTTTCATTTTAGTGTCCTTCGTTTGGGAGAAAAATGCAAAGGTACAATACAGCTTTTCCTTGCCGATATCTCTCTTTTGCAAAGAGCTGGGCATTTGAAAATTCAGGGCTATAACGTGTAGATGAAGCACTAACAGAAGGCTTTAAAATTTTCATTCTAGTGTCCTTCGTTTGGGAGAAAATGCAAAGGTACAATACAGCTTTTCCTTGCCAATATCTCTCTTTTGCAAAGAGCTACGCATTGGAAAATTCAGGGCTATAACGTGTATATGAAGCCCTAACAGGAGGCTTTAAAATTTTCATTCTAGTGTCCTTCGTTTGGGAGAAAAATGCAAAGGTACAATACAGCTTTTCCTTGCCGATATCTCTCTTTTGCAAAGAGCTAGGCATTGGAAAATTCAGGGCTATAACGTGTAGATGAAGCCCTAACAGGAGGCTTTAAAATTTTCATTCTAGTGTCCTTCGTTTGGGAGAAAAATGCAAAGGTACAATACAGCTTTTCCTTGCCAATATCTCTCTTTTGCAAAGAGCTACGCATTGGAAAATTCAGGGCTATACCGTGTAGATGAAGCACTAACAGGAGGCTTTAAAATTTTCATTTTAGTGTCCTTCGTTTGGGAGAAAAATGCAAAGGTACAATACAGCTTTTCCTTGCCGATATCTCTCTTTTGCAAAGAGCTGGGCATTTGAAAATTCAGGGCTATAACGTGTAGATGAAGCACTAACAGAAGGCTTTAAAATTTTCATTCTAGTGTCCTTCGTTTGGGAGAAAAATGCAAAGGTACAATACAGCTTTTCCCTGCCAATATCTCTCTTTTGCAAGAGCTAGGCATTGGAAAATTCAGGGCTATGCCGTGTAGATAAAGCCCTAACAGGAGGATTTAAAATTTTCATTCTAGTGTCCTTCGTTTGGGAGAAAAATGCAAAGGTACAATACAGCTTTTCCTTGCCAATATCTCTCTTTTGCAAAGAGCTACGCATTGGAAAATTCAGGGCTATACCGTGTAGACGAAGCACTAACAGGAGGCTTTAAAATTTTCATTCTAGTGTCCTTCGTTTGGGAGAAAAATGCACAGGTACAATACAGCTTTTCCTTGCCAATATCTTCCTTTTGCACGGAGATACACATTGGTAAATTCAGGGCTATGCAGTGTAGCTGAAGGCCTAACATGAGGCTTTAAAATTTTATTTCTAGTGTCCTTAGTTTGGGAGAAAAATGCAAAGGTACTAGACAGCTTTTCCTTGCCAATATCTTCCTTTTGCATGGAGATACACATTGGTAAATTCAGGGCTATGCAGTGTAGCTGAAGGCCTAACAGGAGGCTTTAAAATTTTCTCACTAGTGTCCTTAGTTTGGGAGAAAAATGCAAAGGTACAAGACAGCTTTTCCTTGCCAATATCTTCCTTTTGCAAGGAGATACACATTGGTAAATTCAGGGCTATGCAGTGTAGCTGAAGGCCTAACAGGAGGCTTTAAAATTTTCTTTCTAGTGTCCTTAGTTTGGGAGAAAAATGCAAAGGTACAAGACAGCTTTTCCTTGCCAATATCTTCCTTATGCAAGGAGATACACATTGGTAAATTCAGGGCTATGCAGTGTAGCTGAAGGCCTAACAGGAGGCTTTAAAATTTTCTCTCTAGTGTCCCTAGTTTGGGAGAAAAATGCAAAGGTACAAGACAGCATTTCCTTGCCAATATCTTCCTTTTGCAAGGAGATACACATTGGTAAATCCAGGGCTATGCAGTGTAGCTGAAGGCCTAACATGAGGCTTTAAAATTTTATTTCTAGTGTCCTTAGTTTGGGAGAAAAATGCAAAGGTACAAGACAGCTTTTCCTTGCCAATATCTTCCTTATGCAAGGAGATACACATTGGTAAATTCAGGGCTATGCAGTGTAGCTGAAGGCCTAACAGGAGGCTTTAACATTTTCTCTCTAGTGTCCTTAGTTTGGGAGAAAAATGCAAAGGTACAAGACAGCTTTTCCTTGCCAATATCTTCCTTTTGCAAGGAGATACACATTGGTAAATTCAGGGCTATGCAGTGTAGTTGAAGGCCTAACAGGAGGCTTTACAATTTTCTCTCTAGTGTCCTGAGTTTGGGAGAAAAATGCAAAGGAACTAGACAGCTTTTCCTTGCCAATATCTTCCTTTTGCATGGAGATACACATTGGTAAACTCAGGGCTATGCAGTGTAGCTGAAGGCCTAACAGGAGGCTTTAAAATTTATTTTCTCACTAGTGTCCTTAGTTTGGGAGAAAAATGCAAAGGTACAAGACAGCTTTTCCATGACAATATCTTGCTTTTGCAAGGAGATACACATTGGTAAATTCAGGGCTATGCAGTGTAGCTGAAGGCCTAACAGGAGGCTTTAACATTTTCTCTCTAGTGTCCTTAGTTTGGGAGAAAAATGCAAAGGTACAAGACAGCTTTTCCTTGCCAATATCTTCCTTATGCAAGGAGATACACATTGGTAAATTCAGGGCTATGCAGTGTAGCTGAAGGCCTAACAGGAGGCTTTAACATTTTCTCTCTAGTGTCCTTAGTTTGGGAGAAAAATGCAAAGGTACAAGACAGCTTTTCCTTGCCAATATCTTCCTTTTGCACGGAGATACACATTGGTAAATTCAGGGCTATGCAGTGTAGCTGAAGGCCTAACAGGAGGCTTTCAAATTTTCTCTCTAGTGTCCTTAGTTTGGGAGAAAAATGCAAAGGTACAAGACAGCTTTTCCTTGCCAATATCTTGCTTTTGCAAGGAGATACACATTGGTAAATTCAGGGCTATGCAGTGTAGCTGAAGGCCTAACAGGAGGCTTTAACATTTTCTCTCTAGTGTCCTTAGTTTGGGAGAAAAATGTAAAGGTACAAGACAGCTTTTCCTTGCCAATATCTTCCTTTTGCACGGAGATACACATTGGTAAATTTAGGGCTATGCAGTGTAGCTGAAGGCCTAACAGGAGGCTTTAAAATTTCTCTCTAGTGTCCTTAGTTTGGGAGAAAAATGCAAAGGTACAAGACAGCTTTTCCTTGCCAATATCTTCCTTTTGCACGGAGATACACATTGGTAAATTCAGGGCTATGCAGTGTAGCTGAAGGCCTAACAGGAGGCTTTCAAATTTTCTCTCTAGTGTCCTTAATTTGGGAGAAAAATGCAAAGGTACAAGACAGCTTTTCCTTGCCAATATCTTGCTTTTGCACGGAGATACACATTGGTAAATTCAGGGCTATGCAGTGTAGCTGAAGGCCTAACAGGAGGCTTTAACATTTTCTCTCTAGTGTCCTTAGTTTGGGAGAAAAATGCAAAGGTACAAGACAGCTTTTCCATGCCAATATCTTGCTTTTGCATGGAGATACACATTGGTAAATTCAGGGCTATGCAATGTAGCTGAAGGCCTAACAGGAGGCTTTAAAATTTTCTCTCTAGTGTCCTTAGTTTGGGAGAAAAATGCAAAGGTACAAGACAGCTTTTCCTTGCCAATATCTTGCTTTTGCATGGAGATACACATTGGTAAATTCAGGGCTATGCAATGTAGCTGAAGGCCTAACATGAGGCTTTAAAATTTTATTTCTAGTGTCCTTAGTTTGGGAGAAAAATGCAAAGGTACTAGACAGCTTTTCCTTGCCAATATCTTCCTTTTGCATGGAGATACACATTGGTAAATTCAGGGCTATGCAGTGTAGCTGAAGGCCTAACAGGAGGCTTTAAAATTTTCTCACTAGTGTCCTTAGTTTGGGAGAAAAATGCAAAGGTACAAGACAGCTTTTCCTTGCCAATATCTTCCTTTTGCAAGGAGATACACATTGGTAAATTCAGGGCTATGCAGTGTAGCTGAAGGCCTAACAGGAGGCTTTAAAATTTTCTTTCTAGTGTCCTTAGTTTGGGAGAAAAATGCAAAGGTACAAGACAGCTTTTCCTTGCCAATATCTTCCTTATGCAAGGAGATACACATTGGTAAATTCAGGGCTATGCAGTGTAGCTGAAGGCCTAACAGGAGGCTTTAAAATTTTCTCTCTAGTGTCCCTAGTTTGGGAGAAAAATGCAAAGGTACAAGACAGCTTTTCCTTGCCAATATCTTCCTTTTGCAAGGAGATACACATTGGTAAATCCAGGGCTATGCAGTGTAGCTGAAGGCCTAACATGAGGCTTTAAAATTTTCTTTCTAGTGTCCTTAGTTTGGGAGAAAAATGCAAAGGTACAAGACAGCTTTTCCTTGCCAATATCTTCCTTATGCAAGGAGATACACATTGGTAAATTCAGGGCTATGCAGTGTAGCTGAAGGCCTAACAGGAGGCTTTAACATTTTCTCTCTAGTGTCCTTAGTTTGGGAGAAAAATGCAAAGGTACAAGACAGCTTTTCCTTGCCAATATCTTCCTTTTGCAAGGAGATACACATTGGTAAATTCAGGGCTATGCAGTGTAGTTGAAGGCCTAACAGGAGGCTTTACAATTTTCTCTCTAGTGTCCTGAGTTTGGGAGAAAAATGCAAAGGAACTAGACAGCTTTTCCTTGCCAATATCTTCCTTTTGCATGGAGATACACATTGGTAAACTCAGGGCTATGCAGTGTAGCTGAAGGCCTAACAGGAGGCTTTAAAATTTATTTTCTCACTAGTGTCCTTAGTTTGGGAGAAAAATGCAAAGGTACAAGACAGCTTTTCCATGACAATATCTTGCTTTTGCAAGGAGATACACATTGGTAAATTCAGGGCTATGCAGTGTAGCTGAAGGCCTAACAGGAGGCTTTAACATTTTCTCTCTAGTGTCCTTAGTTTGGGAGAAAAATGCAAAGGTACAAGACAGCTTTTCCTTGCCAATATCTTCCTTATGCAAGGAGATACACATTGGTAAATTCAGGGCTATGCAGTGTAGCTGAAGGCCTAACAGGAGGCTTTAACATTTTCTCTCTAGTGTCCTTAGTTTGGGAGAAAAATGCAAAGGTACAAGACAGCTTTTCCTTGCCAATATCTTCCTTTTGCACGGAGATACACATTGGTAAATTCAGGGCTATGCAGTGTAGCTGAAGGCCTAACAGGAGGCTTTCAAATTTTCTCTCTAGTGTCCTTAGTTTGGGAGAAAAATGCAAAGGTACAAGACAGCTTTTCCTTGCCAATATCTTGCTTTTGCAAGGAGATACACATTGGTAAATTCAGGGCTATGCAGTGTAGCTGAAGGCCTAACAGGAGGCTTTAACATTTTCTCTCTAGTGTCCTTAGTTTGGGAGAAAAATGTAAAGATACAAGACAGCTTTTCCTTGCCAATATCTTCCTTTTGCACGGAGATACACATTGGTAAATTTAGGGCTATGCAGTGTAGCTGAAGGCCTAACAGGAGGCTTTAAAATTTCTCTCTAGTGTCCTTAGTTTGGGAGAAAAATGCAAAGGTACAAGACAGCTTTTCCTTGCCAATATCTTCCTTTTGCACGGAGATACACATTGGTAAATTCAGGGCTATGCAGTGTAGCTGAAGGCCTAACAGGAGGCTTTCAAATTTTCTCTCTAGTGTCCTTAATTTGGGAGAAAAATGCAAAGGTACAAGACAGCTTTTCCTTGCCAATATCTTGCTTTTGCACGGAGATACACATTGGTAAATTCAGGGCTATGCAGTGTAGCTGAAGGCCTAACAGGAGGCTTTAACATTTTCTCTCTAGTGTCCTTAGTTTGGGAGAAAAATGCAAAGGTACAAGACAGCTTTTCCATGCCAATATCTTGCTTTTGCATGGAGATACACATTGGTAAATTCAGGGCTATGCAATGTAGCTGAAGGCCTAACAGGAGGCTTTAAAATTTTCTCTCTAGTGTCCTTAGTTTGGGAGAAAAATGCAAATGTACAAGACAGCTTTTCCTTGCCAATATCTTGCTTTTGCATGGAGATACACATTGGTAAATTCAGGGCTATGCAATGTAGCTGAAGGCCTAACAGGAGGCTTTAAAATTTTCTCTCTAGTGTCCTTAGTTTGGGAGAAAAATGCAAAGGTACAAGACAGCTTTTCCTTGCCAATATCTTGCTTTTGCACGGAGATACACATTGGTAAATTCAGGGCTATGCAGTGTAGCTGAAGGCCTAACAGGAGGCTTTAACATTTCTCTCTAGTGTCCTTAGTTTGGGAGAAAAATGCAAAGGTACTAGACAGCTTTTCCTTGCCAATATCTTCCTTTTGCACGGAGATACACATTGGTAAATTCAGGGCTATGCAGTGTAGCTGAAGGCCTAACAGGAGGCTTTCAAATTTTTTCTCTAGTGTCCTTAATTTGGGAGAAAAATGCAAAGGTACAAGACAGCTTTTCCTTGCCAATATCTTGCTTTTGCACGGAGATACACATTGGTAAATTCAGGGCTATGCAGTGTAGCTGAAGGCCTAACAGGAGGCTTTAAAATTTTCTTTCTAGTGTCCTTAGTTTGGGAGAAAAATGCAAAGGTACAAGACAGCTTTTCCTTGCCAATATCTTCCTTATGCAAGGGGATACACATTGGTAAATTCAGGGCTATGCAGTGTAGCTGAAGGCCTAACAGGAGGCTTTAAAATTTTCTCTCTAGTGTCCTTAGTTTGGGAGAAAAATGTAAAGGTACAAGACAGCTTTTCCTTGCCAATATCTTCCTTTTGCAAGGAGATACACATTGGTAAATTCAGGGCTATGCAGTGTAGCTGAAGGCCTAACAGGAGGCTTTAAAATTTCTCTCTAGTGTCCTTAGTTTGGGAGAAAAATGCAAAGGTACAAAACAGCTTTTCCTTGCCAATATCTTCCTTTTGCACGGAGATACACATTGGTAAATTCAGGGCTATGCAGTGTAGCTGAAGGCCTAACAGGAGGCTTTCAAATTTTCTCTCTAGTGTCCTTAATTTGGGAGAAAAATGCAAAGGTACAAGACAGCTTTTCCTTGTCAATAACTTGCTTTTGCACGGAGATACACATTGGTAAATTCAGGGCTATGCAGTGTAGCTGAAGGCCTAAAAGGAGGCTTTAAAATTTTCTCTCTAGTGTCCTTAGTTTGGGAGAAAAATGCAAAGGTACAAGACAGCTTTTCCTTTCCAATATCTTCCTTTTGCACGGAGATACACATTGGTAAATTCAGGGCTATGCAGTATAGTTGAAGGCCTAACAGGAGGCTTTAAAATTTTCTCTCTAGTGTCCTTAGTTTGGGAGAAAAATGCAAAGGTACTAGACAGCTTTTCCTTGCCAATATCTTCCTTTTGCATGGAGATACACATTGGTAAATTCAGGGCTATGCAGTGTAGCTGAAGGCCTAACAGGAGGCTTTAAAATTTTCTCTCTAGTGTCCTTAAATTGTGAGAAAAATGCAAAGGTACAAGACAGCTTTTCCTTGCCAATATCTTGCTTTTGCACGGAGATACACATTGGTAAATTCAGGGCTATGCAGTGTAGCTGAAGGCCTAAAAGGAGGCTTTAAAATTTTCTCTCTAGTGTCCTTAGTTTGGGAGAAAAATGCAAAGGTACAAGACAGCTTTTCCTTGCCAATATCTTCCTTTTGCACGGAGATACACATTGGTAAATTCAGGGCTATGCAGTGTAGCTGAAGGCCTAACAGGAGGCTTTAAAATTTTCTCTCTAGTGTCCTTAAATTGTGAGAAAAATGCAAAGGTACAAGACAGCTTTTCCTTGCCAATATCTTGCTTTTGCACGGAGATACACATTGGTAAATTCAGGGCTATGCAGTGTAGCTGAAGGCCTAAAAGGAGGCTTTAAAATTTTCTCTCTAGTGTCCTTAGTTTGGGAGAAAAATGCAAAGGTACAAGACAGCTTTTCCTTGCCAATATCTTCCTTTTGCACGGAGATACACATTGGTAAATTCAGGGCTATGCAGTGTAGCTGAAGGCCTAACAGGAGGCTTTAACATTTTCTCTCTAGTGTCCTTAGTTTGGGAGAAAAATGCAAAGGTACAAGACAGCTTTTCCGTGCCAATATCTTCCTTTTGAAAGGAGATACACATTGGTAAATTCAGGGCTATGCAGTGTAGCTGAAGGACTAACGGGAGTCTTTAAAATTTTCTTTCTAGTGTCCTTAGTTTGGGAGAAAAATGCAAAGGTACAAGACAGCTTTTCCTTGCCAATATCTTCCTTTTGCACGGAGATACACATTGGTAAATTCAGGGCTATGCAGTGTAGCTGAAGGCCTAACAGGAGGCTTTAAAATTTCTCTCTAGTGTCCTTAGTTTGGGAGAAAAATGCAAAGTTACAAGACAGCTTTTCCTGGCCAATATCTTCCTTTTGCACGGAGATACACATTGGTAAATTCAGGGCTATGCACTGTAGCTGAAGGCCTAACAGGAGGCTTTAACATTTTCTCTCTAGTGTCCTTAATTTGGGAGAAAAATGCAAAGGTACAAGACAGCTTTTCCTTGGCAATATCTTGCTTTTGCACGGAGATACACATTGGTAAATTCAGGGCTATGCAGTGTAGCTGAAGGCCTAACAGGAGGCTTTAACATTTTCTCTCTAGTGTCCTTAGTTTGGGAGAAAAATGCAAAGGTACAAGACAGCTTTTCCTTGCCAATATCTTGTTTTTGCACGGAGATACACATTGGTAAATTCAGGGCTATGCAGTGTAGCTGAAGGCCTAACAGGAGGCTTTAACATTTTCTCTCTAGTGTCCTTAGTTTGGGAGAAAAATGCAAAGGTACAAGACAGCTTTTCCTTGCCAATATCTTCCTTTTGCACGGAGATACACATTGGTAAATTCAGGGCTATGCAGTGTAGCTGAAGGCCTAACAGGAGGCATTAAAATTTTCTTTCTAGTGTCCTTAGTTTGGGAGAAAAATGCAAAGGTACAAGACAGCTTTTCCATGCCAATATCTTCCTTATGCAAGGAGATACACATTGGTAAATTCAGGGCTATGCAGTGTAGCTGTAGGCCTAACAGGAGGCTTTAACATTTTCTCTCTAGTGTCCTTAGTTTGGGAGAAAAATGTAAAGGTACAAGACAGCTTTTCCTTGCCAATATCTTCCTTTTGCACCGAGATACACATTGGTAAATTCAGGGCTATGCAGTGTAGCTGAAGGCCTAACAGGAGGCTTTAAAATTTCTCTCTAGTGTCCTTAGTTTGGGAGAAAAATGCAAAGGTACAAGACAGCTTTTCCTTGCCAATAACTTCCTTTTGCACGGAGATACACATTGGTAAATTCAGGGCTATGCAGTGTAGCTGAAGGCCTAACAGGAGGCTTTCAAATTTTCTCTCTAGTGTCCTTAATTTGGGAGAAAAATGCAAAGGTACAAGACAGCTTTTCCTTGCCAATATCTTGCTTTTGCACGGAGATACACATTGGTAAATTCAAGGCTATGCAGTGTAGCTGAAGGCCTAACAGGAGGCTTTAACATTTTCTCTCTAGTGTCCTTAGTTTGGGAGAAAAATGCCACGGTACAAGACAGCTTTTCGTTGCCAATATCTTCCTTTTGCACGGAGATACACATTGGTAAATTCAAGGCTATGCAGTGTAGCTGAAGGCATAACAGGAGGCTTTAAAATTGTCTTTCTAGTGTCATTAGTTTGGGAGAAAAATGCAAAGGTACAAGACAGCTTTTCCTTGCCAATATCTTCCTTATGCAAGGAGATACACATTGGTAAATTCAGGGCTATGCAGTGTAGCTGAAGGCCTAACAGGAGGCTTTAAAATTTTCTCTCTAGTGTCCTTAGTTTGGGAGAAAAATGTAAAGGTACAAGACAGCTTTTCCTTGCCAATATCTTCCTTTTGCACGGAGATACACATTGGTAAATTCAGGGCTTTGCAGTGTAGCTGAAGGCCTAACAGGAGGCATTCAAATTTTCTCTCTAGTGTCCTTAATTTGGGAGAAAAATGCAAAGGTACAAGACAGCTTTTCCTTGCCAATATCTTGCTTTTGCACGTAGATACACATTGGTAAATTCAGGGCTATGCAGTGTAGCTGAAGGCCTAACAGGAGGCTTTAACATTTTCTCTCTAGTGTCCTTAGTTTGGGAGAAAAATGCAAAGGTACAAGACAGCTTTTCCTTGCCAATATCTTGTTTTTGCACGGAGATACACATTGGTAAATTCAGGGCTATGCAGTGTAGCTGAAGGCCTAACAGGAGGCTTTCAAATTTTCTCTCTAGTGTCCTTAATTTGGGAGAAAATGCAAAGGTACAAGACAGCTTTTCCTTGCCAATATCTTGCTTTTGCACGGAGATACACATTGGTAAATTCAAGGCTATGCAGTGTAGCTGAAGGCCTAACAGGAGGCTTTAACATTTTCTCTCTAGTGTCCTTAGTTTGGGAGAAAAATGCCAAGGTACAAGACAGCTTTTCGTTGCCAATATCTTCCTTTTGCACGGAGATACACATTGGTAAATTCAAGGCTATGCAGTGTAGCTGAAGGCATAACAGGAGGCTTTAAAATTGTCTTTCTAGTGTCATTAGTTTGGGAGAAAAATGCAAAGGTACAAGACAGCTTTTCCTTGCCAATATCTTCCTTATGCAAGGAGATACACATTGGTAAATTCAGGGCTATGCAGTGTAGCTGAAGGCCTAATAGGAGGCTTTAAAATTTTCTCTCTAGTGTCCTTAGTTTGGGAGAAAAATGTAAAGGTACAAGACAGCTTTTCCTTGCCAATATCTTCCTTTTGCACGGAGATACACATTGGTAAATTCAGGGCTATGCAGTGTAGCTGAAGGCCTAACAGGAGGCATTCAAATTTTCTCTCTAGTGTCCTTAATTTGGGAGAAAAATGCAAAGGTACAAGACAGCTTTTCCTTGCCAATATCTTGCTTTTGCACGTAGATACACATTGGTAAATTCAGGGCTATGCAGTGTAGCTGAAGGCCTAACAGGAGGCTTTAACATTTTCTCTCTAGTGTCCTTAGTTTGGGAGAAAAATGCAAAGGTACAAGACAGCTTTTCCTTGCCAATATCTTGTTTTTGCACGGAGATACACATTGGTAAATTCAGGGCTATGCAATGTAGCTGAAGGCCTAACAGGAGGCTTTAACATTTTCTCTCTAGTGTCCTTAGTTTGGGAGAAAAATGCAAAGGTACAAGACAGCTTTTCCTTGCCAATATCTTCCTTTTGCACGGAGATACACATTGGTAAATTCAGGGCTATGCAGTGTAGCTGAAGGCCTAACAGGAGGCTTTAAAATTTTCTTTCTAGTGTCCTTAGTTTGGGAGAAAAATGCAAAGGTACAAGACAGCTTTTCCTTGCCAATATCTTCCTTATGCAAGGAGATACACATTGGTAAATTCAGGGCTATGCAGTGTAGCTGAAGGCCTAACAGGAGGCTTTAACATTTTCTCTCTAGTGTCCTTAGTTTGGGAGAAAAATGTAAAGGTACACGACAGCTTTTCCTTGCCAATATCTTCCTTTTGCACGGAGATACACATTGGTAAATTCAGGGTTATGCAGTGTAGCTGAAGGCCTAACAGGAGACTTTAAAATTTCTCTCTAGTGTCCTTAGTTTGGGAGAAAAATGCAAAGGTACAAGACAGCTTTTCCTTGCCAATATCTTGCTTTTGCACGGAGATACACATTGGTAAATTCAAGGCTATGCAGTGTAGCTGAAGGCCTAACAGGAGGCTTTAACATTTTCTCTCTAGTGTCCTTAGTTTGGGAGAAAAATGCCAAGGTACAAGACAGCTTTTCCTTGCCAATATCTTCCTTTTGCACGGAGATACACATTGGTAAATTCAGGGCTATGCAGTGTAGCTGAAGGCATAACAGGAGGCTTTAAAATTGTCTTTCTAGTGTCCTTAGTTTGGGAGAAAAATGCAAAGGTACAAGACAGCTTTTCCTTGCCAATATCTTCCTTATGCAAGGAGATACACATTGGTAAATTCAGGGCTATGCAGTGTAGCTGAAGGCCTAACAGGAGGCTTTAAAATTTTCTCTCTAGTGTCCTTAGTTTGGGAGAAAAATGTAAAGGTACAAGACAGCTTTTCCTTGCCAATATCTTCCTTTTGCACGGAGATACACATTGGTAAATTCAGGGCTATGCAGTGTAGCTGAAGGCCTAAAAGGAGGCTTTAAAATTTCTCTCTAGTGTCCTTAGTTTGGGAGAAAAATGCAAAGGTACAAGACAGATTTTCCTTGCCAATATCTTCCTTTTGCACGGAGATACACATTGGTAAATTCAGGGCTATGCAGTGTAGCTGAAGGCCTAACAGGAGGCATTCAAATTTTCTCTCTAGTGTCCTTAATTTGGGAGAAAAATGCAAAGGTACAAGACAGCTTTTCCATGACAATATCTTGCTTTTGCAAGGAGATACACATTGGTAAATTCAGGGCTATGCAGTGTAGCTGAAGGCCTAACAGGAGGCTTTAACATTTTCTCTCTAGTGTCCTTAGTTTGGGAGAAAAATGCAAAGGTACAAGACAGCTTTTCCTTTCCAATATCTTCCTTTTGCACGGAGATACACATTGGTAAATTCAGGGCTATGCAGTATAGTTGAAGGCCTAACAGGAGGCTTTAAAATTTTCTCTCTAGTGTCCTTAGTTTGGGAGAAAAATGCAAAGGTACTAGACAGCTTTTCCTTGCCAATATCTTCCTTTTGCATGGAGATACACATTGGTAAATTCAGGGCTATGCAGTGTAGCTGAAGGCCTAACAGGAGGCTTTAAAATTTTCTCTCTAGTGTCCTTAAATTGTGAGAAAAATGCAAAGGTACAAGACAGCTTTTCCTTGCCAATATCTTGCTTTTGCACGGAGATACACATTGGTAAATTCAGGGCTATGCAGTGTAGCTGAAGGCCTAAAAGGAGGCTTTAACATTTTCTCTCTAGTGTCCTTAGTTTGGGAGAAAAATGCAAAGGTACAAGACAGCTTTTCCGTGCCAATATCTTCCTTTTGAAAGGAGATACACATTGGTAAATTCAGGGCTATGCAGTGTAGCTGAAGGACTAACGGGAGTCTTTAAAATTTTCTTTCTAGTGTCCTTAGTTTGGGAGAAAAATGCAAAGGTACAAGACAGCTTTTCCTTGCCAATATCTTCCTTTTGCACGGAGATACACATTGGTAAATTCAGGGCTATGCAGTGTAGCTGAAGGCCTAACAGGAGGCTTTAACATTTTCTCTCTAGTGTCCTTAATTTGGGAGAAAAATGCAAAGGTACAAGACAGCTTTTCCTTGGCAATATCTTGCTTTTGCACGGAGATACACATTGGTAAATTCTGGGCTATGCAGTGTAGCTGAAGGCCTAACAGGAGGCTTTAACATTTTCTCTCTAGTGTCCTTAGTTTGGGAGAAAAATGCAAAGGTACAAGACAGCTTTTCCTTGCCAATATCTTGTTTTTGCACGGAGATACACATTGGTAAATTCAGGGCTATGCAGTGTAGCTGAAGGCCTAACAGGAGGCTTTAACATTTTCTCTCTAGTGTCCTTAGTTTGGGAGAAAAATGCAAAGGTACAAGACAGCTTTTCCTTGCCAATATCTTCCTTTTGCACGGAGATACACATTGGTAAATTCAGGGCTATGCAGTGTAGCTGAAGGCCTAACAGGAGGCATTAAAATTTTCTTTCTAGTGTCCTTAGTTTGGGAGAAAAATGCAAAGGTACAAGACAGCTTTTCCATGCCAATATCTTCCTTATGCAAGGAGATACACATTGGTAAATTCAGGGCTATGCAGTGTAGCTGAAGGCCTAACAGGAGGCTTTAACATTTTCTCTCTAGTGTCCTTAGTTTGGGAGAAAAATGTAAAGGTACAAGACAGCTTTTCCTTGCCAATATCTTCCTTTTGCACCGAGATACACATTGGTAAATTCAGGGCTATGCAGTGTAGCTGAAGGCCTAACAGGAGGCTTTAAAATTTCTCTCTAGTGTCCTTAGTTTGGGAGAAAAATGCAAAGGTACAAGACAGCTTTTCCTTGCCAATAACTTCCTTTTGCACGGAGATACACATTGGTAAATTCAGGGCTATGCAGTGTAGCTGAAGGCCTAACAGGAGGCTTTCAAATTTTCTCTCTAGTGTCCTTAATTTGGGAGAAAAATGCAAAGGTACAAGACAGCTTTTCCTTGCCAATATCTTGCTTTTGCACGGAGATACACATTGGTAAATTCAAGGCTATGCAGTGTAGCTGAAGGCCTAACAGGAGGCTTTAACATTTTCTCTCTAGTGTCCTTAGTTTGGGAGAAAAATGCCAAGGTACAAGACAGCTTTTCGTTGCCAATATCTTCCTTTTGCACGGAGATACACATTGGTAAATTCAAGGCTATGCAGTGTAGCTGAAGGCATAACAGGAGGCTTTAAAATTGTCTTTCTAGTGTCCTTAGTTTGGGAGAAAAATGCAAAGGTACAAGACAGCTTTTCCTTGCCAATATCTTCCTTTTGCACGGAGATACACATTGGTAAATTCAGGGCTATGCAGTGTAGCTGAAGGCCTAACAGGAGGCATTAAAATTTTCTTTCTAGTGTCCTTAGTTTGGGAGAAAAATGCAAAGGTACAAGACAGCTTTTCCATGCCAATATCTTCCTTATGCAAGGAGATACACATTGGTAAATTCAGGGCTATGCAGTGTAGCTGTAGGCCTAACAGGAGGCTTTAACATTTTCTCTCTAGTGTCCTTAGTTTGGGAGAAAAATGTAAAGGTACAAGACAGCTTTTCCTTGCCAATATCTTCCTTTTGCACCGAGATACACATTGGTAAATTCAGGGCTATGCAGTGTAGCTGAAGGCCTAACAGGAGGCTTTAAAATTTCTCTCTAGTGTCCTTAGTTTGGGAGAAAAATGCAAAGGTACAAGACAGCTTTTCCTTGCCAATAACTTCCTTTTGCACGGAGATACACATTGGTAAATTCAGGGCTATGCAGTGTAGCTGAAGGCCTAACAGGAGGCTTTCAAATTTTCTCTCTAGTGTCCTTAATTTGGGAGAAAAATGCAAAGGTACAAGACAGCTTTTCCTTGCCAATATCTTGCTTTTGCACGGAGATACACATTGGTAAATTCAAGGCTATGCAGTGTAGCTGAAGGCCTAACAGGAGGCTTTAACATTTTCTCTCTAGTGTCCTTAGTTTGGGAGAAAAATGCCAAGGTACAAGACAGCTTTTCGTTGCCAATATCTTCCTTTTGCACGGAGATACACATTGGTAAATTCAAGGCTATGCAGTGTAGCTGAAGGCATAACAGGAGGCTTTAAAATTGTCTTTCTAGTGTCATTAGTTTGGGAGAAAAATGCAAAGGTACAAGACAGCTTTTCCTTGCCAATATCTTCCTTATGCAAGGAGATACACATTGGTAAATTCAGGGCTATGCAGTGTAGCTGAAGGCCTAACAGGAGGCTTTAAAATTTTCTCTCTAGTGTCCTTAGTTTGGGAGAAAAATGTAAAGGTACAAGACAGCTTTTCCTTGCCAATATCTTCCTTTTGCACGGAGATACACATTGGTAAATTCAGGGCTTTGCAGTGTAGCTGAAGGCCTAACAGGAGGCATTCAAATTTTCTCTCTAGTGTCCTTAATTTGGGAGAAAAATGCAAAGGTACAAGACAGCTTTTCCTTGCCAATATCTTGCTTTTGCACGTAGATACACATTGGTAAATTCAGGGCTATGCAGTGTAGCTGAAGGCCTAACAGGAGGCTTTAACATTTTCTCTCTAGTGTCCTTAGTTTGGGAGAAAAATGCAAAGGTACAAGACAGCTTTTCCTTGCCAATATCTTGTTTTTGCACGGAGATACACATTGGTAAATTCAGGGCTATGCAATGTAGCTGAAGGCCTAACAGGAGGCTTTAACATTTTCTCTCTAGTGTCCTTAGTTTGGGAGAAAAATGCAAAGGTACAAGACAGCTTTTCCTTGCCAATATCTTCCTTTTGCACGGAGATACACATTGGTAAATTCAGGGCTATGCAGTGTAGCTGAAGGCCTAACAGGAGGCTTTAACATTTTCTCTCTAGTGTCCTTAGTTTGGGAGAAAAATGCAAAGGTACAAGACAGCTTTTCCTTGCCAATATCTTGTTTTTGCACGGAGATACACATTGGTAAATTCAGGGCTATGCAGTGTAGCTGAAGGCCTAACAGGAGGCTTTAACATTTTCTCTCTAGTGTCCTTAGTTTGGGAGAAAAATGCAAAGGTACAAGACAGCTTTTCCTTGCCAATATCTTCCTTTTGCACGGAGATACACATTGGTAAATTCAGGGCTATGCAGTGTAGCTGAAGGCCTAACAGGAGGCATTAAAATTTTCTTTCTAGTGTCCTTAGTTTGGGAGAAAAATGCAAAGGTACAAGACAGCTTTTCCATGCCAATATCTTCCTTATGCAAGGAGATACACATTGGTAAATTCAGGGCTATGCAGTGTAGCTGTAGGCCTAACAGGAGGCTTTAACATTTTCTCTCTAGTGTCCTTAGTTTGGGAGAAAAATGTAAAGGTACAAGACAGCTTTTCCTTGCCAATATCTTCCTTTTGCACCGAGATACACATTGGTAAATTCAGGGCTATGCAGTGTAGCTGAAGGCCTAACAGGAGGCTTTAAAATTTCTCTCTAGTGTCCTTAGTTTGGGAGAAAAATGCAAAGGTACAAGACAGCTTTTCCTTGCCAATAACTTCCTTTTGCACGGAGATACACATTGGTAAATTCAGGGCTATGCAGTGTAGCTGAAGGCCTAACAGGAGGCTTTCAAATTTTCTCTCTAGTGTCCTTAATTTGGGAGAAAAATGCAAAGGTACAAGACAGCTTTTCCTTGCCAATATCTTGCTTTTGCACGGAGATACACATTGGTAAATTCAAGGCTATGCAGTGTAGCTGAAGGCCTAACAGGAGGCTTTAACATTTTCTCTCTAGTGTCCTTAGTTTGGGAGAAAAATGCCAAGGTACAAGACAGCTTTTCGTTGCCAATATCTTCCTTTTGCACGGAGATACACATTGGTAAATTCAAGGCTATGCAGTGTAGCTGAAGGCATAACAGGAGGCTTTAAAATTGTCTTTCTAGTGTCATTAGTTTGGGAGAAAAATGCAAAGGTACAAGACAGCTTTTCCTTGCCAATATCTTCCTTATGCAAGGAGATACACATTGGTAAATTCAGGGCTATGCAGTGTAGCTGAAGGCCTAATAGGAGGCTTTAAAATTTTCTCTCTAGTGTCCTTAGTTTGGGAGAAAAATGTAAAGGTACAAGACAGCTTTTCCTTGCCAATATCTTCCTTTTGCACGGAGATACACATTGGTAAATTCAGGGCTATGCAGTGTAGCTGAAGGCCTAACAGGAGGCATTCAAATTTTCTCTCTAGTGTCCTTAATTTGGGAGAAAAATGCAAAGGTACAAGACAGCTTTTCCTTGCCAATATCTTGCTTTTGCACGTAGATACACATTGGTAAATTCAGGGCTATGCAGTGTAGCTGAAGGCCTAACAGGAGGCTTTAACATTTTCTCTCTAGTGTCCTTAGTTTGGGAGAAAAATGCAAAGGTACAAGACAGCTTTTCCTTGCCAATATCTTGTTTTTGCACGGAGATACACATTGGTAAATTCAGGGCTATGCAATGTAGCTGAAGGCCTAACAGGAGGCTTTAACATTTTCTCTCTAGTGTCCTTAGTTTGGGAGAAAAATGCAAAGGTACAAGACAGCTTTTCCTTGCCAATATCTTCCTTTTGCACGGAGATACACATTGGTAAATTCAGGGCTATGCAGTGTAGCTGAAGGCCTAACAGGAGGCTTTAAAATTTTCTTTCTAGTGTCCTTAGTTTGGGAGAAAAATGCAAAGGTACAAGACAGCTTTTCCTTGCCAATATCTTCCTTATGCAAGGAGATACACATTGGTAAATTCAGGGCTATGCAGTGTAGCTGAAGGCCTAACAGGAGGCTTTAACATTTTCTCTCTAGTGTCCTTAGTTTGGGAGAAAAATGTAAAGGTACACGACAGCTTTTCCTTGCCAATATCTTCCTTTTGCACGGAGATACACATTGGTAAATTCAGAGCTATGCAGTGTAGCTGAAGGCCTAACAGGAGACTCTAAAATTTCTCTCTAGTGTCCTTAGTTTGGGAGAAAAATGCAAAGGTACAAGACAGCTTTTCCTTGCCAATATCTTGCTTTTGCACGGAGATACACATTGGTAAATTCAAGGCTATGCAGTGTAGCTGAAGGCCTAACAGGAGGCTTTAACATTTTCTCTCTAGTGTCCTTAGTTTGGGAGAAAAATGCCAAGGTACAAGACAGCTTTTCCTTGCCAATATCTTCCTTTTGCACGGAGATACACATTGGTAAATTCAGGGCTATGCAGTGTAGCTGAAGGCATAACAGGAGGCTTTAAAATTGTCTTTCTAGTGTCCTTAGTTTGGGAGAAAAATGCAAAGGTACAAGACAGCTTTTCCTTGCCAATATCTTCCTTATGCAAGGAGATACACATTGGTAAATTCAGGGCTATGCAGTGTAGCTGAAGGCCTAACAGGAGGCTTTAAAATTTTCTCTCTAGTGTCCTTAGTTTGGGAGAAAAATGTAAAGGTACAAGACAGCTTTTCCTTGCCAATATCTTCCTTTTGCACGGAGATACACATTGGTAAATTCAGGGCTATGCAGTGTAGCTGAAGGCCTAAAAGGAGGCTTTAAAATTTCTCTCTAGTGTCCTTAGTTTGGGAGAAAAATGCAAAGGTACAAGACAGATTTTCCTTGCCAATATCTTCCTTTTGCACGGAGATACACATTGGTAAATTCAGGGCTATGCAGTGTAGCTGAAGGCCTAACAGGAGGCATTCAAATTTTCTCTCTAGTGTCCTTAATTTGGGAGAAAAATGCAAAGGTACAAGACAGCTTTTCCATGACAATATCTTGCTTTTGCAAGGAGATACACATTGGTAAATTCAGGGCTATGCAGTGTAGCTGAAGGCCTAACAGGAGGCTTTAACATTTTCTCTCTAGTGTCCTTAGTTTGGGAGAAAAATGCAAAGGTACAAGACAGCTTTTCCTTTCCAATATCTTCCTTTTGCACGGAGATACACATTGGTAAATTCAGGGCTATGCAGTATAGTTGAAGGCCTAACAGGAGGCTTTAAAATTTTCTCTCTAGTGTCCTTAGTTTGGGAGAAAAATGCAAAGGTACTAGACAGCTTTTCCTTGCCAATATCTTCCTTTTGCATGGAGATACACATTGGTAAATTCAGGGCTATGCAGTGTAGCTGAAGGCCTAACAGGAGGCTTTAAAATTTTCTCTCTAGTGTCCTTAAATTGTGAGAAAAATGCAAAGGTACAAGACAGCTTTTCCTTGCCAATATCTTGCTTTTGCACGGAGATACACATTGGTAAATTCAGGGCTATGCAGTGTAGCTGAAGGCCTAAAAGGAGGCTTTAAAATTTTCTCTCTAGTGTCCTTAGTTTGGGAGAAAAATGCAAAGGTACAAGACAGCTTTTCCTTGCCAATATCTTCCTTTTGCACGGAGATACACATTGGTAAATTCAGGGCTATGCAGTGTAGCTGAAGGCCTAACAGGAGGCTTTAACATTTTCTCTCTAGTGTCCTTAGTTTGGGAGAAAAATGCAAAGGTACAAGACAGCTTTTCCGTGCCAATATCTTCCTTTTGAAAGGAGATACACATTGGTAAATTCAGGGCTATGCAGTGTAGCTGAAGGACTAACGGGAGTCTTTAAAATTTTCTTTCTAGTGTCCTTAGTTTGGGAGAAAAATGCAAAGGTACAAGACAGCTTTTCCTTGCCAATATCTTCCTTTTGCACGGAGATACACATTGGTAAATTCAGGGCTATGCAGTGTAGCTGAAGGCCTAACAGGAGGCTTTAAAATTTCTCTCTAGTGTCCTTAGTTTGGGAGAAAAATGCAAAGTTACAAGACAGCTTTTCCTGGCCAATATCTTCCTTTTGCACGGAGATACACATTGGTAAATTCAGGGCTATGCACTGTAGCTGAAGGCCTAACAGGAGGCTTTAACATTTTCTCTCTAGTGTCCTTAATTTGGGAGAAAAATGCAAAGGTACAAGACAGCTTTTCCTTGGCAATATCTTGCTTTTGCACGGAGATACACATTGGTAAATTCAGGGCTATGCAGTGTAGCTGAAGGCCTAACAGGAGGCTTTAACATTTTCTCTCTAGTGTCCTTAGTTTGGGAGAAAAATGCAAAGGTACAAGACAGCTTTTCCTTGCCAATATCTTGTTTTTGCACGGAGATACACATTGGTAAATTCAGGGCTATGCAGTGTAGCTGAAGGCCTAACAGGAGGCTTTAACATTTTCTCTCTAGTGTCCTTAGTTTGGGAGAAAAATGCAAAGGTACAAGACAGCTTTTCCTTGCCAATATCTTCCTTTTGCACGGAGATACACATTGGTAAATTCAGGGCTATGCAGTGTAGCTGAAGGCCTAACAGGAGGCATTAAAATTTTCTTTCTAGTGTCCTTAGTTTGGGAGAAAAATGCAAAGGTACAAGACAGCTTTTCCATGCCAATATCTTCCTTATGCAAGGAGATACACATTGGTAAATTCAGGGCTATGCAGTGTAGCTGAAGGCCTAACAGGAGGCTTTAACATTTTCTCTCTAGTGTCCTTAGTTTGGGAGAAAAATGTAAAGGTACAAGACAGCTTTTCCTTGCCAATATCTTCCTTTTGCACCGAGATACACATTGGTAAATTCAGGGCTATGCAGTGTAGCTGAAGGCCTAACAGGAGGCTTTAAAATTTCTCTCTAGTGTCCTTAGTTTGGGAGAAAAATGCAAAGGTACAAGACAGCTTTTCCTTGCCAATAACTTCCTTTTGCACGGAGATACACATTGGTAAATTCAGGGCTATGCAGTGTAGCTGAAGGCCTAACAGGAGGCTTTCAAATTTTCTCTCTAGTGTCCTTAATTTGGGAGAAAAATGCAAAGGTACAAGACAGCTTTTCCTTGCCAATATCTTGCTTTTGCACGGAGATACACATTGGTAAATTCAAGGCTATGCAATGTAGCTGAAGGCCTAACAGGAGGCTTTAACATTTTCTCTCTAGTGTCCTTAGTTTGGGAGAAAAATGCCAAGGTACAAGACAGCTTTTCGTTGCCAATATCTTCCTTTTGCACGGAGATACACATTGGTAAATTCAAGGCTATGCAGTGTAGCTGAAGGCATAACAGGAGGCTTTAAAATTGTCTTTCTAGTGTCATTAGTTTGGGAGAAAAATGCAAAGGTACAAGACAGCTTTTCCTTGCCAATATCTTCCTTATGCAAGGAGATACACATTGGTAAATTCAGGGCTATGCAGTGTAGCTGAAGGCCTAACAGGAGGCTTTAAAATTTTCTCTCTAGTGTCCTTAGTTTGGGAGAAAAATGTAAAGGTACAAGACAGCTTTTCCTTGCCAATATCTTCCTTTTGCACGGAGATACACATTGGTAAATTCAGGGCTATGCAGTGTAGCTGAAGGCCTAACAGGAGGCATTCAAATTTTCTCTCTAGTGTCCTTAATTTGGGAGAAAAATGCAAAGGTACAAGACAGCTTTTCCTTGCCAATATCTTGCTTTTGCACGTAGATACACATTGGTAAATTCAGGGCTATGCAGTGTAGCTGAAGGCCTAACAGGAGGCTTTAACATTTTCTCTCTAGTGTCCTTAGTTTGGGAGAAAAATGCAAAGGTACAAGACAGCTTTTCCTTGCCAATATCTTGTTTTTGCACGGAGATACACATTGGTAAATTCAGGGCTATGCAATGTAGCTGAAGGCCTAACAGGAGGCTTTAACATTTTCTCTCTAGTGTCCTTAGTTTGGGAGAAAAATGCAAAGGTACAAGACAGCTTTTCCTTGCCAATATCTTCCTTTTGCACGGAGATACACATTGGTAAATTCAGGGCTATGCAGTGTAGCTGAAGGCCTAACAGGAGGCTTTAAAATTTTCTTTCTAGTGTCCTTAGTTTGGGAGAAAAATGCAAAGGTACAAGACAGCTTTCCCTTGCCAATATCTTCCTTATGCAAGGAGATACACATTGGTAAATTCAGGGCTATGCAGTGTAGCTGAAGGCCTAACAGGAGGCTTTAACATTTTCTCTCTAGTGTCCTTAGTTTGGGAGAAAAATGTAAAGGTACACGACAGCTTTTCCTTGCCAATATCTTCCTTTTGCACGGAGATACACATTGGTAAATTCAGGGCTATGCAGTGTAGCTGAAGGCCTAACAGGAGACTTTAAAATTTCTCTCTAGTGTCCTTAGTTTGGGAGAAAAATGCAAAGGTACAAGACAGCTTTTCCTTGCCAATATCTTCCTTTTGCAAGGAGATACACATTGGTAAATTCAGGGCTATGCAGTGTAGCTGAAGGCATAACAGGAGGCTTTAAAATTTTCTCTCTAGTGTCCTTAATTTGGGAGAAAAATGCTAAGGTACAAGACAGCTTTTCCTTGCCAATATCTTGCTTTTGCACGGAGATACACATTGGTAAATTCAAGGCTATGCAGTGTAGCTGAAGGCCTAACAGGAGGCTTTAACATTTTCTCTCTAGTGTCCTTAGTTTGGGAGAAAAATGCCAAGGTAAAAGACAGCTTTTCCTTGCCAATATCTTCCTTTTGCACGGAGATACACATTGGTAAATTCAGGGCTATGCAGTGTAGCTGAAGGCATAACAGGAGGCTTTAAAATTGTCTTTCTAGTGTCCTTAGTTTGGGAGAAAAATGCAAAGGTACAAGACAGCTTTTCCTTGCCAATATCTTCCTTATGCAAGGAGATACACATTGGTAAATTCAGGGCTATGCAGTGTAGCTGAAGGCCTAACAGGAGGCTTTAAAATTTTCTCTCTAGTGTCCTTAGTTTGGGAGAAAAATGTAAAGGTACAAGACAGCTTTTCCTTGCCAATATCTTCCTTTTGCACGGAGATACACATTGGTAAATTCAGGGCTATGCAGTGTAGCTGAAGGCCTAAAAGGAGGCTTTAAAATTTCTCTCTAGTGTCCTTAGTTTGGGAGAAAAATGCAAAGGTACAAGACAGATTTTCCTTGCCAATATCTTCCTTTTGCACGGAGATACACATTGGTAAATTCAGGGCTATGCAGTGTAGCTGAAGGCCTAACAGGAGGCATTCAAATTTTCTCTCTAGTGTCCTTAATTTGGGAGAAAAATGCAAAGGTACAAGACAGCTTTTCCATGACAATATCTTGCTTTTGCAAGGAGATACACATTGGTAAATTCAGGGCTATGCAGTGTAGCTGAAGGCCTAACAGGAGGCTTTAACATTTTCTCTCTAGTGTCCTTAGTTTGGGAGAAAAATGCAAAGGTACAAGACAGCTTTTCCTTTCCAATATCTTCCTTTTGCACGGAGATACACATTGGTAAATTCAGGGCTATGCAGTATAGTTGAAGGCCTAACAGGAGGCTTTAAAATTTTCTCTCTAGTGTCCTTAGTTTGGGAGAAAAATGCAAAGGTACTAGACAGCTTTTCCTTGCCAATATCTTCCTTTTGCATGGAGATACACATTGGTAAATTCAGGGCTATGCAGTGTAGCTGAAGGCCTAACAGGAGGCTTTAAAATTTTCTCTCTAGTGTCCTTAAATTGTGAGAAAAATGCAAAGGTACAAGACAGCTTTTCCTTGCCAATATCTTGCTTTTGCACGGAGATACACATTGGTAAATTCAGGGCTATGCAGTGTAGCTGAAGGCCTAAAAGGAGGCTTTAAAATTTTCTCTCTAGTGTCCTTAGTTTGGGAGAAAAATGCAAAGGTACAAGACAGCTTTTCCTTGCCAATATCTTCCTTTTGCACGGAGATACACATTGGTAAATTCAGGGCTATGCAGTGTAGCTGAAGGCCTAACAGGAGGCTTTAACATTTTCTCTCTAGTGTCCTTAGTTTGGGAGAAAAATGCAAAGGTACAAGACAGCTTTTCCGTGCCAATATCTTCCTTTTGAAAGGAGATACACATTGGTAAATTCAGGGCTATGCAGTGTAGCTGAAGGACTAACGGGAGTCTTTAAAATTTTCTTTCTAGTGTCCTTAGTTTGGGAGAAAAATGCAAAGGTACAAGACAGCTTTTCCTTGCCAATATCTTCCTTTTGCACGGAGATACACATTGGTAAATTCAGGGCTATGCAGTGTAGCTGAAGGCCTAACAGGAGGCTTTAAAATTTCTCTCTAGTGTCCTTAGTTTGGGAGAAAAATGCAAAGTTACAAGACAGCTTTTCCTTGCCAATATCTTCCTTTTGCACGGAGATACACATTGGTAAATTCAGGGCTATGCACTGTAGCTGAAGGCCTAACAGGAGGCTTTAACATTTTCTCTCTAGTGTCCTTAATTTGGGAGAAAAATGCAAAGGTACAAGACAGCTTTTCCTTGGCAATATCTTGCTTTTGCACGGAGATACACATTGGTAAATTCAGGGCTATGCAGTGTAGCTGAAGGCCTAACAGGAGGCTTTAACATTTTCTCTCTAGTGTCCTTCGTTTGGGAGAAAAATGCAAAGGTACAAGACAGCTTTTCCTTGCCAATATCTTGTTTTTGCACGGAGATACACATTGGTAAATTCAGGGCTATGCAGTGTAGCTGAAGGCCTAACAGGAGGCTTTAACATTTTCTCTCTAGTGTCCTTAGTTTGGGAGAAAAATGCAAAGGTACAAGACAGCTTTTCCTTGCCAATATCTTCCTTTTGCACGGAGATACACATTGGTAAATTCAGGGCTATGCAGTGTAGCTGAAGGCCTAACAGGAGGCATTAAAATTTTCTTTCTAGTGTCCTTAGTTTGGGAGAAAAATGCAAAGGTACAAGACAGCTTTTCCATGCCAATATCTTCCTTATGCAAGGAGATACACATTGGTAAATTCAGGGCTATGCAGTGTAGCTGAAGGCCTAACAGGAGGCTTTAACATTTTCTCTCTAGTGTCCTTAGTTTGGGAGAAAAATGTAAAGGTACAAGACAGCTTTTCCTTGCCAATATCTTCCTTTTGCACCGAGATACACATTGGTAAATTCAGGGCTATGCAGTGTAGCTGAAGGCCTAACAGGAGGCTTTAAAATTTCTCTCTAGTGTCCTTAGTTTGGGAGAAAAATGCAAAGGTACAAGACAGCTTTTCCTTGCCAATAACTTCCTTTTGCACGGAGATACACATTGGTAAATTCAGGGCTATGCAGTGTAGCTGAAGGCCTAACAGGAGGCTTTCAAATTTTCTCTCTAGTGTCCTTAATTTGGGAGAAAAATGCAAAGGTACAAGACAGCTTTTCCTTGCCAATATCTTCCTTTTGCAAGGAGATACACATTGGTAAATTCAGGGCTATGCAGTGTAGCTGAAGGCCTAACAGGAGGCTTTAAAATTTTCTCTCTAGTGTCCTTAGTTTGGGAGAAAAATGTAAAGGTACAAGACAGCTTTTCCTAGCCAATATCTTCCTTTTGCACGGAGATACACATTGGTAAATTCAGGGCTATGCAGTGTAGCTTAAGGCCTAACAGGAGGCTTTAAAATTTCTCTCTAGTGTCCTTAGTTTGGGAGAAAAATGCAAAGGTACAAGACAGCTTTTCCTTGCCAATATCTTCCTTTTGCACGGAGATACACATTGGTAAATTCAGGGCTATGCAGTGTAGCTGAAGGCCTAACAGGAGGCTTTCAAATTTTCTCTCTAGTGTCCTTAATTTGGGAGAAAAATGCAAAGGTACAAGACAGCTTTTCCTTGCCAATATCTTGCTTTTGCACGGAGATACACATTGGTAAATTCAGGGCGATGCAGTGTAGCTGAAGGCCTAACAGGAGGCTTTAACATTTTCTCTCTAGTGTCCTTAGTTTGGGAGAAAAATGCAAAGGTACACGACAGCTTTTCCTTGCCAATATCTTCCTTTTGCACGGAGATACACATTGGTAAATTCAGGGCTATGCAGTGTAGCTGAAGGCCTAACAGGAGGCTTTAAAATTTTCTTTCTAGTGTCCTTAGTTTGGGAGAAAAATGCAAAGGTACAAGACAGCTTTTCCTTGCCAATATCTTCCTTTTGCAAGGAGATACACATTGGTAAATTCAGGGCTATGCAGTGTAGCTGAAGGCCTAACAGGAGGCTTTAAAATTTTCTCTCTAGTGTCCTTAGTTTGGGAGAAAAATGTAAAGGTACAAGACAGCTTTTCCTTGCCAATATCTTCCTTTTGCACGGAGATACACATTGGTAAATTCAGGGCTATGCAGTGTAGCTGAAGGCCTAACAGGAGGCTTTAAAATTTCTCTCTAGTGTCCTTAGTTTGGGAGAAAAATGCAAAGGTACAAGACAGCTTTTCCTTGCCAATATCTTCCTTTTGCACGGAGATACACATTGGTAAATTCAGGGCTATGCAGTGTAGCTGAAGGCCTAACAGGAGGCTTTCAAATTTTTTCTCTAGTGTCCTTAATTTGGGAGAAAAATGCAAAGGTACAAGACAGCTTTTCCTTGCCAATATCTTGCTTTTGCACGGAGATACACATTGGTAAATTCAGGGCGATGCAGTGTAGCTGAAGGCCTAACAGGAGGCTTTAACATTTTCTCTCTAGTGTCATTAGTTTGGGAGAAAAATGCAAAGGTACACGACAGCTTTTCCTTGCCAATATCTTCCTTTTTCACGGAGATACACATTGGTAAATTCAGGGCTATGCAGTGTAGCTGAAGGCCTAACAGGAGGCTTTAACATTTTCTCTCTAGTGTCCTTAGTTTGGGAGAAAAATGTAAAGGTACAAGACAGCTTTTCCTTGCAAATATCTTCCTTTTGCACGGAGATACACATTGGTAAATTCAGGGCTATGCAGTGTAGCTGAAGGCCTAACAGGAGGCTTTCAAATTTTCTCTCTAGTGTCCTTAATTTGGGAGAAAAATGCAAAGGTACAAGACAGCTTTTCCTTGCCAATATCTTGCTTTTGCACTGAGAAACACATTGGTAAATTCAGGGCTATGCAGTGTAGCTGAAGGCCTAACAGGAGGCTTTAACATTTTCTCTCTAGTGTCCTTAGCTCGGGAGAAAAATGCAAAGGTACACAACAGCTTTTCCTTGCCAATATCTTCCTTTTGCACGGAGATACACATTGGTAAATTCAGGGCTATGCAGTGTAGCTGAAGGCCTAACAGGAGGCTTTAAAATTTTCTTTCTAGTGTCCTTAGTTTGGGAGAAAAATGCAAAGGTAGAAGACAGCTTTTCCTTGCCAATATCTTCCTTTTGCACGGAGATACACATTGGTAAATTCAGGGCTATGCAGTGTAGCTGAAGGCCTAACAGGAGGCTTTAAAATTTTCTTTCTAGTGTCCTTAGTTTGGGAGAAAAATGCAAAGGTACAAGACAGCTTTTCCTTGCCAATATCTTCCTTTTGCAAGGAGATACACATTGGTAAATTCAGGGCTATGCAGTGTAGCTGAAGGCCTAACAGGAGGCTTTAAAATTTTCTCTCTAGTGTCCTTAGTTTGGGAGAAAAATGTAAAGGTACAAGACAGCTTTTCCTTGCCAATATCTTCCTTTTGCACGGAGATACACATTGGTAAATTCAGGGCTATGCAGTGTAGCTGAAGGCCTAACAGGAGGCTTTAAAATTTCTCTCTAGTGTCCTTAGTTTGGGAGAAAAATGCAAAGGTACAAGACAGCTTTTCCTTGCCAATATCTTCCTTTTGCACGGAGATACACATTGGTAAATTCAGGGCTATGCAGTGTAGCTGAAGGCCTAACAGGAGGCTTTCAAATTTTTTCTCTAGTGTCCTTAATTTGGGAGAAAAATGCAAAGGTACAAGACAGCTTTTCCTTGCCAATATCTTGCTTTTGCACGGAGATACACATTGGTAAATTCAGGGCGATGCAGTGTAGCTGAAGGCCTAACAGGAGGCTTTAACATTTTCTCTCTAGTGTCATTAGTTTGGGAGAAAAATGCAAAGGTACACGACAGCTTTTCCTTGCCAATATCTTCCTTTTTCACGGAGATACACATTGGTAAATTCAGGGCTATGCAGTGTAGCTGAAGGCCTAACAGGAGGCTTTAACATTTTCTCTCTAGTGTCCTTAGTTTGGGAGAAAAATGTAAAGGTACAAGACAGCTTTTCCTTGCCAATATCTTCCTTTTGCATGGAGATACACATTGGTAAATTCAGGGCTATGCAGTGTAGCTGAAGGCCTAACAGGAGGCTTTCAAATTTTCTCTCTAGTGTCCTTAATTTGGGAGAAAAATGCAAAGGTACAAGACAGCTTTTCCTTGCCAATATCTTGCTTTTGCACTGAGAAACACATTGGTAAATTCAGGGCTATGCAGTGTAGCTGAAGGCCTAACAGGAGGCTTTAACATTTTCTCTCTAGTGTCCTTAGCTCGGGAGAAAAATGCAAAGGTACACAACAGCTTTTCCTTGCCAATATCTTCCTTTTGCACGGAGATACACATTGGTAAATTCAGGGCTATGCAGTGTAGCTGAAGGCCTAACAGGAGGCTTTAAAATTTTCTTTCTAGTGTCCTTAGTTTGGGAGAAAAATGCAAAGGTAGAAGACAGCTTTTCCTTGCCAATATCTTCCTTATGCAAGGAGATATACATTGGTAAATTCAGGGCTATGCAGTGTAGCTGAAGGCCTAACAGGAGGCTTTAACATTTTCTCTCTAGTGTCCTTAGTTTGGGAGAAAAATGCAAAGGTACAAGACAGCTTTTCGTTGCCAATATCTTCCTTTTGCACGGAGATACACATTGGTAAATTCAGGGCTATGCAGTGTAGCTGAAGGCCTAACAGGAGGCTTTAAAATTATCTCTAGAGTGTCCTTAGTTTGGTAGAAAAATGCAAAGGTACAAGACAGCTTTTTCTTGCCAATATCTTGCTTTTGCACGGAGATACACATTGGTAAATTCAGGGCTATGCAGTGTAGCTGAAGGCCTAACAGGAGGCTTTAACATTTTCTCTCTAGTGTCCTTAGTTTGGGAGAAAAATGCAAAGGTACACGACAGCTTTTCCTTGCCAATATCTTCCTTTTGCACGGAGATACACATTGGTAAATTCAGGGCTATGCAGTGTAGCTGAAGGCCTAACAGGAGGCTTTAAAATTTTCTTTCTAGTGTCCTTAGTTTGGGAGAAAAATGCAAAGGTACAAGACAGCTTTTCCTTGCCAATATCTTCCTTATGCAAGGAGATACACATTGGTAAATTTAGGGCTATGCAGTGTAGCTGAAGGCCTAACGGGAGGCTTTAAAATTTTCTCTCTAGTGTCCTTAGTTTGGGAGAAAAATGTAAAGGTACAAGACAGCTTTTCCTTGCCAATATCTTCCTTTTGCACGGAGATACACATTGGTAAATTCAGGGCTATGCAGTGTAGCTGAAGGCCTAACAGGAGGCTTTAAAATTTCTCTCTAGTGTCCTTAGTTTGGGAGAAAAATGCAAAGGTACAAGACAGCTTTTCCTTGCCAATATCTTCCTTTTGCACGGAGATACACATTGGTAAATTCAGGGCTATGCAGTGTAGCTGAAGGCCTAACAGGAGGCTTTCAAATTTTCTCTCTAGTGTCCTTAATTTGGGAGAAAAATGCAAAGGTACAAGACAGCTTTTCCTTGCCAATATCTTGCTTTTGCACGGAGATACACATTGGTAAATTCAGGGCTATGCAGTGTAGCTGAAGGCCTAACAGGAGGCTTTAACATTTTCTCTCTAGTTTCCTTAGTTTGGGAGAGAAATGCAAAGGTACACAACAGCTTTTCCTTGCCAATTTCTTCCTTTTGCACGGAGATACACATTGGTAAATTCAGGGCTATGCAGTGTAGCTGAAGGCCTAACAGGAGGCTTTAAAATTTTCTTTCTAGTGTCCTTAGTTTGGGAGAAAAATGCAAAGGTACAAGACAGCTTTTCCTTGCTAATATCTTCCTTATGCAAGGAGATACACATTGGTAAATTTAGGGCTATGCAGTGTAGCTGAAGGCCTAACAGGAGGCTTTAAAATTTTCTCTCTAGTGTCCTTAGTTTGGGAGAAAAATGTAAAGGTACAAGACAGCTTTTCCTTGCCAATATCTTCCTTTTGCACTGAGATACACATTGGTAAATTCAGGGCTATGCAGTGTAGCTGAAGGCCTAACAGGAGGCTTTAAAATTTCTCTCTAGTGTCCTTAGTTTGGGAGAAAAATGCAAAGGTACAAGACAGCTTTTCCTTGCCAATATCTTCCTTTTGCACGGAGATACACATTGGTAAATTCAGGGCTATGCAGTGTAGCTGAAGGTCTAACAGGAGGCTTTCAAATTTTCTCTCTAGTGTCCTTAATTTGGGAGAAAAATGCAAAGGTACAAGACAGCTTTTCCTTGCCAATATCTTGCTTTTGCACGGAGATACACATTGGTAAATTCAGGGCTATGCAGTGTAGCTGAAGGCCTAACAGGAGGCTTTAACATTTTCTCTCTAGTGTCCTTAGTTTGGGAGAGAAATGCAAAGGTACACAACAGCTTTTCCTTGCCAATTTCTTCCTTTTGCACGGAGATACACATTGTTAAATTCAGGGCTATGCAGTGTAGCTGAAGGCCTAACAGGAGGCTTTAAAATTTTCTTTCTAGTGTCCTTAGTTTGGGAGAAAAATGCAAAGGTACAAGACAGCTTTTCCTTGCCAATATCTTCCTTTTGCAAGGAGATACACATTGGTAAATTCAGGGCTATGCAGTGTAGCTGAAGGCCTAACAGGAGGCTTTAAAATTTTCTCTCTAGTGTCCTTAGTTTGGGAGAAAAATGTAAAGGTACAAGACAGCTTTTCCTTGCCAATATCTTCCTTTTGCACGGAGATACACATTGGTAAATTCAGGGCTATGCAGTGTAGCTGAAGGCCTAACAGGAGGCTTTAAAATTTCTCTCTAGTGTCCTTAGTTTGGGAGAAAAATGCAAAGGTACAAGACAGCTTTTCCTTGCCAATATCTTCCTTTTGCACGGAGATACACATTGGTAAATTCAGGGCTATGCAGTGTAGCTGAAGGCCTAACAGGAGGCTTTCAAATTTTTTCTCTAGTGTCCTTAATTTGGGAGAAAAATGCAAAGGTACAAGACAGCTTTTCCTTGCCAATATCTTGCTTTTGCACGGAGATACACATTGGTAAATTCAGGGCGATGCAGTGTAGCTGAAGGCCTAACAGGAGGCTTTAACATTTTCTCTCTAGTGTCATTAGTTTGGGAGAAAAATGCAAAGGTACACGACAGCTTTTCCTTGCAAATATCTTCCTTTTTCACGGAGATACACATTGGTAAATTCAGGGCTATGCAGTGTAGCTGAAGGCCTAACAGGAGGCTTTAACATTTTCTCTCTAGTGTCCTTAGTTTGGGAGAAAAATGTAAAGGTACAAGACAGCTTTTCCTTGCCAATATCTTCCTTTTGCACGGAGATACACATTGGTAAATTCAGGGCTATGCAGTGTAGCTGAAGGCCTAACAGGAGGCTTTCAAATTTTCTCTCTAGTGTCCTTAATTTGGGAGAAAAATGCAAAGGTACAAGACAGCTTTTCCTTGCCAATATCTTGCTTTTGCACTGAGAAACACATTGGTAAATTCAGGGCTATGCAGTGTAGCTGAAGGCCTAACAGGAGGCTTTAACATTTTCTCTCTAGTGTCCTTAGCTCGGGAGAAAAATGCAAAGGTACACAACAGCTTTTCCTTGCTAATATCTTCCTTTTGCACGGAGATACACATTGGTAAATTCAGGGCTATGCAGTGTAGCTGAAGGCCTAACAGGAGGCTTTAAAATTTTCTTTCTAGTGTCCTTAGTTTGGGAGAAAAATGCAAAGGTAGAAGACAGCTTTTCCTTGCCAATATCTTCCTTTTGCACGGAGATACACATTGGTAAATTCAGGGCTATGCAGTGTAGCTGAAGGCCTAACAGGAGGCTTTAAAATTTTCTTTCTAGTGTCCTTAGTTTGGGAGAAAAATGCAAAGGTACAAGACAGCTTTTCCTTGCCAATATCTTCCTTTTGCAAGGAGATACACATTGGTAAATTCAGGGCTATGCAGTGTAGCTGAAGGCCTAACAGGAGGCTTTAAAATTTTCTCTCTAGTGTCCTTAGTTTGGGAGAAAAATGTAAAGGTACAAGACAGCTTTTCCTTGCCAATATCTTCCTTTTGCACGGAGATACACATTGGTAAATTCAGGGCTATGCAGTGTAGCTGAAGGCCTAACAGGAGGCTTTAAAATTTCTCTCTAGTGTCCTTAGTTTGGGAGAAAAATGCAAAGGTACAAGACAGCTTTTCCTTGCCAATATCTTCCTTTTACACGGAGATACACATTGGTAAATTCAGGGCTATGCAGTGTAGCTGAAGGCCTAACAGGAGGCTTTCAAATTTTTTCTCTAGTGTCCTTAATTTGGGAGAAAAATGCAAAGGTACAAGACAGCTTTTCCTTGCCAATATCTTGCTTTTGCACGGAGATACACATTGGTAAATTCAGGGCGATGCAGTGTAGCTGAAGGCCTAACAGGAGGCTTTAACATTTTCTCTCTAGTGTCATTAGTTTGGGAGAAAAATGCAAAGGTACACGACAGCTTTTCCTTGCCAATATCTTCCTTTTTCACGGAGATACACATTGGTAAATTCAGGGCTATGCAGTGTAGCTGAAGGCCTAACAGGAGGCTTTAACATTTTCTCTCTAGTGTCCTTAGTTTGGGAGAAAAATGTAAAGGTACAAGACAGCTTTTCCTTGCCAATATCTTCCTTTTGCACGGAGATACACATTGGTAAATTCAGGGCTATGCAGTGTAGCTGAAGGCCTAACAGGAGGCTTTCAAATTTTCTCTCTAGTGTCCTTAATTTGGGAGAAAAATGCAAAGGTACAAGACAGCTTTTCCTTGCCAATATCTTGCTTTTGCACTGAGAAACACATTGGTAAATTCAGGGCTATGCAGTGTAGCTGAAGGCCTAACAGGAGGCTTTAACATTTTCTCTCTAGTGTCCTTAGCTCGGGAGAAAAATGCAAAGGTACACAACAGCTTTTCCTTGCCAATATCTTCCTTTTGCACGGAGATACACATTGGTAAATTCAGGGCTATGCAGTGTAGCTGAAGGCCTAACAGGAGGCTTTAAAATTTTCTTTCTAGTGTCCTTAGTTTGGGAGAAAAATGCAAAGGTAGAAGACAGCTTTTCCTTGCCAATATCTTCCTTATGCAAGGAGATATACATTGGTAAATTCAGGGCTATGCAGTGTAGCTGAAGGCCTAACAGGAGGCTTTAACATTTTCTCTCTAGTGTCCTTAGTTTGGGAGAAAAATGCAAAGGTACAAGACAGCTTTTCGTTGCCAATATCTTCCTTTTGCACGGAGATACACATTGGTAAATTCAGGGCTATGCAGTGTAGCTGAAGGCCTAACAGGAGGCTTTCAAATTATCTCTAGAGTGTCCTTAGTTTGGGAGAAAAATGCAAAGGTACAAGACAGCTTTTTCTTGCCAATATCTTGCTTTTGCACGGAGATACACATTGGTAAATTCAGGGCTATGCAGTGTAGCTGAAGGCCTAACAGGAGGCTTTAACATTTTCTCTCTAGTGTCCTTAGTTTGGGAGAAAAATGCAAAGGTACACGACAGCTTTTCCTTGCCAATATCTTCCTTTTGCACGGAGATACACATTGGTAAATTCAGGGCTATGCAGTGTAGCTGAAGGCCTAACAGGAGGCTTTAAAATTTTCTTTCTAGTGTCCTTAGTTTGGGAGAAAAATGCAAAGGTACAAGACAGCTTTTCCTTGCCAATATCTTCCTTATGCAAGGAGATACACATTGGTAAATTTAGGGCTATGCAGTGTAGCTGAAGGCCTAACGGGAGGCTTTAAAATTTTCTCTCTAGTGTCCTTAGTTTGGGAGAAAAATGTAAAGGTACAAGACAGCTTTTCCTTGCCAATATCTTCCTTTTGCACGGAGATACACATTGGTAAATTCAGGGCTATGCAGTGTAGCTGAAGGCCTAACAGGAGGCTTTAAAATTTCTCTCTAGTGTCCTTAGTTTGGGAGAAAAATGCAAAGGTACAAGACAGCTTTTCCTTGCCAATATCTTCCTTTTGCACGGAGATACACATTGGTAAATTCAGGGCTATGCAGTGTAGCTGAAGGCCTAACAGGAGGCTTTCAAATTTTCTCTCTAGTGTCCTTAATTTGGGAGAAAAATGCAAAGGTACAAGACAGCTTTTCCTTGCCAATATCTTGCTTTTGCACGGAGATACACATTGGTAAATTCAGGGCTATGCAGTGTAGCTGAAGGCCTAACAGGAGGCTTTAACATTTTCTCTCTAGTTTCCTTAGTTTGGGAGAGAAATGCAAAGGTACACAACAGCTTTTCCTTGCCAATTTCTTCCTTTTGCACGGAGATACACATTGGTAAATTCAGGGCTATGCAGTGTAGCTGAAGGCCTAACAGGAGGCTTTAAAATTTTCTTTCTAGTGTCCTTAGTTTGGGAGAAAAATGCAAAGGTACAAGACAGCTTTTCCTTGCTAATATCTTCCTTATGCAAGGAGATACACATTGGTAAATTTAGGGCTATGCAGTGTAGCTGAAGGCCTAACAGGAGGCTTTAAAATTTTCTCTCTAGTGTCCTTAGTTTGGGAGAAAAATGTAAAGGTACAAGACAGCTTTTCCTTGCCAATATCTTCCTTTTGCACTGAGATACACATTGGTAAATTCAGGGCTATGCAGTGTAGCTGAAGGCCTAACAGGAGGCTTTAAAATTTCTCTCTAGTGTCCTTAGTTTGGGAGAAAAATGCAAAGGTACAAGACAGCTTTTCCTTGCCAATATCTTCCTTTTGCACGGAGATACACATTGGTAAATTCAGGGCTATGCAGTGTAGCTGAAGGCCTAACAGGAGGCTTTCAAATTTTCTCTCTAGTGTCCTTAATTTGGGAGAAAAATGCAAAGGTACAAGACAGCTTTTCCTTGCCAATATCTTGCTTTTGCACGGAGATACACATTGGTAAATTCAGGGCTATGCAGTGTAGCTGAAGGCCTAACAGGAGGCTTTAACATTTTCTCTCTAGTGTCCTTAGTTTGGGAGAGAAATGCAAAGGTACACAACAGCTTTTCCTTGCCAATTTCTTCCTTTTGCACGGAGATACACATTGTTAAATTCAGGGCTATGCAGTGTAGCTGAAGGCCTAACAGGAGGCTTTAAAATTTTCTTTCTAGTGTCCTTAGTTTGGGAGAAAAATGTAAAGGTACAAGACAGCTTTTCCTTGCCAATATCTTCCTTTTGCACGGAGATACACATTGGTAAATTCAGGGCTATGCAGTGTAGCTGAAGGCCTAACAGGAGGCTTTAAAATTTCTCTCTAGTGTCCTTAGTTTGGGAGAAAAATGCAAAGGTACAAGACAGCTTTTCCTTGCCAATATCTTCCTTTTGCACGGAGATACACATTGGTAAATTCAGGGCTATGCAGTGTAGCTGAAGGCCTAACAGGAGGCTTTAACATTTTCTCTAGTGTCCTTAGTTTGGGAGAAAAATGCAAAGGTACAAGACAGCTTTTCCTTGCCAATATCTTCCTTTTGCAAGGAGATACACATTGGTAAATTCAGGGCTATGCAGTGTAGCTGAAGGCCTAACAGGAGTCTTTAAAATTTTATTTCTAGTGTCCTTAGTTTGGGAGAAAAATGCAAAGGTACAAGACAGCTTTTCCTTGCCAATATCTTCCTTTTGCACGGAGATACACATTGGTAAATTCAGGGCTATGCAGTGTAGTTGAAGGCCTAACAGGAGGCTTTAAAATTTTCTCTCTAGTGTCCTTAGTTTGGGAGAAAAATGCAAAGGTACTAGACAGCTTTTCCTTGCCAATATCTTCCTTTTGCATGGAGATACACATTGATAAATTCAGGGCTATGCATTGTAGCTGAAGGCCTAACAGGAGGCTTGAAAATTTTCTCACTAGTGTCCTTAGTTTGGGAGAAAAATGCAAAGGTACAAGACAGCTTTTCCTTGCCAATATCTTGCTTTTGCACGGAGATACACATTGGTAAATTCAGGGCGATGCAGTGTAGCTGAAGGCCTAACAGGAGGCTTTAACATTTTCTCTCTAGTGTCATTAGTTTGGGAGAAAAATGCAAAGGTACACGACAGCTTTTCCTTGCCAATATCTTCCTTTTTCACGGAGATACACATTGGTAAATTCAGGGCTATGCAGTGTAGCTGAAGGCCTAACAGGAGGCTTTAACATTTTCTCTCTAGTGTCCTTAGTTTGGGAGAAAAATGTAAAGGTACAAGACAGCTTTTCCTTGCCAATATCTTCCTTTTGCACGGAGATACACATTGGTAAATTCAGGGCTATGCAGTGTAGCTGAAGGCCTAACAGGAGGCTTTCAAATTTTCTCTCTAGTGTCCTTAATTTGGGAGAAAAATGCAAAGGTACAAGACAGCTTTTCCTTGCCAATATCTTGCTTTTGCACTGAGAAACACATTGGTAAATTCAGGGCTATGCAGTGTAGCTGAAGGCCTAACAGGAGGCTTTAACATTTTCTCTCTAGTGTCCTTAGCTCGGGAGAAAAATGCAAAGGTACACAACAGCTTTTCCTTGCCAATATCTTCCTTTTGCACGGAGATACACATTGGTAAATTCAGGGCTATGCAGTGTAGCTGAAGGCCTAACAGGAGGCTTTAAAATTTTCTTTCTAGTGTCCTTAGTTTGGGAGAAAAATGCAAAGGTAGAAGACAGCTTTTCCTTGCCAATATCTTCCTTATGCAAGGAGATATACATTGGTAAATTCAGGGCTATGCAGTGTAGCTGAAGGCCTAACAGGAGGCTTTAACATTTTCTCTCTAGTGTCCTTAGTTTGGGAGAAAAATGCAAAGGTACAAGACAGCTTTTCCTTGCCAATATCTTCCTTTTGCACGGAGATACACATTGGTAAATTCAGGGCTATGCAGTGTAGCTGAAGGCCTAACAGGAGGCTTTCAAATTATCTCTAGAGTGTCCTTAGTTTGGGAGAAAAATGCAAAGGTACAAGACAGCTTTTTCTTGCCAATATCTTGCTTTTGCACGGAGATACACATTGGTAAATTCAGGGCTATGCAGTGTAGCTGAAGGCCTAACAGGAGGCTTTAACATTTTCTCTCTAGTGTCCTTAGTTTGGGAGAAAAATGCAAAGGTACACGACAGCTTTTCCTTGCCAATATCTTCCTTTTGCACGGAGATACACATTGGTAAATTCAGGGCTATGCAGTGTAGCTGAAGGCCTAACAGGAGGCTTTAAAATTTTCTTTCTAGTGTCCTTAGTTTGGGAGAAAAATGCAAAGGTACAAGACAGCTTTTCCTTGCCAATATCTTCCTTATGCAAGGAGATACACATTGGTAAATTTAGGGCTATGCAGTGTAGCTGAAGGCCTAACGGGAGGCTTTAAAATTTTCTCTCTAGTGTCCTTAGTTTGGGAGAAAAATGTAAAGGTACAAGACAGCTTTTCCTTGCCAATATCTTCCTTTTGCACGGAGATACACATTGGTAAATTCAGGGCTATGCAGTGTAGCTGAAGGCCTAACAGGAGGCTTTAAAATTTCTCTCTAGTGTCCTTAGTTTGGGAGAAAAATGCAAAGGTACAAGACAGCTTTTCCTTGCCAATATCTTCCTTTTGCACGGAGATACACACTGGTAAATTCAGGGCTATGCAGTGTAGCTGAAGGCCTAACAGGAGGCTTTCAAATTTTCTCTCTAGTGTCCTTAATTTGGGAGAAAAATGCAAAGGTACAAGGCAGCTTTTCCTTGCCAATATCTTGCTTTTGCACGGAGATACACATTGGTAAATTCAGGGATATGCAGTGTAGCTGAAGGCCTAACAGGAGGCTTTAACATTTTCTCTCTAGTTTCCTTAGTTTGGGAGAGAAATGCAAAGGTACACAACAGCTTTTCCTTGCCAATTTCTTCCTTTTGCACGGAGATACACATTGGTAAATTCAGGGCTATGCAGTGTAGCTGAAGGCCTAACAGGAGGCTTTAAAATTTTCTTTCTAGTGTCCTTAGTTTGGGAGAAAAATGCAAAGGTACAAGACAGCTTTTCCTTGCCAATATCTTCCTTATGCAAGGAGATACACATTGGTAAATTTAGGGCTATGCAGTGTAGCTGAAGGCCTAACAGGAGGCTTTAAAATTTTCTCTCTAGTGTCCTTAGTTTGGGAGAAAAATGTAAAGGTACAAGACAGCTTTTCCTTGCCAATATCTTCCTTTTGCACGGAGATACACATTGGTAAATTCAGGGCTATGCAGTGTAGCTGAAGGCCTAACAGGAGGCTTTAAAATTTCTCTCTAGTGTCCTTAGTTTGGGAGAAAAATACAAAGGTACAAGACAGCTTTTCCTTGCCAATATCTTCCTTTTGCACGGAGATACACATTGGTAAATTCAGGGCTATGCAGTGTAGCTGAAGGCCTAACAGGAGGCTTTCAAATTTTCTCTCTAGTGTCCTTAATTTGGGAGAAAAATGCAAAGGTACAAGACAGCTTTTCCTTGCCAATATCTTGCTTTTGCACGGAGATACACATTGGTAAATTCAGGGCTATGCAGTGTAGCTGAAGGCCTAACAGGAGGCTTTACCATTTTCTCTCTAGTGTCCTTAGTTTGGGAGAGAAATGCAAAGGTACACAACAGCTTTTCCGTGCCAATTTCTTCCTTTTGCACGGAGATACACATTGTTAAATTCAGGGCTATGCAGTGTAGCTGAAGGCCTAACAGGAGGCTTTAAAATTTTCTTTCTAGTGTCCTTAGTTTGGGAGAAAAATGCAAAGGTACAAGACAGCTTTTCCTTGCCAATATCTTCCTTTTGCAAGGAGATACACATTGGTAAATTCAGGGCTATGCAGTGTAGCTGAAGGCCTAACAGGAGGCTTTAAAATTTTCTCTCTAGTGTCCTTAGTTTGGGAGAAAAATGTAAAGGTACAAGACAGCTTTTCCTTGCCAATATCTTCCTTTTGCACGGAGATACACATTGGTAAATTCAGGGCTATGCAATGTAGCTGAAGGCCTAACAGGAGGCTTTAAAATTTCTCTCTAGTGTCCTTAGTTTGGGAGAAAAATGCAAAGGTACAAGACAGCTTTTCCTTGCCAATATCTTCCTTTTGCACGGAGATACACATTGGTAAATTCAGGGCTATGCAGTGTAGCTGAAGGCCTAACAGGAGGCTTTAACATTTTCTCTAGTGTCCTTAGTTTGGGAGAAAAATGCAAAGGTACAAGACAGCTTTTCCTTGCCAATATCTTCCTTTTGCAAGGAGATACACATTGGTAAATTCAGGGCTATGCAGTGTAGCTGAAGGCCTAACAGGAGTCTTTAAAATTTTATTTCTAGTGTCCTTAGTTTGGGAGAAAAATGCAAAGGTACAAGACAGCTTTTCCTTGCCAATATCTTCCTTTTGCACGGAGATACACATTGGTAAATTCAGGGCTATGCAGTGTAGTTGAAGGCCTAACAGGAGGCTTTAAAATTTTCTCTCTAGTGTCCTTAGTTTGGGAGAAAAATGCAAAGGTACTAGACAGCTTTTCCTTGCCAATATCTTCCTTTTGCATGGAGATACACATTGATAAATTCAGGGCTATGCATTGTAGCTGAAGGCCTAACAGGAGGCTTTAAAATTTTCTCACTAGTGTCCTTAGTTTGGGAGAAAAATGCAAAGGTACAAGACAGCTTTTCCTTGCCAATATCTTCCTTTTGCAAGGAGATACACATTGGTAAATTCAGGGCTATGCAGTGTAGCTGAAGGCCTAACAGGAGGCTTGAAAATTTTCTCTCTAGTGTCCTTAGTTTGGGAGAAAAATGTAAAGGTACAAGACAGCTTTTCCTTGCCAATATCTTCCTTTTGCACGGAGATACACATTGGTAAATTCAGGGCTATGCAGTGTAGCTGAAGGCCTAACAGGAGGCTTTAAAATTTCTCTCTAGTGTCCTTAGTTTGGGAGAAAAATGCAAAGGTACAAGACAGCTTTTCCTTGCCAATATCTTCCTTTTGCACGGAGATACACTTTGGTAAATTCAGGGCTATGCAGTGTAGCTGAAGGCCTAACAGGAGGCTTTCAAATTTTCTTTCTAGTGTCCTTAGTTTGGGAGAAAAATGCAAAGGTACAAGACAGCTTTTCCTTGCCAATATCTTCCTTTTGCAAGGAGATACACATTGGTAAATTCAGGGCTATGCAGTGTAGCTGAAGGCCTAACAGGAGGCTTTAACATTTTCTCTCTAGTGTCCTTAGTTTGGGAGAGAAATGCAAAGGTACACAACAGCTTTTCCTTGCCAATTTCTTCCTTTTGCACGGAGATACACATTGTTAAATTCAGGGCTATGCAGTGTAGCTGAAGGCCTAACAGGAGGCTTTAAAATTTTCTTTCTAGTGTCCTTAGTTTGGGAGAAAAATGCAAAGGTACAAGACAGCTTTTCCTTGCCAATATCTTCCTTTTGCAAGGAGATACACATTGGTAAATTCAGGGCTATGCAGTGTAGCTGAAGGCCTAACAGGAGGCTTTAAAATTTTCTCTCTAGTGTCCTTAGTTTGGGAGAAAAATGTAAAGGTACAAGACAGCTTTTCCTTGCCAATATCTTCCTTTTGCACGGAGATACACATTGGTAAATTCAGGGCTATGCAGTGTAGCTGAAGGCCTAACAGGAGGCTTTAAAATTTCTCTCTAGTGTCCTTAGTTTGGGAGAAAAATGCAAAGGTACAAGACAGCTTTTCCTTGCCAATATCTTCCTTTTGCACGGAGATACACATTGGTAAATTCAGGGCTATGCAGTGTAACTGAAGGCCTAACAGGAGGCTTTAACATTTTCTCTAGTGTCCTTAGTTTGGGAGAAAAATGCAAAGGTACAAGACAGCTTTTCCTTGCCAATATCTTCCTTTTGCAAGGAGATACACATTGGTAAATTCAGGGCTATGCAGTGTAGCTGAAGGCCTAACAGGAGTCTTTAAAATTTTATTTCTAGTGTCCTTAGTTTGGGAGAAAAATGCAAAGGTACAAGACAGCTTTTCCTTGCCAATATCTTCCTTTTGCACGGAGATACACATTGGTAAATTCAGGGCTATGCAGTGTAGTTGAAGGCCTAACAGGAGGCTTTAAAATTTTCTCTCTAGTGTCCTTAGTTTGGGAGAAAAATGCAAAGGTACTAGACAGCTTTTCCTTGCCAATATCTTCCTTTTGCATGGAGATACACATTGATAAATTCAGGGCTATGCATTGTAGCTGAAGGCCTAACAGGAGGCTTTAAAATTTTCTCACTAGTGTCCTTAGTTTGGGAGAAAAATGCAAAGGTACAAGACAGCTTTTCCTTGCCAATATCTTCCTTTTGCAAGGAGATACACATTGGTAAATTCAGGGCTATGCAGTGTAGCTGAAGGCCTAACAGGAGGCTTGAAAATTTTCTCTCTAGTGTCCTTAGTTTGGGAGAAAAATGTAAAGGTACAAGACAGCTTTTCCTTGCCAATATCTTCCTTTTGCACGGAGATACACATTGGTAAATTCAGGGCTATGCAGTGTAGCTGAAGGCCTAACAGGAGGCTTTAAAATTTCTCTCTAGTGTCCTTAGTTTGGGAGAAAAATGCAAAGGTACAAGACAGCTTTTCCTTGCCAATATCTTCCTTTTGCAGGGAGATACACTTTGGTAAATTCAGGGCTATGCAGTGTAGCTGAAGGCCTAACAGGAGGCTTTCAAATTTTCTTTCTAGTGTCCTTAGTTTGGGAGAAAAATGCAAAGGTACAAGACAGCTTTTCCTTGCCAATATCTTCCTTTTGCAAGGAGATACACACTGGTAAATTCAGGGCTATGCAGTGTAGCTGAAGGCCTAACAGGAGGCTTTAAAATTTTCTCTCTAGTGTCCTTAGTTTGGGAGAAAAATGTAAAGGTACAAGACAGCTTTTCCTTGCCAATATCTTCCTTTTGCAAGGAGATACACATTGGTAAATTCAGGGCTATGCAGTGTAGCTGAAGGCCTAGCAGGAGGCTTTAAAATTTCTCTCTAGTGTCCTTAGTTTGGGAGAAAAATGCAAAGGTACAAGACAGCTTTTCCTTGCCAATATCTTCCTTTTGCACGGAGATACACATTGGTAAATTCAGGGCTATGCAGTGTAGCTGAAGGCCTAACAGGAGGCTTTAACATTTTCTCTAGTGTCCTTAGTTTGGGAGAAAAATGCAAAGGTACAAGACAGCTTTTCCTTGCCAATATCTTCCTTTTGCAAGGAGATACACATTGGTAAATTCAGGGCTATGCAGTGTAGCTGAAGGCCTAACAGGAGTCTTTAAAATTTTATTTCTAGTGTCCTTAGTTTGGGAGAAAAATGCAAAGGTACAAGACAGCTTTTCCTTGCCAATATCTTCCTTTTGCACGGAGATACACATTGGTAAATTCAGGGCTATGCAGTGTAGTTGAAGGCCTAACAGGAGGCTTTAAAATTTTCTCTCTAGTGTCCTTAGTTTGGGAGAAAAATGCAAAGGTACTAGACAGCTTTTCCTTGCCAATATCTTCCTTTTGCATGGAGATACACATTGATAAATTCAGGGCTATGCATTGTAGCTGAAGGCCTAACAGGAGGCTTTAAAATTTTCTCACTAGTGTCCTTAGTTTGGGAGAAAAATGCAAAGGTACAAGACAGCTTTTCCTTGCCAATATCTTCCTTTTGCAAGGAGATACACATTGGTAAATTCAGGGCTATGCAGTGTAGCTGAAGGCCTAACAGGAGGCTTGAAAATTTTCTCTCTAGTGTCCTTAGTTTGGGAGAAAAATGTAAAGGTACAAGACAGCTTTTCCTTGCCAATATCTTCCTTTTGCACGGAGATACACATTGGTAAATTCAGGGCTATGCAGTGTAGCTGAAGGCCTAACAGGAGGCTTTAAAATTTCTCTCTAGTGTCCTTAGTTTGGGAGAAAAATGCAAAGGTACAAGACAGCTTTTCCTTGCCAATATCTTCCTTTTGCACGGAGATACACTTTGGTAAATTCAGGGCTATGCAGTGTAGCTGAAGGCCTAACAGGAGGCTTTCAAATTTTCTCTCTAGTGTCCTTAATTTGGGAGAAAAATGCAAAGGTACAAGACAGCTTTTCCTTGCCAATATCTTGCTTTTGCACGGAGATACACATTGGTAAATTCAGGGCTATGCAGTGTAGCTGAAGGCCTAACAGGAGGCTTTAACATTTTCTCTCTAGTGTCCTTAGTTTGGGAGAAAAATGCAAAGGTACACGACAGCTTTTCCTTGCCAATATCTTCCTTTTGCACGGAGATACACATTGGTAAATTCAGGGCTATGCAGTGTAGCTGAAGGCCTAACAGGAGGCTTTAAAATTTTCTTTCTAGTGTCCTTAGTTTGGGAGAAAAATGCAAAGGTACAAGACAGCTTTTCCTTGCCAATATCTTCCTTTTGCAAGGAGATACACATTGGTAAATTCAGGGCTATGCAGTGTAGCTGAAGGCCTAACAGGAGGCTTGAAAATTTTCTCTCTAGTGTCCTTAGTTTGGGAGAAAAATGTAAAGGTACAAGACAGCTTTTCCTTGCCAATATCTTCCTTTTGCACGGAGATACACATTGGTAAATTCAGGGCTATGCAGTGTAGCTGAAGGCCTAACAGGAGGCTTTCAAATTTTCTCTCTAGTGTCCTTAATTTGGGAGAAAAATGCAAAGGTACAAGACAGCTTTTCCTTGCCAATATCTTCCTTTTGCAAGGAGATACACATTGGTAAATTCAGGGCTATGCAGTGTAGCTGAAGGCCTAACAGGAGGCTTTAAAATTTTCTCTCTAGTGTCCTTAGTTTGGGAGAAAAATGTAAAGGTACAAGACAGCTTTTCCTTGCCAATATCTTCCTTTTGCAAGGAGATACACATTGGTAAATTCAGGGCTATGCAGTGTAGCTGAAGGCCTAACAGGAGGCTTTAAAATTTCTCTCTAGTGTCCTTAGTTTGGGAGAAAAATGCAAAGGTACAAGACAGCTTTTCCTTGCCAATATCTTCCTTTTGCACGGAGATACACATTGGTAAATTCAGGGCTATGCAGTGTAGCTGAAGGCCTAACAGGAGGCTTTAACATTTTCTCTAGTGTCCTTAGTTTGGGAGAAAAATGCAAAGGTACAAGACAGCTTTTCCTTGCCAATATCTTCCTTTTGCAAGGAGATACACATTGGTAAATTCAGGGCTATGCAGTGTAGCTGAAGGCCTAACAGGAGTCTTTAAAATTTTATTTCTAGTGTCCTTAGTTTGGGAGAAAAATGCAAAGGTACAAGACAGCTTTTCCTTGCCAATATCTTCCTTTTGCACGGAGATACACATTGGTAAATTCAGGGCTATGCAGTGTAGTTGAAGGCCTAACAGGAGGCTTTAAAATTTTCTCTCTAGTGTCCTTAGTTTGGGAGAAAAATGCAAAGGTACTAGACAGCTTTTCCTTCCCAATATCTTCCTTTTGCATGGAGATACACATTGATAAATTCAGGGCTATGCATTGTAGCTGAAGGCCTAACAGGAGGCTTTAAAATTTTCTCACTAGTGTCCTTAGTTTGGGAGAAAAATGCAAAGGTACAAGACAGCTTTTCCTTGCCAATATCTTCCTTTTGCAAGGAGATACACATTGGTAAATTCAGGGCTATGCAGTGTAGCTGAAGGCCTAACAGGAGTCTTTAAAATTTTATTTCTAGTGTCCTTAGTTTGGGAGAAAAATGCAAAGGTACAAGACAGCTTTTCCTTGCCAATATCTTCCTTTTGCACGGAGATACACATTGGTAAATTCAGGGCTATGCAGTGTAGTTGAAGGCCTAACAGGAGGCTTTAAAATTTTCTCTCTAGTGTCCTTAGTTTGGGAGAAAAATGCAAAGGTACTAGACAGCTTTTCCTTGCCAATATCTTCCTTTTGCATGGAGATACACATTGATAAATTCAGGGCTATGCATTGTAGCTGAAGGCCTAACAGGAGGCTTTAAAATTTTCTCACTAGTGTCCTTAGTTTGGGAGAAAAATGCAAAGGTACAAGACAGCTTTTCCTTGCCAATATCTTCCTTTTGCAAGGAGATACACATTGGTAAATTCAGGGCTATGCAGTGTAGCTGAAGGCCTAACAGGAGGCTTGAAAATTTTCTCTCTAGTGTCCTTAGTTTGGGAGAAAAATGTAAAGGTACAAGACAGCTTTTCTATGCCAATATCTTCCTTTTGCACGGAGATACACATTGGTAAATTCAGGGCTATGCAGTGTAGCTGAAGGCCTAACAGGAGGCTTTAAAATTTCTCTCTAGTGTCCTTAGTTTGGGAGAAAAATGCAAAGGTACAAGACAGCTTTTCCTTGCCAATATCTTCCTTTTGCACGGAGATACACTTTGGTAAATTCAGGGCTATGCAGTGTAGCTGAAGGCCTAACAGGAGGCTTTCAAATTTTCTTTCTAGTGTCCTTAGTTTGGGAGAAAAATGCAAAGGTACAAGACAGCTTTTCCTTGCCAATATCTTCCTTTTGCAAGGAGATACACATTGGTAAATTCAGGGCTATGCAGTGTAGCTGAAGGCCTAACAGGAGGCTTTAACATTTTCTCTCTAGTGTCCTTAGTTTGGGAGAGAAATGCAAAGGTACACAACAGCTTTTCCTTGCCAATTTCTTCCTTTTGCACGGAGATACACATTGTTAAATTCAGGGCTATGCAGTGTAGCTGAAGGCCTAACAGGAGGCTTTAAAATTTTCTTTCTAGTGTCCTTAGTTTGGGAGAAAAATGCAAAGGTACAAGACAGCTTTTCCTTGCCAATATCTTCCTTTTGCAAGGAGATACACATTGGTAAATTCAGGGCTATGCAGTGTAGCTGAAGGCCTAACAGGAGGCTTTAAAATTTTCTCTCTAGTGTCCTTAGTTTGGGAGAAAAATGTAAAGGTACAAGACAGCTTTTCCTTGCCAATATCTTCCTTTTGCACGGAGATACACATTGGTAAATTCAGGGCTATGCAGTGTAGCTGAAGGCCTAACAGGAGGCTTTAAAATTTCTCTCTAGTGTCCTTAGTTTGGGAGAAAAATGCAAAGGTACAAGACAGCTTTTCTTTGCCAATATCTTCCTTTTGCACGGAGATACACATTGGTAAATTCAGGGCTATGCAGTGTAGCTGAAGGCCTAACAGGAGGCTTTAACATTTTCTCTAGTGTCCTTAGTTTGGGAGAAAAATGCAAAGGTACAAGACAGCTTTTCCTTGCCAATATCTTCCTTTTGCAAGGAGATACACATTGGTAAATTCAGGGCTATGCAGTGTAGCTGAAGGCCTAACAGGAGTCTTTAAAATTTTATTTCTAGTGTCCTTAGTTTGGGAGAAAAATGCAAAGGTACAAGACAGCTTTTCCTTGCCAATATCTTCCTTTTGCACGGAGATACACATTGGTAAATTCAGGGCTATGCAGTGTAGTTGAAGGCCTAACAGGAGGCTTTAAAATTTTCTCTCTAGTGTCCTTAGTTTGGGAGAAAAATGCAAAGGTACTAGACAGCTTTTCCTTGCCAATATCTTCCTTTTGCATGGAGATACACATTGATAAATTCAGGGCTATGCATTGTAGCTGAAGGCCTAACAGGAGGCTTTAAAATTTTCTCACTAGTGTCCTTAGTTTGGGAGAAAAATGCAAAGGTACAAGACAGCTTTTCCTTGCCAATATCTTCCTTTTGCACGGAGATACACATTGGTAAATTCAGGGCTATGCAGTGTAGTTGAAGGCCTAACAGGAGGCTTTAAAATTTTCTCTCTAGTGTCCTTAGTTTGGGAGAAAAATGCAAAGGTACTAGACAGCTTTTCCTTGCCAATATCTTCCTTTTGCATGGAGATACACATTGATAAATTCAGGGCTATGCATTGTAGCTGAAGGCCTAACAGGAGGCTTTCAAATTTTCTTTCTAGTGTCCTTAGTTTGGGAGAAAAATGCAAAGGTACAAGACAGCTTTTCCTTGCCAATATCTTCCTTTTGCAAGGAGATACACATTGGTAAATTCAGGGCTATGCAGTGTAGCTGAAGGCCTAACAGGAGGCTTTAAAATTTTCTCTCTAGTGTCCTTAGTTTGGGAGAAAAATGCAAAGGTACAAGACAGCTTTTCCTTGCCAATATCTTCCTTTTGCAAGGAGATACACATTGGTAAATTCAGGGCTATGCAGTGTAGCTGAAGGCCTAACAGGAGGCTTTAAAATTTTCTCTCTAGTGTCCTTAGTTTGGGAGAAAAATGCAAAGGTACAAGACAGCTTTCCCTTGCCAATATCTTCCTTTTGCACGGAGATACACATTGGTAAATTCAGGGCTATGCAGTGTAGTTGAAGGCCTAACAGGAGGCTTTAAAATTTTCTCTCTAGTGTCCTTAGTTTGGGAGAAAAATGCAAAGGTACTAGACAGCTTTTCCTTGCCAATATCTTCCTTTTGCATGGAGATACACATTGATAAATTCAGGGCTATGCATTGTAGCTGAAGGCCTAACAGGAGGCTTTAAAATTTTCTCACTAGTGTCCTTAGTTTGGGAGAAAAATGCAAAGGTACAAGACAGCTTTTCCTTGCCAATATCTTCCTTTTGCAAGGAGATACACATTGGTAAATTCAGGGCTATGCAGTGTAGCTGAAGGCCTAACAGGAGGCTTGAAAATTTTCTCTCTAGTGTCCTTAGTTTGGGAGAAAAATGTAAAGGTACAAGACAGCTTTTCCTTGCCAATATCTTCCTTTTGCACGGAGATACACATTGGTAAATTCAGGGCTATGCAGTGTAGCTGAAGGCCTAACAGGAGGCTTTAAAATTTCTCTCTAGTGTCCTTAGTTTGGGAGAAAAATGCAAAGGTACAAGACAGCTTTTCCTTGCCAATATCTTCCTTTTGCACGGAGATACACTTTGGTAAATTCAGGGCTATGCAGTGTAGCTGAAGGCCTAACAGGAGGCTTTCAAATTTTCTCTCTAGTGTCCTTAATTTGGGAGAAAAATGCAAAGGTACAAGACAGCTTTTCCTTGCCAATATCTTGCTTTTGCACGGAGATACACATTGGTAAATTCAGGGCTATGCAGTGTAGCTGAAGGCCTAACAGGAGGCTTTAACATTTTCTCTCTAGTGTCCTTAGTTTGGGAGAAAAATGCAAAGGTACACGACAGCTTTTCCTTGCCAATATCTTCCTTTTGCACGGAGATACACATTGGTAAATTCAGGGCTATGCAGTGTAGCTGAAGGCCTAACAGGAGGCTTTAAAATTTTCTTTCTAGTGTCCTTAGTTTGGGAGAAAAATGCAAAGGTACAAGACAGCTTTTCCTTGCCAATATCTTCCTTTTGCAAGGAGATACACATTGGTAAATTCAGGGCTATGCAGTGTAGCTGAAGGCCTAACAGGAGGCTTGAAAATTTTCTCTCTAGTGTCCTTAGTTTGGGAGAAAAATGTAAAGGTACAAGACAGCTTTTCCTTGCCAATATCTTCCTTTTGCACGGAGATACACATTGGTAAATTCAGGGCTATGCAGTGTAGCTGAAGGCCTAACAGGAGGCTTTCAAATTTTCTCTCTAGTGTCCTTAATTTGGGAGAAAAATGCAAAGGTACAAGACAGCTTTTCCTTGCCAATATCTTCCTTTTGCAAGGAGATACACATTGGTAAATTCAGGGCTATGCAGTGTAGCTGAAGGCCTAACAGGAGGCTTTAAAATTTTCTCTCTAGTGTCCTTAGTTTGGGAGAAAAATGTAAAGGTACAAGACAGCTTTTCCTTGCCAATATCTTCCTTTTGCAAGGAGATACACATTGGTAAATTCAGGGCTATGCAGTGTAGCTGAAGGCCTAACAGGAGGCTTTAAAATTTTCTCTCTAGTGTCCTTAGTTTGGGAGAAAAATGTAAAGGTACAAGACTGCTTTTCCTTGCCAATATCTTCCTTTTGCACGGAGATACACATTGGTAAATTCAGGGCTATGCAGTGTAGCTGAAGGCCTAACAGGAGGCTTTAAAATTTCTCTCTAGTGTCCTTAGTTTGGGAGAAAAATGCAAAGGTGCAAGACAGCTTTTCCTTGCCAATATCTTCCTTTTGCACGGAGATACACATTGGTAAATTCAGGGCTATGCAGTGTAGCTGAAGGCCTAACAGGAGGCTTTAACATTTTCTCTAGTGTCCTTAGTTTGGGAGAAAAATACAAAGGTACAAGACAGCTTTTCCTTGCCAATATCTTCCTTTTGCAAGGAGATACACATTGGTAAATTCAGGGCTATGCAGTGTAGCTGAAGGCCTAACAGGAGTCTTTAAAATTTTATTTCTAGTGTCCTTAGTTTGGGAGAAAAATGCAAAGGTACAAGACAGCTTTTCCTTGCCAATATCTTCCTTTTGCACGGAGATACACATTGGTAAATTCAGGGCTATGCAGTGTAGTTGAAGGCCTAACAGGAGGCTTTAAAATTTTCTCTCTAGTGTCCTTAGTTTGGGAGAAAAATGCAAAGGTACTAGACAGCTTTTCCTTCCCAATATCTTCCTTTTGCATGGAGATACACATTGATAAATTCAGGGCTATGCATTGTAGCTGAAGGCCTAACAGGAGGCTTTAAAATTTTCTCACTAGTGTCCTTAGTTTGGGAGAAAAATGCAAAGGTACAAGACAGCTTTTCCTTGCCAATATCTTCCTTTTGCAAGGAGATACACATTGGTAAATTCAGGGCTATGCAGTGTAGCTGAAGGCCTAACAGGAGGCTTGAAAATTTTCTCTCTAGTGTCCTTAGTTTGGGAGAAAAATGTAAAGGTACAAGACAGCTTTTCCTTGCCAATATCTTCCTTTTGCACGGAGATACACATTGGTAAATTCAGGGCTATGCAGTGTAGCTGAAGGCCTAACAGGAGGCTTTAAAATTTCTCTCTAGTGTCCTTAGTTTGGGAGAAAAATGCAAAGGTACAAGACAGCTTTTCCTTGCCAATATCTTCCTTTTGCACGGAGATACACTTTGGTAAATTCAGGGCTATGCAGTGTAGCTGAAGGCCTAACAGGAGGCTTTCAAATTTTCTTTCTAGTGTCCTTAGTTTGGGAGAAAAATGCAAAGGTACAAGACAGCTTTTCCTTGCCAATATCTTCCTTTTGCAAGGAGATACACATTGGTAAATTCAGGGCTATGCAGTGTAGCTGAAGGCCTAACAGGAGGCTTTAAAATTTTCTCTCTAGTGTCCTTAGTTTGGGAGAAAAATGTAAAGGTACAAGACAGCTTTTCCTTGCCAATATCTTCCTTTTGCACGGAGATACACATTGGTAAATTCAGGGCTATGTAGTGTAGCTGAAGGCCTAACAGGAGGCTTTAAAATTTCTCTCTAGTGTCCTTAGTTTGGGAGAAAAATGCAAAGGTACAAGACAGCTTTTCCTTGCCAATATCTTCCTTTTGCACGGAGATACACATTGGTAAATTCAGGGCTATGCAGTGTAGCTGAAGGCCTAACAGGAGGCTTTAACATTTTCTCTAGTGTCCTTAGTTTGGGAGAAAAATGCAAAGGTACAAGACAGCTTTTCCTTGCCAATATCTTCCTTTTGCAAGGAGATACACATTGGTAAATTCAGGGCTATGCAGTGTAGCTGAAGGCCTAACAGGAGTCTTTAAAATTTTATTTCTAGTGTCCTTAGTTTGGGAGAAAAATGCAAAGGTACAAGACAGCTTTTCCTTGCCAATATCTTCCTTTTGCACGGAGATACACATTGGTAAATTCAGGGCTATGCAGTGTAGTTGAAGGCCTAACAGGAGGCTTTAAAATTTTCTCTCTAGTGTCCTTAGTTTGGGAGAAAAATGCAAAGGTACTAGACAGCTTTTCCTTGCCAATATCTTCCTTTTGCATGGAGATACACAGTGATAAATTCAGGGCTATGCATTGTAGCTGAAGGCCTAACAGGAGGCTTTAAAATTTTCTCACTAGTGTCCTTAGTTTGGGAGAAAAATGCAAAGGTACAAGACAGCTTTTCCTTGCCAATATCTTCCTTTTGCAAGGAGATACACATTGGTAAATTCAGGGCTATGCAGTGTAGCTGAAGGCCTAACAGGAGGCTTGAAAATTTTCTCTCTAGTGTCCTTAGTTTGGGAGAAAAATGTAAAGGTACAAGACAGCTTTTCCTTGCCAATATCTTCCTTTTGCACGGAGATACACATTGGTAAATTCAGGGCTATGCAGTGTAGCTGAAGGCCTAACAGGAGGCTTTAAAATTTCTCTCTAGTGTCCTTAGTTTGGGAGAAAAATGCAAAGGTACAAGACAGCTTTTCCTTGCCAATATCTTCCTTTTGCACGGAGATACACTTTGGTAAATTCAGGGCTATGCAGTGTAGCTGAAGGCCTAACAGGAGGCTTTCAAATTTTCTCTCTAGTGTCCTTAATTTGGGAGAAAAATGCAAAGGTACAAGACAGCTTTTCCTTGCCAATATCTTGCTTTTGCACGGAGATACACATTGGTAAATTCAGGGCTATGCAGTGTAGCTGAAGGCCTAACAGGAGGCTTTAACATTTTCTCTCTAGTGTCCTTAGTTTGGGAGAAAAATGTAAAGGTACAAGACAGCTTTTCCTTGCCAATATCTTCCTTTTGCAAGGAGATACACATTGGTAAATTCAGGGCTATGCAGTGTAGCTGAAGGCCTAACAGGAGGCTTTAAAATTTTCTTTCTAGTGTCCTTAGTTTGGGAGAAAAATGTAAAGGTACAAGACAGCTTTTCCTTGCCAATATCTTCCTTTTGCACGGAGATACACATTGGTAAATTCAGGGCTATGCAGTGTAGCTGAAGGCCTAACAGGAGGCTTTAAAATTTCTCTCTAGTGTCCTTAGTTTGGGAGAAAAATGCAAAGGTACAAGACAGCTTTTCCTTGCCAATATCTTCCTTTTGCACGGAGATACACATTGGTAAATTCAGGGCTATGCAGTGTAGCTGAAGGCCTAACAGGAGGCTTTAACATTTTCTCTAGTGTCCTTAGTTTGGGAGAAAAATGCAAAGGTACAAGACAGCTTTTCCTTGCCAATATCTTCCTTTTGCAAGGAGATACACATTGGTAAATTCAGGGCTATGCAGTGTAGCTGAAGGCCTAACAGGAGTCTTTAAAATTTTATTTCTAGTGTCCTTAGTTTGGGAGAAAAATGCAAAGGTACAAGACAGCTTTTCCTTGCCAATATCTTCCTTTTGCACGGAGATACACATTGGTAAATTCAGGGCTATGCAGTGTAGTTGAAGGCCTAACAGGAGGCTTTAAAATTTTCTCTCTAGTGTCCTTAGTTTGGGAGAAAAATGCAAAGGTACTAGACAGCTTTTCCTTGCCAATATCTTCCTTTTGCATGGAGATACACATTGATAAATTCAGGGCTATGCATTGTAGCTGAAGGCCTAACAGGAGGCTTTAAAATTTTCTCACTAGTGTCCTTAGTTTGGGAGAAAAATGCAAAGGTACAAGACAGCTTTTCCTTGCCAATATCTTCCTTTTGCAAGGAGATACACATTGGTAAATTCAGGGCTATGCAGTGTAGCTGAAGGCCTAACAGGAGGCTTGAAAATTTTCTCTCTAGTGTCCTTAGTTTTGGAGAAAAATGTAAAGGTACAAGACAGCTTTTCCTTGCCAATATCTTCCTTTTGCACGGAGATACACATTGGTAAATTCAGGGCTATGCAGTGTAGCTGAAGGCCTAACAGGAGGCTTTAAAATTTCTCTCTAGTGTCCTTAGTTTGGGAGAAAAATGCAAAGGTACAAGACAGCTTTTCCTTGCCAATATCTTCCTTTTGCACGGAGATACACTTTGGTAAATTCAGGGCTATGCAGTGTAGCTGAAGGCCTAACAGGAGGCTTTCAAATTTTCTCTCTAGTGTCCTTAATTTGGGAGAAAAATGCAAAGGTACAAGACAGCTTTTCCTTGCCAATATCTTGCTTTTGCACGGAGATACACATTGGTAAATTCAGGGCTATGCAGTGTAGCTGAAGGCTGATAGAGTCTACTATATCTACCTTTTAACATTAGCTATATACTAATACCGTGTAGCCGTAATGGCTGCTAAACCACGTGCACGTGCTACGCACTCCGTACGCTATTTGCGTATGAAGACCTCGCACATGGTACGCAAATTAAGTACACACGCTGTGCTGGGTGTACGGAATACCCACAGCGAGCGTACACACAGACAGTAACCTTTATAAACTTTAAACACAGAATATGCTTACACTGTAAACCTTAATACCGTCGTACTATAATGGTGTAACACTGAACCTTTGTGAGTATGCAAACTGTTTGAGCAATTGAGATGCTCAGAAACCCTTTGTACTAGCTAGAGAGACACAGACACCCTGCTGAGGCTCCAAAACCTTTACTAACGAGCATTTAGATATATCAAAAGGGGTAACACAGTTACAGCTTATACTCTACAGGCTAACATCAAATCTAACAGAATAACTACACGTAAATACACAATAGTGGCACAATCGCAAACAATAACATACAATGAGAGAGAGAGAGAGAGAGAGAACGTGGCAAAATTACAGTCAGAGATTAACAATGGTCACAGAGAGAGTACTTACACACTGGGGAATGATTCACTGCGCTAGTCCTGGTTACCAGCTCTGGGTTAGTCAATGATGAAAACCGTTGTGGAGAGAAGACCTGAGCTGCTCCAGGCTGGCTGTTTATATACACTGCATACAGTACACTACAAAGGGACCTATAATCTCATTGTTCATTGGACACAGGAATCTGTCTTCATATTACAACAAAAGGTCATAGGTTTGTTTGAACAGGTGGGCTGTGACTATTTCAGACTGCTCAGGTGGGAGGGAAACTCAGGATTTACAACACATGGACAATGAATAAATGTCCAGAAACTACTAATAGACATAACTATATGCAGGAGCGATTAATCTTTACCTAACCAGCACCGGATTGTTTCTAATAAAATGTTCTTTAGTTAGGTACCAAACACCACTGCTCAAATCCTATCTGACCCTTCATATCATGCAAAGAGGAATACCTCTGTCCAGGGACCAGTCACAATAAACAAACTTACAGTTATTATTAAGGGGAGCATTATCTATAAAACATACTATTTGGATTTACTATGTAACGATTGAGTCGCCCGCTAGACGCACACAAACTCTACCGTAAATGCACATACCATGTTCTCGAGCGCATGGCCGAGGAGGCGCCGTCACGCAACTGCGAATATGCGCACGCACGGGAGAGAATGTGCACGTGCAGCGGGCAAGATCATGGAGAATATATGGCAACGTGTAGCATGATATTTTTCCGACTTTGACAAGGCCCATTTTCTCTCTAGTGTCCTTAGTTTGGGAGAAAAATGCAAAGGTACAAGACAGCTTTTCCTTGCCAATATCTATCTTTTGCAAGGAGATACACATTGGTAAATTCAGGGCTATGCAGTGTAGCTGAAGGCCTAACATGAGGCTTTAAAATTTTCTCTCTAGTGTCCTTAGTTTGGGAGAAAAATGCAAAGGTACAAGACAGCTTTTCCTTGCCGATATCTTCCTTATGCAAGGAGATACACGTTGGTAAATTCAGGGCTATGCAGTGTAGCTGAAGGCCTAACAGGAGGCTTTAAAATTTTCTCTCTAGTGTCCTTAGTTTGGGAGAAAAATGCAAAGGTACAAGACAGCTTTTCCTTGCCGATATCTTTCTTTTGCACGGAGATACACATTGGTAAATTCAGGGCTATGCAGTGTAGCTGAAGGCCTAACAGGAGGCTTTAAAATTTTCTCTCTAGTGTCCTTAGTTTGGGAGAAAAATGCAAAGGTACAAGACAGCTTTTCCTTGCCGATATCTTTCTTTTGCACGGAGATACACATTGGTAAATTCAGGGCTATGCAGTGTAGCTGAAGGCCTAACAGGAGGCTTTCAAATTTTCTCTCTAGTGTCCTTAATTTGGGAGAAAAATGCAAAGGTACAAGACAGCTTTTCCTTGCCAATATCTTCCTTTTGCAAGGAGATACACATTGGTAAATTCAGGGCTATGCAGTGTAGCTGAAGGCCTAACAGGAGGCTTTAAAATTTTCTCTCTAGTGTCCTTAGTTTGGGAGAAAAATGTAAAGGTACAAGACAGCTTTTCCTTGCCAATATCTTCCTTTTGCAAGGAGATACACATTGGTAAATTCAGGGCTATGCAGTGTAGCTGAAGGCCTAACAGGAGGCTTTAAAATTTCTCTCTAGTGTCCTTAGTTTGGGAGAAAAATGCAAAGGTACAAGACAGCTTTTCCTTGCCAATATCTTCCTTTTGCACGGAGATACACATTGGTAAATTCAGGGCTATGCAGTGTAGCTGAAGGCCTAACAGGAGGCTTTAACATTTTCTCTAGTGTCCTTAGTTTGGGAGAAAAATGCAAAGGTACAAGACAGCTTTTCCTTGCCAATATCTTCCTTTTGCAAGGAGATACACATTGGTAAATTCAGGGCTATGCAGTGTAGCTGAAGGCCTAACAGGAGTCTTTAAAATTTTATTTCTAGTGTCCTTAGTTTGGGAGAAAAATGCAAAGGTACAAGACAGCTTTTCCTTGCCAATATCTTCCTTTTGCACGGAGATACACATTGGTAAATTCAGGGCTATGCAGTGTAGTTGAAGGCCTAACAGGAGGCTTTAAAATTTTCTCTCTAGTGTCCTTAGTTTGGGAGAAAAATGCAAAGGTACTAGACAGCTTTTCCTTCCCAATATCTTCCTTTTGCATGGAGATACACATTGATAAATTCAGGGCTATGCATTGTAGCTGAAGGCCTAACAGGAGGCTTTAAAATTTTCTCACTAGTGTCCTTAGTTTGGGAGAAAAATGCAAAGGTACAAGACAGCTTTTCCTTGCCAATATCTTCCTTTTGCAAGGAGATACACATTGGTAAATTCAGGGCTATGCAGTGTAGCTGAAGGCCTAACAGGAGGCTTGAAAATTTTCTCTCTAGTGTCCTTAGTTTGGGAGAAAAATGTAAAGGTACAAGACAGCTTTTCCTTGCCAATATCTTCCTTTTGCACGGAGATACACATTGGTAAATTCAGGGTTATGCAGTGTAGCTGAAGGCCTAACAGGAGGCTTTAAAATTTCTCTCTAGTGTCCTTAGTTTGGGAGAAAAATGCAAAGGTACAAGACAGCTTTTCCTTGCCAATATCTTCCTTTTGCACGGAGATACACATTGGTAAATTCAGGGCTATGCAGTGTAGCTGAAGGCCTAACAGGAGGCTTTAACATTTTCTCTAGTGTCCTTAGTTTGGGAGAAAAATGCAAAGGTACAAGACAGCTTTTCCTTGCCAATATCTTCCTTTTGCAAGGAGATACACATTGGTAAATTCAGGGCTATGCAGTGTAGCTGAAGGCCTAACAGGAGTCTTTAAAATTTTATTTCTAGTGTCCTTAGTTTGGGAGAAAAATGCAAAGGTACAAGACAGCTTTTCCTTGCCAATATCTTCCTTTTGCACGGAGATACACATTGGTAAATTCAGGGCTATGCAGTGTAGTTGAAGGCCTAACAGGAGGCTTTAAAATTTTCTCTCTAGTGTCCTTAGTTTGGGAGAAAAATGCAAAGGTACTAGACAGCTTTTCCTTGCCAATATCTTCCTTTTGCATGGAGATACACATTGATAAATTCAGGGCTATGCATTGTAGCTGAAGGCCTAACAGGAGGCTTTAAAATTTTCTCACTAGTGTCCTTAGTTTGGGAGAAAAATGCAAAGGTACAAGACAGCTTTTCCTTGCCAATATCTTCCTTTTGCAAGGAGATACACATTGGTAAATTCAGGGCTATGCAGTGTAGCTGAAGGCCTAACAGGAGGCTTGAAAATTTTCTCTCTAGTGTCCTTAGTTTGGGAGAAAAATGTAAAGGTACAAGACAGCTTTTCTATGCCAATATCTTCCTTTTGCACGGAGATACACATTGGTAAATTCAGGGCTATGCAGTGTAGCTGAAGGCCTAACAGGAGGCTTTAAAATTTCTCTCTAGTGTCCTTAGTTTGGGAGAAAAATGCAAAGGTACAAGACAGCTTTTCCTTGCCAATATCTTCCTTTTGCACGGAGATACACTTTGGTAAATTCAGGGCTATGCAGTGTAGCTGAAGGCCTAACAGGAGGCTTTCAAATTTTCTTTCTAGTGTCCTTAGTTTGGGAGAAAAATGCAAAGGTACAAGACAGCTTTTCCTTGCCAATATCTTCCTTTTGCAAGGAGATACACATTGGTAAATTCAGGGCTATGCAGTGTAGCTGAAGGCCTAACAGGAGGCTTTAACATTTTCTCTCTAGTGTCCTTAGTTTGGGAGAGAAATGCAAAGGTACACAACAGCTTTTCCTTGCCAATTTCTTCCTTTTGCACGGAGATACACATTGTTAAATTCAGGGCTATGCAGTGTAGCTGAAGGCCTAACAGGAGGCTTTAAAATTTTCTTTCTAGTGTCCTTAGTTTGGGAGAAAAATGCAAAGGTACAAGACAGCTTTTCCTTGCCAATATCTTCCTTTTGCAAGGAGATACACATTGGTAAATTCAGGGCTATGCAGTGTAGCTGAAGGCCTAACAGGAGGCTTTAAAATTTTCTCTCTAGTGTCCTTAGTTTGGGAGAAAAATGTAAAGGTACAAGACAGCTTTTCCTTGCCAATATCTTCCTTTTGCACGGAGATACACATTGGTAAATTCAGGGCTATGCAGTGTAGCTGAAGGCCTAACAGGAGGCTTTAAAATTTCTCTCTAGTGTCCTTAGTTTGGGAGAAAAATGCAAAGGTACAAGACAGCTTTTCTTTGCCAATATCTTCCTTTTGCACGGAGATACACATTGGTAAATTCAGGGCTATGCAGTGTAGCTGAAGGCCTAACAGGAGGCTTTAACATTTTCTCTAGTGTCCTTAGTTTGGGAGAAAAATGCAAAGGTACAAGACAGCTTTTCCTTGCCAATATCTTCCTTTTGCAAGGAGATACACATTGGTAAATTCAGGGCTATGCAGTGTAGCTGAAGGCCTAACAGGAGTCTTTAAAATTTTATTTCTAGTGTCCTTAGTTTGGGAGAAAAATGCAAAGGTACAAGACAGCTTTTCCTTGCCAATATCTTCCTTTTGCACGGAGATACACATTGGTAAATTCAGGGCTATGCAGTGTAGTTGAAGGCCTAACAGGAGGCTTTAAAATTTTCTCTCTAGTGTCCTTAGTTTGGGAGAAAAATGCAAAGGTACTAGACAGCTTTTCCTTGCCAATATCTTCCTTTTGCATGGAGATACACATTGATAAATTCAGGGCTATGCATTGTAGCTGAAGGCCTAACAGGAGGCTTTAAAATTTTCTCACTAGTGTCCTTAGTTTGGGAGAAAAATGCAAAGGTACAAGACAGCTTTTCCTTGCCAATATCTTCCTTTTGCACGGAGATACACATTGGTAAATTCAGGGCTATGCAGTGTAGTTGAAGGCCTAACAGGAGGCTTTAAAATTTTCTCTCTAGTGTCCTTAGTTTGGGAGAAAAATGCAAAGGTACTAGACAGCTTTTCCTTGCCAATATCTTCCTTTTGCATGGAGATACACATTGATAAATTCAGGGCTATGCATTGTAGCTGAAGGCCTAACAGGAGGCTTTCAAATTTTCTTTCTAGTGTCCTTAGTTTGGGAGAAAAATGCAAAGGTACAAGACAGCTTTTCCTTGCCAATATCTTCCTTTTGCAAGGAGATACACATTGGTAAATTCAGGGCTATGCAGTGTAGCTGAAGGCCTAACAGGAGGCTTTAAAATTTTCTCTCTAGTGTCCTTAGTTTGGGAGAAAAATGCAAAGGTACAAGACAGCTTTTCCTTGCCAATATCTTCCTTTTGCAAGGAGATACACATTGGTAAATTCAGGGCTATGCAGTGTAGCTGAAGGCCTAACAGGAGGCTTTAAAATTTTCTCTCTAGTGTCCTTAGTTTGGGAGAAAAATGCAAAGGTACAAGACAGCTTTCCCTTGCCAATATCTTCCTTTTGCACGGAGATACACATTGGTAAATTCAGGGCTATGCAGTGTAGTTGAAGGCCTAACAGGAGGCTTTAAAATTTTCTCTCTAGTGTCCTTAGTTTGGGAGAAAAATGCAAAGGTACTAGACAGCTTTTCCTTGCCAATATCTTCCTTTTGCATGGAGATACACATTGATAAATTCAGGGCTATGCATTGTAGCTGAAGGCCTAACAGGAGGCTTTAAAATTTTCTCACTAGTGTCCTTAGTTTGGGAGAAAAATGCAAAGGTACAAGACAGCTTTTCCTTGCCAATATCTTCCTTTTGCAAGGAGATACACATTGGTAAATTCAGGGCTATGCAGTGTAGCTGAAGGCCTAACAGGAGGCTTGAAAATTTTCTCTCTAGTGTCCTTAGTTTGGGAGAAAAATGTAAAGGTACAAGACAGCTTTTCCTTGCCAATATCTTCCTTTTGCACGGAGATACACATTGGTAAATTCAGGGCTATGCAGTGTAGCTGAAGGCCTAACAGGAGGCTTTAAAATTTCTCTCTAGTGTCCTTAGTTTGGGAGAAAAATGCAAAGGTACTAGACAGCTTTTCCTTGCCAATATCTTCCTTTTGCATGGAGATACACATTGATAAATTCAGGGCTATGCATTGTAGCTGAAGGCCTAACAGGAGTCTTTAAAATTTTATTTCTAGTGTCCTTAGTTTGGGAGAAAAATGCAAAGGTACAAGACAGCTTTTCCTTGCCAATATCTTCCTTTTGCACGGAGATACACATTGGTAAATTCAGGGCTATGCAGTGTAGTTGAAGGCCTAACAGGAGGCTTTAAAATTTTCTCTCTAGTGTCCTTAGTTTGGGAGAAAAATGCAAAGGTACAAGACAGCTTTTCCTTGCCAATATCTTCCTTTTGCAAGGAGATACACATTGGTAAATTCAGGGCTATGCAGTGTAGCTGAAGGCCTAACAGGAGGCTTGAAAATTTTCTCTCTAGTGTCCTTAGTTTTGGAGAAAAATGTAAAGGTACAAGACAGCTTTTCCTTGCCAATATCTTCCTTTTGCACGGAGATACACATTGGTAAATTCAGGGCTATGCAGTGTAGCTGAAGGCCTAACAGGAGGCTTTAAAATTTCTCTCTAGTGTCCTTAGTTTGGGAGAAAAATGCAAAGGTACAAGACAGCTTTTCCTTGCCAATATCTTCCTTTTGCACGGAGATACACTTTGGTAAATTCAGGGCTATGCAGTGTAGCTGAAGGCCTAACAGGAGGCTTTCAAATTTTCTCTCTAGTGTCCTTAATTTGGGAGAAAAATGCAAAGGTACAAGACAGCTTTTCCTTGCCAATATCTTGCTTTTGCACGGAGATACACATTGGTAAATTCAGGGCTATGCAGTGTAGCTGAAGGCTGATAGAGTCTACTATATCTACCTTTTAACATTAGCTATATACTAATACCGTGTAGCCGTAATGGCTGCTAAACCACGTGCACGTGCTACGCACTCCGTACGCTATTTGCGTATGAAGACCTCGCACATGGTACGCAAATTAAGTACACACGCTGTGCTGGGTGTACGGAATACCCACAGCGAGCGTACACACAGACAGTAACCTTTATAAACTTTAAACACAGAATATGCTTACACTGTAAACCTTAATACCGTCGTACTATAATGGTGTAACACTGAACCTTTGTGAGTATGCAAACTGTTTGAGCAATTGAGATGCTCAGAAACCCTTTGTACTAGCTAGAGAGACACAGACACCCTGCTGAGGCTCCAAAACCTTTACTAACGAGCATTTAGATATATCAAAAGGGGTAACACAGTTACAGCTTATACTCTACAGGCTAACATCAAATCTAACAGAATAACTACACGTAAATACACAATAGTGGCACAATCGCAAACAATAACATACAATGAGAGAGAGAGAGAGAGAACGTGGCAAAATTACAGTCAGAGATTAAGAATGGTCACAGAGAGAGTACTTACACACCGGGGAATGATTCGCTGCGCTAGTCCTGGTTACCAGCTCTGGGTTAGTCAATGATGAAAACCGTTGTGGAGAGAAGACCTGAGCTGCTCCAGGCTGGCTGTTTATATACACTGCATACAGTACACTACAAAGGGACCTATAATCTCATTGTTCATTGGACACAGGAATCTGTCTTCATATTACAACAAAAGGTCATAGGTTTGTTTGAACAGGTGGGCTGTGACTATTTCAGACTGCTCAGGTGGGAGGGAAACTCAGGATTTACAACACATGGACAATGAATAAATGTCCAGAAACTACTAATAGACATAACTATATGCAGAAGCGATTAATCTTTACCTAACCAGCACCGGATTGTTTCTAATAAAATGTTCTTTAGTTAGGTACCAAACACCACTGCTCAAATCCTATCTGACCCTTCATATCATGCAAAGAGGAATACCTCTGTCTAGGGACCAGTCACAATAAACAAACTTACAGTTATTATTAAGGGGAACATTATCTATAAAACATACTATTTGGATTTACTATGTAACGATTGAGTCGCCCGCTAGACGCACACAAACTCTACCGTAAATGCACATACCATGCGCTCGAGCGCATGGCCGAGGAGGCGCCGTCACGCAACTGCGAATATGCGCACGCACGGGAGAGAATGTGCACGTGCAGCGGGCAAGATCATGGGGAATATATGGCAACGTGTAGCATGATATTTTTCCGACTTTGACAAGGCCCATTTTCTCTCTAGTGTCCTTAGTTTGGGAGAAAAATGCAAAGGTACAAGACAGCTTTTCCTTGCCAATATCTATCTTTTGCAAGGAGATACACATTGGTAAATTCAGGGCTATGCAGTGTAGCTGAAGGCCTAACATGAGGCTTTAAAATTATCTCTCTAGTGTCCTTAGTTTGGGAGAAAAATGCAAAGATACAAGACAGCTTATCCTTGCCGATATCTTCCTTATGCAAGGAGATACACATTGGTAAATTCAGGGCTATGCAGTGTAGCTGAAGGCCTAACAGGAGGCTTTAAAATTTTCTCTCTAGTGTCCTTAGTTTGGGAGAAAAATGCAAAGGTACAAGACAGCTTTTCCTTGCCAATATCTTTCTTTTGCACGGAGATACACATTGGTAAATGCAGGGCTATGCAGTGTAGCTGAAGGCCTAACAGGAGGCTTTAACATTTTCTCTCTAGTGTCCTTAGTTTGGGAGAAAAATGCAAAGGTACAAGACAGCTTTTCCTTGCCAATATCTTCCTTTTGCACGGAGATACACATTGGTAAATTCAGGGCTATGCAGTGTAGCTGAGGGCCTAACAGGTTGCTTTAAAATTTTCTCTCTAGTGTCCTTAGTTTGGGAGAAAAATGCAAAGGTACAAGACAGCTTTTCCTTGCCAATATCTTCCTTTTGCAAGGAGATAAACATTGGTAATTTCAGGGCTATGCAGTGTAGCTGAAGGCTGATAGAGTCTACTATATCTACCTTTTTAACATTAGCTATATACTAATAACGTGTAGCCGTAATGGCTGATAAACCACGTGCACGTGCTACGCACTCCGTACGCTATTTGCGTAGAAGACCTCGCACATGGTACGCAAATTAAGTACACACGCTGTGCTGGGTGTACGGAATGCCCACAGCGAGCGTACACACAGACAGTAACCTTTATAAGCTTTAAACACAGAATATACTTACACTGTAAACCTTAATACCGTGGTACTATAATGGTGTAACACTGAACCTTTGTGAGTATGCAAGCTGTTTGAGCAATTGAGATACTCAGAAACCCTTTGTACTTGCTAGAGAGACACAGACACCCTGCTGAGGCTCCAAAACCTTTACTAACGAGCTTTTAGATATATCAAAAGGGGTAACACAGTTACAGCTTATACTCTACAGGCTAACATCAAATCTAACAGAATAACTACACGTAAATACACAATAGTGGCACAATCGCAAACAATAACATACAATGAGAGAGAGAGAGAGAGAGAGAATGTGGCAAAATTACAGTCAGAGATTAAGAATGGTCACAGAGAGAGTACTTACACACCGGGGAATGATTCGCTGCGCTAGTCCTGGTTACCAGCTCTGGGTTAGTCAATGATGAAAACCGTTGTGGAGAGAAGACCTGAGCTGCTCCAGGCTGGCTGTTTATATACACTGCATACAGTACACTACAAAGGGACCTATAATCTCATTGTTCATTGGACACAGGAATCTGTCTTCATATTACAACAAAAGGTCATAGGTTTGTTTGAACAGGTGGGCTGTGACTATTTCAGACTGCTCAGGTGGGAGGGAAACTCAGAATTTACAACACATGGACAATGAATAAATGTCCAGAAACTACTAATAGACATAACTATATGCAGGAGCGATTAATCTTTACCTAACCAGCACCGGATTGTTTCTAATAAAATGTTCTTTAGTTAGGTACCAAACACCACTGCTCAAATCCTATCTGACCCTTCATATCATGCAAAGAGGAATACCTCTGTCCAGGGACCAGTCACAATAAACAAATTTACAGTTATTATTAAGGGGAACATTATCTATAAAACATACTATTTGGATTTACTATGTAACGATTGAGTCGCCCGCTAGACGCACACAAACTCTACCGTAAATGCACATACCATGCGCTCGAGCGCATTGCCGAGGAGGCGCCGTCACGCAACTGCGAATATGCGCACGCACGGGAGAGAATGAGCACGTGCAGCGGGCAAGCGCATGGGGAATATATGGCAACGTGTAGCATGATATTTTTCCGACTTTGACAGTCCACCCTTTGGCAGTCATCAATAACTGCCACTCCCTAAAACAATTCAAAAAAGAAAAATATATGTCATCATGTTAGTACCATTTTATGATTGAGAAAAGGGAGGAGAGGAGAAGGTGAGAAAAAGGTATGACCTAGTGAGATAGTAGAAGCATGTGTGTATGAATCCATGTTTGAGGGGTCATATATCATCGTGCCGTACGTGTTTTAAATCAAGCTTCGAGGTATTGCGAAGTATACATTTGAATCCTTCTTATCCCGTATTAAGGGTCTGTGGATGGGCTGTCAAACTTTACCGAGCTCTTTTCGGCTTTTGGTTGCAACAAATGGGGGAGCACATTTAGTTGATGATACATGAATGGGGGGATAAGTGAGTGCTGATATCTGTGTCTATATTCCCTATCGACTATGTGTGTCATTACCTGAAGGTTGTAGAGGTAAAGATAAGAAGTAATTAGTACAAATGCAGTTATAAACTATGTGAGTTTAATATGCATTCGCCGATTGAGGTCTTGTCTTGTGTCTTGTCTTGATGTTCATGTTGTCTGATGTCTCTCGATGCTTTTGCTATAAATGGCGACAAAAGCTTTTCCATTGTCCAGAAAGTTACAGTCACTAACGTATTTGGGCTATCGTAAAAATTTAAAGTCTCTAGGGATATTGGGGGGGGGTCGGTGACATAGTTCATCGATGGTCTGTATAAAAGAGGTTGTCAAATTCTTCTTACAAGCGGATGTCTTTGTACCTTGGAGGAAAACAAAGGAGAAACGGGTGAAAGAAACGGACATTTTCATCACAACATTGTCTCTATCGTTGGCTCATAAATCAAATTAGTCGTTGTTATTATAGTGTCTTCGCTCCTTAAACTCATTACTCTGGTGTTACCTTTACACTTTGTTAAAATCCGAACGCATCTAAATATCAGACCGACCAATATGATGACACCCAGAATACACAAAAGAAATTTCCCTACATCCATAATAATACCTTGGGCCCATTCTCCTAAACCAGAGAACCAATTTCGTGGGTTCAACCATGACACCCAACTGGTCAGCTCATTACCCACAGCAGCGAGAGTGAGATTGTGTTTCCTTCGGAACTCCCACTTTAATTGCAAAATGTCATCCTTCTTTTGGTCTATGACCTCGACCGTGTCCTCAGTGCTGTTTGTAATGTACGTGCAGCACTTTACTCCATACTGAGTAGCCAAGGTGACACAATACCTGCCTGTCACTGCTGTGAGATAATTGAGAATCATCCTATGCTGAACCAGTTCTGTTTTGTAGGCTTGTAACTCTCTCCCAGTATACCTGAACGTGTCGTCATACATTTCAGTGATATTGTCCAATAAATTTGCAAGCGCAGATATATACCTAAAGTTTATCACTCCCCTGGCGGTACGAGTGATATCCATCGCGAGAAGGAATTGAATCCCGGTGGATTCACGGATCAAATCAGAGGCATGATGCTCTGTTTTCTCTATCAGTTGCCTTTTAACGACATGCTCGTAATGAGTGTGAGTATAAGGAGCTTGGGCACCACGGTGAATATCTTTCATTTTGTTATGGGATACAGTCATTACTTCAGGCAGTACTTTTCCAATATAACATAATCCTTCTGAGTTTGGGGCAAGCCACTTATACGCCTTCCTCCCGCATATGAAATATGCATAATCGGGGAGAACATATGGGACGGAGTATGTCATAACCATGTTACAAACTTTCCATGTGAAATCTCCTAACCCTAATTCTCCCATCTGTCTAGTACACATATCTGGTTGTATGATATGTGCACAGTATCCTGGTGATACTTCTCTAACTCGCATGGTCCTACTTCCTAGAGTGTACCTATACCGGAAATATTTTCCATTCTCGACTATGTGGCGTATAAGCTCTGTGTCTATGGGCATTCTGTCGGCTCTATGTGAAAATGTCATGGTTTGATTGCTCCATGACACTTCCCAATTTCCCGGCTTTCGGGGATTGGAAATGTTAAAGCACACTAAGGATCTATCCACATGATATTGGTGGAGCTTCAAACTAGGAGGACTAGAGATATTGAACCTCTTGTCCACCGGCCTCCCACCACTTAGCTCAAGAACCTCTCCTATAGTTAAAGGGAATGGTACTAGCCCTGATTTGCTATGGCCTTGAGGAACTTGAGAGCATACCCAACAGTCTGTCCTATTTAACACTTTACCCACTAATGAGTGATAGTCACCCAAAGGATGCCGGTCCATGTGGATATTAAAACTGGACTGACATTTCTTGATGCACCCATCCTCAACTATGTTATCGCAATGCCTACAGATGCAGTTTTTTTCAGCTAACAATCCTTCACAATGTCTATAAATAACGTGGCTGCTATATTGTTTTCCGTTACTGCCTTTTCTCGGTGATTATGTTGCTATTGGAAATTTACGCCTCCGTCTCTGTCATCGGAAACCCATTCCGGATCCTTTCTCGACCTCACTGGTACTCTCACCGAAACAGACTGCTCTGGTCAACATCATGGTCAACAGGAAAACACGGACTGCAGTCTCTTGGGGCGAGTCCATCTTACAGGAGGAGAAAGAGAAATTTGTAATGGGGGTACAAAAAAATACTTTCAGGGGAAAGAAAAATGTTACGATGTCTTATGTCCTCTAGTCTTGTTGTTCTTCTTGCTCTGCTGTCATCTCAAAGGTGCTGTCTCTCAGTCTTCCAAACGAACACTCCGGTGATACACTATTCCTTCCAAATCAGCGATCTCTCTGTAAGGAGCAAAAATCTTGCATTACCATTTGTCTAACTGATGTGTGACATACCATCTTTAAAACATGAAAACATGAGAAGGAAGAGAGAGAGAAAAAAAAAACAAACGAGAGAGAGAACAATTCATCACATTTTACATTAAACAACAAACAAAAAACATTGTCAGATCTTCTGTTCACCATCAGGCTGTCACACCAACACATCCATTGGTATCTTTGCTCAGTCTCCCCAACCAGTATTTCCACACTCCACCTTTTTTGTGCCTGGCCAGGACACACCGATGTTGGTAGGTCACACTGGGGTTAGGTAGACCTCTGCAAAGACCAAGTAGCTATGTGATGTTTGAGTTCTGCCGATGAACGTCAGAGATGGGGAAAAAGAGACATTTACAGATAAATTACAACGTTTACCCGGCCGTTCCTGTGTCTACAAGGAACTGACCTCCCAATTTCATTAACTGTAACCTCAGGCTTACTATCAGTCCTAATGATCAGCTTTCCTGACTGCATATTACAGGTGCGGCCCAAACTCCTTCCTATATGATCCCTGATTACAATTTTGTGTGTCATAACTTTGCTCATGTCTTTGTCTAGGGGGTTTATATACCTTCTGTGGTTCTTTAAACCTACAATCTCGTGCATAATGACCTTCCTTCTGGCAATTATAACACCTTATCACCTTTGACTTACCCACAGGGATCTGAGGCTTCTTACCTCTCTGTGCTTCCCTGTGCTTGATGATGTTTTGCTCATGCCCAACAGCGGACTTTCTTAATGCAGTCACCGAGATATTCCTCCAGTTTGGGTTGGTGGTCTGTACCCTTGTTTTCAATACTTCCTTTAAACCATTCATTAATACCTTAACCGCTATCTCTCTATGCGGTGCATTTGTTTTGATGTCCGTGATCCCAGTGTCTCTAGCCATTACTTGCAGTGCTCGATTGAAGTAATCAGAAGTACTTTCCCCTTCTCCTTGTCTTATGGAGAGGATTTTGTTCCACTTGACAATGGCTGGGAAATATACTCCTAACTGCCGGTTGATCTGCTTAATACATTCCTGATTGTGTTCCTCCGTACGAGGTACCTCTGTGTCTAATTTACAATCAGCAATAAATTTCGCAGGGTCAACGCTGGAGGGCAAACATGCCCTCAGCACTGCCCGCCAATCTTTGTTGGTGGGTTCTGTGGAGTTTCCTACTTCTTTAATAAATCTCTGACATGCAACTAGATCTTTCCTAGGATCAGGGAATTCAGACATGATTGCTCTCAATTCCATGCGGGACCAGGGACGGCGCATTGCACTGTCCCTGGCGGGAATGATTCCCTGAGCGTTAGTCTTCCCATTGGGGACTGTGATCACCCTGACAGGACTAAATTCAATTACATCATCTTGTGTTGGTTCTACAATATGAGGTACATTTGTTTGTGCGTGATATATAACACCGTACGTACCTGTGGACACGACCTCACCTGACCCTCCGTTAGGGGGTTTGATTACTGCCTTTACCGATTTGGTCGCGTCCACCTGGATGTCTTGTAGGATGGCTGCTGGAAAAGCTGTCAACATCGTGATGGGCTCACTTTCTTGCTGGTAATCCTGAGGGAAGTTTAACATGGAGTGCAACTTGCACGGGTTAACAGTGTACATTTAACAGTTTTACTTTTATCATTGTTACATTTGTTACAATTACTCTTATCATCAATAATACAGTTGCTAAGTGCATTTTTATCATACACCAGTGTGCCACTCTCTGTAACCACCTTCTCCCCTGTTGCCATATTTTTCTTACCAAAGTGAGAGTCAGCTGTATAAGCTAATTCTTCTTGTATTTCACTTTCCCGTTGCCATAACTGTAAACAATCATAATATTTGATCCGTCTCTTTGCAGATTTAATGAGACATATCCTTCTCCTTAGATTTTGCAACACCTCTGGGTTAAAACTGCCTACTTGTGGGAACTTTTCCCCATCATGCACAGTCATTCTTTCCCATTCATCGCACAGAACCTCTGTGTGTGAACCATATTTTTCACACATAATATACCTTGCCGACCCTGTTGGCCGGTTTACTAAGTCAACCCGAACCGAGGTTGATCGCCCCCTACCTGAACAACTGGCCCCCATCTTTGCAGGTGTTGCTCTACCTCTGACCTTAATCAGGGTTTTCAGTGAACCCTTACAAAAACCAAGATGTCCGGGGCAGGCCGGCGGCGGAAGTTTACCGAGTACTCCACTCACTCGCCCACGTTGACTGATATGCCCACACACTGCCCTAGCGCTGGCATACTCAACCTAGGGCCCCTGCGACCTGAACCTCTATTTACTGGAACATGTGGCTGTGATCCGAAGAGCACTTAACCCTTTCCAGTAACTATTGGTTGTTGGATAGTTCCCGAGTGACCAGCGAACCTCTCTTAAAATAAAAGAAATTACACAAATCACGTTAGAATGTACAAATAGCGTTTATGACCCCTCTAGCGTACGCAAATGGTACTGTGTCAAGTTACTAACTAATGCACACAATTACGTGCGGTACAATCGTACTGCACACAAGCAACTAATCGTATGTGCGGAACGACCAGTGGAATCGAAAATTGTGGCTGCGAATTCCTTCAGCCGGAGCTTAATGGCCTATATCGGTACTGCACCAACCCTTCCTGGTGTTGTGCTTCTTGACTCTATCTATAGCGGACTTCCTAGTCTGCTGTACCTGGACCTCCTGGTCCGTGACCTCCTGGTCTGTGCTACAGTAGACCTCCTGGTCTGCTATACTCTAATGCTCCTATATATGTTTAACAAGGGATGCCTCCCAAGCCACCATGCTCTCACTGACACGTATGTTCCTCACGAGAACTCGATGATTTCCTGTGGTTCCACCCAAAAATTAGAAACTTATATATATGTATACACACACTTTCACCTCATATACTCTTTACTTTCGTTTCTGCGCAGAAATCCCTTTCATTCAGTATCGCAGTCTAGTCCAGAGGAGTTGCAACTAGAGAAGGATCTATTAGCTTAAAATTTTGGACACTGAGATTGATTTGCGCTATTATCGCGTTGCCTCCATATCGCCTACTTAAACAATACTATCGTGTGATTTGTATTATGTGGGCGTACCCAGACGCTCCGTTGCGTAATATACGCTCCGTGCGTCGGCCCTTGCGTCGCATACGCTAGTCTCACCCTTTGTTAGAGACACGTGTACGCCGGCCAGATATGTCCACATAAATACAACTAACACGTTTATATAAATGTAAACGATATTCAACTATAATCGCTTACTGCACATCACACAGTATTCCACTGTATCAACCTTTAATTAGGCCAGGCTATGTGTGTGCTTTTACCATTACTCCCTTAAATATTAATTTTTACTTTTAACTATAAATAGCAACAAATCTTTCTCAGCATGTTATCAATGATAAATGGCAAACAGGAAAGTGAGATACGTGAAAATACACAAATGAAAATGCAATTCTAAATTGATCTAATAACATACATTGATGTAAGCACGCAGATATAGATATTACATATATGTACTAATCACTATTACATATATGAGACCTTATTCAGTGCTTCTAATTTGCATATGAATGTGCTTTCTAACCATCTGTGGAGGCGATTTCTTTCACTGCTGGGAGAAAAAAAACCAAAACCCTGTTACACAGGTTCATTTGCATTTCAATGGCCCATCTTACAAGTAGCAGAGTTAAACAGGCTCTTGAATGGAGACAGTGACAAAACAAAAACAAACAAAAAAAACACTACTTTGTTTTATTTGTGTATTTCCTAAATCAAATATTTATTTTATTATTAACTTTTATCAAACTCTATCTGAACCACTCATGATTGACCATGACATGGACTAAACAAATGCATTAAAAAAAACAAATTAAATGATGATTTCTTTTTGACAATGGATGGCTGATTATTTCCTGAGTCAACTGAAAATCAGCCGCTTAGGAGGAAAAAATTTTTTTTGACCTTCCCAAAATGGCCACTGCTCCTCCCCCTTCCACCTCCATGAGGTTTACACAAAATGGGGGACAGACCATGCGGCTCCTTTTGTCACAAAGAAAATCATCATGCCAGCCCCTGAAGTTATTTTTTTTTTTAAAGCCTGGGTAAAAACTATCACGCTATGCAGAGTGATTAAAAATACTTTTAAACCTATTTAAACAGACAAGCCATCCAATCTGCGTGTGTAGTTGGCACCAAATAGAAATAAAAACCAGATTTACAAAGACAATAGCTTAATGCTCCTACCTTCCTCGGATTCCACCAGCATCCCTACAAGCCAAAAGAATCAGACGCAGACTCTCATCTGATCAGCACTACAAGATACTACCTTTCCTCCCTTTGCTGATCGATAAAGTGTGCGCATTTTCGCCTGACTGCGGATATGAGATTGACCGGACTTGCCCCCAATTGATAGAGTCTACTATATCTACCTTTTAACATTAGCTATATACTAATACCGTGTAGCCGTAATGGCTGCTAAACCACGTGCACGTGCTACGCACTCCGTACGCTATTTGCGTATGAAGACCTCGCACATGGTACGCAAATTAAGTACACACGCTGTGCTGGGTGTACGGAATACCCACAGCGAGCGTACACACAGACAGAAACCTTTATAAACTTTAAACACAGAATATGCTTACACTGTAAACCTTAATACCGTGGTACTATAATGGTGTAACACTGAACCTTTGTGAGTATGCAAGCTGTTTGAGCAATTGAGATACTCAGAAACCCTTTGTACTAGCTAGAGAGACACAGACACCCTGCTGAGGCTCCAAAACCTTTACTAACGAGCATTTAGATATATCAAAAGGGGTAACACAGTTACAGCTTATACTCTACAGGCTAACATCAAATCTAACAGAATAACTACACGTAAATACACAATAGTGGCACAATCGCAAACAATAACATACAATGAGAGAGAGAGAGAGAGAGAACGTGGCAAAATTACAGTCAGAGATTAAGAATGGTCACAGAGAGAGTACTTACACACCGGGGAATGATTCGCTGCGCTAGTCCTGGTTACCAGCTCTGGGTTAGTCAATGATGAAAACCGTTGTGGAGAGAAGACCTGAGCTGCTCCAGGCTGGCTGTTTATATACACTGCATACAGTACACTACAAAGGGACCTATAATCTCATTGTTCATTGGACACAGGAATCTGTCTTCATATTACAACAAAAGGTCATAGCTTTGTTTGAACAGGTGGGCTGTGACTATTTCAGACTGCTCAGGTGGGAGGGAAACTCAGGATTTACAACACATGGACAATGAATAAATGTCCAGAAACTACTGATAGACATAACTATATGCAGGAGCGATTAATCTTTACCTAACCAGCACCGGATTGTTTCTAATAAAATGTTCTTTAGTTAGGTACCAAACACCACTGCTCAAATCCTATCTGACCCTTCATATCATGCAAAGAGAAAAACCTCTGTCCAGGGACCAGTCACAATAAACAAACTTACAGTTCTTATTAAGGGGAACATTATCTATAAATCATACTATTTGGATTTACTATGTAACGATTGAGTCGCCCGCTAGACGCACACAAACTCTACCGTAAATGCACATACCATGGCCGAGGAGGCGCCGTCACGCAACTGCGAATATGCGCACGCACGGGAGAGAATGTGCACGTGCAGCGGGCAAGCGCATGGGGAATATATGGCAACGTGTAGCATGATATTTTTCCGACTTTTTTTCCGACTTTGACAAGGCCCATTTTCTCTCTAGTGTCCTTAGTTTGGGAGAAAAATGCAAAGGTACAAGACAGCTTTTCCTTGCCAATATCTTCCTTTTGCAAGGAGATACACATTGGTAAATTCAGGGCTATGCAGTGTAGCTGAAGGCCTAACAGGAGGCTTTAAAATTTTCTCTCTAGTGTCCTTAGTTTGGGAGAAAAATGCAAAGGTACAAGACAGCTTTTCCTTGCCAATATCTTCCTTTTGCACGGAGATACACATTGGTAAATTCAGGGTTATGCAGTGTAGCTGAAGGCCTAACAGCAGGCTTTAAAATTTTCTCTCTAGTGTCCTTAGTTTGGGAGAAAAATGCAAAGGTACAAGACAGCTTTTCCTTGCCAATATCTTCCTTTTGCACGGAGATACACATTGGTAAATTCAGGGCTATGCAATGTAGCTGAAGGCCTAACAGGAGGCTTTAAAATTTTCTCTCTAGTGTCCTTAGTTTGGGAGAAAAATGCAAAGGTACAAGACAGCTTTTCCTTGCCAATATCTTCCTTTTGCACGGAGATACACATTGATAAATTCAGGGCTATGCAAAGTAGCTGAAGGCCTAACAAGAGGCTTTAAAATTTTCTCTCTAGTGTCCTTAGTTTGGAGGAAAAATGCAAAGGTACAAGACAGCTTTTCCTTGCCAATATCTTCCTTTTGCACAGAGATACACATTGTTAAATTCAGGGCTATGCAGTGTAGCTGAAGGTCTAACAGGAGGCTTTAAAATTTTCTCTCTAGTGTCCTTAAAACATGTTGAACACGATGGGCAATTTGCCTCTATTCAACCTCAAAAACTATGTTACTATATGTTACTACAGGTTGAGTATCCCATATCCAAATATCCGAAATACGGAATATTCCGAAATACAGACTTTTTTGAGCGAGAGTGAGATAGTGAAACTTTTGTTTTCTGATCGCTCAATGTACACAAACTTTGTTTAATACACACAGTTATTAAAAATATTGTATTAAATGACCTTCAGACTGTGTATATAAGGTGTATATGAAACATAAATGAATTGTGTGAATGTAGACACACTTTGTTTAATGCACAAAGTTATAAAAAATATTGGCTAAAATGACCTTCAGGCTGTGTGTATAAGGTGCATATAAAACATAAATGCATTATGTGCTTAGATTTAGGTCCCATCACCATGATATCTTATTGTGGTATGCAATTATTCCAAAATACGGAAAAATCCGATATCCAAAATACCTCTGGTCCCAAGCATTTTGGATAAGGGATACTCAACCTGTATATTACTATGTTACTGTAGTATTCAGAACACCACAATGCAATGAGCAGTGATACTGAGCACTGATGAGGATACTAGAACTTACACTGAGCAGCAAGATGCAGCACTGGACTATTAGTAATGTACTGTAGTATGCTGAGCACCACAATGTAGCACAAGACAATGAGCAGTGATACTGAGCACTGATGAGGATACTACTGAGAACTGACACGGAGCAGGAGAGACACACTACTAGTATTACTGAGCAGCAATAAGTAACCACTGATACTGAGCACTGATATTGAGATTTCCACTGAGAGAACATAGCCACGTCCTCTCCGCTCTCTCTTCAATGCACGAGTAAAAATGGCGGTTACACTTGATCTTAACCAAAACGGCTAAAACTTAGCTGTAGGCTGAAATGGGGTGAAGGAAAGTGCAGTGCAGTGCACCAAAACATAAGTTGACACAATCATGGAGAATGCGCCAGCATATATGCTCTTCTATCTATATTTTGCAAACCTGCTCTTGTCCCCTTCAGCTGCTCCATGTAGATTTGACGTCTGGCAAGGTGCATAACCCACTGACAAGCAGGCACACTCCTGCGTGAGTTTTCTCTCTCACTAGCTGGATGATACACAATCATTTTCTACCAAAACCATGAAATCTCCTTCCTCCAGATTAGAGATCACTACCCTGAGAGATTCCACCTTGAAATTGAATTTCTTTAGGTAGAAATTGAGGGATTTCAGATTTAAGATTGGTCTGACTGAGCCGTCCGGCTTCAGGACAGCGAAGAGGCTTGAATAAAAACCTTCTCCCTGCTGACTAAGGCCGATTTGAACAATCGGTGAGGGTGAACGTCTTGAAACCCCAGTTCGTACCCTTGGGACACTATTTGTAAAACCCACGAGTCCAGGTCCGAATGAATCCAGAACTGACTGAAGAGTTTTAGACGTGCCCCCACTGGTGCGGGCTCCTGCAAGAGAGCCCCAGTGTCATGCAGTGGATTTGGCAGAAGCAGAGGACGATCTCTGCTCCTGCGATCTTGAAGAGGCTACAGACCTCTTCCCTCTTCTCCTTCCTCTACCTGCAAAGAAAGGGGAATCTTAACTTCTTGCATATCTATTGGGCCGAAATGACTGCGTCAGATAATTATGCATCTTCATCCATTGAGAGGGAACATAGGGCAATAAGGTTGACTTACCTGTGGGAGCTGCCGAGATCAAATTAACTAGGCCATCGCCAAACAAGGCTTCACCTTCATAGGGAAGAGACTCCCTTTCTTCTTGGAGTCAGCATCAGCATTCCCTTGGTAAATCCACAATGCCCTCCTATCCGAGACTGCCATGAAATTGGCCCGTGAACTCAAGAGTCCTATATCCCTTGCAGTCTCACGTAAGTATGCTGCAGTGTCCTTGATATGATCCAACGTAAGGAGTATCCCATCTCTCCAGGGTATCTATATCGGATGACAAGGTATTCGACCAATTCTTGAATACTACTACTCACCCATGCGCATGTAATGACAGGTCTAATGAATGTACCCGTGGTTACATAACTAGAAATAATTTAGCTTCCTGCATACGATCCGCTGAATTTGTGACAGGGCCCCGTGCAGAACAGGGGGTGACTCCCACTTTATTCTGTCCGCGGCGGGAAATGAATAAACAACCGGAAACCTTTTGGGGATTTGAAACCATCTTGTCGAGCTGGCCCAGACTTTCTCAAACAGAGATGGAGCAACGTTACATTAGCTTTCATTATATATCTATATATACATATATGTGTACAGGTTGAGTATCCCATATCCAAATATTCAGAAATACGGAATATTCCGAAATACGGACTTTTTTGAGTGAGAGTGAGATAGTGAAACCTTTGTTTTTTGATTGCTCAATGTACACAAATTTGTTTAATATACAAAGTTATTAAAAATATTGTATTAAATGACCTTCTGGCTGTGTGTATAAGTTGTATATGAAACATAAATGAATTGTGTGAATGTAGACCCACTTTGTTTAATTCACAAAGTTATAAAAAAATATTGGCTAAAATTACCTTCAGGCTGTATGTATAAGGTGTATATGAAACATAAATGCATTCTGTGCTTAGATTTAGGTCCCATCACCATGATATCTCATTATGGTATGCAATTAATCCAAAATACGGAAAAATCTCATATCCAAAATACCTCTGGTCCCAAGCATTTTGGATAAGGGATACTCAACCTGTATATATATATATATATATATATATATATATATATACATAAAGACCCCTTTGTCAGGAACAGCAGGGTCCTCAGTGATGTTAATATGTCCTTAATATCCACAATCATGTACTGAATGCTCCTTGCCAATATTGGATCTAATCAGGAAACATTATGGTCGACATAGGAATCAGTATCCGTGTCAGTATCAGTGTGTAGTAACTGGGCAAAATAACATTTTTGCGACCCCGCGGGGCCTGAGGGAAAAGAAGCATAGCCATGAACATCACATCTTTTCTCTACGTCTGTGTCTGGGACACAGATTTATCCAACCTTACTCTGATATTACTGAAACTTTGACCCAGTCAGTTATTGGTGGTGCCAACAGGGCCACCATCATATGTCTGCATTCCTAATATAGTTTCCTCTTGGGAAAAACATTCAGCCACCGACATGTTGACACACATGTACCAAGTACCCACAGACACACCGGCTTATGGGGGATAGACATTCAGTAAATCTGTCAGAAGGAAACAGAGGATTTTTCAGCTCACAACCCAGCGCCAAAAGAACACATTCTGGGAAATAATAAACTCTATAGTGATAGACTTGTAACGCTCTATAGATGTGCTGGTGAGGTGATGAAGAAGCCCCGCCGCTGTAATGGCATGCTTCTGTCCCGCTCAGAAACAAATAATTAATTATGCTGGCGGGGTAAGGACAGTGCCCAGGCACTAATGTCCACTTTTGCCAGCCTTTTGTGAGGAATTTATGCTGCCCAGGGTGCCCCGCCCCCACGCCCTGCACCCTGCAGTGCCTGTGTTTGTATGGGAGCATGGCGCGCAGCGTTCCGCTCGCTGCGCGGTACCTCAGAATGCCGTCACTGGAGAAGAAGTCTTCTGTTCTTCTGCTACTCACCTGTCTTCTGGCTCTGTAAGGGGGTGACGGCAGGCTGCGGGAGTGGGCATCTAGGCGTACCCAGCGATCAGCACCCTCGGGAGCTAATGGTGTCCTGTCAGCCAGAAGCAGAGCCATTGAACTCACTAGAAGTTGGTCATACTTCTCTCCCCTAAGTCCCACGAAGCAGGGAGACTGTTGCCAGCAGCCTCCCTGAAAATAAGAAAAACTAACATAAGTCTTTTCAGAGAAACTCAGTAGAGCTCCCCTGTAGTGCATCCAGTCTCACTGGGCACGATTCTAAAACTGGAGTCTGGAGGAGGGGCATAGAGGGAGGAGACAGTTCACACCCTTTGAAAGTCTTAAAGTGCCCATGTCTCCTGCGGATCCCGTCTATACCCCATGGTTCTTAATGTGACCCCAGCATCCTCTAGGACGTATGAGAAAACAAATAACGCACAAACGAGGAGGCGAGAACAAAGGAAGCTATAAGGAAAAGAGGGGAGGGGAGGTGGGGAGGTAAGGTAGTAAAGGCATATTGGATAAACTACAACCTTATACATATTCATTAATGTACCAGCAGTTAGAAGTAGAAGAGCTCTAACAGAAACCAGAAAGCTTATCTAAAGCCACACCACACTGGATATGCCCAATCTCATTTGATCTTTGAAGCAAAGCAGTATTGGACTTTGTTAATACATGGATGGGAGACTGCTTGGTAGTATCAGATTCTTTATGTGTTTTTAAACTACCAACACCCTTTTCTTGGTACATTTAATTTTTACACGTATTCTTTTATGTGCCAGAAGTTAGAAGTAGAAGAGCTCTAACAGAAACCACCAGCTCATCTACAGCCAAAGCACACTGGATTTGCCCAATCTCTCCTGATCATGGAAACTGAGCAGTGTTGGTCCAGGTTTTAGCACTTGGACGTGAGACCACCAGGAAATACCAGGAGCTGTGTGTATAAGTCACCCATATGTTTTATTTATTACACAAACTAGAACCAATAAACCTAGAAATAATGACACAGACAACTGTATAAATTGGAAAAAATGGAGGTCACAGCCAGATTTATTAAATTCTAATCAGAATTGAAAATATTATTCACCGGTGGCGAAAAAGCAGTGTCAACTCGGCCATGGCTTAAAACTTTAATTTTTAAACAAATGGGGCGGAGTTTCCGCCCCTTGCGCAATCCGTCCTGGGTAGAACCATCTCCCCTTAATTAGCACAGTGCTGGTCCCTCCATAAGATGGTGACCTGGTCCTCCCCTGAGGTAGTGACCGACTCGCCTTTTCTCAAAGGGGAAATGCTAGCCAAGCTCTGCTGCGCTAAATTAAGCCGCCGAATAGCACTGCTTTCCGCCCGCTGCGCCTCGCACTTGCTGAAATAATAATAACTCATTATTCCAACGTAAAGTTTCAAAAAAGAAAACCAAAACTTTTAATTTTTATACCGAAGTTAAAATTGCCGGGTGGGTGGGTGGGATCACAAAAATGGCAAGAGGAATCAGATTACCTCAGCCCTCACTTAAATAAACTAATAGAACCCGCCTACCTAAAACCTTTCTCATTGGATAACTTATTTGATTGACAAACTTCAATGACCTATCAACTAATATCAACACAAAAACCAGATCTATCTAGCTTAGTTACATAAACAAACAGGGTGCTTATATTCTCTCTATCCTATGCAGTCTTTCGTTCCTTTTAAGTCACCCATATGTTTTATTTATTACACAAACTAGAACCAATAAACCTAGAAATAATGACACAGACAACTGTATAAATTGGAAAAAATGGAGGTCACAGCCAGATTTATTAAATTCTAATCAGAATTGAAAATATTATTCACCGGTGGCGAAAAAGCAGTGTCAACTCGGCCATGGCTTAAAACTTTAATTTTTAAACAAATGGGGCGGAGTTTCCGCCCCTTGCGCAATCCGTCCTGGGTAGAACCATCTCCCCTTAATTAGCACAGTGCTGGTCCCTCCATAAGATGGTGACCTGGTCCTCCCCTGAGGTAGTGACCGACTCGCCTTTTCTCAAAGGGGAAATGCTAGCCAAGCTCTGCTGCGCTAAATTAAGCCGCCGAATAGCACTGCTTTCCGCCAAATTCGGAGGCTCTAGACTACAAAAACCGCCACCACAACCTAAAACCTCAAACCTCCTTTCAACACCTCAATAAGGCTGTGACAAATAACTCCAAACCACTCTCAGATAAATGCACTCCATCCAACCTATATAAATATTCCTACTCGTAACGCAAATCTGGGTGTTTAACAACTTTTCCACCTAAACTAATGACATACCTGGAGGTTGGGCACTGAGTTTCCTTCTTACTTTATCTAAAGACGCTCCCCCTTGGGTGCCCCTCCAAAATCTACACGGTACCACTTCTGACCATACCACCTTAACCAAAGGCCAATGCTCTGTGATTATCTGAAAATCCTTTTTTATGGCGTTAATAAGTTCTATACCTTTAAATGTACCCAGATCATTGCCACCTAAATGTATCACCAAACAATCAGGGGCACCCCATTTTTCTTCGAAGTTCCAGAGCACACTTAATAGGTTGTTCCATCTCTTTCCCCTTAAACCTATCCACCTCACTTCAAAAGGGAACAACTTGTACATCCTGTGCCTACTGGCCCAATAAATATATGAGTAACACACAATCCACACCCGGCTTGATAATGTCAAACAAAAACCTGTAGAAAAAACAACAAAACAAAGAACATTTTATTCAATATTACTATAATCTTTAACGAAACTGCTAAAGAGAAACAGGGAAGGATAAAAACTTAGTTGTTTAGGCGACCCAGATGGAGGTGAACAACACCAAACCTCAAAAATGTTGTGAGGAAAAAGGTGAAAAGAACTCCAATCCCCCTTTAACGGCGGGTGGCTTATGGCCCTGGGATTCCGAAACAACAAACTCGCAGGACGCCTACCACTAATGCAACTTATCACTCCTAATATATCCCTTATAAACATCCGACTTCCAGCGCCCTAACCTTTTAATATCCTCGCTGGAAGAACCTGTCAATGCTGCGCAAGTTGCTGCACCTATCCTAAAAGAATGGGTCCCATAACTCTCCAGCGGAAGGTCCAACGCTATCAAACACATATTGAAGACACTTGTGCATTGAAATTTGGATAAAGGATTAAGATCCTTATGACCCAACCATTGCTCCCCCCCTTTTGGACGAAACTGACCATAAGCCTCTGCTAATCTTACTGGCAAATGCTCGGCTCCTTATGCATAGGAAAAGAAATCCATTTACCTCTCCCTAGTTGATCCGTTTTGGAATGGTGTATTTTAATAAGCAGCTTATTATCCTTCAACACTACATTATTTAACAACATGCCTGAATCCACTGAACTTTTGCTTTTTGCCGCTATCTCACCTAATCTAACAGCGCCGCAAAAAAGCTATAGCAAATGCTAAACTAAAAAAGGGCGACCACAAATTCCCCTAATGCAATACCAGAAACCGCGATAATTAACTCTTTCAATAACTCAATGTCGATTGGTCTACGTGCGCCACTTACACCTGCTTGCTCCTTAGCCCAACCCCTCAAAGCCTTTTATAAAATAAAAGATTTAGTTGGGTCTGACAACCCTTCCAAACACAAAAAATATGAAATTCCTGCTAAAGTACCCAACATCGCTGCTTTATAACGACCCCTCTCATGCCATAACCATACAAATTCTAATATAGCATCGTGGATACTCTTACCCCTACCTCCAGAATTCAAATACGCCTGCCAATCCTCCCAAGCTGCAGAATACGATCTCAAAGTTCCCGGGGCCAACGCCTTCAATGCTAAAGCTTTCATGCCGGTTTGATGATCTGCTATACAAATTCGGGACATGATAAACCTTCCATTTTTGCTGCTGGGGCTAATGCTCTAAATCTATCCCATTGAAAACGAGATAAAGCATCCGCTATCCCGTTCTCAACCCCAGGGACATGCCTAGCATTCAAATCTATATTCAACTGTAAAAACCTAACGGTCAAATGCCGTAGCAACCTCAAAGCGCGTGAACACGAAGATTTTTGAATATTAATCGCTTGAACCACCCTTAAATTATCACACCAGAATAAAATCCTCTGATTCCTAAGCCTAAAACCTCATATCTCAATTGCGACAATTATTGGAAAAAGCTCAAGCAAAAGCATACTGTCAGTAAACTTCCTTGTGCGCCATTCCTCAGGCCAAACTTCGGCGCACCATTCCCCTTCAAAATAAGCACCGAAACCTAACGACTCTGATGCATCTGTGAAAAACTGCAGCTCACGATTACTCATTTCTTCATGCAACCAAATGCGTACACCATTGAACTCACTCAAAAATGTTACTGCAATAAAATTTTCTAACAAGATCCTTAAATTATTCACTTTCTCCGCTGGCAATCTACAAAGGCCTGCCTCAGTATCAATTTCTATGCCCAGATAAGATAAACGGGTCACAGGCCCCTCTGTTTTATCTTTAGCTCTCGGTACACCCATAACCGTAAAAAGCGCTTGAACTAGAAAAAAATTATTCCTGGCGCACTGAGCTACCCGCAGGACCTGCCAACAAGAAGCCATCCAAATAATGGGTGACTCCCAACTGACCGGTGCCTGCCCGCACACACCACTGTAGAAATGAACTAAAACCTTCAAAATAAGAAACACGAAACTGAACAGCCCATAGGCAACACCTATCTACATAAAATTGACCATCCATCTTGAAACCCATAAACTTAAACGAATCAGGGTGCAGCGGTAACAGTCTAAAGGCTGATTCTATACCCACTTTTGCTAACAATGCTCCCGAACTAAAACCTTTAACCATAGCCACAGCTTCTTCAAAAAGACTGATATTTTACGCTATACAAAGAGGGGTCAAGAGCCTCATTTATTAAGCCCCCTTACGGGTAGGAAAGGTACTCAATTATCCTACATCTTCCTGGCTCTTTCTTTGGAACTACCCCCAATGGAGAAACGCAAAATTCAGCTAGAGGTGGACTTTCAAAAGGGCCACACATACGCCCTAAAACAACTTCAGCTGCAATCTTCATTCTTACTATCCCTGGAAAATCTGTAGCTGACTTTAGGTTTCTCTGGCCAAAACTATAACCGGCCTAACTACAGGTAGATTGAAACTGAATTTAAAACCTTGCAATAAAAATGCTGCCTCCTCCCTAAGAGGATAGTAGCCTAACCATCGTTCTAAAACTTCTAAATTCACTGGTGACTCCGCTTTATCTAGGACCGGTTCTCTGCTCACCCCTACCCGCTGACTGAACTGCGGGTCTGTTGCAGTCCTTTGCTGGTTGATTTCCTCCACACAGCATACAGACGTGCCTATATCGACACAATGTTCTCCTATTACATTTTGCGTTATTAAACGCGTAACATTTTCCTCCTCCTGCCGTGTTATAAAACCTGGTCTGACCTGAAAGGGCTGCCTTCTACCCGTCTGTTCCATAGGAAGCCTATTGCTTTGAGTCACTTCTAACCATACCTCCACATCCTTAAACCCCAAACTTAAAATCTTTTGGCCATCCTGCTTTTTCCTAAGTAACTCATCATACTGCCTCCAAACATTTTGCCTCGCCGTAAGATACATATTATGTACCAGGTGAAGATACTTCAGAATATTCATGATTTCTGATGGATGAGACTCCATATAGTAAGCCCAAATATATAAATCCCCGCAAGCCAGTTAGGATAAGTCCTTCTAGCTTCTTCAGCAGCCGCCCCCCCAGCCTTTGCTGTGCCCAACGCTCTTTTAGCGTCATGCGTAATCGCAAACATATCTACAAATCGGCCTTTCTTTATTCTTTCCCTAACCTTAGACCTAACTCCTCTTAGAATTGCCATATTCGCGCAATGCACGCTATCACCTGTTGCATCAGGAGCCGAGCTGCTCGCTACGCTACACCCTTCCTTTGAACTTTTACGCTTCCCTCTAAGATGCTGAATGAATGTCCGCATAAATTTGCGCGGATTCTCCAGTGAACTAGACGTATCAGATGATTCGTTGGAATGAGAAAAAAAAAAAAAATTGGCGCTAAGCTGAACTTTTGAATTTTTCTCACCAGTTCCAGAAGTAGAAGGACCCGCGTCCGCGTCTCCTGCATCCAGTGGAATCTCGCCTGCTGCTGATGTGTGCAATGAAGCTGTATGAGATGCTAAAACCTGCGGACTCAATAAAACAGCATTACTTCCTGCTTGACCGGCCCCTTCTGACCAGCCGGTCACTACCGACGCCGCTCGTGCTTGAGATTGCGCACGTGCAATATTCACCTCCAACTGCCGTGGTGATGGGGGTCCGGCCGGTGGAGGAATTTGGGGCAGGGTCGGCAAACCTATCTGATGAGCGCTCATGAATTGATTAGGTGCAGGCTGCAACCAATGTGCATATTGATTGCCTGCTTGCCTGCCGGGGGGGGGGGGGGGGAGGGGGGAAATTGCACAACTTGAAGTACGGCACAGGGTTGGTAAAACTGACTTAAATGAGGCATTTGAGTATTAAACAAATGCTGCTGCCCTGCCACATGCAGATGCATTATATTCTGTGGAGCCCCTTGGCTGAAATATGGGGACTATGAAACCTGCGGGGGCTGAAAAACCCCCACCCGCCTGCATTTGTAATTGAGAGGAAGGAGGGGGAGGGGGGGGGGATTGTAAGCAATCCCCTTGCCAAATCTGAGCCTGCCACTGCAGGCCCTGGAGAATTGAAATTCTCCCTTATTATATTTTCCTGCCTAACATTCTGGGCTCCTGATATGGGAGAGGCTAATATACTGCCTCTCCCCTGGAGCCCTGCTGGATAAATAATGATGCCCCCTGCAGCCGTGCTCCCCCCCCCCCCCAGCTCCTGAAGCTGTGGGAGGAGGGCTAACGGCCGCCATGTTATTTGACATGGCGACGGGGGCGGGGCTTTTAGCAGCAGGGGCCGATGCACCTAACCCGCTGCTTGCTATTAATGGAGGCCGGGGTGTGTGCTCGTGGGGCTGGCCGTCATGCCTGACAGCCAGGCCCGCAGCACAGAGGGAGAGAGAGGCGGGTGAGCGCTCACCGCTGCCTCTCGCCGAGCAGCGCGGGCGCTGGGGACTGCCCGCCTGGCTCCCCTCACAGCGTAATGCCGTGCTCCTCTCAGCGCCGGAGAGGCAGCGGCTGCAGTGAGAGGCTTAGACGCCTCAACCAGCCAGCCAGGAGGGGGCGCACTGCGGCGGGGTGAGGTATACTAAGTAAATAGAAGCTAACAAAGTTACCTCAGTACAGGACAAGAAAATTAACAGCCTTGACTAAATTAAACACTTATGAAATTAACTAAATAAAAACCAGCTAAACCACAATAATAACTAATTTAAAGATGAATAACAAAAACCTTAGCTATAATAACAACCTAAGCTATAATAACAACCTAAATAATATTGATAAACCTGCAGAGTGATACCAGTTACATTACCAGTCCTGGGATCACAAAAAATGGCAAGAGGAATCAGATTACCTCAGCCCTCACTTAAATAAACTAATAGAACCCGCCTACCTAAAACCTTTCTCATTGGATAACTTATTTGATTGACAAACTTCAATGACCTATCAACTAATATCAACACAAAAACCAGATCTATCTAGCTTAGTTACATAAACAAACAGGGTGCTTATATTCACTCTATCCTATGCAGTCTTTCGTTCCTTTTTTTTACAATACCAAAACCGTTCTCTTGATGCATTCCATTTTGAAACATTGGGGCAGATCTATTAAGCCTGGTGAACTGATAAAGTGTAAGGTAATAAAGTACCAGCCAGTCAGCTCCTAACTGTCATTTTTCAAACCCAGCCTGTGACATGGCAATTAGGAGCTGATTGGCTGGTACTTTATCACCATGCAAATGATCATTTCACCAGGTTTAATAAATCGGCCCTTATTCATTTATGTACGAGTAGTTAGAAGCAGAAGAACTCTAACAGAAACCACTAAGCTCATCTACAGCCACACTACACTGTATATGCCCAATATCACCTGATCTTAGACCTGGTTTGTTCTTGGATGTGAGACCACCTGGGAATACCAGGTGCTGTAGGTAGTTTTATACTACCAACACCGTTCTCTTGATGCATTCTATTTTGAAACTTATTCATTTATGTACCAGTAGTTAGAAGTAGAAGTTAGAAACAGCAAAAATCATCTACAGCCGCATCACACTGGATATGTCCAATTTCATCTGATGTTGGAAGCTAAGCAGTGTTGTGCCTGGTTAGTTTTTGGATTTCAGGTCCTGCCTTCTGGTTTGGCCACGGCACCTCAGATATTCACCAAGGTCATGGCCGTGATGACGACCCTTGACCATCAGAGAATCAGGATCCTACCAAATCTGGATGACTTGCTGATCCTGGTGAACTCCCAAGAGGTTCTCTACAGTTATCTGGAACTGGCAGTCCAATTCCTACAAGTCCACGGGTGGCTCATCAACTGAAAAAAGTCCCCGCTGGTCCCTGCTCGGAACATGGTGCACCTGGGGGCACTGCTGGACACACACAGCCAACGATTGTTTCTGTCTCCAGAGAAAGTCCTGAAAATTCAGGACAGTATCAGATACTTCCTCTCTCGCCCAAGAGTGTTGATACACACGGCGATGCAAGTACTAGGCCTCATGGTGTCGGCTTTAGATATGGTAGAGTACGCTCAATTTCATTACCGCCCTCTGCAGAGGTTAATCCTCTGCAAGTGGGACGGCCTGCCTCATCGGATAAGGTCTCAAATGATCTCCTTGACTCCGGAGGTTTGTTTGTCACTGAGCTGGTGGCTACAGGACCAACAGCTGAGCAGGGGCCATCCCTTCTGGATCTCTAACTGTGTCCTCCTGACAATGGATGCCAGTCTGCTGGGCTGGGGCGCGGTGTTGGAGCAACACTTTCTCCAGGGTCGGTGGACCAGGGCAGTGACGTGCGGTAGGGTGAGGCAGGTGAGGCAGAGCCTTTCCTGTCATACTATCGTTTGTGCCAGAGTTTTGACTGTATAAAGTATATGAAAAATACAAATAAGTTGTTTGAAATATCTTCTTTGCATTATTCTAATGATTTTTATAGCCAAAACTCTGGAGGAAAAAGTCTATGGCAGGTGAGGCAGTGCCTCACTTATCTATCTTTTCCGCACATCTCTCATAAAAACTCACCAAATTTCCAGGAGTTTATACGGCTGCACCTGTGCGTAATGCCCAGATGTACACTTTGGCTCATATATTGCATGGAATTCTGGCTCTGGGGTTAGTCAGTGCCTCCTGAGTTATTTAGCTCACTGCACGTCCCTGGACCAGGGAGGAATCTCTCCTCCCGATAAACATTCTGGAATTGCGGGCAGTGTTCAATTCAGGCCTGTTCAAGTACAATCGGACAACGCCACCACGGTAGTGTACACAAATCATCAAGGCGGCACTCAAAACTGCATGGCAAAGCTGGAAGTATCAAAAATCCTCTGTTGGGTAGAACGTCATCTGCCAGCAATATCGGCAGTGTTCATTCCAGGAGTCCTCAACTGGGAAGCGGATTTCCTCAGTCGTCAGGATGTTCACGCTGGAGAGTGTCAGTAGGTGACTGAGGCAGGGATGACTGGGAGATAGTGGGTGACTGAAGCATATATGAGTGGGAGATAGTGGGTGACTGAGGCCGGGGTGACTGGGAGATAGTGGGTGACTGAGGCCGGGGTGACTGGGAGATAGTGGGTGACAGGCAGGGGTGACAGCGATAGTGGGTGACTGAGGCAGGGGGTGACAGGGAGATAGTAGGTTACTGAGGGAGGGGTGATAGGAAGGGGTTGGGTAAGTATGGGAAGAAAATGGGTGACAGGGATAATAAATCACTGAGGCAGGGGTGATAGGGAGATAGTGGATGAGTGTGGCAGGGGTGACAGGGACAGTAGGAGACTGAGGCAGGGGTGACAGGGATAGTGGCTGACTGAGGCAGGGGTGATATGGAGATAGTGGTTGACTGAGGCAGGGGTGACAGAGATACAGGGACGTGCAATCAGGGGATGCAGGGGAGGCAGTGCCTCCCCTGTGATTAATTATTAAAATAACACAAAGAACATACTTATGGCACATATTCTGTCATAAGTATGTTCTTTGTTTTATTCTAATAATTTTAGGGCTTGAAATAGGTTTGGGAGGCACTGATAGCAGTGCCTCCTGTAGATAATGGAAACGGGGATCGAGCGGGGGGCGGGGCCAAGAACTGGGCTGTAAAAGCCCATTGAAAAACATAGGCAAAGCGGCATCTCTAGAAGTGCCTCGCTGACATCACTGTCAGCAAGGCAGAAATGATTGGACAGCGGATCCAGCACTGGATCTGCTGGTCCAATCATCCATACGAGGCGGCGGGATAGTAAGCTGCTCCGCTCCCTTCATCCCCCCCCCCCTTACTCCGTCACCTGCTGCTGACGATCGCCCCAGCCTGGGGCCCTGTGTATGAGACAAGTGCAGCGGCGGCAGCGGGTGCGTCTGGAAGGCAAGTGCTAAAAGTTCAGCAGCGCCTCCTCCAGCCTCAGCATCGGGTGTCTGTCTGCAGCGGAGCCGCGTCCGGAGTGCAGGGACAGCCTGAGGCGCCTATGGTGAGTACAGCACATCTCTCTCTCTCTCTCTCTCCCCCCTCTCTCTCTCTCTCTCTCTCCCCCCCTCTCTCTCTCTCTCTCCCTCCCTCCCTCCTGTGGATTGAACTATTGTTCAAGAACTACTGTTCTCTTGACCGGCCGATATATATCGCTAGTCCGTCGGCCAGTGTGTACGGCCGATACGTCTGTGAACTCTGTCGTTCACAGACGTATTGCGTCGGCCCCGCAGCACAGCCGACGGCCAATATATCTACCGATATATTGGCGCGTTGCTGTGTGTGTACGGCGGTCGGCCGACCGCCCGTACACATGCTGCGGTGGCCGGCGGTGATTGATCAATTGATCTGCAGATATATCTTTCTAATGTGTACCCACCTTAAGTCTAATTTAAATTTTTACAGGTACCCCTAATGGATTCTACTGGACAAGTGGACGTGGCCGGCGTGGGATGTAGGTAAGTAATCTCTCTCTCATTTTTACAGGTACCCCTATTGGATTCTACTGGACAAGTGGACGTGACCGGCGTGGGATGTAGGTAAGTATGTGTGAGTGTGTAAGTGTGTTTTTAATAAACTTTTACTTTCACGGTGTGCGAGTTGTGTTTTTATTTGGGTATTTTTGTTGTTGCAGAACTACAGGTACCAGCGGGCCCATTGTTTCCTCGCATGCTGGTACTTGAGGTTCTCCAAGTACCAGCAAGCAGGGGAGGCTTGCTGGGCCTTGTAGTTCCACAACAATAAACAATATTCTTTTTTTTACACACGTGGCTATCAGCCTCCCATCCACCGCCCACGGATGGGGGGACAGCCTCGGGCTTCACCCCTGGCCCCTGGGTGCCTGGAGGGGGGGACCCCTTGATTTAAGGGGTCCCCACTCCTCCAGGGAACCCCGGCCAGGAGTGACTAGTTGGGGGGGGGTAATGCCACGGCCGCAGGGACCTACATAAATGTATCCCCCGGCTGTGGCATTAAGTCCCTGGCTAGTGGAGCCCGGTGCTGGTTTTAAAAATACGGGGGACCCCTACCTCTTTTGTCCCCCATATTTTTGGAACCATGACCGGACAAAGAGCCCGGTGCTGGTTGTTTAAATACGGGGAACCCCTGTCCAATTTTTTCCCAGTATTTAAACAACCAGGACCGGCTCAAAGAGCCCGAGGCTGGTTATACTTTGGAGGGGGGACCTAATGCATTTTTTTTAACCCATTCAGACCCTTTTCCATTAAGTTAATGGAAGCCCTGGACAACAAAATTGCATTCATGTCCTCCTCCCACTCCCTTCCCAGTCCCAAGCACTAATTTTATTTATTTTTTCGATAAAAATGTACAATATATCACAAGTATGATGAGCAGGCAGGCAGCGGGCATTGGCAGCATCGGACTGAGATGCAAATTAGTGGTGCAGGGCTGGGTCAGTTGATGGTGGGTGAGTTTGTAAGCTATTGGTGGTGGCAGCAGGCAGCGGCTCAGGGCAAGTAGCGGGCATTGGCTCGGCGACGGTAGGGGCCATTGGCAGGATTCGGCAGACTTTATGGCTGTAGTGCCTCACCAGCCACTGACCTCACCGCACGCCACTGCAGAGATAGTGGGTGACTAAAGCAGGGGTGAATGGTATAGTGGGTGACTGAGGCAGGGGTCGCAGGTATAGTGGTTGACTGAGGCAGCGGTGACTGGGAGATAGTGGGTAAATGAGGTAGTGGTGACAGGAAAAGTGTGTGACTCAGGCAGGGGTGATAGGGAGACAGGGCAGTTTCTAGACAATTTGGCTCCCAGTGCGAGATTTCAAAATGCGCGCCCCCCCCCCCATATAGCCGTAAAAAGAAAAATCATGCGCGCGCCGAAGGCACGCGCGCTCCCGACAAGGGTGTGTGGCCTGATTAAAATGGGTGTGGTCTCGTTAAAGTGCGCGCAGCCTCGTCTGATATCATCACACCCACCACAGGGGAAAAAAAATTAAAATAAAAAAAGTCCCCTTTTTACACATTACAGCAGGCAAGTGTCCCCATATTACACAGCGCGACAGGCAGGTGTCCCCATTTTACACAGCGCGGCAGGCAGGTGTCCCCATTTTACACAGTACGGTAGGCAGGTATCCCCATTTTACACAGTATGGTAGGCAGGTATCCCCATTTTACACAGTACGGTAGGCAGGTATCCCCATTTTACACAGTGCGGCAGGCAGATATCACCATTTTACACAGTACGCAGGCAGGTGCCCCCATTTTACACAGTGCGTCAGGCAGGTATCCCCATTTTACACAGTCCGGCAGGCAGGTGTCCCCATTTTACACAGTCCGGCAGGCAGGTGTCCCCATTTTACACAGTCCGGCAGGCAGGTGTCCCCATTTTACACAGTGCGGCAGGCAGGTGTCCCCATTTTACACAGTGCGGCAGGCAGGTGTTCCCATTTTACACAGTGCGGCAGGCAGGTGTCCCCATTTTACACAGTGCGGCAGGCAACCCCATAGGCAGGTGTCCCCATTTTATACAGTGCGGCAGGCAACCCCATAGGCAGGTGTCCCCATTTTATACAGTGCGGCAGGCAACCCCATAGGCTGGTGTCCCCATTTTATACAGTGCGGCAGGCAACCCCATAGGCAGGTGTCCCCATTTTATACAGTGCAGCAGGCAACCCCATATGCAGGTGTCCCCATTTTATACAGTGCGGCAGGCAGGTATCCCCATAGGCAGGTGTCCCCATTTTACACAGTGCGGCAGGCAGGTTTCAAGTGGGGGGGAAGGAAGAGGGAGAAAGAGAGAGAGGATACTTACATCTTCCCGCTCTTCGGTCCCGCCGCCTCACGTCCATCGCGCCGGCCGCCTCCTCCTTCCATGCGTATCTCCTTATCTCCTCTCCCCGATCGCTCCTGCTCGGGGGGCGGAGTTTCGTGGAATGACGCGTTTGCGTCGTGACGTCACGACGCAAACGCGTCATTCCGCGAAACTCCGCCCCCCGAGCAGGAGCGCTCGGGGAGAGGAGATAAGGAGTCACAAAGTGCCGCGGCGGGCGCCCCGTGCGGTTGCACAGCTCGCCCGCCGCTAGAAACGGCACTGTAGGGAGATAGTGGGCAGCATATCTCTGCCTCACTGCAGCAGCACATTCCTGCTTCACTGACAGCAGCACATCCCTGCCTCATTGTCAGCAGCACATCCCTGCCTCACTTATAGCAGCACATCCCTGCCTCACTGACAGCAGCAGATCACTGCCTCGCTGAAAGCAGCACATCACTTCTTCACTGACAGCAGCACATCACTGCTTCACTACCAGCAGCACATCCCTGCCTTACTGACAGTTGTATATAGGGCCTAATTCAGACCTGATCTCTGCTCTGCATATTCACACAACAGGAAATCAGGTCTGAAGTGCGTGTGTGCTGGTGCCGCAGTGCACTGGCACATGCCAGAGATGCGATCAGCATCTCTGCCCAGTGAGCTCCTATTGCCTGATTGACAGGCAGAGGCGGTCACTGGGCAGGAGGAGTCGGGCCAGCGGCTTTGTGCCAAAGAGACATTAGTCTACTGGGTTCTAGAATAAACGCTATGTCGATTTCTGCCAGAAGAGTCCTATGGACACGGCAATGGACAGGTGATGCCGACTCAAAAAGGCATATGGAGGTTTTACCTTACAGGGGTGAGGAATTGTTTGGGGAAGGTCTCTCTGACCTAGTCTCCACAGCTACAGCTGGAAAATCAATTTTTTTACCTTATGTTCCCTCACAGCATAAGAAAGCTCCACATTATCAAATGCAATCCTTTCGGTCACAAAGAAACAAGAAAGTGCGAGGTGCGTCCTTTCTTGCCAGAGGTAGGGGCAGAAAAGCTGCACAACACAGCTAGTTCCCAGGAACAGAAGTCCTCCCCGGCCTCTACAAAATCTACCGCATGACGCTGGGGCTCCACTGGTGGAGTCCGGCCCAGTGGGGGCACGTCTTCGGAGTTTCAGCCACATCTGGGTTCACTACCAGGTGGATCCCTGGGCAATAGAAATTGTTTCTCAGGGTTACAAGCTGGAATTCAAAGAAGTGCCTCCTTGCCGATTTTTCAAATTGGCTCTACCAACTTCTCCCCAGGAAAGGGAGATAGTGTTATATGCAATACAAAAATTGTATCTTCAACAGGTGGTGGTCAAGGTTCCCCTCCTCCAACAAGAAAAGGGATATTACTCGACCATGTTTGTAGTCCCGAAACCGGACGGTTCGGTCAGACCCATATTAAATTTGAAATCCCTGAACCTATACTTGAAAAGGTTCAAATTCAAGATGGAATCGCTAAGAGCGGTCATCGCAAGCCTGGAAGGGGGGATTTTATGGTGTCCCTGGACATAAAGGATGCATACCTTCATGTCCCCATTTATCCACCTCATCAGGCGTACCTCAGATTTGCGGTACAGGACTGTCATTATCAATTTCAGACGTTGCCGTTTGGTCTCTCCACGGCCCCAAGAATTTTCACCAAGGTAATGGCGGAAATGATGGTGCTCCTGCACAAGAAAGGTGTCACAATTATCCCGTACTTGGGCGATCTCCTCATAAAAGCGAGATCAAGAGAGCAGTTGCTGAACAGCGTATCACTTTTACTGAAAGTGTTACAGAAACACGGCTGGATTCTCAATATCCCGAAGTCGCAGTTGGTTCCTACGACTCATCTGTCTTTCTTGGGCATGATTCTGGACATGGACCAGAAGAGGGTTTATCTCCCGATAGAAAAGGCCCAGGAACTCATGACTCTGGTCAGGAACCTATTGAAACCAAAACAGGTGTCAGTGCATCACTGCACTCGAGTCCTGGCAAAGATGGTGGCATCATACAAGGCCATTCCATTCGGCAGGTTCCATGCGAGGACTTTCCAGTGGGATCTACTGGACAAGTGGTCCGGGTCACATTTACAGATGCATCGGTTGATCACCCTGTCCCCCAGGGTTAGGGTATCACTCCTGTGGTGGCTGCAGAGTGCTCACCTTCTCGAGGGACGCAGATTCGGCATTCAGGGCTGGATCCTGGTGACCACAGACGCAAGCCTCCGAGGTTGGGGAGCAGTCACACAGGGAAGAAATTTCCAAGGTCTTTGGTCAAGTCAAGAGACTTGTCTTCACTTCAACATCCTGGAACTAAGGGCCATATACAATGCCCTACGTCAAGCGGAGACCTTACTTTGCGACCAACCGGTTCTGATCCAGTCAGACAACGTCACCGCAGTGGCTCATGTAAACCGCTAAGGCAGCACAAGGAGCAGAGTGGCAATGGCACAAGCCACCAGAATTCTTCGCTGGGTGGTGAATCACGTAAGCGCACTGTCAGCAGTGTTCATTCCGGGAGTGGACAACTGGGAAGCAGACTTCCTCAGCAGACACGACCTACATCCGGGAGAGTGGGGACTTCATCAGGAATTCTTCGCACAGATTACAAGTCGGTGGGAACTGCCACATGATGGCGTCCCGGCTCAACAAAAAGCTACAGAGGTATTGCGCAAGGTCAAGAGACCCTCAGGCAGTAGCTGTAGACGCCCTAGTGACACCGTGGGTGTTCCGGTCGGTCTATGTATTTCCTCATCTTCCTCTCATACCCAAGGTGTTGTGGATAATAAGACAAAGAGGAGTGAGAACAATCCTCATTGTTCCAGATTGGCCACGTAGGACCTGGTATCCGGATCTGCAGGAAATGCTCTTCCTCTGAGACAGGACCTGTTGCAGCAGGGGCCCAGTCTGTTCAAAGACTTACCGCGGCTGCGTTTGACGGCATGGCGGTTGAATGCCGGATCCTAGCAGTGAAAGGCATTCCGGTTGAGGTCATCCCTACGCTGATAAAGGCTAGGAAGGATGTAACGTCAAAACATTACACCGTATATGGTGAAAATATGTTTCTTGGTGTGAGGCCAGGAATGCTCCTACGGAAGAATTCCAGCTGGGCCGTTTCCTTCACTTCCTACAAACTGGAGTGAATTTGGGCTTAAAATTAGGCTCTATTAAGGTCCAGATTTCGGCCTTATCCATTTTCTTTCAAAAAGAATTGGCTTCTCTTCCAGAAGTTCAGACTTTTGTAAAAGGAGTGCTGCATATTCAGCCTCCTTTTGTGCCTCCGGTGGCACCTTGGGACCTTAACGTGGTGTTAAGTTTTCTAAAATCACACTGGTTTGAACCACTTAAAACGGTGGAGTTAAAATATCTCACGTGGAAGGTGGTCATGTTATTAGCCTTGGCTTCGGCTAGGCGAGTGTCGGAATTAGCAGCTTTGTCACATAAAAGCCCATATTTGGTATTCCATGTGGATAGAGAGGAATTGCGGCCCCGTCCTCAATTCCTACCAAAAGTGGTCTCATCTTTTCATATGAACCAACCTATTGTGGTGCCTGTGGCTATGCGTGACTTGGAGGATTCCGAGTTACTTGATGTGGTCAGGGCTTTGAAAATTTATGTGGCCAGGTCGGCTAGAGTCAGGAAAACTGAAGCGCTGTTTTTCCTGTATGCAACCAACAAGATTGGTGCCCCTGCTTCAAAGCAGACTATTACTAGCTGGATTTGTAACACGATTCAGCAAGCGCATTCTATGGCTGGATTGCCGTTACTGAAATCGGTCAAGGCCCATTCTACGAGGAAAGTGGGCTCTTCTTGGGCAGCTGCCCGAGGGGTCTCGGCACTACAGCTGTGTTGAGCTGCTACTTGGTCGGGTTCAAACACCTTTGCAAAATACTATAAGTTTGATACCCTGGCTGAGGAGGACCTCATGTTTGCTCAATCGGTGCTGCAGAGTCATCCGCACTCTCCCGCCCGTTTTGGAGCTTTGGTATAATCACCATGGTCCTTATGGAGTCCCTAGCATCCTCTAGGACGTTAGAGAAAATAAGATTTTAAACCTACAGGTAAATCTTTTTCTCGTAGTCCGTAGAGGATGCTGGGCGCCCGTCCCAAGTGCGGACTACTTCTGCAATACTTGTATATAGTTATTGCTTAAATAAGGGTTATGTTATAGATCTGAATTCGAATGTACTTGTGAACTAACTTAATTTCCTACTTCTAAATTCATTCCTAAATTCACTACTTACATTAATCCTGTAGTTGGGCATTTTGGGCCTTCGATTGTGGGCATTGTTTTGTGTCCAGACCAGCAGCAGTTGGTGTGCATTTGTTGGAAAGGCATCGAAGACCTCCGATATGCTGCATCTCCTGATGTGTGTCTCCCTCAAGTGGCTTTCAGCAAATGAATGCTAGACACCCCATTCCAAGCTGAGTGTGACATCACGGAACATGCATCATAGAACAGGCATGCTAGAAGAACATGGGTCTTCAACCTGCAACCCTCCAGCTGCGGTGGAACTACACATCCCAGCATGCCCTGCCTCAGTTTTAGCATACCTTAGGGCCACAGGATGAAGAGCCAAGCCGCAGGTACATTGAATGCAAGCAAGCTGAATGTTTAATTCCTTTTTGTTGTGCAGCATTCCAATGCGGAAGATTCCATGGAACCAGAGATCCTTCCATTGAGAAGGACATGCTGCCTGGATGACTGCACTGTGCAAATTAAATCACGGAGCCAGTTGGCTTGTGGGTGGCTCTGGTGACTGGGTGGTTGGGTGGGCGGTGTGTCGGAGGTGGAGCACATGCAAATGATTGGGTATCATCCAGCTAGTGAGAGAGAAAACTCACGCATGAGTGTGCATGCTTGTCAGTGGGTTATGCACCTTGCCAGACGTCAAATCTACATGGAGCAGCTGGAGGGGAGAAGAGCAGGTTTGCAAAATTATAAGGGCACGGTAGTGCCCTTATAGTAAGGCTGAATCGAACAAACGGAATTCTCCCATAGGGAACTTCTGAGATGGGGGCATGGTGTTTGAGGGGCAACACCTCAAAAGTGATTGGACGTACTGAGCTGACATTTGGCATGGGCGCGTAGAATCGTCACCCGGTGCTGCATGCCAAATTTCAGGGTGAAATAATAAAAAATGAGGAATTGGGAGTAACCTAAATTTCCAACTGTCAGTTTTTTTGCTGCGACTTCCTGTGTGGCTTTTGAGCATGGTTTTCCCATATAGTCAGGGCCGGATTAACAATGGGGCTGATGTAGCTGCCGCTCCAGGCCCACTGTCCAAATAGGCCCACAGCACCTGCAGATTGTTGTACTGCAGTAGATAGGAAAGAAATTTCCTTCTACTGCAGTGAGTCTAACAGTGGTTGTCTCAGCCTCCGCCCCCGCTTCCCTCACCCTCCCGGCCGCTACCCCCCCCCTCCACCAGACCAGTGGATCAAGCCCCGCCGCCAGCATGGCTGTTTTACCTACAATGGTTGGTGGCACTGTGCAAGGCTTTGCAAGCCCTCCCTGCCCCACATATGCGCAGTGATTCGGCGCCTCCGCCGTGGCGTATGAGGTCACGGCGTGTGACATCAATTAGATGCTGCCCCGTCACTCCCGCGCTCAGATTAGTCTGGCATCCCAGTAGCCGGCTGTGGCATACTACAGAATCCACCACACAGCCCTGAGCCAAGCCAGTTGAGACACTGACAGGCAGCAGCTCCATGACAGCGGCCCAGCAGCTACAGCATCTCTGATCATCAGAGTCCTGACTGAGGTGAGATCACAGACCTGCTGCCTGGCTGCTGCTGATAGACCCTAAGTGTGCAGTGCAGTCTGAGGCCCTGTGTAGTAAAGATATATGTATAATATGTTCAATATGAGTCTAAATGTAATATAATATGTAAGTATATGCATAGATATTTATTTATTTTTAAATATAAAATGTGTATATATTATGAATATATATATAGATTCCAGTTAGTTTGTTTAATAAGTCATTAAATACTGACCTTCTAAAGCGGTGTCTTTGTCATCCAGCTTCGGGGAGCTGGTCCCCTGTAGCAGAAGTGAGTTGTGAGTGTTTCCAAGTTTGTATCGGTGTATGTGTGCATGTGAGACCCCAGTATGTGTGTGACCCTCCAACCCCAAGCACCCCCCCACTCACCCTGGATTCGGCCACTGGGAGAACTACAGGGGGTATTCAATTAGCCCGCAAAGAGACAGCGGGAGTAAAAACGCCCGATAGATCTTCGGGTTTTGCGGTCGACCTGTTCGATTTAATCGACCGTTAAAAAGTACATTTTCACCCGAAAATACACAGGTTCAGTGAAACCTTTGTGTTTTTGGGTAAAATAGTGAAAACAGGAATGTTATCGGGGACATTGCTTCGTCTGCCAGAGACAGGTGAAACAAAATCCCTGATAAGCCGTGGCACACGCCGGTTTATCGGGGCTAATTCGATAGCTTCCCCCCCCCCGGTGAGACTTTTACACCCGCAGTCGGTGCGGGTAGTTGACTATCCCCCTACATTTCTATCAACCATTGTGCCTCTGTCCCTCGCAACAGCTCTGGAGCCTACCAGCAGCCTTCTTCCCAGTCACAGGGGAGACCACCGGGAGCCGCAAGACCACCAGAGACCCCTGGAGAAGTGAGTTTAATTATTTTACATTATTTTTGTTGGATGCAGGGTATTCAGCACTGAAAACACAGCAACCATTTATTTATTTATTTTAAATTGGATATCGGGAACACTCATACCTGCTGTAATCCAAAACTGGGCGTGAGGAAATCAAGTTTTTTTTAACTCTCTAAACCCAATTCAGTTCAACTTGCTAAACCCAGTTCAATCACCCCCATAGACCAACGTTTTGGGGTTCACTTGCCCCTTTATCAAGGTGAATACTATTCTGGTCACACACCCTGCAGCAGCACTAAATAGGCCCTTCATAACTTTCAGCTCCAGGCCCATGAAGGCCTTAATCTGGCACTGCATATAGTCAATGGAAAGATTTTTGGGAAGGCATAACTCAGAGTAGAGGACAAAGAAAGACTTGGGGTTTGTTTTATTAGATAGTGTATGTCCCAGTGTAGTGCCTTTTGGGGTTGTGGTTTTTCAGAAAGTTATAGTTTTTTTTTAATTAAGTAAAATATGCCCCATTATAAAGATAGGGCTTTTCAATTTGTTGCGGCTGCGCAGTGGCCGCCAGCAGGGGGTTAACAAAGATGAGCTTCAGCAAACTGGGTGTAGGAAGATGGATGACGCTGTACATCGGGCTCTGTCATTGGTGGCATAATGGTAGAAGGCTCTAGTAGCCTCAGGCTGTACTGGCAGTTGGGCACGAGGAGAGCACGGGAAGCAGTGTCTCGTGCATGACGAGGAGAGCTGCAGGCGGCGGGAGGACGAGAAGGAGGGAGCGTCTACAAGCAGCGACAACGGAGGAGATCGCCAGGACGTGAGCAACGAAGGGAGCCTTACTGGAGCGCGGTGGGAGGAGAACGACGTAGCCATCACACGGAGGAAGCCGGGTCCCCTTACGGAGCGTCAGCGGGAGGAGATAGCCGGAGCCGCGCCACGGAGGAAGCCGGGTCCCCTTACTGGAGCATCAGTGGGAGGAGATCGCCGGAGCCGCGCCACGGAAGAAGCCGGTCCCCTTACCTGAGCCTCAGCGGGAGAAGAATGCCATAGCCGCGCTGAGTAAGTATATGACTGCCGCCATCTCTTCTCCCCCCTCCGCAGCACTCCTTGTTGTGCAACCCCTGGTCTCCCTCCTGGGCCAGTGGCGCACCCAGGGGGGGGTTCCGAGTACCCAGAAACCCCCCTCCACTAAAAAAAAAAAAAAAACAATTTTTTTTTTTTTTTTTTTTTAGCTGCATGAGTATTATTAATGACTGTCTAGCGTCCTCTGCAGCCTGCTGTCTTCCTGGTGGCACTTGCAAGTGCAATAAAAGTTTACTTTATTTTAATTATAGTACATATATATCCATGTGCCTACATATATGCACATGTATATACATACATATAAACACACACACACATATGATATATATATATACACATGTGTATATATGTGTACTGTATGTGTGTGTGTGTATATATATATATATATATATATATATATATGTATGCATGTTTAATATGCTATGTATATGTGTATATGGGTTCACTACGATCTCCCGGCGGCCGGCCTACCAATAGTGTGGCGAGCGCAAATGAGCCCCTTGCGGGCTCGCTGCGCTCGCCACACTATTCTATTCTCCCTCCAGGGGGGTCGTGGACCCCCACGAGGGAGAATAAGTGTCGGTATGCCGGCGGTCAGGCTCCCGGCGCCGGTATGCTGGTCGCCGGGAGCCCGACCGCCGGCATACTGAAGACCACCCGTGTATATGTATGTGTGTGTGTATGTATATATATATATATATATATATATATATGTGTGTGTAGATATATACATATATATATATATATATATATATATATACACACACACACACATACACACAGACACACTAGTTTTACGGACCCAGCATATACTGGGTCACCTCAGTCCCCACCCCCGTGATTGGCTCCGCCCAGTTCTGGAAACCCCCCCATGCAAATCCTGCGTTTGCCACTGTCCTGGGCTCCCTGCATTCTGCTGCCTCCCCCTCCGTAGTAGTTCTCTGTCCGTCCGCCCGTCCGCTTCCCTGGCTCTCAGCAGCAGATAACACCCATGCACCCCCCCCGCGCGCAGCAGTAGTATCACCTCTCTGCCCCCCACCCTCTCCCCCAGCACTGGTAGCAGCAGCTATCCTCCTTGCCCCCCCCCCCCTGCAGCAGCAGTAGTAGCACCTCTATGCCCCCCACCCTCTCTCCCAGCTCTGGTAGCAGCAGCTATCCTCCATGCCCCCCCCCCGCAGCAGCAGTAGTAGAACCTCTCTGCCCCCCACCCTCTCTCCCAGCTCTGGTAGCAGCTGCTATCCTCCTTGCCCCCCCTCCCGCAGCAGCAGTAGTAGCACCTCTCTGCCCCCCACCCTCTCCCCCAGCTCTGGTAGCAGCAGCTATCCTCCATGCCCCCCCCCCCACACCCGAAGCAGCAGTAGTAGCACCTCTCTGCCCCCTACCCTCTCCCCCAGCTCTGGTAGCAGCAGCTATCCTCCATGCCCCCCCCACCCGAAGCAGCAGTAGTAGCACCTCTCTGCCCCCTACCCTCTCCCCCAGCTCTGGTAGCAGCAGCTATCCTCCATACCCCCCCTCCCGCAGCAGCAGTAGTAGCAGTAGCACCTCTCTGCCCCCCACCTTCTCCCCCAGCTCTGGTAGCAGCAGCTACAGCAGCTATCCTCCATGTCCCCCCCCCCAGCAGCAGCAGTAGTAGCACCTCTCTGCCCCCCACCCTCTCCCCCAGCTCTGGTAGCAGCAGCTATCCTCCATGCCCCCCCTCCAGCAGCAGCAGTTGTACCTCTCTGTCCCCCCCTCTTTCCTCCGGCTCTCGGTAGCAGCAGATATTCTCCATGACCCCCCTGCAGCAGCAGTAGTTCTTCTCTGTTCAACCCTCCCCCCCTTGCAGCAGCAGTAGTACCTCTCTGCCCCCCACCCTCTCCCCAGCTCTCCGTAGCAGCAGCTATCCTCTATGCCCCCCCCTCCCACGCATCAGCAGCAGTATAACCTCTCTGTACCCCCCTCTCTCCCCCGGCTCTCGGTAGCAGCAGATATCCTCCTTGACCGCCCTGCAGCAGCAGTAGTACTTCTCTGTCCACCCACCCCCACCTCCCTTGCAGCAGCAGTAGTAGTACCTTTCTGCCCCCCCACCCTCTCCCCCAGCTCTGGTAGCAGCAGCTATCAGCTATCCTCCATGCCCGCCCCCCCCTCCCCCGCAGCAGTAGCACCTCTCTGCCCCCCACCCTCTCCCCCAGCTCTCGGTAGCAGCAGCTATCCTCCATGCCCCCACCCCCCGCCTCCACAGCAGCAGTAGTAGCAGCAGCAGTAGTACCTCTTTGTTCCCCCCTCTCTTCCCCGGTTCTCAAAGCAGCTGCTATCCTCCCTGCCCCGTCTGTTCTGTGCCCCCCCCCCAGCAGCAGCTGCTATCCTCCCTGCCCTGTCTGTTCTGTGCCCACCCCTCCACTGCAGCAGCTATCCTCCCTACCCTGTCTGTTCTGTGCCCCCCCTTCCCCAGCAGCAGCTATCCTCCCTGCCCTGTCTGTTCTGTGCCCCCCCCCCCAGCAGCAGCTGCTATCCTCCCTGCCCTGTCTGTTCTGTGCCCACCCCTCCACTGCAGCAGCTATCCTCCCTACCCTGTCTGTTCTGTGCCCCCCCTTCCCCAGCAGCAGCTATCCTCCCTGCCCTGTCTGTTCTGTGCCCCCCCCCCCCAGCAGCAGCTGCTATCCTCCCTGCCCTGTCTGTTCTGTGCCCCCCCTTCCCCAGCAGCAGCTATCCTCCCTGCCCTGTCTGTTCTGTGCCCCCCTCCCCAGCAGCAGCTATCCTCCCTGCCCTGTCTGTTCTGTCCCCCTCCCCAGCAGCAGCTATCCTCCCTACCCTGTCTGTTCTGTGCCCCCCCCTTCCCCGGCAGCAGCTATCCTCCCTGCCCTGTCTGTTCTGTGCCCCCCTCCCCAGCAGCAGCTATCCTCCCTGCCCTGTCTGTTCTGTGCCCCCCTCCCCAGCAGCAGCTATCCTCCCTGCCCTGTCTGTTCTTTGCCCCCCCACCCCCAATCCCCTCCCCAGCAGCAGCAGCAGCAACCTTCCTCCGGACTGGAGATCACTACCCTGAGAGATTCCATCTTGAAATTGAATTTCTTTAGGTAGAAATTGAGGGATTTCAGATTTAAGATTGGTCTGACTGAGCCGTCCGGCTTCGGGGCCATGAAGAGGCTTGAATAAAAACCTTCTCCCTGCTGACTAAGGCCGATTTGAACAATCGGTGAGGGGGAACGTCTTGAAACCCCAGTTTGTACCCTTGTGACACTATTTGTAAAACCCACGAGTCCAGGTCCGAATGAATCCAGAACTGACTGAAGTGTTTTAGACGTGCCCCCACTGGTGTGGGCTCCTGCAAGAGAGCCCCAGCGTCATGCGGTGGATTTGGCAGAAGCAGAGGATGATCTCTGCTCCTGCGATCTTGAAGAGGCTACAGACCTCTTCCCTCTTCTCCTTCCTCTACCTGCAAAGAAAGGGGAATCTTAACTTCTTGCATATCTATTGGGCCAAAATGACTGCGTCAGATAATGATGCGTCTTCATCCGTTTAGAGGGAACATAGGGCAAGAAGGTTGACTTACCTGCGGTAGCTGCCGAGATCAAATTAACTAGGCCGTCGCCAAACAAGGCTTCACCTTCATAGGGAAGAGACTCCCTTTCTTCTTGGAGTCAGCATCAGCATTCCCTTGGTGAATCCACAATGCCCTCCTATCCGAGACTGCCATGAAATTGGCCCGTGAACTCAAGAGTCCTATATCCCTTGCAGTCTCACGTAAGTATGCTGCAGTGTCCTTGATATGATCCAACGTAAGGAGCATCCCATGTCTCCAGGATATCTATATCGGATGACAAGGTATTCGACCAATTCTTGAATACTACTACTCACCCATGCGCATGTAATGGCAGGTCTAAGTAATGTACCCGTGGTTACATAACTAGAAATAATGTAGCTTCCTGCATACGATCCGCTGGATTTGTGACAGGGCCCCGTGCAGAACAGGGGGTGACTCCCACTTTATTCTGTCCGCGGCGGGAAATGAATAAACAACCGAAAACCTTTTGGGGATTTGAAACCATCTTGTCGAGCTGGCCCACACTTTCTCAAACAGAGATGAAACAACGTTACATCAGCTTTCATTATATATCTATATATACATATATATATATATATATATATATACATATAGACCCCTTTGTCAGGAACAGCAGGGTCCTCAGTGATGTTAATATGTCCTTAATATCCACAATCATGTACTGAATGCTCCTTGCCAATATTGGATCTAATCAGGAAACATTATGGTCGACATAGGAATCAGTATCCGTGTCAGTCAGTATCAGTGTGTAGTAACTGGGCAAAATAACATTTTTGCGACCCCGCGGGGCCTGAGGGAAAAGAAACATAGCCATGAACATCACATTTTTTCTCTACGTCTGTGTCTGGGACACAGATTTATCCAACCTTACTCTGATATTACTGAAACTTTCACCCAGTCAGTTATTGGTGGTGCCAACAGGGCCACCATCATATGTCTGCATTCCTAATATAGTTTCCTCTTGGGAAAAACATTCAGCCACCGACATGTTGACACACATGTACCAAGTACCCACAGACACACCGGCTTATGGGGGACAGACCGTCAGTAAATCTGTCAGAGGGACAGAGAGGATTTTTCAGCTCACAACCCAGCGCCAAAAGTACACAGTCTGGGAAATAATAAACTCTATAGTGATAGACTTGTAACGCTCTATAGATGTGCTGGTGAGGTGAGGAAGAAGCCCCGCCGCTGTAATGGCACGCTTCTGTCCCGCTCACAAACAAATAATTAATTACGCTGGCGGGGTAAGGACAGTGCCCAGGCACTAATGTCCACTTTTGCCAGCCTTTTGTGAGGAATTTATGCTGCCCAGGGTGCCCCCCCCCCCACGCCCTGCACCCTGCATTGCCTGTGTTTGTGTGGGAGCATGGCGCGCAGCGTTCCGCTCGCTGTGTGGTACCTCAGAATGCCATCTGTTCTTCTGCTACTCACCTGTCTTCTGACTTTTGGCTCTGTAAGGGGGTGACGGCAGGCTACGGGAGTGGGCATCTAGGCGTACCCAGCGATCAGCACCCTCAGGAGCTAATGGTGTCCTGTCAGCCAGAAGTAGAGCCATTGAACTCACTAGAAGTTGGTCATACTTCTCTCCCCTAAGTCCCACGAAGCAGGGAGACTGTTGCCAGCAGCCTCCCTGAAAATAAGAAAAACTAACTTAAGTCTTTTCAGAGAAACTCAGTAGAGCTCCCATGTAGTGCATCCAGTCTCACTGGGCACAATTCTAAAACTGGAGTCTGGAGGAGGGGCATAGAGGGAGGAGACAGTTCACACCCTTTGAAAGTCTTAAAGTGCCCATGTCTTCTGCGGATCCCGTCTATACCCCATGGTTCTTAATGTGACCCCAGCATCCTCTAGGACGCATGAGAAAACAAATAACGCACACACGAGGAGGAGAGAACAAAGGAAGCTTTAAGGAGAAGAGGGGAGGGGAGGGAGGGGGGGGAGGTAAGGTAGTAAAGGCATATTGGATAAACTATAACCTTATACATATTCATTAATGTACCAGTAGTTAGAAGTAGAAGAGCTCTAACAGAAACCACAAAGTTTATCTAAAGCCACACCACACTGGATATGCCCAATCTCATTTGATCTTTGAAGCAAAGCAGTATTGGACTTTGTTAATACATGGATGGGAGACTGCTTGGTAGTATCAGATTCTTTAGGTGTTTTTAAACTACCAACACCATTTTCTTGGTTCATTTAATTTTTACACGTATTTTTTTATGTACCAGAAGTTAGAAGTAGAAAAGCTCTAACAGAAACCACCAGCTCATCTACAGCCACAGCACACTGGATTTGCCCAATCTCTCCTGATCATGGATGCTGAGCAGTGTTGGTCCTGGTTTTAGTACTTGGATGGGAGACCACCAGGAATTACCAGGAGCTTTGTGTATTTTTACAATACCAACACCGTTCTCTTGATGCATTCCATTTTGAAACATTGGGGCAGATCTATTAAGCCTGGTGAACTGATAAAGTGCAAGGTGATAAAGTACCAGCCAGTCAGCTCCTAACTGTCATTTTTCAAACTCAGCCTGTGACATGGCAGTTAGGAGCTGATTGGCTGGTACTTTATCACCGTGCAAATTATCATTCCACCAGGTTACTAAATCTGCCGCTTATTCATTTATGTACTAGTAGTTAGAAGTAGAAGAACTCTAACAGAAACCACTAAGCTCATCTACAGCCACACCACACTGTATATGCCCAATATCACCTGATCTTAGGCCTGGTTTGTTCTTGGATGTGAGACCACCTGGGAATACCAGGTGCTGTAGGTAGTTTTATACTACCAACACCGTTCTCTTGATGCATTCTATTTTGAAACTTATTCATTTATGTACCAGTAGTTAGAAGTAGAAGCTCTCTAACAGAAACAGCAAAAATCATCTACAGCCGCATCACACTGGATATGTCCAATCTCATCTGATGATGGAAGCTAAGCAGTGTTGTGCCTGGTTAGTTTTTGGATTTCAGGCCCTGCCTTCTGGTTTGGCCACGGCACCTCGGATATTCACCAAGGTCATGGCCATGATGACGAACCTTCACCATCAGAGAATCGGGATCCTGCCAAATCTGGACGACTTGCTGATCCTGGTGAACTCCCAAGAGGTTCTCCACAATTATCTGGAACTGGCGGTCCAATTCCTACAAGTCCACGGGTGGCTCATCAACTGAAAAAAGTCCTCGCTGGTCCCTGCTCGGAACATGGTGCACCTGGGGGCACTACTGGACACACACAGCCAACGATTGTTTCTGTCTCCAGAGAAAGTCCTGAAAATTCAGGACAGTATCAGATACTTCCTCTCTCGCCCAAGAGTGTTGATACACACGGCGATGCAAGTACTAGGCCTCATGGTGTCGGCTTTCGATATGGTAGAGTACGCTCAATTTCATTACCGCCCTCTGCAGAGGTTAATCCTCTCCAAGTGGGACGGCCTGCCTCATCGTATAAGGTCTCAAATGATCTCCTTGACTCTGGAGGTTCGTCTGTCACTGAGCTGGTGGCTACAGGACACACAGTTGAGCAGGGGCTATCCCTTCTGGATCTCCAACTGTGTCCTCCTGACAATGGATGCCAGTCTGCTGGGCTGGGGCGCAGTGTTGGAGCAACACTTTCTCCAGGGTCGGTGGACCAGGGAGGAATCTCTCCTCCCGATAAACATTCTGGAATTGCGGGCAGTGTTCAATGCATTGACACCGGCCCTGCCTCTAGTACAGAACAGGCCTGTTCAAGTACAATCGGACAACGCCACCACGGTAGTGTACACATATCATCAAGGCGGCACTCGAAACTGCATGGCAAAGCTGGAAGTATCAAAAATCCTCCGTTGGGTAGAACGTCATCTGACAGCAATATTGGCAGTGTTCATACCCGGAGTCCTCAACTGGGAAGCGGATTTACTCAGTCGTCAGGACGTTCACGCTGGAGAGTGGAGAGGCCGCAGCAGAAATGTCTGCACTGGTGTCAGTAGGTGACTGAGGCAGGGATGACTGGGAGATAGTGGGTGACTGAAGCATGTATGAGTGGGAGATAGTGGGTGATTGAGGCCGGGGTGACTGGGAGATAGTCAGTGACTGAGGCAGGGGTTACTGGGAGATAGTGGGTGACTGAGGCAGGGGTGACAGCGATAGTGGGTGACTGAGGCAGGGGGTGATATGGAGATAGTGGGTTACTGAGGGAGGGGTGATAGGAAGGGGTTGGGTAAGTATGGGAAGAAAGTGGGTGACAGAGATAATAAATGACTGAGGCAGGGTTGATAGGGAGATAGTGGATGAGTGTGGCAGGGGTGACAGGGACAGTGGGAGACTGAGGTAGTGGTGACAGGAATAGTGGCTGACTGAGGCAGGGGTGACTGGGAGGTAGTGGGTGACTGAGTCAGGGGTGGCAGAGATAGTGGGTGACTGAGGCAGGGGTGATAGGGAGATGGTTGGTGACTAAGGCAGGGATGACAGGGATAGTGGGTGACTGAGGCAGGGGTGATAGGGTGACAGTGGGTGACTGAGGCAGGGGTGACAGGGATAGTGGGTGACTGAGGCAGGGGTGATATGGAAATAGTGGTTGACTGAGGCAGGGGCCACAGAGATAGTGGGTGACCAAAGCAGGGGTTGCAGGTATAGTGGTTGACTGAGGCAGCGGTGACTGGGAGATAGTGGGTAACTGAGGCAGGGGTGACATTGAAAGTGTGTGACTCAGGCAGGGGTGATAGGGAGATAGTGGGGAGCACATCCCCACCTCACTGACAGCAGCATATCTCTGCCTCACTGCAGCAGCACATTCCTGCTTCACTGACAGCAGCACATCTCACCGTTGTGTCTCTCAGTCTGCCCCCCTTTCACTCTGTGCCTCTCAGCCTCCCACCTCTGTGTGTCTCACTCCCTCTGTTTTCTAAACCCCACTTTACTCACTATATACTATTAACTTACTGTCTGTTATGGGCCCTACACACATGCCGATATCACTGCACGATATGAACGATCTTGTTCATTAATGAACGAGATAACGTTCATATCGTGCAGTGTGGAGGCACCAGCGATGAACGATGCGCGGCCTCGGTCGAGTAATATCCCTTTCCTTGTTGGAGGAGGGGAACCTTGACCACCACCTGTTGAAGACACAATTTTTGTATTGCATATAACACTATCTTCCATTCCTGGGGAGAACTTGGTAGAGCCGATTTGAAAAATCGTCAAGGAGGCACTTCTCTGAATTCCAGCTTGTATCCCTGAGAAACAATTTCTATTGCCCAGGGATCCACCTGGGAGTGAACCCAGATGTGGCTGAAACTCCGAAGACGTGCCCCCACTGGGCCGGACTCTGCCAGTGGAGCCCCAGCGTCATGCGGTAGAATTTGTAGAGGCCCGGGAGGACTTCTGTTCTGGGGAACTAGCTGTGTTGTGCAGCTTTTTTCCTCTGCCCCTGCCTCTGGCAAGAAAGGACGCACCTCTCACTTTCTTGTTTCTTTGTGACCGAAAGGACTGCATTTGATAATGCGGAGCTTTCTTATGCTGTGAGGGAACATAAGGTAAAAAATTTGATTTTCCAGCTGTAGCTGTGGAGACTAGGTTCGAGAGACCTTCCCCAAACAATTCCTCACCCCTGTAAGGTAAAACCTCCATATTCCTTTTTGAGTCGGCATCACCTGTCCATTGCCGTGTCCGGGTGTGGTTCGTTTTATCGACAGTGCCTAGGTCGACAATGTTTAGGTCGACCACTATAGGTCGACAGTCACTAGGTCGACATGGATGGAAGGTCGACATGGTTTCTAGGTCGACATGTGCTAGGTCGACAGGTCTAAAGGTCGACATGAGTTTTTTTTTTTTTTTTCATTTTCTTCGTAAAGTGACCGGGATCCCAAATTAGCGCACCGCGTCCCCTCGCATGGCTCGCTTCGCTTGCCATGCTTTGGGCATGGTGCCTTCGCTCCGCTACCGCTTCGCTCGGCACACTTTACCGTTCCAATCGTAGTCCACATGGATCGTTAAGTATGAAAAAATAAAAAAATAAAAATTTCAAAAAACTCATGTCGACATTTAGACCTGTCGACCTAGCACATGTCGACCTAGAAACCATGTCGACCTTCCATCCATGTTGACCTAGTGACTGTCGACCAATAGTGGTCGACCTAAACATTGTCGACCTAGGCACTGTCGATCTTCAGACCGAATCCCGCCGTGTCCATAGGACTCTTCTGGCAGAAATCGACATAGCGTTTATTCTAGAACCTAGTAGACTAATGTCTCTTTGAGCATCTCTCATATATAGGACAGCATCTCTTATATGCCCCAGGGTCAATAAAATAGTGTCCTTATCTAGGCTATCCATCCCCTCAGATAAGGTATCCGTCCATGCCGCTACAGCACTACACACCCAGGCCGACGCAATTGCCGGTCTGAGAAAGGTACCTGAATGTGTATTAATGGACTTCAGGGTAATCTCCTGTTTGCGGTCAGCAGACTCTTTGAGGGTAGCCGTATCCTGGTACGGGAGGGCTACCTTCTTGGATAAGCGTGTTAATGCTTTGTCCACCATAGGGGAGGATTCCCATCGTAACCTATCCGTTGATGGGAAAGGATACGCCATAAGAATCCTTTTGGAAATCTGCAGTCTTTTATCACATAACTCGTTCAGCTCGTGTGAGGGGGGAAAGTTTACCTCAGGCTTCTTTTCCTTGTACATATGTACCCTCTTGTCAGGGACAGGGGGTTCCACTATTTTACTAGTGTGGTTTGTGGCTCTATACAATGTAATGCATATGTATTTTAACAACAATAGTCAAGTCTCCAATGTATTTGTTAGTGAAACCCAATAGATAGCTTTATTTTATCTTTGTTTATTAAAGTATTGAATGCATATGTCTTATATCTTTAGTAATAAAGTATTTTAATGACTTGCTTATGACACCCCATATAATATATCATGTTTAGTACCATGGACACGGTAGCTTATTTACTTAATCTCTGATAAATTGTGAGACTGGTATGCAGACTGGTTAGCACAGTAGTAAAGGTGTTGGGTTTGCACTTTCAAATTAAGACTGTCATTGGTTTGAATACCATGTAAGTGTGTATTTATTTTACTACTCTGCATTGTGGTTTGTGGCTCTATAATATGAATGCATATGTCTTTTAACAACAATAGTCAAGTCTTCCAATGGACTTGTTAGTTAAACCCAATAGATAGCTTTATTTTATCTTTGTTTATTAAAATATTGAATGCATATGTCTTATAACTTTTATAGTAAAGTGTTCTAATGACTTGCTTATGACACCACATAGAATATATCATGTTTAGTACCTTGGACACTGTAGCTGACTTACTTAAATTTCTGATAAATCGTGATGCTTGTTTGCACACTGTTTGGCACAGTTGGTAAGGTGTTGGGTTTGCACTATCAAATCAAGACTGCCATTGGTTTGGATCCCATATAAGCATGTTTTTTTTAGTAGTGTGGTTTGTGGCTCTATACTATGTAATGCATATGTATTTTAACAACAATAGTCAAGTCTTCCAATGTATTTGTCAGTAAAACCCAATAGATAGCTTTATTTTATCTTTCTTTATTCACATATTGAATGCATATGTCTTATAACTTTAGTAGTAAAGTATTTTAATGACTTGCTTATGACACCCCATATAATATATCATGTTTAGTACCATGAACGCTGTAGCTTATTTTCTTAATCCCTGATAAATCGAGAGACTAGCATGCAGACTGGTTAGCACAGTAGTAAAGGTGTTGGGTTTGCAGTTTCAAATTAAGACTGTCATTGGTTTGAATCTCATGTAAGCATTATTTATTTCATTAGTCTGCATTGTGGTTTGTGGCTCTATAATATGAATGCATATGTCTTTTAACTACAATAGTCAAGTCTTCCAATGGACTTGTTAGTGAAACTCATTAGATAGCTTTATTTTATCTTTGTTTACTGAAATATTGAATGCATATGTCTTATAACATTAGCAGTAAAGTATTCTAATGACTTGCTAGGAGAGCCTTCTACCTCAGACATGTCGACACACGTGTACCGACACACCATACACTCAGGGAATCCTCTTATCTGAGGACAGTTCCCCAACAAGGCCCTTTGGAGAGACAGAGAGAGAGAGAGTATGCCAGCACACACCCCAGCGCTATATACCCAGGAAAAAGCAGGGGAGAGTCCAGGGAGCTTCCCCTCAGCGGTGCTGTGGAGAAAATGGCGCTGGTGAGTGCTGAGGGAGAAGCCCCACCCCCTCAGTGGCGGGCTTCTGTCCCGCTCAAATATAGTAAAAAAATGGCGGGGGTTCTTATATATATACAGTGCCTAGCTGCATATATATTTATTTTGCCAAAGAGAGGTCTATATTGCTGCCCAGGGCGCCCCCCCTGCGCCCTTCACCCTTACAGTGACTGCCGTGTGTGAGGTGTATGGGAGCAATGGCGCACAGCTTTACTGCTGTGCTTTACCTCAGTGAAGATCATGAAGTCTTCTGCCGCCTCTGAAGTCTTCTTTTCTTCTCATACTCACCCGGCTTCTATCTTCCGGCTCTGCGAGGGGGACGGCGGCGCGGCTCTGGGAACGGACGGCGAGGGTGAGACCTGCGTACCGATCCCTCTGGAGCTAATGGTGTCCAGTAGCCTAAGAAGCAGAGCCTTTCAACTCACAGAAGTAGGTGTGCTTCTCTCCCCTCGTCCCTCGATGCAGGGAGTCTGTTGCCAGCAGGCTCCCTGAAAATAAAAAACCTAACAAATATACTTTCTGTCAGGAAACTCAGGAGAGCTCCCTGAAAAGCACCCAGTCTCCTCTGGGCACAGTAGTAAACTGAGGTCTGGAGGAGGGGCATAGAGGGAGGAGCCAGTGCACACCCAGATCAAAAGTCTTTCTTAAAGTGCTCATGTCTCCTGCGGAGCCCGTCTATCCCCCATGGTCCTTACGGAGTCCCCAGCATCCTCTACGGACTACAAGAAAAAGATTTACCGGTAGGTTTAAAATGTTATTTTTTTCTCTGCAACCCACTGCTAAATTGTGCTTCCTAGCTGTTTTTTATAAAATCACTTAATTAAATCTAACTCTGATTACGTCAAAGAAGGCCAGGTACCCTACACCATAAGAGGGGGTTTGAAATTTTGACTTGTCTACTTAAAGATCACCAAAATCTGATCACAAGGTCAATTACGTCCCTGGGTGGGATTGAACCACCAACCTTTTGGTTAATAGCCCATGTAAGTGCAAGAGATTCTGAAGCACTCACTCATCATGGGAAAGTACCAATGTGTTTCTTACAAAAACTCTTCAGATTATTGACTTTTTAAAGTTTTTCTAGGAAACGTTCTAGATGAATGCTTATTAGCCTTTGTCAGTATGTACTTTTACGAGGTGTCTCTGTGGTGCAATTGGTTAGGATGTTCGGTTATTAACCAAAAGGTTGGTGGTTCAATCCCACCCAGGGACGTAATTGACCTTGTTAGCAGATTTTGGTGATCTTTAAGTAGACAAGTCAAAATTTCAAACCCCCTGTTATGGTGTAGGGTACCTGGCCTTCTCTGATGTAATCAGAGTTAGATTTGATTAAGTGATTTTATAAAAAACAGCTAGGACGCACAATTTAGCAGTGGGTTGCAGAGAAAAAAAATCATGCTGTCAGAAAAGTCCAATTGAGTGATTAAACAGCTCTTCATTTTCTGACTTTATTTTTATGCTAACAAATTTGCTCTCTGAAAAGTGTCCACAAAGTCAAGTCTCTGATTAACACCTTTGTAGGAATGGTTTTTCACCTATTACTGAATTAAACTTGCTTCATTGGAAATGCAGCAAGATGCATCCTCATTTCAATGTCTACTGAAATAATACAGGTTGACACCAGGAAACATAAACGTCACTGAATCCTTGCTGCTTTCTCATGTGGAAGTCTGTTTAATGTGAAAACAAGGTAATATCTAATCAGCACACAGGTAAGGAATTAAGAAAATCTTTCTTTATGGGTGAAGATGTTTCTCACAAAATTGTTGTCCCAATGCATCATTGAAATTCAAGATGGTAGATGATTTTAATATATCACTTGTACATTTTGCATTGCTCTTCTGGTGACAATGTAGTTTGTTTTTGTCAATTACCATTTCAGTAATAGGGTAAAGAAAATTAAGTGGATTTTTTAAAGAAAACAATGCTGTCAATATACTATTAAAACAAATGAAAATGATAAAAGTTATTGTACTTTAAGTAAAAATAAAAGAGCCAAAATATCAATCCCAGTTTTTGATCACTTTAATTATCATAAAAAAATGCACATAGCAGAGGATAGTTTCGATAAATCGACTTCTGGGTTATGGGCCCAGCATGCTTCCATTGCACTACTCTGCTGCTCATGCAAGTGCAAGAGATCCTGAAGGCTAAATTGATTAAAGGCCTAAAAGTACTGGACTATAAGGAAAGACTTACTAGGCTGAATATGTATACACTAGAAAAGAGGTGCCTAAGAGGAGATATTATTAATATCTTCAAATATGTAAAGATACATAACAAAGAGTTATCAGAGGAATTATTTATTAAAAGAACACGTGGTCACTCGCTGCGACTGGAGGAAAGTTCAGAACGCAATGGAGGAAAGGGTACTTTACTGTTAGGGCAATCAGGATGTGGAATTCCCTGCCATGTAAGGTGGTAATGGCGGACTCTGTAATTGGATTTAAAAAAGGAATGGATACATTTCTGAATGAAAAAGCTATCCAAGGTTATAATACTTAAAATATCAACATGGTTAATCCGGGGGTAACATGAGTTATAGTAGCTAACTAGTCATAAAACATTATTCAGCAAGTATGTAGAATCATCACAACTTAAAACAGGTTGAACACGATGGGCAATTTGCCTCTATTCAACCTCAAAAACTATGTTACTATATGTTACTATATTACTATGTTACTGTAGTATACAGAAGTAACAGAACACCACAATGCAATGAGCAGTGATAGTGAGCACTGATGAGGATACTAGAACTGACACTGAGCAGCAAGATGCAGCACTGGACTATTAGTAATGTACTGTAGTATGCTGAGCACCACAATGCAGCACAAGATAATGAGCAGTGATACTGAGCACTGATGAGGATACTACTGAGAACTGACACTGAGCAGGAGAGACACACTACTAGTATAACTGAGCAGCAATAAGTAACCACTGATACTGAGCACTGATATTGAGATTTCCACTGAGAGAACATAGCCACGTCCTCTCCGCTCTCTCTTCAATGCACGAGTAAAAATGGCGGCAACGCGCAGCTCTTTATATGGAATCAGAATCTCGCGAGAATCCGACAGCGGGATGATGACATTTTCCCTTGTTCAGGTTTTCCGAGTCAGGCGGGAACAACCGAGCCTGCCTCGGACCAGTGTAAACCACGTGGAGTTCGTGGGGAATTCGGTTCTCGTAGAACCGAACCCGCTCCTCTCTACCTTATACCCATTCATTTTTTTCTTTTCAATCTAAGCCCCTGCAGTTTTCTGTAAGCATCTGCTTCGCTATGATGATCAACAAGTCACAAGGGCAAACACTCAGGGCTTGAGGCGTAGATCTTAGGACCAGCTGCTACAAGCATGGCAGAGGTGTCACTATCACTGGTGACACCCAGAGAGGTGGCGAGGGAGATTGTAATGCAGTGCGCGCAGATAAGCAGCGCAATGGTAAAAAGGAGGCATGGTTTCATAGGTAGGGGCTTGGCCTGGTGGCCTGAATCTACATTTTGTTGCTCCGGGTGTCCCGGGGGTTGGGGGCTGCACCCGGGGACTAGTGTGTGAGCGGTGCTGGCTCCTGCACAGTGACAGGGCATGGCCACCCAGCATGACGCCTCCCTTCTTGACCATGCTGTAATTGCCGTCGCACTGCAGTTCAGCATGATCATAAAAAATGGTGTAGCCTCCTGCTGGTGCAGACTGTATGTGCGCGCAGGAAGCCGCCACCATTTTGTGATCACAGCGGCTGAATGTGATGTCATACAGCCGCTGTGACCACGCCCCCTGTGTCTCCTCCATTGCAGACCCCATTTTGAAGCCTTGCCCCTGCATCGCTCCATCCCTGACTTGGAAATGGAGTGTTGCTGACCCCCCTCTCCCCCCCCGCCCCGATTGACAGGAAGAGGCGATCGCATTCTCTGCGGGGTGCCGCAGAAAATGCAGGCACATGCGTATGCTCTTAGCAATTTTTGCAGTTGGATCGCTTATTGTGATTGCAATCCAACCTGAATCAGGCCCTATTACCTATCACAATGCGCTGCGGGCAGTACAAAATGGGGTTAATATAGGAGAAAACCCCCCAGACATAGTAACATAGTAACATAGTATCTGAGGTTGAAAAAAGACAATTGTCCATCGAGTTCAACCTATTTGTGGTGTCCTATGCAAGATGATTTGACTAAAATTTCTGACTGATGCTGCTGTCAGCCATTGCATTTTATCCCTATTTATAGTAACTATAATGCATGACTATGCACCATACCCCTGGATATCCTTATCCAATAGGAATTTATCTAACCCATTCTTAAAGGTGTTGACAGATTCCGCCATTACAACTCCCTCGGGCAGGGAATTCCAAACACGTATTGTCCTTACCGTGAAAAAGCCTTTACGCCGTATTGTGCGGAATCTCCTCTCCTCTAACCTGAGCGAGTGTCCACGAGTCCTCTGTGTTGATCTGACCAAAAACAGGTCCCGCGCAAGCTCTGTGTATTGTCCCCTTATATATTTGTAGATGTTGATCATATCCCCTCTTAGTCTCCGCTTTTCCAATGTAAACATGCCTAGTCTTTCAAGCCTTTCCTTGTATTCCATCGTCTCCATGCCCTTCATTAGTTTGGTCGCCCTCCTCTGTACCTTTTCAAGCTCCATGATATCCTTTTTGTAGTACGGTGCCCAGAACTGTACACAGTATTCAAGGTGTGGCCTCACTAGTGATTTATATAACGGGAGTATAATACTCTCGTCCCTAGCATCAAAACCCCGTTTTATGCATGCTAATATCTTATTAGCCTTCTTTGCTGCAGTCCTACTTTGGGTACTACTGCTTAGCTTGCTATCTATGAGGACACCTAAGTCCTTTTCCAGTACAGAATCCCCTAATTTTACCCCATTTAGTAGGTAGGTGTAATTTTTGTTCTTGTTACCACAGTGCATTACCTTACACTTGTCTGTGTTGAAGCGCATTCTCCATTTGGCTGCCCATGCTTCTAATTTAACTAAGTCATTCTGAAGAGACTCGGCATCCTCCTCTGTATTTATAGCCTTACACAATTTGGTATCATCTGCAAAAATTGACACCATGCTCTCTAGACCTTCTGTTAGGTCGTTAATGAAAATATTGAACAATAGCGGTCCTAATACTGAGCCTTGCGGCACACCACTTAGCACTTCAGTCCAAGTTGAAAAAGATCCATTAACCACAACGCGCTGCTTCCTATTATCTAACCAGTTTTTGACCCAAGTGCATATTGTGCTTCCTAGCCCTGATTCTTGTAGCTTGTATATAAGTCTCATGTGTGGTACAGTATCGAACGCTTTGGCAAAGTCTAAAAAGATTACATCCACGTCTTTACCCTGATCTAGGTTTGCGCTTACTGTTTCATAAAAGCCAAGTAAGTTGGTTTGACAGGATCTGTCCTTCATAAACCCATGTTGATTCCTTTTAATGACCTTATTGGTTTCAAGGAACTTCTGAATACTATCTCTTAGAATACCTTCCAATACTTTCCCCACTATAGATGTAAGACTAACTGGTCTATAATTACCTGGTTCAGCTTTACTTCCCTTTTTGAATATAGGCACTACTTCCGCTATACGCCAGTCTTTGGGAACCATACCTGATATAACTGAATCCTCAAAGATCAAAGATAGCGGTTTTGCCAGTTCAGAGTGAAGCTCCATTAGAACCCTTGGATGAATACCATCGGGCCCTGGTGATTTATTAATCTTTAAATGTTTTAATCGGTCACAGACTACTTCCTTGCTTAAATAAGTACCTATCAGTGTGATATTCTGTTCCTGGTGGCTAGTGGAGCGGCTGCCCAGTAATCAGTGTCCACGCCAGTGCGCACACGGCCCACCCCCTACGGCCACGCTGGATCACGGTATAGTGTGGGCACAGGAGCCCCTTACCTCCCCTTCATCAGCGGCCTCGTGATCCGGAAGGGCGGTGTGTGTGTGACTGCCCTTAGGAAGAAACCGGAGCCTCCGCTGCAGTGACCCAGCAACCAGGGCATGGGAGTATACAGCGCCGCTGGGAGTGATGAAGCTGCAGTAAAGATGTCTATTAGACCTAGCCTGCTGCAGCCCTTGTAGATTCTTATAAAAAAAGTTCTTCTTTTCTTGTCAAAATGAATAGCTAAGAATAGGCTGCCTGAGGCAGGCCCCTGTTAAGTGGCCTGCTACTGAAGGCACCAACTACAAACTGAGCTCCCTGTTCATGGAAGCGGGGTTATAGAGGAGGATGTGCTGAGCATCTTGGGAACAGTCAAAAGCTTTGAGCCGGTTGGTGCCTCAGATCAAGATCCTACTCTACACCCCAATGTGAATCCTTGTGGAGTCCAGTGTACCCCACAGAAGAAATTAATGTGTCACACCCATTGGCAGCAACCTTAGAATAGCTGCTGACAGGCATAATTGAGAAAGGAAGGGGGGGGGACATTTGAATCCAGCACATAGATGCAATTCAAATATGTAATTTGTACCTTCCTATTTTAAAATATAATGGATGAACCTCACCCTGTGAGAACAATCTTCATGATCAAGAGATCTCATATGCAAAATAAGTATGAGTTGGGATAGGGCTGGGGAGGGTGGCTGCTCGGGCAGCCCCTCCCCCGTCAAGTTAAGGAGATTCAACTGAGGAAGCACAAGGGAACTCTCGTATGGGGACAACAACTGCAGGGAGACCACATCTTTTCAGATAAACATGGGAGGGCAGAAGGCTGCCAAATACTGAAGCACCATCAAATATCAAACCATATGCAACAACTAGTACAAGCATTTCTGGGGGAAGGTCTGCAGCAGACGGATTTGCATACAGTGATGTCATCCAAGCAGTGGGCCAAAGTTGGCTGGAACCCTCATCTGCATATGAAAAGAGAAAAGGGGCATGCAGGGCATGGCGGCCTTTTGCGGTGCTTGGATGACCCCTAGTTCGCATTAAACACCCCCACCCTCCTTTGGAGTGTGGCTCATGTTGGCCATGCCCCATCCCCTGAAGCATTCAAGCTGATTTCTTGCAGCAGCTGGGCACTGTAACAGCTCCACAGCTGCTCTGTAAGGCAAGTAAAAGGGTGTGGGCCCTGCAGCACCACCTGTAGTTCGCATTGTGCGTTGGAAGGCACAAAGTAAGCAGACGGGAGGAGAAGTCAGGATAGTGCGCAAGGGCATAGAAGGGAGGGGCTCAAGAAAAGAGAAGTGGAAACAGGCAGCAAACTAGGCTGGAGAGAGACCTCAAACAAAGAGATCTGAATTATATGAGAGCCGACCAGGGGAAACACAAATAATGCAGTCAAGTTTCCCACATTTGGGGAAATCGCAGGGGCAGCAAACCCAGAGTGCAATGGGTGAGCCTTGCCCTGGGAGAAGCACCTTCATGATCATAGTATCTCACCTGGTAGGTAAGTAGGAGTTGGGCTAGAACTGAGGAGGGTCGCTGCTCGGGCACCCACCTGTCAAGTGAAGGAGATCCAACTGAGGCAGCACAAGGTAACTCTTGAAAGAAGAACAAGGAAGATCTGAGACATAGAGATCTGACTTTTACCAGAGCTGAGTAGAGGAAAGCACAAACACAGTCCCCCACTACCACAAATTATGCAGTCGAGTTTAAGGTACATCTCTGTCAAGTAAAGGAGATTCAACTGAGGCAGCACAAGGGAACTCTCATCTGGGGACAACAACTGCAGGGAGAACACAAATTTTCAGATGAATGTGGGAGGGCAGAAGGCTGCCTAATACTGAAGCACCCCCAAACAACAAACCAAATGCAACAACTAGTGCAAGCATTCCTGGGGGAAGGCCTGCAGCAGATGGATTTGCATATGGTGATGTCATCCAAGCAGTGGGCATAGTTGGCTGCAACCCTCATCTGCATATGAAAAGAGAAAAGGGTCACGCAGGGCACGGCGGCCTTTGTGGGGTTGCGCTTGGATGACCCCTAGATCGCTTTATACACCCCCACCCCCCATCAGTGTGGGGCTCATGTTGGCCATGCCCCAGCCCCTGAAGCATTTAAGCTGATTTCTTGCAGCAGCTGGACCCAGTAACGGCTCCAGAGTTACTCTACAAGACAAGTAAAAGGGTGTGAGCCCTGCAGCACCACCTGTAGTTTGCATACACACATATATAGGACAGCATGTCTTATATGCCCCAGGGTCAATAAAATAGTATCCTTATCTAGGCTATCCATCCCCTTAGATAAGGTATCCGTCCATGCCGCTACAGCACTACACGCCCAGGCCGACGCAATTGCCGGTCTGAGAAAGGTACCTGAATGTGTATAAATGGACTTCAAGGTAATCTCCTGTTTGCGGTCAGCAGACTCTTTTAGGGTAGCCGTATCTTAGGACGGGAGGGCTACCTTCTTGGATAAGCATGTTAATGCTTTGTCCACCCTAGGGGAGGATTCCCATCGTAACCTATCCGTTGCTGGGAAAGGATACGCCATAAGAATCCTTTTGGAAATCTGCAGTCTTTTATCTGGAGATTCCCAAGCTTTTTCACATAACTCGTTCAGCTCGTGTGAGGGGGGAAAGGTTACCTCAGGTTTCTTTCCCATGTACATATGTACCCTCTTGTCAGGGACAGGGGGTTCCTCTGTGATGTGCAAACATATTTTATTGCCATAATCATATATTGAATGGATTTTGCCAATTTTGGCTGTAACTTTGCATCATCGTAATCGACACTGGAGTCAGAATCCTTGTCGGTATCTGTGTCAACAATCTGGGATAGTGGGCGCTTATGAGACCCTGGCAGTCCCTGCGACATAGGATCAGGAATGGGTTGAGACCCTGACTGTCCCAAAGCTTCAGCCTTGTCTAATCTTTTGTGCAATGAGTTTACACTAGCATTTAAAACACTCCACACATCCATCCAATCAGGTGTCGGCGCTGTCGGCGGAGACACCACATTTATTTGCTCCCGCTCCTCTCTAATATAGCCTTCTTCCTCAGCCATGTTGACACACGTGTACCGACACACCACACATACAGGGAATGCTTTTTCTGAACCAATAGGCCGAGAAGCAACTACACTTGATCTTAACCAAAACGGCTAAAACTTAGCTGTAGGCTGAAATGGGGTTGTCACAACTGAGGGCCTGAGCTGACGGGAGGCAGCCTCAGTTGTAGGGGCTGAGATGTACCGGAACCTGGGAGGTTGTATCAGACCCCTGGACATGTAAGTAACATGAATAATAACTGCCCGAAGGCGTGACCACGACAACTTGGATAAAAGTCAATGATGTTTATTATGACAACTCCGCAACACAGCAGCAGTAAAAGAAAACGTAAAAGTCAGCAAAGAATAAATACAGTTCCTGGGTACTACAGGATGGCAGGAGCCACAGGGCACTGGTAGTGTGAGATAGTTCTTATGATCTTCTAGATGGAAAGTCCTTACCAGGCCCGACTGTAGCAATGGAGATAACCCAGGATTGTGCCAGCTGGTGTTCCAGGAAAAGCTGGGTTGCTGAAGATAAAACAGCTGCTGTGGATACTGGCTGGAACCAGACTGTTGTTAGCACGGAGTGGATACTGGCTGGAACCAGTTAAATAATAAATGAACTTGGGAGCGATGAAATATGAACTGAAATGTAGAACTTGAGAGCGGAGAAATAATAATACCGGTGAAGAGTGGTAAAGTGTAGAAAGGACACCGGCCCTTTAAGGGAAGCTGTACTCTGCTGGAAGCTGAGCTGGAAGCAGGTAATGTTGTAGCTGGAAACAGATGAATCCACAATGGATTGGAGAGTCAGGCTACACCGCAGGTGGAATGCTGGTGCGGGTCTCTATGGTGGAAGTCTTGAGACAGGAGCTGGAACCTGGAAGACAATCACAGGAGAGAGACAAACAGGAACTAGGTTTGACAACCAAAGCACTGACGCCTTCCTTGCTCAGGCACAGTGTATTTATACCTGCAGCAAGGAAGGGATTGGCTAGGCAATTATGCAGATTATCAATACTGAGAACAGATTGGTGGAAATGATCAGCTGACAGAATCCAAGATGGCTGCGCCCATGCAGACACTTGGAGGGAAGTTTGGTTTGTAATCCATGTGGTAATGAAAACAGTAATGGCGGCGCCGGCCACCGGAGACAGGAGGCGCCAGGCTGACAGATGCACATCCAACCACGCGGACACAGCGGAGGCCGCGGCTGACGTAATCGCCACTCAGACACTCTGCATGCAGAAGTTCAGGGACGGCGGCGGAGGCCGCGGGAGACGCCATGCCAGGTGTAATATGGTGTTTACTGTGACAGCGTCCCAGAGTGACAGGAGAGGATACAGGAATGTACACATCAGGATAACAGATGGGATCCGGTCCTGGAGCGCTGAGCCAGCCTTAGGAGGCATCTGATGGGTAAGAAATGGCGTCCAGATACCCGGATCGTGACAGCACCCCCCCCTTTAGGAGTGGCCCCAGGATACTTCTTTGGCTTTTGAGGAAACTTGGAATGGAATCTCCGGACCAAGGCAGGAGCATGGACATCAGAAGCATTGGTCCATGAACGTTCCTCAGGACCATAACCCTTCCAGTCAATAAGATATTGTAGTTGACCGTAACGGTGACGTGAGTCCAGGATCTTGGCCACTTCATACTCAACGCCTCGTTGAGTTTGGACTTTCGGAGTTGGAGGAAGTGAGGAATGAAACCGATTCAAGATCAGCGGTTTCAACAGGGAAACATGGAATGTCCTGGGTATTTTTAAGAAGGGAGGCAACTGGAGTCTGTAAGCAACAGGATTGATGACTTGTTCAATCTTGAAAGGACCGATATAGCGAGGTGCAAACTTCATACTGGGAACTCTTAACCTCAAATTCTTCGTGGATAACCATACCCGATCACCCACCTTGAGAGCAGGAACTGCTCGACGCTTCTTATCCGCAAACTTCTTGTACCTGAACGATGCCTTGAGCAGAGCTGATCGTACGCTCTTCCAGATATTGGCAAACTGACGCAAGGTGATATCCACTGCGGGAACAGAAGTTGCTGGAAGCGGTTGGAACTCAGGGACTTTAGGGTGGAATCCAAAGTTAGTGAAGAATGGTGTTGAAGCAGATGAAGAATGATACTGGTTGTTATGACAGAACTCGGCCCAGGGAAGTAATTGAACCCAGTCATCTTGAGAGGAGGACACATAGATGCGGAGGAAGGCCTCCAAGTCCTGATTCACCCTCTCGGTTTGACCGTGGAAAACTTTAGCTTGACTTGGAGGACTTGACATAAACTTCGCCAGAATTTGGCTGTGAATTGAACTCCTCGATCTGAGATAATTTCTTCAGGAAGACCGTGGAGTCGGAAGATCTCTTGTATGAATACTTGAGCCAACTTGGAAGCTGACGGAAGACCGGTGAGAGGAATGAAGTGTGCCATCTTGGTGAACCGGTCAACTACCACCCAGATGGTATTGAACTTGTTGCACATGGGTAAGTCTGTAATGAAATCCATCGACAAGTGGGTCCATGGTCGACGGGGAACGGATAGTGGAACCAGTTGCCCCGCAGGCGACTGGCGGGATACTTTATGTTGGGCACACTTTGGGCAAGATGCAATAAACTCCAAGACGCCCTTTTTCAGAGTTGGCCACCAATAGGACCTAGAGATAAACTCCAGGGTTTTTTGGATACCTGTATGTCCGGCAAAACGGGAAGCATGGGCCCAATGCATGAGCTTCTTCCTTAGCATCGGCTTCACAAAACTTTTCCCTGATGGGGGCGTAGAGTCCATCCCTACCGTGGAGAATGCCAACGGATTTATAATAGGATGCTTGTCTGAAGACTCTGACTCATTTTCTTGCTCCCATGAGCGGGAAAGGGCATCGGCCTTGCGATTCTGAGAGCCCGGACAGAACTGGAGTTTAAAGTCGAACCTGGAAAAGAAAAGTGCCCATCTGGCCTGACGAGGGTTGAGACATTGTGCGCCCTTCAGGTATAAAAGGTTCTTGTGGTCTGTAAGTATGGTGATTGAATGAGAAGCTCCCTCCAACAGATACCTCCAATCTTCTAGAGCGAGCTTGATGGCTAGCAACTCCTGGTCGCCAATGGCATAGTTGCGCTCAGCTGGGGAGAACTTCCGGGAGAAGAAACTGCAAGGGTGTAAATGGCCATCTTTAGCCCTCTGAGATAACACCGCTCCTACTCCAACGGAGGAGGCATCCACCTCTAAGATGAAATGAGAGTCGATGTCAGGCTGTTTCAGAACAGGCGCAGAGATGAACCTTTGTTTTAAAAGATGAAATGCTTGCATGGCTTCTTCAGACCACTTGGACGGGTTAGCACCCTTCCTAGTGAAAGCAGTAATAGGCGCCACAATGGTGGAAAAGTCTCGTATAAACTTTCGGTAATAGTTGGCGAACCCTAAGAACCTCTGGACCCCTTTGAGGGTTAAGGGTACCGGCCAATTTTGGATTGCTTGTAGTTTCTCAGGATCCATCTCTAGTCCGGAACCGGACACAATGTACCCTAGAAACGGAATGGACTTGACTTCAAAGACGCATTTTTCTAATTTGCAATAGAGATGATTGACACGGAGACGGGACAGAACCTCTTTAACCCAAAACAATGTTCCTCTAAATCGTTGGCAAAAATGAGGATATCGTCTAGATAGACCACGACATGACGGTATAGAATGTCTCTGAAGATCTCATTGACAAAATGCTGGAAGACAGCTGGAGCATTGCTCAATCCGAAGGGCATGACGAGGTACTCATAATGTCCGTCACGGGTGTTAAAGGCGGTCTTCCACTCGTCACCCTCACGGATCCGGATGAGATTGTATGCACCTCGCAAGTCCAGCTTTGTAAAGATGGTAGCTCCGCTAACTCTGTCAAAGAGCTCAGTAATCAGGGGTAAAGGATAACGGTTCTTGATGGTAATGTCGTTCAAACCTCTGTAGTCGATGCACGGCCGCAGACCACCATCTTTCTTTTTTACAAAAAAGAAGCCTGCGCCGGCTGGAGAAGAAGAAGGTCGAATGAACCCCTTTGCTAGGTTCTCTTTAATATATTCCTCCATAGAATGCGTCTCAGGCAGAGACAACGGATAAGTTCGGCCTCGAGGTGGAACCTTCCCTGGAACGAGATCAATCGGACAGTCCCATTCTCTATGAGGAGGAAGGATATCAGCAGAAGCTTTACTGAACACATCCGTGAAATCTTGATATGGAGGAGGTGGAACATCAGACGACCTGGGGGAGGAAGAACAGACAGGCAATACTTTAAACAAACATGTCTCAGCACAGGAGGAACCCCATGCCAGGATTTGCGTAGTCGTCCAATCAATTGTAGGATTGTGAAGACGGAGCCATGGAAGGCCCAGGACCACAGGATGTGTGGCTCTTGGAATCACTAAAAAAGAAATAAGTTCGGAATGAAGAACTCCCACTCTCAGACGAACTGGTAGAGTCCTTAAAGAAATAACTGCATCAAAAATTTTGCTGCCATCCACGGCAGTTAAAGAAATGGACGAAGGAAGTCTCTCGGTGGGTAGGGACCACCGTTTAACATAGGCTTCGGTAATAAAGTTCCCAGCTGCTCCGGAATCAAGGAGGGCAATGACGTTCCGATAACGTTGAGCAACTTGAAGCGAGACTGGGAGATTACAATCTTGAGGAGATGGAGAGGAGATCATTACTCCTAGCCGGCCCTCTCCTTGGCGAGCTAGGATTTGGAGTTTCCCGGACGTTTGGGACAGGCATTAATGGTGTGAGACGGAGCTGCACAATAGAGACAGAGAAACTCGGAGAGACGTCTTCGGCGCTCAGCAGGAGTTAAACGGGAACGGCCAAGTTGCATGGGCTCATCTTTAGATGGTGACAGTTGACGAGGAGGAGGAGCAGAAGATTTTGGAGCAGATGATCTTCCACGCTCAGTTGCTCTCTCTCTGAAACGTAAATCAACTTTCGTGCAGAGTGAGATTAGCTCATCTAACTTAGAAGGTAAGTCTCTGGTAGCTAACTCATCTTTAATACGCTCAGATAAGCCATGCCAGAATGCAGCATACAGGGCCTCGTCGTTCCATGCCAGTTCGGATGCCAGGATCTGGAACTGTATCAGATATTGTCCTACAGTACGTGACCCCTGGCGTAAACGGAGAATCTCGAATGAAGCTGAGGTTACCCGGCCTGGCTCGTCGAAGATGCGCCTGAATGTTGACACGAAGGCAGTGTAGGAAGATAGCAGGGTGTTGGACCTCTCCCATAACGGTGATGCCCAATCAAGGGCTGAGCCACTGAGAAAAGAAATAATGTAGGCAATTTTTGTACGGTCACTGGGAAAATTGCCAGGTTGTAGCTCAAACTGAATCTCACACTGGTTGAGAAATCCCCTGCAGAATCTTGGAGATCCGTCAAATTTTGCTGGCGTTGGAAGATGAAGACGTGGAGCAGAAATGGGTAAGGTGGGTGGGGTTATAGCTGGAGTCACTGGGGTTGACGCACCAGACGCGCCTGATCCACGGAGAGTTGTCTGAATCCCATCCAGCCGAGTAGAGAGATCCTGGAGACAGCGGATGATGTGGCCCTGTGCAGCCTCCTGATGTTCTAGTCGGGCTGCCAGTTCTTGCATCGGCCTGGCCGCTTGATCCTGGTCTCCGGCTGGATTCATTAGGTCAGTGCTTACTGTCACAACTGAGGGCCTGAGCTGACGGGAGGCAGCCTCAGTTGTAGGGGCTGAGATGTACCGGAACCTGGGAGGTTGTATCAGACCCCTGGACATGTAAGTAACATGAATAATAACTGCCCGAAGGCGTGACCACGACAACTTGGATAAAAGTCAATGATGTTTATTATGACAACTCCGCAACACAGCAGCAGTAAAAGAAAACGTAAAAGTCAGCAAAGAATAAATACAGTTCCTGGGTACTACAGGATGGCAGGAGCCACAGGGCACTGGTAGTGTGAGATAGTTCTTATGATCTTCTAGATGGAAAGTCCTTACCAGGCCCGACTGTAGCAATGGAGATAACCCAGGATTGTGCCAGCTGGTGTTCCAGGAAAAGCTGGGTTGCTGAAGATAAAACAGCTGCTGTGGATACTGGCTGGAACCAGACTGTTGTTAGCACGGAGTGGATACTGGCTGGAACCAGTTAAATAATAAATGAACTTGGGAGCGATGAAATATGAACTGAAATGTAGAACTTGAGAGCGGAGAAATAATAATACCGGTGGAGAGTGGTAAAGTGTAGAAAGGACACCGGCCCTTTAAGGGAAGCTGTACTCTGCTGGAAGCTGAGCTGGAAGCAGGTAATGTTGTAGCTGGAAACAGATGAATCCACAATGGATTGGAGAGTCAGGCTACACCGCAGGTGGAATGCTGGTGCGGGTCTCTATGGTGGAAGTCTTGAGACAGGAGCTGGAACCTGGAAGACAATCACAGGAGAGAGACAAACAGGAACTAGGTTTGACAACCAAAGCACTGACGCCTTCCTTGCTCAGGCACAGTGTATTTATACCTGCAGCAAGGAAGGGATTGGCTAGGCAATTATGCAGATTATCAATACTGAGAACAGATTGGTGGAAATGATCAGCTGACAGAATCCAAGATGGCTGCGCCCATGCAGACACTTGGAGGGAAGTTTGGTTTGTAATCCATGTGGTAATGAAAACAGTAATGGCGGCGCCGGCCACCGGAGACAGGAGGCGCCAGGCTGACAGATGCACATCCAACCACGCGGACACAGCGGAGGCCGCGGCTGACGTAATCGCCACTCAGACACTCTGCATGCAGAAGTTCAGGGACGGCGGCGGAGGCCGCGGGAGACGCCATGCCAGGTGTAATATGGCGTTTACTGTGACAGCGTCCCAGAGTGACAGGAGAGGATACAGGAATGTACACATCAGGATAACAGATGGGATCCGGTCCTGGAGCGCTGAGCCAGCCTTAGGAGGCATCTAATGGGTAAGAAATGGCGTCCAGATACCCGGATCGTGACAGGGGTGGAGGAAAGTGCAGTGCAGTGCACCAAAACATAAGCTGACACAATCATGGAGAATGCGCCAGCATATATGCTCTTCTATCTATATTTTGCAAACCTGCTCTTGTTCCCTTCAGCTGCTCCATGTAGATGTGGCGTCTGGCAAGGTGCATAACCCACTGACAAGCAGGCACACTCCTGCGTGAGTTTTCTCTCTCACTAGCTGGATGATACACAATCATTTTCTACCAAAACCATGAAATCTCCTTCCTCTGGATTAGAGATCACTACCCTGAGAGATTCCACCTTGAAATTGAATTTCTTTAGGTAGAAATTGAGGGATTTCAGATTTAAGATTGGTCTGACTGAGCCGTCCGGCTTCAGGACCGCGAAGAGGCTCGAATAAAAACCTTCCCCCTGCATACTAAGGCCGATTTGAACAATCGGTGAGGGTGAACGTCTTGAAACCTCAGTTCGTACCCTTGGGACACTATTTGTAAAACCCACGAGTCCAGGTCCGAATGAATCCAGAACTGACTGAAGAGTTTTAGACGTGCTCCCACTGGTGCGGGCTCCTGCAAGAGAGCCCCAGCGTCATGCAGTGGATTTGGCAGTAGCAGAGGACGATCTCTGCTCCTGCGATCTTGAAGAGGCTGCAGACCTCTTCCCTCTTCTCCTTCCTCTACCTGCAAAGAAAGGGGAATCTTAACTTCTTGCATATCTATTGGGCCGAAATGACTGCGTCAGATAATGATGCGTCTTCATCCGTTGAGAGGGAACATAGGGCAAGAAGGTTGACTTACCTGCGGGAACTGCCGAGATCAAATTAACTAGGCCATCACCAAACAAGGCTTCACCATCATAGGGAAGAGACTCCCTTTCTTCTTGGAGTCAGCATCAGCATTCCCTTGGTGAATCCACAATGCCCTCCTATCCGAGACTGCCATGAAATTGGCCCGTGAACTCAAGAGTCCTATATCCCTTGCAGTCTCACGTAAGTATGCTGCAGTGTCCTTGATATGATCCAACGTAAGGAGTATCCCATCTCTCCAGGGTATCTATATCGGATGACAAGGTATTCGACCAATTCTTGAATACTACTACTCACCCATGCGCATGTAATGACAGGTCTAAGTAATGTACCCGTGGTTACATAACTAGAAATAATGTAGCTTCCTGCATACGATCCGCTGAATTTGTGACAGGGCCCCGTGCAGAACAGGGGGTGACTCCCATTTTATTCTGTCCGCGGCGGGAAATGAATAAACAACCGGAAACCTTTTGGGGATTTGAAACCATCTTGTCGAGCTGGTACAGACTTTCTCAAACAGAGATGGAGCAACGTTACATCAGCTTTCATTATATATATCTATATATACATATATGTATATATATAAAAAAATATATATATTTACATAAAGACCCCTTTGTCAGGAACAGCAGGGTCCTCAGTGATGTTAATATGTCCTTAATATCCACAATCATGTACTGAATGCTCCTTGCCAATATTGGATCTAATCAGGAAACATTATGGTCGACATAGGAATCAATATCCGTGTCAGTATCAGTGTGTAGTAACTGGGCAAAAGAAGCATAGCCTGAGGGAAAAGAAGCATAGCCATGAACATCACATCTTTTCTCTACGTCTGTGTCTGGGACACAGGTTTATCCAACCTTACTCTGATATTACTGAAACTTTGACCCAGTCAGTTATTGGTGGTGCCAACAGGGCCACCATCATTTGTCTGCATTCCTAATATAGTTTCCTCTTGGGAAAAACATTCAGCCACCGACATGTTGACACACATGTACCAAGTACCCACAGACACACCGGCTTATGGGGGATAGACCTTCAGTAAATCTGTCAGAGGGAAACAGAAGATTTTTCAGCTCACAACCCAGCGCCAAAAGTACACAGTCTGGGAAATAATAAACTCTATAGTGATAGACTTGTAACGCTCTATAGATGTGCTGGTGAGGTGAGGAAGAAGCCCCGCCGCTGTAATGGCACGCTTCTGTCCCGCTCAGAAACAAATAATTAATTACGCTGGCGGGGTAAGGACAGTGCCCAGGCACACTAATGTCCACTTTTGCCAGCCTTTTGTGAGGAATTTATGCTGCCCAGGGTGCCCCCCCCCCCACGCCCTGCACCCTGCAGTGCCTGTGTTTGTGTGGGAGCATGGCGCGCAGCGTTCCGCTCGCTGCGCGGTACCTCAGAATGCCGTCACTGGAGAAGAAGTCTTCTGTTCTTCTGCTACTCACCTGTCTTCTGGCTCTGTAAGGGGGTGACGGCAGGCTACGGGAGTGGGCATCTAGGCGTACCCAGCGATCAGCACCCTCGGGAGCTAATGGTGTCCTGTCAGCCAGAAGCAGAACCATTGAACTCACTAGAAGTTGGTCATACTTCTCTCCCCTAAGTCTCACGAAGCAGGGAGACTGTTGCCAGCAGCCTCCCTGAAAATAAGAAAAACTAACATAAGTCTTTTCAGAGAAACTCAGTAGAGCTCTCCTGTAGTGCATCCAGTCTCACTGGGCACAATTCTGAAACTGGAGTCTGGAGGAGGGGCATAGAGGGAGGAGACAGTTCACACCCTTTGAAAGTCTTAAAGTGCCCATGTCTCCTGCGGATCCCGTCTATACTCCATGGTTCTTAATGTGACCCCAGCATCCTCTAGGACGTATGAGAAAACAAATAACGCACACACGAGGAGGAGAGAACAAAGGAAGCTATAAGGAGAAGAGGGGAGGGGAGGGGAGGGGGGGGGGTAAGGTAGTAAAGGCATATTGGATAAACTACAAACTTATACATATTCATTAATGTACCAGTAGTTAGAAGTAGAAGAGCTCTAACAGAAACCACAAAGCTTATCTAAAGCCACACCACACTGGATATGCCCAATCTCATTTGATCTTTGAAGCAAAGCAGTATAAGACTTTGTTAATACATGGATGGGAGACTGCTTGGTAGTATCAGATTCTTTAGGTGTTTTTAAACTACCAACACCCTTTTCTTGGTACATTTAATTTTTACACGTATTCTTTTATGTACCAGAAGTTAGAAGTAGAAGAGCTCTAACAGAAACCACGAGCTCATCTACAGCCACAGCACACTGGATTCGCCCAAACTCTCCTGATCATGGAAGCTGAGCAGTGTTGGTCCTGGTTTTAGTACTTGGATGGGAGACCACCAGGAAATACCAGGAGCTGTGTGTTTTTTTACAATACCAACACCGTTCTCTTGGTGCATTCCATTTTGAAACATTGGGGCAGATCTATTAAGCCTGGTGAACTGATAAAGTGTAAGGTAATAAAGTACCAGCCAGTCAGCTCCTAACTGTCATTTTTCAAACCCAGCCTGTGACATGGCAATTAGGAGCTGATTGGCTGGTACTTTATCACCATGCAAATTATCATTCCACCAGGTTTAATAAATCGGCCCTTATTCATTTATGTACGAGTAGTTAGAAGTAGAAGAACTCTAACAGAAACCACTAAGCTCATCTACAGCCACACCACACTGTATATGCCCAATATCACCTGATATCTTGATGCATTCTATTTTGAAACTTATTCATTAATGTACCAGTAGTTAGAAGTAGAAGTTAGAAACAGCAAAAATCATCTACTGCCGCATCACACTGGATATGTCCAATTTCATCTGATGTTGGAAGCTAAGCAGTGTTGTGCCTGGTTAGTTTTTGGATTTCAGGTCCTGCCTTCTGGTTTGGCCACGACCCTTCACCATCAGAGAATCAGGATCCTGCCAAATCTGGACGACTTGCTGATCCTGGTGAACTCCCAAGAGGTTCTCCACAGTTATCTGGAACTAGCGGTCCAATTCCTACAAGTCCACGGGTGGCTCATCAACTGAGAAAAGTCCTCGCTGGTCCCTGCTCGGAACATGGTGCACCTGGGGGCACTGCTGGACACACACAGCCAACGATTGTTTCTGTCTCCAGAGAAAGTCCTGAAAATTCAGGACAGTATTAGATACTTCCTCTCTCACCCAAGAGTGTTGATACACACGGCGATGCAAGTACTAGGCCTCATGGTGTCGGCTTTCGATATGGTAGAGTACGCTCAATTTCATTACCGCCCTCTGCAGAGGTTAATCCTCTCCAAGTGGGACGGCCTACCTCATCGGATAAGGTCTCAAATGATCTCCTTGACTCCGGAGGTTTGTCTGTCACTGAGCTGGTTGCTACAGGACCAACAGCTGAGCAGGGGCCATCCCTTCTGGATCTCCAACAGTGTACTCCTGACAATGGATTCCAGTCTGCTGGGCTGGGGCGCGGTGTTGGAGCAACACTTTCTCCAGGGTCGGTGGACCAGGGAGGAATCTCTCCTCCCGATAAACATTCTGGAATTGCGGGCAGTGTTCAATTCAGGCCTGTTCAAGTACAATCGGACAACGCCACCACGGTAGTGTAGACAAATCATCAAGGCGGCACTCGAAACTGCATGGCAAAGCTGGAAGTATCAAAAATCCTCCGTTGGGTAGAACGTCATCTGCCAGCAATATCGGCAGTGTTCATTCCCGGAGTCCTCAACTGGGAAGCGGATTTCCTCAGTCGTCAGGATGTTCATGCTGGAGAGTGTCAGTAGGTGACTGAGGCGGGGATGACTGGGAGATAGTGGGTGACTGAAGCATGTATGAGTGGGAGATAGTGGGTGACTGAGGCCGGGGTGACTGGGAGATAGTCAGTGACTAAGGCAGGGGTTACTGGGAGATAGTGGGTGACAGGCAGGGGTGACAGGGAGATAGTGGGTTACCGAGGGAGGGGTGATAGGAAAGGGTTGGGTAAGTATGGGAAGAAAATGGGTGAGAGGGATAATAAATGACTGAGGCAGGGGTGATAGGGAGATAGTGGATGAGTGTGGCAGGGGTGACAGGGACAGTAGGAGACTGAGGCAGGGGTGACAGTGATAGTGGCTGACTGAGGCAGGGATGACTGGGAGGTAGTGGGTGACTGAGTCAGGGGTGACAGGGATAGTGGGTGACTGAAGCAGGGGTGATAGGGTGACAGTGGGTGACTGAGGCAGGGGTGACAGGGATAGTGGGTGACTGAGGCAGGGGTGATATGGAGATAGTGGTTGACTGAGGCAGGGGTGACAGAGATACAGGGACGTTCAATCAGGGGAGGCAGGGGAGGCAGTGCCTCCCCTGTGATTAATTATTAAAATAACACAAAGAACATACTTATGACACATATTCTGTGTCATAAGTATGTTCTTTATTTTATTCTAATAATTTTAGGGCTTGAAATAGGTTTGGGAGGCACTGATAGCAGTGCCTCCTGTAGATAATGGAAACAGGGATCGAGCGGGGGGCGGGGCCAAGAACTGGGCTGTAAAAGCCCATTGAAAAACATAGGCAATGCGGCATCTCTAGAAGTGCCTCGCTGACATCACTGTCAGCAAGGCAGAAATGATTGGACAGCGGATTAAATCATCTGAGACAATGAAATCTGACTTTTACCAGAGCTGACCAGAGGAAAGCACAAACACAGTCCCCCACTACCACAAATAATGCAGTCAAGTTTCCCACATTTAGGGAAATCACAGGGGTCAGCATACCCAGAATGCAATGAATGAACCTCACCCTGGGAGAACAATCTTCATGACCATGGTATCTCCTATGCAAAATAAGTATGATTTGGGATAGGGCTGGGGAGGGCCACTGCTCAGGCACATCTCTGTCAAGTAAAGGAGATTCAACTGAGGCAGCACAAGGGAACTCTCATCTGGGGACAACAACTGCAGGGAGAACACATATTTTCAGATGAACATGGGAGGGCAGAAGGCTGCCGAATACTGAAGCACCCCCAAACAACAAACCAAATGCAACAACTAGTGCAAGCATTCCTGGGGGAAGGCCTGCAGCAGATGGATTTGCATATGGCGATGTCATCCAAGCAGTGGGTCAAAGTTGGCTTCAATCCTCATCTGCATATGAAAAGAGAACAGGGGCGTGCAGGGCATGGAGGCCTTTTGCGGCGCTTGGATGACCCCTAGTTCGCATTAAACACCTCCACCCTCCTTCGGTGTGGGGCTCATCTTGGCTATGCCCCAGCCCCTGAAGCATTCAAGCTAATTTCTTGCAGCAGCTGGGCACTGTAACAGCTCCAGAGCTGCTCTGTAAGGCAAGTAAAAGGGTGTGGGCCCTGCAGCACTACCTGTAGTTTGCATTGTGCATTGGAGAGCACAAAGTAAGCAGACGGGAGAAGTCAGGATAGTACGCAAGGGCATAGAAGGGAGCGGCTCAAGAAAAGAGAAGTGGAAACAGACAGCAAACTAGGCTGGAGAGAGACCTGAGACAAAGAGATCCTAATTATACGAGAGCCGACCAGGGGAAACACAAATTATGCAGTCAAGTTTCCCACATTTGGGGAAATCGCAGGAGCAGCACACCCAGAGTGCAATGGGTGAGCCTTGCCCTGGGAGAAGCACCTTCATGATCATAGTATCTCACCTGGTAGGTAAGTAGGAGTTGGGCTAGAGCTGTGGAGGGTCGCTGCTCGGGTACCCCCCTGTCTAGTGAAGGAGATCCAACTGAGGCAGCACAACGGAACTCTCGAAAGAAGAACAAGGCTAGAGGAAGATCTGAGACAAAGAAATCTGACTTTTACCAGAGCTGACCAGAGGAAAGCACAAACACAGTTCCCCACTACCACAAATAATGCAGTCGAGTTTCCCACATTTGGGGAAATCACAGGGGTCAGCATACCCAGAATGCAATGAATGAACCTCACCCTGGGAGAACAATCTTCATGACCATGGTATCTCCTATGCAAAATAAGTATGATTTGGGATAGGGCTGGGGAGGGCCGCTGCTCAGGCACATCTCTGTCAAGTAAAGGAGATTCAACTGAGGCAGCACAAGGGAACTCTCATCTGGGGACAACAACTGCAGGGAGAACACATATTTTCAGATGAACATGGGAGGGCAGAAGGCTGCCTAATACTGAAGCACCCCCAAACAACAAACCAAATGCAACAACTAGTACAAGCATTCCTGGGGGAAGGTCTGCAGAAGAGGGATTTGCATACGGTGATGTCATCCAAGCAGTGGGCCAAAGTTGGCTGGAACCCTCATCTGCATATGAAAAGAGAAAAGGGGTATGCAGGGCATGGCGGCCTTTTGCGGCACTTGGATGACCCTTAGTTCGCATTAAACACCCCCACCCTCCTTCGGTGTGGGGCTCATGTTGGCCATGCCCCAGCCCCTGAAGCATTCAAGTTGATTTCTTGCAGCAGCTGGGCACTGTAACAGCTCCAGAGCTGCTCTGTAAGGCAAGTAAAAGGGTGTGGGCCCTGCAGCACTACCTGTAGTTCGCATTGTGCGTTGGAAGGCACAAAGTAAGCAGACGGGAGAAGTCAGGATAGTGCGCAAGGGCATAGAAGGGAGCGGCTCAAGAAAAGAGAAGTGGAAACAGACAGCAAACTAGGCTGGAGAGAGACCTGAGACAAAGAGATCTGAATTATACGAGAGCAGACCAGGGGAAACACAAATTATGCAGTCAAGTTTCCCACATTTGGGGAAATCGCAGGAGCAGCACACCCAGAGTGCAATGGGTGAGCCTTGCCCTGGGAGAAGCACCTTCATGATCATAGTATCTCACCTGGCAGGTAAGTAGGAGTTGGGCTAGAGCTGGGGAGGGTCGCTGCTCGGGTTCCCCCCTGTCAAGTGAAGGAGATCCAACTGAGGCAGCACTAGGGAACTCTCGAAAGAAGAACAAGGCTAGAGGAAGATCTGAGACAAAGAAATCTGACTTTTACCAGAGCTGACCAGAGGAAAGCACAAACACAGTCCCCCACTACCACAAATAATGCAGTCGAGTTTCCCACATTTGGGGAAATCACAGGGGTCAGCATACCCAGAATGCAATGAATGAACCTCACCCTGGGAGAACAATCTTCATGACCATGGTATCTAGTGATGAGCGGGTTCGGTGCCTCGGAATCCGAACCCCCCCGAACTTCAGCCTTTTTACACGGGTCCGAGGCAGGTTCGAACCTTCCCGCCTTGCTCGGCTAACCCGAGCGCGCCCGAACATCATCATCCCGCTGTCGGATTCTCGCGAGGCTCGGATTCTATCGCGAGACTCGGATTCTATATAAGGAGCCGCGCGTCGCCGCCATTTTCACACGTGCATTGAGATTGATAGGGAGAGGACGTGGCTGGCGTCCTCTCCGTTTAGAATAGAAATAGATAGTGAGAGTGAGACACTTGATTTACTGGAGCTTAGGAGTACTCAGAGAGTGCAGAGTTTACTAGTGACTGACCAGTGACCACCAGTGCAGTTTTATTATTATTTAATATAATCCGTTCTCTGCCTGAAAAAAAACGATACACAGTGACACAGTATACCATATCTGTGCTCCGCCTCAGTGTGCTGCATCATCTATGTATATCTGACTGTGCTGAGTGCTCACTGCTCACACAGCTTAATTGTGGGGGAGACTGGGGAGCAGTTATAGCAGGAGTACATATATTTAACAGTGCACACTTTTGCTGCCAGAGTGCCACTGCCAGTGTGACCAGTGACCACAAGTATATTGTGATTGTCTGCCTGAAAAAGTTAAACACTCGTGTGGTGTTTTTTTTTTTTATTCTATAAACGCATTCTGCTGACAGTGTCCAGCAGGTCCGTCATTATATAATATATACCTGTCCTGCAGTAGTGATATATATATATATTTTTTATATCATTATCATCCAGTCTATACTAGCAGCAGACGCAGTACGGTAGTCCACGGCTGTAGCTACCTCTGTGTCGGCAGTCGCTCGTCCATAATTGTATACCTACCTGTGGTGGTTTTTTTTTTTCTATCTTCTTCATACTAGTAGTTAACTTTAGGAGTCTGCAGTGCTGACAGTGTCCAGCAGGTCCGTCATTATATAATATATAAGTGTCCGGCTGCAGTAGTGATATATATATATTTTTTATATCATTATCATCCAGTCTATATTAGCAGCAGACACAGTACGGTAGTCCACGGCTGTAGCTACCTCTGTGTCGGCAGTCGCTCGTCCATCCATAATTGTATACCACCTACCTGTTGTGTTTTTTTTTTTTCTATCTTCTTGATACTAGTAGCTTACTTTAGGAGTCTGCAGTGCTGACAGTGTCCAGCAGGTCCGTCATTATATAATATATACCTGTCCGGCTGCAGTAGTTATATATATATTTTTTATATCATTATCATCCAGTCTATATAGCAGCAGACGCAGTACGGTAGTCCACGGCTGTAGCTACCTCTGTGTCGGCAGTCGCTCGTCCATCCATAATTGTATACCACCTACCTGTGGTGTTTTTTTTTTTCTATCTTATTGATACTAGTAGCTTACTTTAGGAGTCTGCAGTGCTGACAGTGTCCAGCAGGTCCGTCATTATATAATATATACCTGTCCGGCTGCAGTACTGATATATATATATTTTTTATATCATTATCATCCAGTCTATATTAGCAGCAGACGCAGTACGGTAGTCCACGGCTGTAGCTACCTCTGTGTCGGCAGTCGCTCGTCCATCCATAATTGTATACCACCTACCTGTTGTGTTTTTTTTTTCTATCTTCTTGATACTAGTAGCTTACTTTAGGAGTCTGCAGTGCTGACAGTGTCCAGCAGGTCCGTCATTATATAATATATACCTGTCCGGCTGCAGTAGTGATATATATATATTTTTTATATCATTATCATCCAGTCTATATTAGCAGCAGACGCAGTACGGTAGTCCACGGCTGTAGCTACCTCTGTGTCGGCAGTCGCTCGTCCATCCATAATTGTATACCACCTACCTGTGGTGTTTTTTTTTTCTATCTTATTGATACTAGTAGCTTACTTTAGGAGTCTGCAGTGCTGACAGTGTCCAGCAGGTCCGTCATTATATAATATATACCTGTCCGGCTGCAGTAGTGATATATATATATTTTTTATATCATTATCATCCAGTCTATATTAGCAGCAGACGCAGTACGGTAGTCCACGGCTGTAGCTACCTCTGTGTCGGCAGTCGCTCGTCCATCCATAAGTATACTAGTATCCATCCATCTCCATTGTTTACCTGAGGTGCCTTTTAGTTGTGCCTATTAAAATATGGAGAACAAAAATGTTGAGGTTCCAAAAATAGGGAAAGATCAAGATCGACTTCCACCTCGTGCTGAAGCTGCTGCCACTAGTCATGGCCGAGACGATGAAATGCCATCAAAGTCGTCTGCCAAGGCCGATGCCCAATGTCATAGTACAGAGCATGTAAAATCCAAAACACCAAATATCAGTAAAAAAAGGATTCAAAAATCTAAAATAAAATTGTCGGAGGAGAAGCGTAAACTTGCCAATATGCCATTTACCACACGGAGTGGCAAGGAACGGCTGAGGCCCTGGCCTATGTTCATGGCTAGTGGTTCAGCTTCACATGAGGATGGAAGCACTCAGCCTCTCGCTAGAAAAATGAAAAGACTCAAGCTGGCAAAAGCACAGCAAAAAAACTGTGCGTTTTTCGAAATCACAAATCCACAAGGAGAGTCCAATTGTGTCGTTTGCGATGCCTGACCTTCCCAACACTGGACGTGAAGAGCATGCGCCTTCCACCATTTGCACGCCCCCTGCAAGTGCTGGAAGGAGCACCCGCAGTCCAGTTCATGATAGTCAGATTGAAGATGTCAGTGTTGAAGTACACCAGGATGAGGAGAATATGGGTGTTGCTGGCGCTGGGGAGGAAATTGACCAGGAGGATTCTGATGGTGAGGTGGTTTGTTTAAGTCAGGCACCCGGAGAGACACCTGTTGTCCGTGGGAGGAATAGGGCCATTGACATGCCTGGTGAAAATACCAAAAAAATCAGCTCTTCGGTGTGGAAGTATTTCAACAGAAATGCGGACAACATTTGTCAAGCCGTGTGTTGCCTTTGTCAAGCTGTAATAAGTAGGGGTAAGGATGTTAACCACCTCGGAACATCCTCCCTTATACGTCACCTGCAGCGCATTCATCATAAGTCAGTGACAAGTTCAAAAACTTTGGGCGACAGCGGAAGCAGTCCACTGACCAGTAAATCCCTTCCTCTTGTAACCAAGCTCACGCAAACCACCCCACCAACTCCCTCAGTGTCAATTTCCTCCTTCCCCAGGAATGCCAATAGTCCTGCAGACCATGTCACTGGCAATTCTGACGAGTCCTCTCCTGCCTGGGATTCCTCCGATGCATCCTTGCGTGTAACGCCTACTGCTGCTGGCGCTGCTGTTGTTGCTGCTGGGAGTCGATGGTCATCCCAGAGGGGAAGTCGTAAGACCACTTTTACTACTTCCACCAAGCAATTGACTGTCCAACAGTCCTTTGCGAGGAAGATGAAATATCACAGCAGTCATCCTGCTGCAAAGCGGATAACTGAGGCCTTGGCATCCTGGGCGGTGAGAAACGTGGTTCCGGTATCCATCATTACTGCAGAGCCAACTAGAGACTTGTTGGAGGTACTGTGTCCCCGGTACCAAATACCATCTAGGTTCCATTTCTCTAGGCAGGCGATACCGAAAATGTACACAGACCTCAGAAAAAGACTCACCAGTGTCCTAAAAAATGCAGTTGTACCCAATGTCCACTTAACCACGGACATGTGGACAAGTGGAGCAGGGCAGGCTCAGGACTATATGACTGTGACAGCCCACTGGGTAGATGTATGGACTCCCGCCGCAAGAACAGCAGCGGTGGCACCAGTAGCAGCATCTCGCAAACGCCAACTCTTTCCTAGGCAGGCTACGCTTTGTATCACCGCTTTCCAGAATACGCACACAGCTGAAAACCTCTTACGGCAACTGAGGAAGATCATCGCGGAATGGCTTACCCCAATTGGACTCTCCTGTGGATTTGTGGCATCGGACAACGCCAGCAATATTGTGTGTGCATTAAATCTGGGCAAATTCCAGCACGTCCCATGTTTTGCACATACCTTGAATTTGGTGGTGCAGAATTATTTAAAAAATGAGAGGGGCGTGCAAGAGATGCTGTCGGTGGCCAGAAGAATTGCGGGACACTTTCGGCGTACAGGCACCACGTACAGAAGACTGGAGCACCACCAAAAACGCCTGAACCTGCCCTGCCATCATCTGAAGCAAGAAGTGGTAACGAGGTGGAATTCAGCCCTCTATATGCTTCATAGGTTGGAGGAGCAGCAAAAGGCCATTCAAGCCTATACAACTGAGCACGATATAGGAGGTGGAATGCACCTGTCTCAAGCGCAGTGGAGAATGATTTCAACGTTGTGCAAGGTTCTGCAACCTTTTGAACTTGCCACACGTGAAGTCAGTTCAGACACTGCCAGCCTGAGTCAGGTCATTCCCCTCATCAGGCTTTTGCAGAAGAAGCTGGAGACATTGAAGGAGGAGCTAACACAGAGCGATTCCGCTAGGCATGTGGGACTTGTGGATGGAGCCCTTAATTCGCTTAACAAGGATTCACGGGTGGTCAATCTGTTGAAATCAGAGCACTACATTTTGTCCACCGTGCTCGATCCTAGATTTAAAACCTACCTTGGATCTCTCTTTCCGGCAGACACAAGTCTGCTGGGGTTCAAAGAACTGCTGGTGACAAAATTGTCAAGTCAAGCGGAACGCGACCTGTCAACATCTCCTCCTTCACATTCTCCCGCAACTGGGGGTGCGAGGAAAAGGCTCAGAATTCCGAGCCCACCCGCTGGCGGTGATGCAGGGCAGTCTGGAGCGACTGCTGATGCTGACATCTGGTCCGGACTGAAGGACCTGACAACGATTACGGACATGTCGTCTACTGTCACTGCATATGATTCTCTCCCCATTGAAAGAATGGTGGAGGATTATATGAGTGACCGCATCCAAGTAGGCACGTCAGACAGTCCGTACTTATACTGGCAGGAAAAAGAGGCAATTTGGAGGCCCTTACACAAACTGGCTTTATTCTACCTAAGTTGCTCTCCCACAAGTGTGTACTCCGAAAGAGTGTTTAGTGCCGCCGCTCACCTTGTCAGCAATCGGCGTACGAGGTTACATCCAGAAAATGTGGAGAAGATGATGTTCATTAAAATGAATTATAATCAATTCCTCCGTGGAGACATTCACCAGCAGCAATTGCCTCCACAAAGTACACAGGGAGCTGAGATGGTGGATTCCAGTGGGGACGAATTGATAATCTGTGAGGAGGGGGATGTACACGGTGATATATCGGAGGATGATGATGAGGTGGACATCTTGCCTCTGTAGAGCCAGTTTGTGCAAGGAGAGATTAATTGCTTCTTTTTTGGTGGGGGTCCAAACCAACCCGTCATTTCAGTCACAGTCGTGTGGCAGACCCTGTCACTGAAATGATGGGTTGGTTAAAGTGTGCATGTCCTGTTTATACAACATAAGGGTGGGTGGGAGGGCCCAAGGACAATTCCATCTTGCACCTCTTTTTTCTTTCATTTTTCTTTGCATCATGTGCTGTTTGGGGAGTAGTTTTTGGAAGGGCCATCCTGCGTGACACTGCAGTGCCACTTCTAGATGGGCCAGGTGTTTGTGTCGGCCACAAGGGTCGCTTATCTTAGTCACACAGCTACCTCATTGCGCATCTTTTTTTTCTTCTTTGCGTCATGTGCTGTTTGGGGAGTAGTTTTTTGAAGGGCCATCCTGCGTGACACCGCAGTGCCACTCCTAGATGGGCCAGGTGTTTGTGTCGGCCACTAGGGTCGCTTAGCTTAGTCACACAGCTACCTCATTGCGCCTCTTTTTTTCTTTGCGTCATGTGCTGTTTGGGGGGTGTTTTTTGGAAGGGCCATCCTGCGTGACACTGCAGTGCCACTCCTAGATGGGCCAGGTGTTTGTGTCGGCCACTAGGGTCGCTTATCTTAGTCACACAGCTACCTCATTGCGCATCTTTTTTTTCTTCTTTGCGTCATGTGCTGTTTGGCGAGTAGTTTTTTGAAGGGCCATCCTGCGTGACACTGCAGTGCCACTCCTAGATGGGCCAGGTGTTTGTGTCGGCCACTAGGGTCGCTTAGCTTAGTCACACAGCTACCTCATTGCGCATCTTTTTTTCTTTGCGTCATGTGCTGTTTGGGGGGTGTTTTTTGGAAGGGCCATCCTGCGTGACACTGCAGTGCCACTCCTAGATGGGCCAGGTGTTTGTGTCGGCCACTAGGGTCGCTTAGCTTACTCACACAGCTACCTCATTGCGCCTCTTTTTTTCTTCTTTGCATCATGTGCTGTTTGGGGAGTAGTTTTTGGAAGGGCCATCCTGCGTGACACTGCAGTGCCACTCCTAGATGGGCCAGGTGTTTGTGTCGGCCACTAGGGTCGCTTAGCTTACTCACACAGCTACCTCATTGCGCCTCTTTTTTTTCTTCTTTGCGTCATGTGCTGTTTGGGGAGTAGTTTTTGGAAGGGCCATCCTGCGTGACACTGCAGTGCCACTCCTAGATGGGCCAGGTGTTTGTGTCGGCCACTTGGGTCGCTTATCTTAGTCACACAGCTACCTCATTGCGCCTCTTTTTTTCTTGGCGTCATGTGCTGTTTGGGGTGTGTTTTTTGGAAGGGCCATCCTGCGTGACACTGCAGTGCCACTCCTAGATGGGCCAGGTGTTTGTGTCGGCCACTTGGGTTGCTTATCTTAGTTACACAGCTACCTCATTGCGCCTCTTTTTTTCTTTGTGTCATGTGCTGTTTGGGGGGTGTTTTTTGGAAGGGCCATCCTGCGTGACACTGCAGTGCCACTCCTAGGTGGGCCAGGTGTTTGTGTCGGCCACTAGGGTCGCTTATCTTAGTCACACAGCTACCTCATTGCGCATCTTTTTTTTCTTCTTTGCGTCATGTGCTGTTTGGGGAGTAGTTTTTTGAAGGGCCATCCTGCGTGACACTGCAGTGCCACTCCTAGATGGGCCAGGTGTTTGTGTCGGCCACTAGGGTCGCTTAGCTTAGTCACACAGCTACCTCATTGCGCCTCTTTTTTTCTTTGCGTCATGTGCTGTTTGGGGGGTGTTTTTTGGAAGGGCCATCCTGCGTGACACTGCAGTGCCACTCCTAGATGGGCCAGGTGTTTGTGTCGGCCACTAGGGTCGCTTAGCTTACTCACACAGCTACCTCATTGCGCCTCTTTTTTTTCTTCTTTGCGTCATGTGCTGTTTGGGGAGTAGTTTTTTTGAAGGGCCATCCTGCGTGACACTGCAGTGCCACTCCTAGATGGGCCAGGTGTTTGTGTCGGCCACTTGGGTCGCTGAGCTTAGTCATCCAGCGACCTCGGTGCAAATTTTAGGACTAAAAATAATATTGTGAGGTGTGAGGTGTTCAGAATAGACTGAAAATGAGTGGAAATTATGGTTATTGAGGTTAATAATACTTTGGGATCAAAATGACCCCCAAATTCTATGATTTAAGCTGTTTTTTAGGGTTTTTTGAAAAAAACACCCAAATCCAAAACACACCCGAATCCGACAAAAAAAATTTGGTGAGGTTTTGCCAAAACGCGTTCGAACCCAAAACACGGCCGCGGAACCGAAGCCAAAACCAAAACACAAAACCCGAAAAATTTCCGGTGCTCATCACTAATGGTATCTCCTATGCAAAATAAGTATGATTTGGGATAGGGCTGGGGAGGGCCGCTGCTCATGCACATCTCTGTCAAGTAAAGGAGATTCAACTGAGGCAGCACAAGGGAACTCTCATCTGGGGACAACAACTGCAGGGAGAACACATATTTTCAGATGAAAATCTTGGTCATGCTCTGGTTTCTCTTCAGAACGAACAAATCTTTTGCCTTTTATTAAAGATTTCCATGGAGAGGAGCAAAACTGAGTTTTATCTCAATTTTTGCATGCCCCATCTTATTGGGGTTTCTTTTATCGGTTTAAAGATAGAATGAGTGTGCTTTAATGTAAGCTCATTTGCATAGAAATGACAGTAAATGTTTGTTTCTTTTCAAACAGAACTTTCTTGACCATGCTACTTGCTTGAAAGATCTGGGAGCACATGGAAAAGAGTACAAACCATGCTTATAGCAAGGGGAAGCCAGGTGAGAAATCTGCTTTCTTTCTTTCAAATTGGGCGCTGACTTTGATCTGAATGAGGACTGCTGGCACGGCACTCAGGCGACAGGTGGAATCTTGGTCATGCTCTGGTTTCTCTTCAGAACGAACAAATCTTTCGCCTTTTATTAAAGATTTCCGTGGAGAGGAGCAAAACTGAGTTTTATCTCAATTTTTGCATGCCCCATATTATTGGGGTTTCTTTTATCAGTTTAAAGACAGAACGAGTGTGCTTTCTTGTTAGCTTTAATGTAAGTTTATTTGCATAACAATGTCAGTAAATGTTTGTTTCTTTTCAAACAGAACTTTCTTGACTATACTAATTGCTTGATAGATCTGGGAGCACATGGAAAAGAGTACAAACCATGGGGGTAATTCCAAGTTGATCGCAGCAGGAATTCTGTTAGCAACTTGGCAAAACCATGTGCACTGCAGGTGTGGCAGATATAACATTTGCAGAGAGAGTTAGATTTGGGTGGGTTCTTTTATTTCTGTGCAGGGTAAGTACTGGCTGCTTTATTTTTACACTGCAAATTAGATTGCAGATTGAACTCACCACACCCAAATCTAACTCTCTCTGGACATGTTATATCTGCCACACCTGCAGTGCACATGGTTTTGCCAAGTTGCTAACAGAATTCCTGCTGCGATCAACTTGGAATTACCCCCCATGTTTATAGCAAGGGGAAGCCTGGTGAGAAATCTGCTTTCTTTCTTTCAAATTGGGTGCTCACTTTGAGCTGAATGAGGACTGCTGGCATGGCACTCAGGCGACAGGTGGAATCTTGGTCATGCTCTGGTTTCTCTTCAGAACGAACAAATCTTTCGCCTTTTACTAAAGATTTCCGTGGAGAGGAGCAAAACTGAGTTTTATCTCAATTTTTGCATGCCCCATCTTATTGGGGTTTCTTTTATCGGTTTAAAGATAGAACGAGTGTGCTTTAATGTAAGCTCATTTGCATAGAAATGACAGTAAATGTTTGTTTCTTTTCAAACAGAACTTTCTTGACCACACTAATTGCTTGAAAGATCTGGGAGCACATGGAAAATAATACAAACCATGGGGGTAATTCCAAGTTGATCGCAGCAGGACATTTTTAACAACTGGGCTAAACCATGTGCACTGCAGTTGGAGGCAGATATACCATTTGCAGAGAGAGTTAGATTTGGGTGGGGTGTGTTCAATCTGCAAGCTAATTTGCAGTGTAAAAATAAAGCAGACAGTATTTACCCTGCACAGAAACAATATAACCCACCCAAATCTAACTCTCTCTGCAAATGTTACATCTGCATCCCCTGCAGTGCACATGGTTTTGCCCAATTGCTAACTAAATTCCTGCTGCAATCAACTTGGAATTACCCCCATGCTTATAGCAAGGGGAAGCCTGGTGAGAAATCTGCTTTCTTTCTTTCAAATTGGGTGCTCACTTTGAGCTGAATGAGGACTGCTGGCATGGCACTCAGGCGACAGGTGGAATCTTGGTCATGCTCTGGTTTCTCTTCAGAACGAACAAATCTTTCGCCTTTTACTAAAGATTTCCGGGGAGAGGAGCAAAACTGAGTTTTATCTCAATTTTTGCATGCCCCATATTATTGGGGTTTCTTTTATCAGTTTAAAGACAGAACGAGTGTGCTTTCTTGTTAGCTTTAATGTAAGTTTATTTGCATAACAATGACAGTAAATGTTTGTTTCTTTTCAAACAGAACTTTCTTGACTATACTAATTGCTTGAAAGATCTGGGAGCACATGGAAAAGAGTACAAACCATGCTTATAGCAAGGGGAAGCCTGGTGTGAAATCTGCTTTCTTTCTTTCAAATTGGGTGCTCACTTTGAGCTGAATGAGGACTGCTGGCATGGCACTCAGGCGACAGGTGGAATCTTGGTCATGCTCTGGTTTCTCGTCAGAACGAACAAATCTTTCACCTTTTGCTGAAGATTTCCGTGTAGAGGAGCAAAACTGAGTTTTATCTCAATATTTGCATGCCCAATATTATTGGGGTTTCTTTTATCGGTTTAAAGACAGAACGAGTGTGCTTTAATGTAAGCTCATTTGCATAGAAATGACAGTAAATGTTTGTTTCTTTTCAAACAGAACTTTCTTGACCATGCTACTTGCTTGAAAGATCTGGGAGCACATGGAAAAGAGTACAAACCATGCTTATAGCAAAGGGAAATCTTGGGGAGAAATCTGCTTTCTTTCTTTCAAATTGGGTGCTCACTTTGAGCTGAATGAGGACTGCTGGCATGGTACTCAGGCGACAAGTGGAATCTTGGTCATGCTCTGGTTTCTCGTCAGAACGAACAAATCTTTCACCTTTTGCTGAAGATTTCCGTGTAGAGGAGCAAAACTGAGTTTTATCTCAATTTTTGCATGCCCCATATTATTGGGATTTCTTTTATCGGTTTAAAGACAGAACGAGTGTGCTTTAATGTAAGCTCATTTGCATAGAAATGACAGTAAATGTTTGTTTCTTTTCAAACAGAACTTTCTTGACCATGCTACTTGCTTGAAAGATCTGGGAGCACATGGAAAAGAGTACAAACCATGCTTATAGCAAGGGGAAGCCTGGTGAGAAATCAGCTTTCTTTCTTTCAAATTGGGTGCTCACTTTGAGCTGAATGAGGACTGCTGGCATGGCACTCAGGCGACAGGTGGAATCTTGGTCATGCTCTGGTTTCTCGTCAGAACGAACAAATCTTTCACCTTTTGCTGAAGATTTCCGTGTAGAGGAGCAAAACTGAGTTTTATCTCAATTTTTGCATGCCCCATATTATTGGGGTTTCTTTTATCGGTTTAAAGACAGAACGAGTGTGCTTTAATGTAAGTTCATTTGCATAGAAATGACAGTAAATGTTTGTTTCTTTTCAAACAGAACTTTTTTGACCATGCTACTTGCTTGAAAGATCTGGGAGCACATGGAAAACAGTACAAACCATGCAGTATCACAAGAGCCCTTATTTGATCTTTCATGAAGATAGAGCAGAATTGAGGACACGTCAACAATTTCTGCCGAAGGTGGTTCATCTTTCCACATGGTGCCTGTGGCCACTGACACCTTCGTTGAGTCAAAGTCTCTGGCTGTGGTCAGAACTTTTAAAATTTATGTCACATGAACGGTTCAGATTAGGAAAACAGAGGCTCTGTTTGTCCTGTATGCTCCCAACAGGATTGGGTGTCCTGCTTCCATGCAGACCATTATGCGCTGGATCTGTGGTAAGATTCAGCATGCTCATTCCACGGCAGTATTGCCGTTACTGAATTAGGTGAAGACCCATTCTACCAGAAAGGTGGGTTCATCCTGGGCGGCTGGTCGGGGAGTCTCGGCATTGCAACTTTGCCGAGCAGCTATTTAGTAAACACATTTGCTAAGTTTTACAAGTTTGATACCTTGGCCGATGATAACCTCAAGTTGGGTCATTCGGTGCTGCAGAGTCGTACGCACTCTCCCACCCATTCAAGAGCTTTGGTATAACCCCATGGTTCTTAATGTGACCCCAGCATCCTCTAGGTCGTATGAGAAAATAGGATTTTAATACCTACCGGTAAATCCTTTTCTCTTAGTCCGTAGAGGACCCGTCCCAGTCCATACTGTGTCTGCAGTTATTACTTGTGGTTATACACATGTTGTGTTACGGTTCTGGTCAGCTTTTTGCTGCAATTGTTCATGCCGTTGGCTTGTGTTCTGTTGAATGCCACGTTCTGCGGCATGCTTAAGGTGTGAGCTGGTAAGATGCTCACCTTAGTTTAACAATAAATCCTTTCCTCGAAATGTCCGTCTCCCTGGGCACAGTTCCTATAACTGGAGTCTGGAGGAGGGGCATAGAGGGAGGAGCCAGTTCACACCCTTTGAAAGTCTTAAAGTGCCCATGTCTCTTGCGGATCCCGTCTATACCCCATGGTTCTTAATGTGACCCTAGCATCCTCTACGGACTAAGAGAAAAGGATGCCCTTGCGCACTATCCTGACTTCTCCTCCCGTCTGCTTACTTTGTGCCTTCCAACGCAAAATGCGAACTACAGGTGGTGCTGCAGGGTCCACACCCTTTTAATTGCCTTACAGAGCAGCTCTGGAGCTGTTACAGTGCCCAGCTGTTGCAAGAAATCAGCTTGAATGCTTCAGGGGATGGGGCATGGCCAACATGAGCCCCACACCAAAGGAGGGTGGGGGTGTTTAATGCGAACTAGGGGTCATCCAAGCACCGCAAAAGGCTGCCATGCCCTGCATGCCCCTTTTCTCTTTTCATATGCAGATGAGGGTTCCAGCCAACTTTGGCCCACTGCTTGGATGACATCACCGTATGCAAATCCGTCTGCTGCAGACCTTCCCCCAGGAATGCTTGTACTAGTTGTTGCATATGGTTTGATATTTGATGGTGCATCAGTATTTGGCAGCCTTCCGCCCTCCCATGTTCATCTGAAAAGATGTGGTCTCCCTGCAGTTGTTGTCCCCAGATGAGAGTTCCCTTGTGCTTCCTCAGTTGAATCTCCTTAACTTGACGGGGGAGGGGCTGCCCGAGCAGCCACCCTCCCCAGCCCTATCCCAACTCATACTTATTTTGCATATGAGATCTCTTGATCATGAAGATTGTTCTCACAGGGTGAGTTCATCCATTATATTTTAAAATAGGAAGGTACAAATTACATATTTGAATTGCATCTATGTGCTGGATTCAAATGTCCACCCCCTTTCCTTTCTCAATTGTGCCCATCAGCAGCTATTCTAAGGTTGCTGCCAATGGGTGTGACACATTAATTTCTTCTGTGGGGTACACTGGACTCCACAAGGATTCACATTGGGGTGTAGAGTAGGATCTTGATCTGAGGCACCAACCGGCTCAAAGCTTTTGACTGTACCCAAGATGCTCAGTGCATCCTCCTCTATAACCCCACTTCCATGAACAGGGAGCTCAGTTTGTAGTTGGTCCCTTTAGTAGCAGGCCACTTAACAGGGGCCTGCCTCAGGCAGCCTATTCTTAGCTATTAATTTTGACAAGAAAAGAAGAACTTTTTTTAAGAGAATCTACAAGGGCTGCAGCAGGCTAGGTCTAATAGACATCTTTACTGCAGCTTCATCACTCCCAGCGGCGCTGTATACTCCCGTGCCCTGGTTGCTGGGTCACTGCAGCAGAGGCTCCGGTTTCTTCCTAAGGTCAGTCACACACACACCGCCCTCCTGGATCACGAGGCGGCTGATGAAGGGGAGGTAAGGAACTTCTGTGCCCACACTATACCGTGATCCAGCGTGGCCGTAGGGGGTGGGCCGTGTGCGCACTGGCGTGGACACTGATTACTGGGCAGCCGCTCCACTAGCCACCAGGTACAGTTAAGGAGCACAGGTCTGGGGGTTTTTCTCCTATATTAACCCCATTTTGTACTGCCCGCAGCGCATTGTGATAGGTAATAGGGCCTGATTCAGGTTGGATTGCAATCACAATAAGTGATCCAACTGCAAAAATTGCTAAGAGCATACGCATGTGCCTGCATTTTCTGCGGCACCCCGCAGAGAATGCAATCGCCTCTGCCTGTCAATCGGGGCGGGGGGGGAGAGGGGGGTCAGCAACACTCCATTTCCAAGTCAGGGATGGAGCGGTGCAGGGGCAAGGCTTCAAAATGGTGTCTGCAACGGAGGAGACACAGGGGGCGTGGTCACAGCGGCTGTATGACATCACATTCAGCCGCTGTGATCACAAAAATGGTGGCGGCTTCCTGCGCGCACATACAGTCTGCACCAGCAGGAGGCTACACCATTTTTTATGATCACGCTGAACTGCAGTGCGACTGCAATTACAGCATGGTCAAGAAGGGAGGCGTCATGCTGGGTGGCCATGCCCTGTCACTGTGCAGGAGCCAGCACCGCTCACACACTAGTCCCCGGGTGCAGCCCCCAACCCCCGGGACACCCGGAGCAACAAAATGTAGATTCAGGCCACCAGGCCACGTCCCTTCTTTTGGAGGGAAAAAAATAAAAAAACAAATAAAGTGTGAGGTGATAGCCAGAGGGGTTAACTCAGGTGTGAGTAATCAGGAGGGGGAGGGGCTGATTGAAGCAGCTGGGTGAGCCTATATAAGCAGTGACTAGACTCTTGGAGCCTGCTCTGTGGGGCTGGTCTCTTCCAAGTGCTGCTGGGATTTCTAAGTGTGAGTTGGAAACATTAAAAAGGTGAGTTTGAGTTTTATAATACACAATCAGGAACACACATTTGCAGTACCAGTAAACTTCTGGTGAGGCTGTAAGGGGCTGACCTTGTGAGTGAGTGAGAGGGTCTCTTACTTGGAGTAGCAAAAGGGCTGTGATTGTGCGTGTGTGAGGGGCATTTTTTTTTTTCATTTCTTAGCAGGAGCTGGAAGCTGAGTGAAAAGGAGGAGCAGTGAGCTGGAACAACTGCAACTGCTAAGTGGAGTATAGGTGCCACAGGAGAGAGTACTACGGCTGCATAAAAGTGAAGGACCAAGAACCGCACAAAGATAGATAAGTATAAGCCAGCTTAATTATTGTATAAGTGATATTGCTTGTCTTCTATTTTTTATTTTTGCTGCTTTTTCTTTGAGTGTAACAGGGAGTTAGACCTTGCAAACAATATGGGAGGGGCTGTGATTGAGGACCTCACTCAGTGCATGTCGTGCAAGATGTATGCACACCTGGAGCTACCGGCCCAGTGTGAATACATCTGCACGAGGTGTGTGTGAACGGTTGCCCTGGAAGCCCAGGTAACTGATCTAGAGCAAACCGTTACGCGACTGAGGGAGATTCACAATCTCGAGCGTAGTTTAGACAGAACGGTGGAGGAGTTGCGGGAGGGGTCACTGGTAGAAGAGGATGATGATCAGGTAGCCAGTTGGGTCACAGTTAGAAGGAAGAAAAAGAGGGGGAGGCACGACATCTCCGAACTATCAAACCCGAACAAATTTGCCCGATTGGACGAGGAATCGGAGGATGATAGTGAAGAAATGACGGTGCCGGAGGAGACTGCTCCCTCTAGCATCCAGAGGTGCGGTCCCTCTGGCGCGGTTGGGATAAAAGATAGAGAGGTACCTAGTCAAATGGTGGTGGTAGGGGATTCTATCATCAGGAAGGCAGATAGGTCAATCTGCTACCGGGACCGTGATCGCCGTACAGTCTGTTGTCTCCCGGGTGCTCGGGTACGGCACATCGCGGACCGGGTAGATAGATTGTTGGGAGGGGCTGGCAAAGACCCGGCGGTCTTGGTGCACGTTGGCACCAATGACAAAGTTAGCGGAAGGTGGGATGTCCTTAAGAAAGACTATAGGGACTTAGGAAAGAAACTGAAGGCAAGGACATCTAAGGTAATATTCTCGGAATTATTACCCGTGCCACGCGCTAGTCCAGGGAGGTAGAGGGAGATTAGGGACGTAAATGTGTGGCTTAGGGATTGGTGCAGGAAAGAGGGGTTTGTGTTCCTGGAACACTGGGCGGACTTCTCAGTCAGGCGCCATCTCTTTTGTCGTGACGGATTGCACCTGACTGAGGAGGGGGCAGTGGTGCTGGGGGGAAGGATGGTTAGAAGGTTGGAGGAGATTTTAAACTAGGAGCCTGGGGGGAGGGTTTAGCTAGAAACTACGGGTCATGCAGTGAGAATAGTGGGGACGGCGGTAGTAAACGAAATGGGGGAGAAGTTGGGGGGAGGGTAAGAGCAGGCAGTAAGGTTACTAACATGGGTACTAAAAGGGATTTTACCAAAGCACTAACCAATGACGATTACAGGTCAGCCTTGCCACATAAGGTGAAAGATGTCCCTAACGCAAGGGAAAATACTTATCTTAGTTGTATGTATGTAAACGCCAGAAGCATTACTGGTAAAAAGGGTGAACTAGAAATACTTGCAGCAAGCAAACAGTATGATATTATAGGCATTACTGAAACTTGGTGGGATGAATCTCATGATTGGACAGTCAATCTAGAGGGCTATACACTGTTTAGGAGAGACAGACTAAATAAAAAGGGTGGAGGGGTGTGTCTGTACGTCAAGCCGTTTTTAAAACCTAATATATGGGAAGATCTTCAGGAGGGGACTGTAGACACTGTTGAGACATTATGGGTAGAAATTGCATGCGGGGAAAAAGGAACAAAAAAGTTAGTATTGTGTGTATGCTATAGGCCGCCTGGTATCAACGCATCTGATGATGAATTGTTACTAAAGCAAATTGAAAAAGCAGCAGGAGTAGGAGACATAGTAGTGATGGGAGATTTTAACTATCCAGAGATAAACTGGAAAAACGATTCATGTGATACTGCTAGGGGCAGTATGTTTTTAAACACACTAAATGATAACTACCTAGTCCAACTAATTGAGGAACCAACTAGGTACAATGCAATCTTAGACCTGGTATTAACAAACAATCAGGATTTGGTATCGGGTATTATAGTAGGGGAACCCATAGGAAACAGCGACCACAATATGGTCACATTCAATATCAGTTTCTACAAACAGCCCTATACTGGCTCAACTAGGACTTTAAACTTTAGCAAAGCCAACTTTGAAATGATGAGGGTATTTTTCAGGGATATTGAATGGGAAGGTTTGTTTTTAGGAAAAAATACTACGGAGAAATGGGAGGTACTAAAATTCCTGCTAGCTAAAAATACACTCAAATATATTCCTATGAGTAGCAAAAAAGGGAATAAAAATCATAAACCGATGTGGCTTAACAAAAAGATTAAGGAACTTATGGGCAAGAAAAGGCGAGCATTTAAAAAATACAAATCTGACGGGGAAGCAGAGTCATTTCAGCACTATAAGGAATGTAACAAAAATTGCAAAAAGGAAATAAGAGCGGCTAAAGTAGAAACTGAAAAACTAGTAGCAAAGGAAAGCAAAGCGAATCCCAAAAAATTCTTTAAATACATTAATAGCAAGAGATTAAAAAAGGAGAGTATAGGCCCTTTGAAAGACAAGTTGGGAGTCTTAAGCAAAAATGATAATGACATAGCGGACACACTAAATGAGTTTTTTTCAACAGTATTCACTAGAGAGGACCCAATTCAGGGACTGACACACAATCTCAATAATGACAATATCACACTGATAGGTACTTATTTAAGTGAGGTAGTAGTCTGTGACCGATTAAAACATTTAAAGATTAATAAATCACCAGGGCCCGATGGTATTCATCCAAGGGTTCTAATGGAGCTTCACTCTGAACTGGCAAAACCGCTATCTTTGATCTTTGAGGATTCAGTTATATCAGGTATGGTTCCCAAAGACTGGCGTATAGCGGAAGTAGTGCCTATATTCAAAAAGGGAAGTAAAGCTGAACCAGGTAATTATAGACCAGTTAGTCTTACATCTATAGTGGGGAAAGTATTGGAAGGTATTCTAAGAGATAGTATTCAGAAGTTCCTTGAAACCAATAAGGTCATTAAAAGGAATCAACATGGGTTTATGAAGGACAGATCCTGTCAAACCAACTTACTTGGCTTTTATGAAACAGTAAGCGCAAACCTAGATCAGGGTAAAGACGTGGATGTAATCTTTTTAGACTTTGCCAAAGCATTCGATACTGTACCACACATGAGACTTATATACAAGCTACAAGAATCAGGGCTAGGAAGCACAATATGCACTTGGGTCAAAAACTGGTTAGATAATAGGAAGCAGCGCGTTGTGGTTAATGGATCTTTTTCAACTTGGACTGAAGTGCTAAGTGGTGTGCCGCAAGGCTCAGTATTAGGACCGCTATTGTTCAATATTTTCATTAACGACCTAACAGAAGGTCTAAAGAGCATGGTGTCAATTTTTGCAGATGATACCAAATTGTGTAAGGCTATAAATACAGAGGAGGATGCCGAGTCTCTTCAGAACGACTTAGTTAAATTAGAAGCATGGGCAGCCAAATGGAGAATGCGCTTCAACACAGACAAGTGTAAGGTAATGCACTGTGGTAACAAGAACAAAAATTACACCTACCTACTAAATGGGGTAAAATTAGGGGATTCTGTACTGGAAAAGGACTTAGGTGTCCTCATAGATAGCAAGCTAAGAAGTAGTATCCAAAGTAGGACTGCAGCAAAGAAGGCTAATAAGATATTAGCATGCATAAAACGGGGTATTGATGCTAGGGACGAGAGTATTATACTCCCATTATATAAATCACTAGTAAGGCCACACCTTGAATACTGTGTACAGTTCTGGGCACCGTACTACAAAAAGGATATCCTGGAGCTTGAAAAGGTACAGAGGAGGGCGACCAAACTAATTAAGGGCATGGAGACGATGGAATACAAGGAAAGGCTTGAAAGACTAGGCATGTTTACATTGGAAAAGCGGAGACTAAGAGGGGATATGATCAACATCTACAAATATATAAGGGGACAAAACACAGAGCTTGCGCGGGACCTGTTTTTGGTTAGATCAACACAGAGGACTCGTGGACACTCGCTCAGGTTAGAGGAGAGGAGATTCCGCACAATACGGCGTAAAGGCTTTTTCACGGTAAGGACAATACGTGTTTGGAATTCCCTGCCCGAGGGAGTTGTAATGGCGGAATCTGTCAACACCTTTAAGAATGGGTTAGATAAATTCCTATTGGATAAGGATATCCAGGGGTATGGTGCATAGTCATGCATTATAGTTACTATAAATATGGATAAAATGCAATGGCTGACAGCAGCATCAGTCAGAAATTTTAGTCAAATCATCATGCATAGGACACCACAAATAGGTTGAACTCGATGGACAATTGTCTTTTTTCAACCTCAGATACTATGTTACTATATTACTATGTTACTGTAGTATAACATAGTTTTTGAGGTTGAATAGAGGCAAATTGCCCATCGTGTTCAACCTGTTTTAAGTTGTGATGATTTTACATATTTGCTGAATAATGTTTTATGACTAGTTAGCTACTATAACTCATGTTACCCCCGGATTAACCATGTTGATATTTTAAGTATTATAACCTTGGATAGCTTTTTCATTCAGAAATGTATTCATTCCTTTTTTAAATCCAATTACAGAGTCCGCCATTACCACCTTCCCTGGCAGGGAATTCCACATCCTGATTGCCCTAACAGTGAAGAACCCTTTCCTCCATTGCATTCTGAACTTTCCTCTAGTCGCAGCAAGTGCCCACGTGTCCTAAACTGTGTTCTTTTAATAAATAATTCCTCTGATAACTCTTTGTTATGTATCTTTACATATTTGAAGATATTAATAATCAGGGCCGTAACTACGTGTGTGCCAAGGGGGCTTGGCACACAGCGCAGTTGCCCTGGGGGCGCACGGCCAGCGGCATGTAATGAGTCAAATTGACTCATTACATGCCGCCTCTGAAGTCTCTGCGCCGTGCGCCGCAGCCGCGCTAGAGGAGAGAGCAGCACCGGGCAGGAGGAGGGAGGGGGAGCAGGGAGCCGCAGCAGCGCTATTTGATTGGTAGTAAGCGCCGCTGCAGCATCCCCCTCTCCTTCCGTATTGGTTGCCTGGCGCTGCTGTGGATGCTGGGATGCATCCCAGCATCCACAGCAGCGCCAGGCAGCCAATACAGAAGGAGAGGGGGATGCTGCAGCGGCGCTTACTACCAATCAAATATCGCTGCTGCGGCTCCCTGCTCCCCCTCCCTCCTCCTCCTTCTCACCTCGCTCACTGCCTGCACCGAGAGGAAGCTACACGAGGAGCCTGTCAGCGGGGAGAAGGTAAGTATATCTCTTTCTCTTTCTCTCTCTTTCTCTCTCTCTCTCTCTCTCTCTCTCTCTCTGGGGTACACCGTCTGCCGCAATGTGTAAAAAGGGTCCCATCTGCCGCAATGTGTAAAAAGGGGTCCCGGCTGCCGCAATGTGTAGAAAGGGGTCCCGTCTGCCGCAATGTGTAAAAAGTGGTCCCGTCTGCCGCAATGTGTAAAAAGGGGTCCCGTCTGCCGCAATGTGTAAAAAGTGGTCCTGTCTGCCACAATGTGTAAAAAGGGGTCCCATCTGCCGCAATGTGTAAAAAGGTGTCCCGTCTGCCGCAATGTGTAAAAAGGGGTCCCGGCTGCCGCAATGTGTAAAAAGGGGTCCCGGCTGCCGCAATGTGTAAAAAGGGGGACTGGCTGCCGCAATGTGTGAAAAGGGGTCCCGTCTGCCGCAATGTGTAAAAAGTGGTCCCGTCTGCCGCAATGTGTAAAAAGGTGTCCCGTCTGCCGCAATGTGTAAAAAGGGGTCCCGGCTGCCGCAATGTGTAAAAAGGGGTCCCGGCTGCCGCAATGTGTAAAAAGGGGGACTGGCTGCCGCAATGTGTAAAAAGGGGGACTGGCTGCCGCAATGTGTAAAATGGGGTCCTGGCTGCCGCAATGTGTAAAAAGGGGGACTGGCTGACGTAATGTGTAAAAAGGGGTCCCGGCTGCCACAATGTGTAAAAAGGGGTCCCGGCTGCCGCAATGTGTAAAAAGGGGTCCCGGCTGCCGCAATGTGTAAAAAGGGGGACGCTGTCTGCTGTAATGTATAAAAGGGGCTCTACCTGGTGTAGTGGCGCTACTGTGCAGCGTAATTTGAATAATGGAGACTACTGTGCACCGTAGTATGAATTGCTATTATTTTGTGGCCACGCCCCTTCCCCGTGAAGCCACGCCCCTATATATTTTTCACGCGCCTACGGCGCGCACTGCGCCTATCTTGTACGGGGGGGGTGGGGCACCAATGTCGGTTCTTGCACACAGCGCTAAAATGCCTAGTTACGGCACTGTTAATAATATCTCCTCTTAGGCACCTCTTTTCTAGTGTATACATATTCAGCCTAGTAAGTCTTTCCTTATAGTCCAGTACTTTTAGGCCTTTAATCAATTTAGTCTTCAGGATCTCTTGCACTTCCATGAGCAGCAGAGTAGTGCAATGGAAGCATGCTGGGCCCATAACCCAGAGGTCGATTGATCGAAACTATCCTCTGCTATGTGCATTTTTTTTTTATAATTAAAGTAATCAAAAACTGGGATTGATATTTTGGCTCTTTTATTTTTACTTAAAGTACAATAACTTTTATAATTTTAATTTGTTTTAATAGTATATTGACAGCATTGTTTTCTTTAAAAAATCCACTTAATTTTCTTTACCCTATTACTGAAATGGTAATTGACAAAAACAAACTACATTGTCACCAGAAGAGCAATGCAAAATGTACAAGTGATATATTAAAATCATCTTCCAGGGGCTTCCGCTTCCGGTTGCATGCAGAGCACAGCATGATCACGTCTCTCTGCTCTATACCTAGCTATATTTACCTTCTAAAGGCTTATATAGCCTCCAGTGCCTCGATACTTGCACAACCTAATCTATCAGCTCCCTGATGGAGAAAATCCTTGCCTTGCCGCCCGCCGTTAAGCCGCCGCAGACCCGCCCGGAGAAGCGACGCGCTGACCCCATCATGGCGCCTGACACAGAAGCAGCCCATAACATCCCAGCTTCAAAGAAAGCTGCTGCCGAGGCGCTGGCAGATGAAAACTCACCACAGGTACGACGTTCCCCAGACTCTCCTGCCACATATCAAGACATAGTAGACGCTATAAAGAACACTATGACCCCCCTGCTAACACAAGCTGTGACAGACATTACACAGCAGCTACATCACCTGCAGGGGAGAGTCACTGACACTGAACATCGTGTAGCCTCTATCTGTTATGATTTATCTGAGGCACAGCGTGCTATTCTAAAGCTGCAAAAAGAAAACCATCAACTGTGGAACAAGGTGGATGATATAGAAAATCGTTCTAGGAGATCGAATATAAGACTGGTAGGGATACCGGAATCTGTGAAGGGCCCTGCCCTTTTAAACCTCGTGTCTGTTACGCTACCACAACTACTGAAAATTGAAGCAGAATGTAAAGATTTAATAATAGAAAGAGTCCACAGAGTCGGTCCTCCCCCTAAACCACACGATAAGAGACCGCGTGTTGTGATTTTTAAATGCCTTAGCTACCTGCACAAGTTAGCTATATGGAAGGCCTCCAGACAGATCCAAGACCTTTCCTGGGAAGGCAATTGCATTCATTTATTTCAAGATTTTTCAGTTGAGCTCACCAGAGCAAGAAAAGCCTTCTCCCCAATATGTTCAGCATTGGTCTCTGCTAAGCAGAAATTTGCTCTTATGTACCTGGCGCGTCTGCGCATATTCTATGCAGATAAACATTATGACTTCAACACACCTGAAGATGCGCAAGCTTTTCTCAACGAAGATCGACGAAACCATGCCCAAGCTGAAGATATAACCGACACATTTCCTGACCATCAGTAAATCTTTATCACTACCCTGCCTGTAACATACAGTATATCTCAACACATCGAACGTTACCTTAAAATCTCCCCCCCTCCCCCCTTGTTTCGCACTATTTTGCATCTCTTGCAGCTTATATACTGCTATATATTTCTTGATATATCCTCATAGACTCAAGCTCTTCCACCTACCAATGCTATATCTTATATTTGAATAATTATGTTTGAAATGTACTAACATATATATGGAATGTTTAGGAATTATACTATCCGCCATGTATGCCTCAGAGGCTTAATTTCTATTTCGCTAGGGTAATAGAACGCTTGCTATGCCCCGTTATGCTACTATACCATGTTTAAGCACTGTGTTTAGTGTTTTGTTCTTATTTCCTTTTTTTTCCCTTTTGCGAAAGTACTATGCATGTTTTCATGCTAACTCATTTCTTTATATGAGATTTACAACCCTGATGTTCTTTCGTATTTGTCTTGTCTCCCCCATCCCTCTTGTGTCCTCCCTTTTTGTCTCCATTTCCACTACAGGTTTTACCACATTCTCTTTGATATGTCATCCCACTCACGGAACCTCCTATGCCAAGCGCTGAAGTGACTACATTGAGGGTTGGCTCTGTGAATGTTGGGGGTTTTGGCACACCAGCCAAGAGATGCAAGGTATTAACCTATTTAAACAGACAAAAACTGGATATTATATTCATTCAGGAGACACACCTTACCCGCCCTGCATCACTTAAGCTTCAAATGCTAAACTGGCGATTACTCGCCTCCTCTTCATTTAACTCGAAATCCAGAGGAGTAGTGATCTTAACCACTAACTCGCTCCCAATTGAGATCATATCAACCGATAGCGATCCAGAGGGCAGGTACATTATTTCCACTATCAAACTATACTCTAATTCCTACACTCTATGCCCCTAATTCTTATTCTAAACCTTCCTTCCAGTCTATTCTACAAAAACTACTACCTTATGCTTCCAACAACCTAATCTTGGGAGGGGAATTTTAATCTAATCTCACACCCACATCTGGATAGATCCCATTCCAGAAAAACCCCTCACTCACTACCCAAATTAGGAGTCCCCTCGATCTTATCTATGCTGCAATTGATTGATGTATGGAGGGCTTTACACCCTACTGAAAGGGGATACACTTGTATGTCCTCAGCACACCACACATTATCCCGCATAGACTACGTCACTCTATCTAATAATCTATTTACACAAGTCATTGACTCAGGTATTGAACCTATCACTATATCAGACCATGCCATGGTATGGATTACAGTCAAAACCCAAAACGAAAGATCTACACATAAGTCATGGAGATTTCCAGTACACCTGATTAATACTCCCAGATTCATTAATCATATAGAACACTCATGGAACGATTTTCATGAACATAATAAACAATATCTTGCCACCAATCCAGCGCTATATTGGATGACAGCTAAGGCGGTTTTAAGAGGCTCCATCTTGAACTTTGAATATAAAGAAAAAAAAACTCGCTCCCAGTCCTATTTGTTTTTACAACAATCCCTTTCTAAAGCTTATTCAAATTATAGTTTACATCCTACCCCTACAAACAAATCCATATACCTAGTAGCTAAAGAAAAATTTGAAGAGATGCTCCAAGCCCTAGCTGACAAATCACAATTCTACTCAAACTACCACTTTCATAGATATGGTAATAAGACCAGTAAATTATTAACCAATATCCTTAATGGAACCAGACTCCCAATGACAGTACACCCCCTACTCCAAGCAGATGGTACACATACTACATCCAATAAACAGATCTCCCAAACTATGCAACGATACTATGCAAACATATATTCCCACCCTCAAGTTCCCTCGAATACTGAACTCTCCATGCCTTCCCCCTCCCTCAACTCCTCCCAATCCTTTTGGTCCTCACTATCTTATCCTCAAATTCCAAGCGACCATTTTCATTCATTGACACAACCGATCACACTTAATGAAATCACACGAGCCATTAAGTCGTTAAAATCAGCCAAAGCCCCAGGACCGGACGGTTTTAGTGGCGATTTTTATAAATTATTTGAATGCCGTCTTGCCCCAATATTAGTATCTGTCTTCAATTCTATCCTCTCCAATGCGGAACTACCCACCTACTTTAATTCGGCAATCATCAAACTAATACTCAAACATGGCAGAGATCCTGCTCTCTCTGCTTCATATAGGCCCATCTCCTTATAAAACTCAGACTACAAACTCCTTACAAAAATCTTAGCCACACGTCTGAATCCTATACTTCCTTCAGTCATACATCCCGACCAAACAGGTTTTATCAAGGGCAGACATTCACTTACTAATATACGTAAGGTCCTGGCAGCAGTCCAGACGTGTGATGAGAGAACAAGTGAGTCCAGTGGAAAAATTATTCTCTCTATTGATGCTGAAAAAGCTTTCGATTTAGTACACTGGACTCATTTGTTCCTCACCATGGAAAGATTTGGCTTCCCTCTCACATTTATATCATTTATTAGAACACTATACACCTCTTCATCCTCACAAGTCTCATGTAACGGTTTTCTATCTCCCCCCTTCCCAATTCAAAAGGGTACGAGACAGGGTTGCCCCCTGTCACCACTCCTCTTTGTCCTAGCAATTGAGCCTCTAGCAATAGCCCTCCGCGCCACGTCCAACTTCATAGGCATTAACATTTCCTCTCTAGAACTAAAGGTCTCACTTTTTGCGGATGACATGTTGCTCTTTATCTCAGATCCCGCTAAATCCCTCCCAGTAATATTACAGATAATTTCATCATTCAGCCTGATAGCAGGATACAAAATTAATGTCTCTAAATCAGAATTTCTCCCAGTATCTAGACAGACCCTTGATCTCCATTCTTTACCGGTTCTCTCCCAATTCCGTATACAATCCTCGCAACTCAAATACTTAGGTGTACAGATCACTAATAACCCTCACTCTTTATATTCAGCTAACTTTGCCCTTCTCTTTGCAAAAATCTTCTCACAACTGGACGCTTGGGCTAAACTCCCCTTATCTTTACTTGGCAGAACAGCTGTATTGAAAAGTGTCATCTTCCCTAAGATCTATTATCCTTTACGAATGTTACCTTGCACACTATCCAAACAAGACCTCACTACCCTTGAAAAAAAGATATCAAAGTTTTTATGGCAGGGCAAACGACCTAGACTTGCTCTAAAGAAGCTATACAAAGCAAAGAAATCCGGAGGTCTTAGTATCCCAAACTTTGCATTGTACACAATCACAACACAATTTAGAATAATTAGAGATTGGCTAACAGAATCTTCAACAATCACAGATAAATCCCTCGAACAATCCCTGTTCTATCCATTCTCACCTGGAGCACTACTGCACACACTGACTCACTTAATCCCTCAACACCTTCTAAACCACTCCTTATTCAGAGATACCTATAGCAGCTGGATCTGGCTGAGCAAAACCCTAAAATTCCCGCATACATCCTCCCCCTTCCCTCCACTATGGGGTAACCCCAATTTTGAACTCTCTCTCACTAACCCAGCTTTTCGTCTATGGGCACAGAAAGGTCTTAATCTAGCTACAAAACTTTTCGACCCTGGTGGTCATAAACTTCCATTCTCTTCTATAAGAGTCACCTGTGACCTTCCTAATTCTCATTTTTATCTATATTTACAAGCTAGACATTATGCACAATCAATACCATCCCTAAACTCTCCAACTAAGATCCCTCACCCTCTGGATCCTATCTTCAAATCTATAAATGTATCCAATACAACAACCAAAATACTCTACTCCATACTTATGGAACCATTAAACAACACAGGATTAAGCAACCTTGCGTCTGCCTGTAGTGCTGATATTCCTGGGGTTGCAGAAGCTGACCTTATAATCACTTCACAGCTCCAAAAAATAATGAGCATACTCCACTCATCTTATCTTTAAGAAGTACACTTTAAAACTATTCATAGAATCTATATATCTCCTGCACAAAGGAAATATATGATTGCCTCAGAATCTGGATCATGTTCTAAATGCTCAATGGCCAACGCCAAATTTTTCCATTGTTTCTGGTCCTGCGCTAAAATACTGAAATTTTGGCGTAAAACTATAGCCTTCCTTAACTCGGCATTACAAATAAATCTAGATCTCAATCCACTAGCATGTCTATGCCTAAACTTCAAAGATTGGAACTCTCCCCCGACACAGAGCTTGCCCTCAGAATTTCTTATAACAGTACTCACTATGGCGAAGAAGCTCATTCTGATACACTGGATACAAAAATCTGCCCCGACTATCCGAGAACTACAAAACAGTAGAGATGTGCACCGGAAATTTTTCGGGTTTTGTGTTTTGGTTTTGGGTTCGGTTCCGCGGCCGTGTTTTGGGTTTGAACGCGTTTTGGCAAAACCTCACCGAATTTTTTTTGTCGGATTCAGGTGTGTTTTGGATTCGGGTGTTTTTTCAAAAAAACCCTAAAAAACAGCTTAAATCATTGAATTTGGGGGTCATTTTGATCCCATAGTATTATTAACCTCAATAACCATAATTTACACTCATTTTCAGTCTATTCTGAACACCTCACACCTCACAATATTATTTTTAGCCCTAAAATTTGCACCGAGGTCGCTGGATGACTAAGCTCAGCGACCCAAGTGTCCGACACAATCACCTGGCCCATCTAGGAGTGGCACTGCAGTGTCACGCAGGATGGCCCTTCCAAAAAACACTCCCCAAACAGCACATGACGCAAAGAAAAAAAGAGGCGCAATGAGGTAGCTGTGTGACTAAGCTCAGCGACCCAAGTGGCCGACACAAACACCTGGCCCATCTAGGAGTGGCACTGCAGTGTCACGCAGGGTGGCCCTTCCAAAAAACACTCCCCAAACAGCACATGACGCAAAGAAAAAAAGAGGCGCAATGACGTAGCTGTGTGACTAAGCTCAGCGACCCAAGTGGCCTACACAAACACCTGGCCCATTTAGGAGTGGCACTGCAGTGTCACGCAGGATGGTCCTTCCAAAAAATACTCCCCAAACAGCACATGACGCAAAGAAAAATGAAAGAAAAAAGAGGTGCAAGATGGAATTGTCCTTGGGCCCTCCCACCCACCCTTATGTTGTATAAACAGGACATGCACACTTTAACCAACCCATCATTTCAGTGACAAGGTCTGCCACACGACTGTGACTGAAATGACGGGTTGGTTTGGACCCCCACCAAAAATGAAGCAATTAATCTCTCCTTGCACAAACTGGCTCTACAGAGGCAAGATGTCCACCTCATCATCATCCTCCGATTCATCACCGTGTACATCCCCCTCCTCACAGATTATCAATTCGTCCCCACTGGAATCCACCATCACAGCTCCCTGTGTACTTTCTGGAGGCAATTGCTGCTGGTGAATGTCTCCACGGAGGAATTGATTATAATTCATTTTAATGAACATCATCTTCTCCACATTTTCTGGAAGTAACCTCATACGCAGATTGCTGACAAGGTGAGCGGCGGCACTAAACACTCTTTCGGAGTACACACTTGTGGGAGGGCAACTTAGGTAGAATAAAGCCAGTTTGTGCAAGGGCCTCCAAATTGCCTCTTTTTCCTGCCAGTATACGTACGGACTGTCTGACGTGCCTACTTGGATGCGGTCACTCATATAATCCTCCACCATTTTTTCAATGGTGAGAGAATCATATGCAGTGACAGTAGACGACATGTCAGTAATCGTTGGCAGGTCCTTCAGTCCGGACCAGATGTCAGCATCAGCAGTCACTCCAGACTGCCCTGCATCACCGCCAGCGGGTGGGCTCGGAATTCGTAGCCTTTTCCTCGCACCCCCAGTTGCGGGAGAATGTGAAGGAGGAGATGTTGACAGGTCGCGTTCCGCTTGACTTGACAATTTTCTCACCAGCAGTTCTTTGAACCCCTGCAGACTTGTGTCTGCCGGAAAGAGAGATCCAACGTAGGTTTTAAATCTAGGATCGAGCACGGTGGCCAAAATGTAGTGCTCTGATTTCAACAGATTGACCACCCGTGAATCCTGGTTAAGCGAATGAAGGGCTCCATCCACAAGTCCCACATGCCTAGCGGAATCGCTCTGTTTTAGCTCCTCCTTCAATGCCTCCAGCTTCTTCTGCAAAAGCCTGATGAGGGGAATGACCTGACTCAGGCTGGCAGTGTCTGAACTGACTTCACGTGTGGCAAGTTCAAAAGGTTGCAGAACCTTGCACAACGTTGAAATCATTCTCCACTGCGCTTGAGACAGGTGCATTCCACCTCCTATATCGTGGTCAGATGTATAGGCTTGAATGGCCTTTTGCTGCTCCTCCATCCTCTGAAGCATATAGAGGGTTGAATTCCACCTCGTTACCACTTCTTGCTTCAGATGATGGCAGGGCAGGTTCAGGCGTTTTTGGTGTTGCTCCAGTCTTCTGTACGTGGTGCCTGTACGCCGAAAGTGTCCCGCAATTCTTCAGGCCACCGACAGCATCTCTTGCACGCCCCTGTCGTTTTTTAAATAATTCTGCACCACCAAATTCAAGGTATGTGCAAAACATGGGACGTGCTGGAATTTGCCCAGATATAATGCACGCACAATATTGCTGGCGTTGTCCGATGCCACAAATCCACAGGAGAGTCCAATTGGGGTAAGCCATTCTGCGATGATCTTCCTCAGTTGCCGTAAGAGGTTTTCATCTGTGTGCGTATTCTGGAAAGCGGTGATACAAAGCGTAGCCTGCCTAGGAAAGAGTTGGCGTTTGCGAGATGCTGCTACTGGTGCCGCCGCTGCTGTTCTTGCGGCGGGAGTCAATACATCTACCCAGTGGGCTGTCACAGTCATATAGTCCTGAGTCTGCCCTGCTCCACTTGTCCACATGTCCGTGGTTAAGTGGACATTGGGTACAACTGCATTTTTTAGGACACTGGTGAGTCTTTTTCTGAGGTCTGTGTACATTTTCGGTATCGCCTGCCTAGAGAAATGGAACCTAGATGGTATTTGGTACCGGGGACACAGTACCTCAATCAAGTCTATAGTTGGCTCTGAAGTAATGATGGATACCGGAACCACGTTTCTCACCGCCCAGGATGCCAAGGCCTCAGTTATCCGCTTTGCAGCAGGATGACTGCTGTGATATTTCATCTTCCTCGCAAAGGACTGTTGGACAGTCAATTGCTTGGTGGAAGTAGTAAAAGTGGTCTTACGACTTCCCCTCTGGGATGACCATCGACTCCCAGCAGCAACAACAGCAGCGCCAGCAGCAGTAGGCGTTACACTCAAGGATGCATCGGAGGAATCCCAGGCAGGAGAGGACTCGTCAGAATTGCCAGTGACATGGCCTGCAGGACTATTGGCATTCCTGGGGAAGGAGGAAATTGACACTGAGGGAGTTGGTGGGGTGGTTTGCGTGAGCTTGGTTACAAGAGGAAGGGATTTACTGGTCAGTGGACTGCTTCCGCTGTCGCCCAAAGTTTTTGAACTTGTCACTGACTTATGATGAATGCGCTGCAGGTGACGTATAAGGGAGGATGTTCCGAGGTGATTAACGTCCTTACCCCTACTTATTACAGCTTGACAAAGGCAACACACGGCTTGACACCTGTTGTCCGCATTTCTGTTGAAATACTTCCACACCGAAGAGCTGATTTTTTTGGTATTTTCACCAGGCATGTCAATGGCCATATTCCTCCCACGGACAACAGGTGTCTCCCCGGGTGCCTGACTTAAACAAACCACCTCACCATCAGAATCCTCCTTGTCAATTTCCTCCCCAGCGCCAGCAACACCCATATCCTCCTCATCCTGGTGTACTTCAACACTGACATCTTCAATCTGACTATCAGGAACTGGACTGCGGGTGCTCCTTCCAGCACTTGCAGGGGGCGTGCAAATGGTGGAAGGCGCATGCTCTTCACGTCCAGTGTTGGGAAGGTCAGGCATCGCAACCGACACAATTGGACTCTCCTTGTGGATTTGTGATTTCGAAGAATGCACAGTTCTTTGCTGTGCTTTTGCCAGCTTAAGTCTTTTCATTTTTCTAGCGAGAGGCTGAGTGCTTCCATCCTCATGTGAAGCTGAACCACTAGCCATGAACATAGGCCAGGGCCTCAGCCGTTCCTTGCCACTCCGTGTGGTAAATGGCATATTGGCAAGTTTACGCTTCTCCTCCGACGATTTTAATTTAGATTTTTGAGTCCTTTTTTTACTGATCTTTTGTGTTTTGGATTTTACATGCTCTGTACTATGACATTGGGCATCGGCCTTGGCAGACGACGTTGATCGAATTTCATCGTCTCGGCCATGACTAGTGGCAGCAGCTTCAGCACGAGGTGGAAGTGGATCTTGATCTTTCCCTATTTTTGGAACCTCAACATTTTTGTTCTCCATATTTTAATAGGCACAACTAAAAGGCACCTCAGGTAAACAATGGAGATGGATGGATACTAGTATACTTATGGATGACGAGTGACTGACGACACAGAGGTAGCTACAGCCGTGGACTACCATACTGCGTCTGCTAGTATAGAGATGATAATTAATGATATAAAAGAAAAATATATATAACTACTGTAGGTATATATAATATAATGACGGACCTGGTGGACACTGTCAGCAGACTCCTAAACTACTAGTATGAAGAAGATAGAAAAAAAAAACACCACAGGTAGGTAGGTATACAATTATGGACGAGCACTGACGACACAGAGATAGCCACAGCCATGGACTACCGTACTGCGTCTGCTAGTATAGATAATATAATAAATATATTACTACTGTAGGTATATAATATAATGACGGACCTGGTGGACACTGTCAGCAGACTCCTAAACTACTAGTATGAAGAAGATAGAACAAAAAACCCCACCACAGGTAGGTAGGTATACAATTATGGACGAGCACTGACGACACAGAGATAGCAACAGCCGTGGATTACCGTACTGCATCTGCTAATATAGAGATGATAAAGATGATAGATATGAAAAAAAATATATAACACTACTGTAGGTAAATATTTATATAATATAATGAATGACAGACCTGCTGGACACTGTCAGCAGAATGCGTTTATAGAATAATAAAAAAAAAACACCACAGGAGTGTTTAACTTTTTCAGGCAGACAATATACTGGTGGTCACTGGCAGCAAAAGTGTGCACTGTACTCCTGCTATAACTGCTCCCCAGTCTCCCCCACAATTAAGCTGTGTGAGCAGTGAGCACTCAGCACAGTCAGATATACATAGATGATATATCATGCAGCACACTGAGGCTGAGCACAGATATGGTATGTATCGTTTTTTTCAGGCAGAGAACGGATTATAATAAAACTGGTGGTCACTATCAGCAAAACTCTGCACTGTACTGAGTACTCCTAACAACTGCTCCCCAAAATTAGTAGTAAATCAAATGTCACTCGTCTCTATCTTCTAATCTAAACGGAGAGGACGCCAGCCACGTTCTCTCCCTATCAATCTCAATGCACGTGTGAAAATGGCGGCGACGCGCGGCTCCTTATATAGAATCCGAGTCTCGCGAGAATCCGACAGCGGGATGATGACGTTCGGGCGCGCTCGGGTTAACCGAGCAAGGCGGGAGGATCCGAGTCTGCTCGGACCCGTGCAAAAAAGGCTGAAGTTCGGGCGGGTTCGGATTCCGAGGAACCGAACCCGCTCATCTCTACAAAACAGGATACTACAATTAATATATTTTGATAAAAGAACTCTGTCGCTCAATCCGGACAATTCATATGCTAAATTTATCCGAAAGTGGGAAAATATATCTCTACTTTAGACCATACTACTCGCACTGACATATGGAGAAATATTGAGTAAAACCAGTATTAGCAGTTAAAGAATTTAGTCACGACCTCATACCCTACCATCAGATCTACTCTACCTTTCCTTCCTAACCTCACCCTTCTGTCTCGTCTCGATCGTATTGTCTCGACCCCTATACTCCCCCTCCCCCCACCCCCCCCTTCCCCATTTTACTTGTTCAAGCTCTAATCTGATATACGAAATTACTGCTTATACATCTTGATTGGTTCTTAATGTAATAATCATCAGTAATCACATACCTTCAAATAATTACTCTACTTTGTTAAGTACTATACATAGCTTTTTGTATGTATTGTTCTTATTAGTTATAGTAAATCTCATGATCACTCAATGTTAACAATTATTATGCTACCATATCTCTTTATGTGACGTATTACATAATTGAAAAAAAAACAAATAAAATCTTTAAACTAAAATCATCTTCCATCTTGAATTTCAATGATGCATTGGGACAACAATTTTGTGAGAAACATTTTCACCCATAAAGAAAGATTTTCTTAATTCCTTACCTGTGTGCTGATTAGATATTACTTTTCTGCCAGCATAATTTTTTTTCTCTGCAACCCACTGCTAAATTGTGCTTCCTAGCTGTTTTTTATAAAATCACTGAATCAAATCTAACTCTGATTACATCAGAGAAGGCCAGGTACCCTACACCATAAGAGGGGGTTTGAAATTTTGACTTGTCTACTTAAAGATCACCAAAATCTGATCACAAGGTCAATTACATCCCTAGGTGGGATTGAACCACCAACCTTTTGGTTAATAGATGAACATGCTAACCGATTGCACCACAGAGACACCTCGTAAAAGTACATACTGACAAAGGCTAATAAGCATTCATCTAGAACGTTTCCTAGAAAAACTTTAAAAAGTCAATAATCGGGAGAGTTTTTGTAAGAAACACATTGGTACTTACCCATGATGAGTGAGTGCTTCAGGATCTCTTGCACTTACATGAGCAGCAGAGTACTGCAACGGAAGCATGCTGGGCCCATAATCCAGAGGTAGGCAGATTGAAACTATCCTCTGCTATATGCATTGTTTTTTGTTAATTAAAGTAATCCAAAACTGGGATTGATATTTTGGCTCTTTTATTTTTACTTAAAGTACAATAACTTTTACCATTTTAATTTGTTTTAATAGTATATTGACAGTATTGTTTTCTTTCAAAAATCCACTTAATTTTCTTTACCCTATTATTAAAATGGTAATTGACAAAAACAAACTACATTGTCGCCAGAAGAGCAATACAAAATGTACAAGTGATATATTAAAATCATCTTTCCAGCTTGAATTTCAATGATGCATTGGGGCAACAATTTTGTGAGAAACATCTTCACCCATAAAGAAAGATTTTCTTAATTCCTTACCTGTGTGCTGATTAGATATCACCTTGTTTTCACATTAAACAGACTTCCACTTGAGGAAGCAGCAAGGATGCAGTGACGTTTATGTTTCCTGGTGTCAACCTGTATTATTTCAGTAGACATTGAAATGAGGATGCATCTTGCTGCCTTTCTAATGAAGCAAGTTTAATTCAGTAATAGGTGAAAAACCATTCCTACATAGGTGTTAATCAGAGACTTGGCTTTGTGGACACTTTTCAGAGAGCAAATTTGTTAGCATAAACATAAAATCAGAAAATGAAGAGCTGTTTAAACACTCAATTTGACTTTTCTGCCAGCATATTTTTTTTTCTCAGCAACCCACTGCTAAATTGTGCTTCCTAGCTGTTTTTTTTATAAAATCACTTAATCAAATCTAACTCTGATTACATCAGAGAAGGCCAGGTACCCTACACCATAAGAGGGGGTTTGAAATTTTGACTTGTCTACTTAAAGATCACCAAAATCTGATTACAAGGGCCCAGCATGCTTCCATTGCACCACTCTGCTGCTCATGTAAGTGCAAGAGATCCTGAAGGAAAGACTTACTAGGCTGAATATGTATATACTAGAAAAGAGGTGCCTAAGAGGAGATATTATTAATATCTTCAAATATGTAAAGATACATAACAAAGAGTTATCAGAGGAATTATTTATTAAAAGAACACGTGGTCACTCGCTGCGACTGGAGGAAAGTTCAGAACGCAATGGAGGAAAGGGTTCTTCACTGTTTGGGCAATCAGGATGTGGAATTCCCTGCCAGGGAAGGTGGTAATGGCGGACTCTGTAATTGGATTTAAAAAAGGAATGGATACATTTCTGAATGAAAAAGCTATCCAAGGTTATAATACTTAAAATATCAACATGGTTAATCCGGGGGTAACATGAGTTATAGTAGCTAACTAGTCATAAAATTAGTAATGTACTGTAGTATGCTAAGGACCACAATGCAGCACAAGACAATGAGCAGTGATACTGAGCACTGATGAGGATACTACTGAAAACTGACACTGAGCAGGCACATCTCTGTCAAGTAAAGGAGATTCAACTGAGGCAGCACAAGGGAACTCTCATCTAGGGACAACAACTGCAGGGAGAACACATATTTTCAGATGAACATGGGAGGGCAGAAGGCTGCCTAATACTGAAGCACCCCCAAACAACAAACCAAATGCAACAACTAGTGCAAGCATTCCTGGAGGAAGGCCTGCAGCAGATGGATTTGCATATGGTGATGTCATCCAAGCAGTGGGTCAAAGTTGGCTTCAACCCTCATCTGCATATGAAAAGAGAAAAGGGGTATGCAGGTGTTACACACACCAGTGCTAACAGAAGTATACCGGTGTATGAACAGAGGGGGATGCGGAGCAAATGAACTCACAGACAGTATAACATAACATACACAGAAGGTGATGGAATAACTAATAAACACAAAGTGAACGGAGAAGCCCGAAGGCTCAGGAACTGGGTGTCTCCCTAGTGTCAGGAATGCTCAGATGGAATAGAGCGGACAATGAAGCGAGATGTAGTGATTTAACATATGGAGCACCCGAAATTATGTTGCTAAGAGCAACAGAAAAAACCCCAAAGGGTTACCAACGGGTGTGGGAATAAACTCCTTGGTCAGAGATAGAAATATAGACACAAGGAGAGTATCCACAATCCTAACCCCCACTTGCAGGGCATAGGTTCAGCTTACTGCCACTAAACTGACACCTGGACGCCCTGCACAGTGAGAGAGGATTAAGCAGGCAGGTCTGAGAGTACAGCCGCAAACCTGCAGGGTTCACAGAATAGCAAAAGAACCCCAGCAGGTTAAACAACTGACTCCAGTCTTACTGCTAGGTCCGGATTGGCAGAATGAAGTACCGAATCCCAAGGCCTATTTGCAGTAAGCAACAAGTAAATACAAAGTCACACAGTACTAGCTAATTCTCTGGAACTGACCAACAAACAAAGATTCAGCAGCATTTGCCTAGCCTGAGAGGATGGTTTATATAGCAGGTGCTGTCCACGCCCCACACAGACCTCTCAGACTGTGAGCATAAAACCAGCGCCGGATTCCCTGCCATGCACAGAGCCTGTAACCACTGCACAGTAAAAACCCGGACCGGAGTATCAGCTGCGCTCAGGTTACTTCGCTAGCACTTGCCTCCCGGTTGCCATGGCGACGTGGCAGCACAGAGCAGGAGATCCTAACAGTACCCCCCTTCTGACGAGGGGTCAAAGAACCCCTACCACCGGGTTTATCGGGGAACTGCGAGAAGAAAGAGCGTATCAGTCTGGGGGCATGAAGATCACAACTGTGCACCCACGACCGCTCCTCCGGGCCATACCCCTTCCAGTGCACCAAAAATGACAGCCGACCCCAAACCATCTTGGAGTCAAGAACCCTTTCAACCACAAACTCCCTCTGACCCCGTATCAGAAGAGGAGAAGGTCTTCTACTGGAAGAAGGATTACTAACCGCCAGTTTTAAAAGGGAACAATGAAATGTTTTATTGATACCCAATGAACGGGGCAGATCTAACTGAAATGCCACCGGATTGATAACCCTGGTGATATTATAAGGGCCGATGAACCGGGGGCCTAACTTATGAGATGGCTGTCTCAACTTCAAATTCTTGGTGGACAACCAGACAAAGTCTCCTAATTTGAAACTGCAGGGTCTTCTCCGCTTATCAAAAACCATTTTGGTCACTAATGACACAGACACAAGGGCTTTCTTCACTTTCCTCCAAATACCCCTAAGGGCCGAAACCACAGAGGTACCACCAGGCGTGGAATCCAGGGGGTCAAAAGAATTGGCCTTAGGATGATGCCCATACACACAAAGGACGGGAGAGATCCCTGTAGCAGAGTGAGCCGCGTTGTTATAGGCAAACTCCGCCATGGACAGATGAGCAACCCAGTCAGTATGACACTTGGAGACATAACACTTGAGGAACTGCTCCAAGGACTGGTTCACCCTTTCAGTCTGCCCATTAGACTGTGGATGGTACCCTGACGACAAACTCACAGAAATCTGGAGATCAGAACAAAATGCCCTCCAGAATTTGGCCACAAACTGGGATCCACGGTCAGAGACCACATCAAGTGGCAATCCGTGGAGGCGCACAACATGCTGCATAAATAACTCAGACAGGCGTCTGGCCGATGGCAACCCAACCAATGGAACGAAATGCGCCATCTTCGAAAACCTGTCAACGACAACCCAAATGGCTGTCATCCCCGAGGATTTGGGCAAGTCCACCACAAAATCCATGGAAATGTGGGTCCATGGCTTAGATGGAATAGAGAGTGGATGTAATGGGCCGACAGGAACCCCTCTAGGAGTTTTATTTCGGGCACAAACGTCACATGCCCGAACCCACTGATCCACATCCCTAGCCACCGAGGGCCACCACACCGCCCTAGACAGCAACTACCGAGTTCTGGCAATACCCGGATGCCCTGCCGACCTCTTGGCATGGAATTCCAGGAACACTCGCTGTCTTAACCTAGGAGGCACAAACAAGAGACTTACCGGAAGGTCTGGAGGAGCCTGCTCCTGTGCTCTAAGGACTAATGACAAGAGGTCCTGGGTAATGCCCACTTTAATACATGATGGGGACACAATGGGTAATGGCTCCTCGGTGGTCTCTTGGACTGCTGCAAAACTCCGCAGGAGCGCATCAGCCTTGATGTTTTTTGACCCAGGGCGATATGTTATCAAAAAATTAAAGCGAGCAAAAAACAAAGCCCATCGTGCCTGCCTGGCATTGAGCCGCTTCGCTGACTCTAAATATGCCAGATTCTTATGGTCGGTGAGAATTGAGACCACAAACTTAGCCCCCTCAAGCCAGTGTCTCCACTCCCCGAGTGCATCCTTAATAGCCAACAATTCCCGGTTACCCACATCATAATTCATCTCGGCAGACGAAAATTTACGGGAAAAGTAAGCACAGGGATGAAGGCGATTATCAGACACCCCCATCTGAGAGAGCACTGCCCCAATACCTATCTCAGAGGCATCCACTTCCACCACAAAAGGACGCTCTGGATCTGGGTGTCGCAGCACCTTGGCCGAGACAAATGCCCTTTTGAGACGGGCAAAGGCCGCTTTGGCCTAACAAGACCAAAGAGCAACATCCGCCCCTTTCTTAGTGAGTGCCACCAAGGGGGCCACTATAGACAAAAATCCAGCGATAAAATGTCTATAAAAATTCGCAAATCCCAGAAAACGCTGAAGCGCCTTCAAACTAGTGGGCTGCACCCAATCCAGGATTGCCTGTACCTTAGAACCCTCCATTTGGAAACCTTCTGAGGAGATAATATACCCTAGAAATGCGATTTGCTGGATTTCAAATTCGCACTTCTCCAGCTTCGCCCCAAGCTGGTGGTCTCTGAGTTTCTGGAGGACTAAGCGTACATGCTCCCGATGTTCCTCCAGGGAATGGGAGAAGATTAGGATGTCATCTAGATAAACAACTAAGAATCTATCCAAATATTCCCTGAGCACATCGTTCATGAATTCCTGGAAGACTGCCGGGGCATTAGAGAGCCCAAAAGGCATCACCAAATATTCATAATGCCCTGAGTGGGTATTAAAGGCAGTCTTCCATTCATCCCCCTCTCTTATTCGGATTAGATTGTAAGCACCGCATAGGTCAATCTTAGAAAAAATGGTGGCAGTACGAAGCTGGTCAAACAAAACCGAAATGAGAGGCAGTGGGTACGAGTTTTTAATCGTGATACGGTTCAATTCCCTGAAGTCGATGCAGGGTCGCAACGAACCGTCCTTTTTACCCACGAAGAAGAACCCCGACCCAACTGGGGATTGTGAGGGTCTGATAAATCCCTTAGCCAAGTTCTCCTGAATGTACTCTGCCATAGCCTGAGTCTCAGGACGTGACAGGGAGTACAACCTGCTCTTGGGAAGCTTAGCATCCGGCAACAAATCAATGGCACAGTCATAGGGGCGATGGGGAGGTAGCACCTCTGCAACTTTTTTGGAGAACACATCCGCAAAATCTGCATAACATCCTGGCAATCCTGGCAAACTTAGCTGCGAGAGCCTGATTGGAAGGCTCAAGCAACTCCTGAAACAATCCCTACCCCAACTAAGAATCTCCCCAGAGACCCAGTCAAATTGAGGGTTATGGGCCCTTAACCAGGGTAACCCCAAAACCAATGGGGCAAAAGAACAGACAGTCACATAGAAAGACAATTTTTCAGAGTGTGTGGCTCCAATAAACAAAGGAATTTGGCTGGTGCAGGAGGTAATTTTACCCTTGGACAATGGTTCCCCGTTTAACCCACAGATCTCAATCTCTGATGCCAAAGGTACTGAGGGAACAGAGTGTTCCAGGGCGAATTGACGGTCCATGAAAACCCCATCGGCCCCACTGTCAACAAAGGCCTCAGTCTTGACAGTTTGGCCGAGGATCTCCAAAGTCACCGGAATGAGAAAAGTATTTTTGGGAAATTCTGACTTCTGGCCTGACAGGATATTTCCCATCAGCCTCAGGCCCTGAAGTTTTCCGGCTTTTCTGGGCATGATACTACAACATGACCTTTATTCCCACAGTACAAACACAAACCCTGCTGTCTCCTCCGCGTCTTCTCACGCGAGGAGAGGCGGGTTGCCCCAATCTGCATAGGCTCCTCGGAATATTCCACAGAGTCTGAGGTTCCCTTGGGAAAAAAGGAAACTGCAGTCTCCCTTTCAAGCCTACGCTCTCTCAGCCGTCTATCCACCCGGATGGATAACTGCATGAGCTGATCTAAGCTATCAGGCGAGGGATATTGTACCAGTTGGTCCTTTATCTGGTCAGAAAGGCCCCTTCGGTACTGGTTTCTCAGGGCTGGGTCATTCCACTGGGTATCATGAGCCAACCTCCGAAACTCAGTACTATAAACCTCAGCTGGCCGTCGCCCTTGCTTAAGGACCGTAATCTGAGCCTCGGCTGAAGCCATCTTGTCAGGGTCATCATACAAAATGCCCAGTGCCGTAAAAAAAGCATCAACACTTTTAAGGGACGGACAGTCAGGCTGCAACCCATATGCCCAAACCTGTGGGTCTTCTTGTAGCAAGGAAATCACCATGCCCACCCGCTGAATCTCCGACCCAGAAGACTGGGGCCTAAGCCTGAAATATAGCTTACAGCTCTCCTTGAAACAAAATAACTGCGAGCGATCTCCAGAAAAACGATCCGGGAGATTTACTTTCGTCTCCTTAACCCCTGAACTTGCCGCTGCTGCTTCGGGAGCTCCGCTAGCGGCCTGCGGGGTGTTCATTTTAATAGACATCTCATTAAATTGTCGAGTCAGGATCTGCACCTGATCGACCACCTGTTGCAAAGTATTTTGAGGGGTATGCTCCATAGTCTCACAAAATTTCAACAGGACTATGGCTGCTGAATATGTTACGCACACCAGTGCTAACAGAAGTATACCGGTGTATGAACAGAGAGGGATGCGGAGCAAACGAACTCACAGACAGTATAACATAACATACACAGAAGGTGATGGAATAACTAATAAACACAAGTGAACGGAGAAGCCCGAAGGCTCAGGAACTGGGTGTCTCCCTAGTGTCAGTAATGCTCAGATGGAATAGAGCGGACAATGAAGCGAGATGTAGTGATTTAACATGTGGAGCACCCGAAATTATGTTGCTAAGAGCAACAGAAAAAACCCCAAAGGGTTACCAACGGGTGTGGGAATAAACTCCTTGGTCAGAGATAGAAATATAGACACAAGGAGAGTATCCACAATCCTAACCCCCACTTGCAGGGCACAGGTTCAACTTACTGCCACAAAACTGACACCTGGACGCCCTGCACAGTGAGAGAGGATTAAGCAGGCAGGTCTAAAAGTACAGCCGCAAACCTGCAGTGTTCATAGAATAGCAAAAGAACCCCAGCAGGATAAACAACTGACTCCAGTCTTACTGCTAGGTCCGGATTGGCAGAATGAAGTACCGAATCCCAAGGCCTATTTGCAGTAAGCAACAAGTAAATACAATGTCACACAGTACTAGCTAATTCTCTGGAACTGACTAACAAACAAAGATTCAGCAGCATTTGCCTAGCCTGAGAGGATGATTTATATAGCAGGTGCTGTCCACGCCCCACTCAGACCTCTCAGACTGTGAGCACAAAACCAGCGCCGGATTCCCTGCCGTGCACAGAGCCTGTAACCACTGCACAGTATAAACCCGGACCGGAGTATCAGCTGCGCTCAGGTTACTTCGCTAACACTTGCCTCCCGGTTGCCATGGCGACATGGCAGCACAGAGCAGGAGATCCTAACAGCAGGGCATGGCGGCCTTTTGCGGCGCTTGGATGACCCCTAGTTCGCATTAAACACCCCCACCCTCCTTCGTTGTGGTGCTCATGTTGGCCATGCCCCAGCCCCTGAAGCATTCAAGCTGATTTTTTGCAGCAGCTGGGCACTGTAACAGCTCCAGAGCTGCTCTGTAAGGCAAGTAAAAGGGTGTGGGCCCTGCAGCACTACCTGTAGTTTGCATTGTGCATTGGAAGGCACAAAGTAAGCAGACGGGAGGAGAAGTCAGGATAGTGCACATGTGCCAACATGAGCCCCACACCGAAGGAGGGTGGGGGTGTTTAATGCGAACTAGGGGTCATCCAAGCGCCGCAAAAGGCCGCCATGCCCTGCATACCCCTTTTCTCTTTTCATATGCAGATGAGGGTTCCAGCCAACTTTGGCCCACTGCTTGGATGACATCACCGTATGCAAATCCGTCTTCTGCAGACCTTCCCCCAGGAATGCTTGTACTAGTTGTTGCATTTGGTTTGTTGTTTGGGGGTGCTTCAGTATTAGGCAGCCTTCTGGCCTCCCATGTTCATCTGAAAATATGTGTTCTCCCTGCAGTTGTTGTCCCCAGATGAGAGTTCCCTTGTGCTGCCTCAGTTGAATCTCCTTTACTTGACAGAGATGTGCCTGAGCAGCGGCCCTCCCCAGCTCTATCCCAAATCATACTTATTTTGCATAGGAGATACCATGGTCATGAAGATTGTTCTCCCAGGGTGAGGTTCATTCATTGCATTTTGGGTATGCTGACCCCTATGATTTCCCCAAATGAGGGAAACTCGACTGCATTATTTGTGGTAGTGGGGGACTGTGTTTGTGCTTTCCTCTGGTCAGCTCTGGTAAAAGTCAGATTTATTTGTCTCAGATCTTCCTCTAGCCTTGTTCTTCTTTCGAGAGTTTCCTTGTGCTGCCTCAGTTGGATCTCCTTCACTTGACAGGGGGGTGCCCGAGCAGCGACCCTCCCCAGCTCTAGCCCAACTACTACTTACCTGCCAGGTGAGATACTATGATCATGAAGGTGCTTCTCCCAGGGCAAGGCTCACCCATTGCACTCTGGGTGTGCTGCTCCTGCGATTTCCCCAAATGTGGGAAACTTGACTGTATAATTTGTGTTTCCCCTGGTCGGCTCTCGTATAATTCAGATCTCTTTGTCTCAGGTCTCTCTCCAGCCTAGTTTGCTCTCTGTTTCCACTTCTCTTTTCTTGAGCCGCTCCCTTCTATGCCCTTGCGCACTATCCTGACTTCTCCCGTCTGCTTACTTTGTGCCTTCCAACGCACAATGCGAACTACAGGTAGTGCTGCAGGGCCCACACCCTTTTAGTTGCCTTACAGAGCAGCTCTGGAGCTGTTACAGTGCCCAGCTGCTGCAAGAAATCAGCTTGAATGCTTCAGGGGCTGGGGCTTAGCCAACATGAGCCCCACACCGAAGGAGGGTGGAGGTGTTTAATGCGAACTAGGGGTCATCCAAGCACCGCAAAAGGCCACCATGCCCTGCACGCCCCTTTTCTCTTTTCATATGCAGACGAGGGTTGAAGCCAACTTTGACCCACTGCTTGGATGACATCACCATATGCAAATCCATCTGCTGCAGGCCTTCCCCCAGGAATGCTTGCACTAGTAGTTGCATTTGGTTTGTTGTTTGGGGGTTGATAAAACTGATTTTATACTCTACAACACAAGCTATTAAATCTATATCGTGAAGCCGTAATGACCGCTGAACCTCGTGCACCTGCTACGCACTCCGTACGCTATTTGCGTAAGAATACCTTGCACGTGGTATGCAAGTTACGTACACACGCTGTGCTGGGTGTACGGAACACACACAGCGAGCGTACACACAGATAATAACCTTTTAAACCTTACACAGCGTATGATTATACTATAATGATAAGACACTGGTTAACCTTGTTAATATTAAAAGCTGTTTGAGCGGTTGGGGCGCTCCGATTACCCAGAGTAATGTAATGAACACACGATACTTCGCTAAGGCTCCAAAACCTTTACTAACAAGCTTTTAGTTATATCAAAAAGGGGAAACACAGTTGACAATTCATACACTACAAGCTAACATATAATTTAACAGAATATCTAGACAGAAATATACACAATAGTGAACGATCGAAAAACACAAATACATAAACTAAGAATGAATGGCTAACATTACACGCGTAACAAAATGGCCACAGAGAAACATACCATACGGGGAACACTCGCTAGCGCAACCGGATCCAGTCCTCCAATTATCAGAGATAAATGTTGAAGAGAGAGAGTACTTGCCGGTCTGGGGACAGTGACCCTTATATACACAACATACAGTGTACTTCAAAGGGCCCTACAATCTTATTGTTCATTGGACACAGGAATGTCTCTCTGCACTGTAACAAAAGGTCATAGGTGTATTTGAACAGGTGGGCTGTGACTATTACAAACTGCTCAGGTGGGAGGGAATCGCCGGATTCCTGCCGCATGGATAATGAACTGCAAGTATAGCAAATGTCCACAAACTACTAATGGGCATAACTATACGCAGGAGCGATTAATCTTTACCTAACCAACACCGGATTGTTGCTATTAAAATACTCTTCGGTTAGGTACCAGACACCACTGTTCAACCTTAGTCAGACCCTTTGTATCACGTAAAGAGGGATTCCCATGTCCATGAACAAGTTACATTAAACAAACTTACAGTTATCATTAAGGGGAACTTTACCTATAAAACCTGCTATATGGATTTATTAAGCAACGATTGAGTCGCCCGCTACACGCACACAAACTCTACCGTAAATGCACATACCATGCGCTCGAGCGCACACCCGTAGAGGCGCCGTCACGCAATTGCGAATATGTGCACGCACGGCAGAGAAAGTGCACGTGCAGCGGGTAAGCGCATGAGGTGAATATATGGCAACGTGTAGCATGATATTTTTCCGACTTTGACAGTCCACCCTTTGGCAGTCATCAATAACTGCCACTTCCTAAAACAGTTCAAAAAGAGAAAAATATATGTCATCATGTAAATACCTTTTCTATGATTGGGTAAGGGAGAAGAGAAGAAGGTGGGAAAAAGGTATGACCTAGTGAGATAGTAGAAGCATGTGTGTATGAATCCATGTTTGAGGGGTCATGTATCATCGTGCCGTACGTGTTTTAAATCAAGCTTCGAGGTATTGCGAAGTATACATTAGAATCCTTCTTATCCCGTATTAAGGGTCTGTGGATGGGCTGTCAAACTTTGCCGAGCTCTTTCCGGCTTTTGGTTGCAACAAAATGGGGGAGCACATTTAGTTGATGATACATGAATGGGGGGATATGTGAGTGCTGATATCTGTGTCTATATTCCCTATCGACTATGTGTGTCGTTACCTGAAGGTTGTAGGAATGAAGATAAGAAGCAATTATGGTAAATGCAGTCATAACCTATGTGAGTTTAATATACATTTGCCTATTGAGGTCTTGTCTTGTGTCTTGTCTCGATGTACATGTTGACTGTAGTCTCCCGATGCTTTTGCTATAAATGGCGGCAAATTTTTTTTTCCATTGTCCAGAAAATTACAGTCTCAAAAATATTTGGGGCTATCGTAAAATTTAAAGTCACTAGGGATATTGGGGGTCTGTGGTATTATTCCATCGATGGTCTGTATACAAGAAATTGTCAAATTCTTCTTCCAAGCGGATGTCTTTGTACCTTGGAGGAAAACAAAGGAGAAACGGGTGAAAGAAACGGACCGTGGAATCACATTTTCATCACAACATTGTCTCTATCGTTGGGTCATAAATCAAATTAGTCGTTGTTATTACAATGTCTTCGCTCCTCAAACTCATCATTCTGGTGTTACCTTTACATTTTGTTAAAATCTGAACGCATCTAAATATCAGACCGACCAATATGATGACACCCAGAATACACAAAAGAAATTTCCCTACATCCATAATAATAATACCTTGGGCCCATTCTCCTAAACCAGAGAACCAATTTCGTGGGTTCAACCATGACACCCAACTGGTCAGCTCATTACCCACAGCAGCGAGGGTGAGATTGTGTTTCCTTCGGAACTCCCACTTTAATTGCAAAATGTCATCCATCTTTTGGTCTATGACCTCGACCGTGTCCTCAGTGCTGTTTGTAATGTACGTGCAGCACTTTACTCCATACTGAGTAGCCAAGGTGACACAATACCTGCCTGCAACTGCTGTGAGGTAATTGAGAATCATCCTATGCTGAACCAGTTCTGTTTTGTAGGCTTGTAACTCTCTCCCAGTATACCTGAACGTGTCGTCATACATTTCAGTGATATTGTCTAATAAATTTGCAAGCGCAGATACAGTATATACTTAAAGTTTATCACTCCCCTGGCGGTACGAGTGATATCCATCGCGAGAAGGAATTGAATCCCGGTGGATTCATGGATCAAATCAGAGGCATGATGCTCTGTTTTCTCTATCAGTTGTCTATTAACGACATGCTCGTAATGAGTGTGAGTATAAGGAGCTTGGGCACCATGGTGAATATCTTTCATTTTAGTGTGGGATACAGTCATTACCTCAGGCAGTACTTTTCCAATATAACGTAACCCTTCTGAGTTTGGGGCAAGCCACTTATACGCCTTCCTCCCGCATATGAAATATGCATCATCGGGAAGAACATATGGGACGGAGTGTGATATAACCATGTTACAAATTTTCCATGTGAAATCTCCTAACCCTAATTCTCCCATCTGTTTAGTACACGTATCTGTTTGTACGACATGTGCACAGTATCCTGGTGATACTTCTCCAACTCGCATGGTCCTACTGCCTAAAGTGTACCTATACCGGAAGAATCTTCCATGATCGGCTATCTGGCGTATAAGCTCTGTGTCTATGGGCATTTTATCGGCTCTGTGTGAAAAGGTCATGGTTTGATTGCTCCATGACACTTCCCAATTTCCCGGCTTTCGGGGATTGGAAATGTTAAAGCAAACTAAGGATCTATCCACATGATATTGGTGGAGTTTTAAACTAGGAGGACTAGAGATATTAAACCTCTTGTCCACCGGCCTCCCACCACTTAACTCAAGTACCTCTCCTACAGTTAAAGGGAATGGTACTAGTCCTGATTTGCTATGACTTTGAGGTACTTGAGAGCATACCCAACAGTCTGTCTTATTTAACACTTTACCCACTAATGAGTGATAGTCACTCAATGGATGTCGGTCCATGTGGATATTAAAACTTGACTGACATTTCTTGATGCACCCATCCTCAACTATGTTATCGCAATGCCTACAGATGCAGTTTTCTTCAGCTAACAATCCTTCACAATTTCTTCTATTGTCAATGCTACCAGATCGTTTTCTGATACTCGCCTTTACTCTGTGATTATGTTGTTCTTGGAAATTTACGCCTCCATCCTGGCCATCAGAACCCATTCCAGATCCTTTCTCGACTTCCATGGTACTCTCACAGAAACAGACTGCTCTGGTTAACATCATGGTCAACAGGAAAATCCGGATCACAGTCTCTTGGGGCAAGTCCATCTTAGAGGAGTAAAGGAGAAAGATAAGAAGGGGGAAAGGAAATAGGAGGGATGTGGGAAATGGAGAAAATAACAAATTGGGAATAAGAAATCTGGCTCGACAAACGCCTCTGGTCTTATTATTCTCAGCGCTCAGGTGTCGTCTCAATCTTCCCTGAACAGACACGCTAGTGATACAACCTCTACCGTCTGTTCTTTATCACGCGACCTCTCTGGGTCGGCAACCTTTTTACAATGAGACGAATGAACCCAAGTCTCTCTCTCGGCAACCTTCAATGCAGTGGTGCTGGTCAATAAGACTTGATATGGTCCTTCCCATCTGTCAATAAGGCAACCTGAGCGTAGAAAATTCCTTATCATTACATAATCCCCAGGTTCAATGTCATGACAATTACTATCTGGCAAGTCAGGAATCACCAACTTTAGATTATCATTCTGATTCCTCAATTGCTTACTCATCTTAACCAAGTACTTTACGGTTACTTCATTGTTACATTTCAAATCATCCTGGGGGTTAATCATAACATGGGGTTGTCGACCAAACAGAATTTCAAAAGGAGACAGATTAAGAGGGGACCTGGGAGTGGTTCTGATGCTGTATAATACGATTGGCAAAGCTTCAGGCCATAACAGTCCTGTTTAAGTCATTACCTTGCTCAATTTATTTTTAATAGTGCTGTTAACTCTTTCCACCTTCGCACTCGCCTGGGGGCGGTACGGAGTGTGCAGCTTACTATTAATTCCCATCAACTTACACATTGTTTGAAAGACTTCACCTGTAAAATGGGTACCCCTATCACTCTCAATGATTCTAGGGATACAGTACCTACACACAAATTCCTGCACAATTTTCTTTGCAGTAAACACAGCGGTATTTGTGGCCGCGGGAAATGCTTCGACCCAATTTGAGAACACATCAATACAGACCAAAACATACTTTAAATTTCTACACAGTGATAATTGTATGAAATCAATCTGTATTACCTGGAAAGGGCCATCTGTCGGAGGGATATGGGATGGCTCTGTCGGTATTGCCTTTCCGATATTCTTCCTCAAGCAGGTGAGGCATGTCATTGCTCTTTTACCCGCATGGGAGGAAAATCCTGGGGCGCACCAATAAGCTCTTACTAACTTACACATTCCTTCTTTGCCTAGATGAGTCAGCCCGTGTGCCGCTTCCGCTAGTCTTGGAAGGTATGCTCTGGGTGCCACTGGTTTACCATGTCCATCTGTCCAGAGTCCTGAGGACTCCTGGCCATATCCTTTTGACCTCCAAACTGCCTTTTCCTGTGGAGAACACAAATTTTGCATTTCACACAATTTCTGTGTGTTGACAGTATTGAATACCATCAGTTGTGTGATGTCTGTCTGTCTGGGGGTACCGGTTGCTGATTTAGCAGCTTCGTCTGCTCGGCTGTTACCAAGTGATACCGGGTCTTGGCTATACGTGTGAGCTTTACACTTGATAACAGCCACTCTGTCGGGTTCCTGTATCGCTGTTAGAAGTCTTTTGATGTGGGCTGCATGCGCTACGGGTGTGCCAGCTGCCGTCATGAAATTTCTGAGGCGCCTTAGGACTCCGAAATCATGGACTACTCCGAATGCGTACCTAGAATCTGTGTAGATATAGGCTGACTTGCCCTTAACCAATTCACATGCTCTGGTTAGGGCAACCAGTTCAGCAACTTGTGCTGAGTGTGGTGGGCCTAGCGGTTCTGCTTCTATGGTACTTTGGTCATCTACGACTGCGTATCCAGTACACAAGTCTCCCGAGTCCGTCTGTCTGTGACAACTACCGTCAGTGTAGAAAGTAAAATCTACATCTTCCAGTGGGTTGTCACTGATGTCAGGCCTTGCCGTGAAATTTTGGGTCAAATATTCCATACAATCATGCGTGTCATCCCCTGTACTAAATCCTCCTTCACCATCACTCTTATCCTCCACCCTTTGTGGCTGTCCAGGCACACCTGGAAGATATGTTGCAGGATTTAGTGCGCTGCATCTCTTTATAGTAATGTTTACCGGGGCCATCTATGCTAATTCCCACCTTGTAAAGCGTGCTGATGAAACGTGTCTGGTTTGGGCAGAATTCAGCAAGGCTGACACTGCATGTGGCGTATGGATTGTGAGGTTGTGTCCTAGCACTACATCTTCGCTTTTTGTAACTAGCAATGCTATTGCTGCAACACTTCGCAAGCATGTGGGGAGGGATCGCGCTACCGTATCTAGCTGAGCGCTGTAGTAAGCTACCGGCCTGCTGGCATCACCATGCTTCTGGGTTAAGACACCTGCTGCGCACCCAGCACTCTCTGTTCCATACAGATCAAAGGGTTTCCCATAGTCTGGCATACCCAATGCCGGTGCCTGCGTTAGGCACTGTTTAAGTCTCTCAAATGCCATCTCAGATTCGTCTGTGTGCGAAATACGATCAGGTTTACTTGATGAGACCATCTCCTGCAAGGGCAAGGCCAGTATGGAAAAACCTGGGATCCAGTTACGGCAATACCCACACATTCCTAAAAACATTCTAATCTGTTGCTGGGTTTGTGGCAGAGTCATGTCACGAATTGCTTGAATTCTATCAGCGGTGAGGTGTCTCAGTCCTTTTGTCAAACAGTGTCCCAAATATTTCACCCTGGTCTGGCATAATTGTAACTTATCTTTGGAAACTTTGTGTCCTGTGTCTGAAAGATGAAACAGGAGTTGTTTCGTATCTTTCAGGGACGCTTCCAGTGAATCTGAACACAGTAGTAAATCATCCACATACTGTATCAATATTGATCCACTCTCTGGTTGGAAAGACTGTAAACAATCATGCAGGGCCTGTGTGTTAGGGTCTCCTGCCCTGTGCTGCCACGTCGTCATGGCAACCAGGAGACAAGTGCTAGTGGAGTAACCTGAGCGCAGCTGATACTCCGGTTCGGGTCTTTTGCTGTGCAGTGGTTATAGGCTCTGTGCACGGCAGGGGATCCGGTGCTGGTTTTTGTGCTCACAGTCTGTGAGGTCTGAGTGGGGCGTGGACAGCACCTGCTTTATAAGGCCTCTTTTCAGGGTAAGCAGATGCTGCTGAATCTTTGTTGGTTAGTCAGTTCATGAACGTTAGCCAGTACTGTGTAGCTTTGTATTTGTTTGTTGCTTACTGCAAATAGGCCTGGGAATTTGGTATTACACTCTGCCAATCCAGACCTAGCAGTAAGACTGGAGTCAGTCGTTTAGCTTGCTGGGGTTCTGTTACTACTCTGTGAACTTAGCAAGTTTGCGGCTGTATTCTAAGACTTGCCTGTCTAATCCTGTCTCACTGTGCTAGGTGTCAGGGGTCAGTTTAGTGGCAGTAAGCTAAAACCTGTGCACTGCAAGTGAGAATTTGGATTGTGGAGATTCTCCTTGTGTCTATCATTCCATCTCTGACCAAGGAGTTTACTGCCACACCCGTTGGTAACCCTTTAGGGTTTTGCTGTTGCCCTTAGCAACAGCATTTCGGGTACTCTACGTATTAAAACACAACATCTTGCTTTTTCCATCTTAGCAGTTCTAATACAAGGGAGATACCCAGTTCCTTAGCCTCTGGGCTTCTCTGTTCACTTTGTGTGTATTTTGTTACCCTATCACCTTCTGTGTACGTTATGTCATATCCCCCAGTTTGTCTGTGAGTCCATCTGTTTTGCATAACAGTTCAAACACCAGTACATTCCTGCAGACACTGGAGTGCATAACAGTTCTGACACCAGTACTTTCCTGCTGGCACTGGTGTGCATAACATATTCAGCAGCCTAATACTCCTGTTGAAATTTTGTGGGAATATGGAGCATACCCCTCAAAATACGTTGCAACAGGTGGTCGATCAGGTGCAGGTCCTGACTCGACAATTTAATGATTTGTCCATTAAAATGCACACCTCCCAGGCTGCTGGCGGAGCTCCCGCAGCAGCAGCAGCACCTGCAGGGGTTAAGGAGCCGAAAGTAAATCTCCCGGATCGTTTTTCTGGAGATCGCTCGCAGTTCTTTTGTTTCAAGGAGAGCTGCAAGCTATACTTCCGGCTTAGGCCTCAGTCTTCTGGGTCGGAGATTCAGCGGGTGGGCATAGTGATTTCCTTGCTACAAGGAGACCCACAGGTCTGGGCATATGGGTTGCAGCCTGACTGTCCGTCGCTTAAAAGTGTTGATGCTTTTTTTACGGCACTGGGCATGTTGTATGATGACCCTGACAGTTATCCATCCGGGTGGATAGACGGCTGAGAGAGCGTAGGCTTGAAAGGGAGACTGAGATTTCCTTCCTTCCCAAGGGAACCTCAGACTCTGAGGAATTTTCTGAGGAGCCTATGCAGATTGGGGCTACCCGCCTCTCCTCGCGTGAGAAGACGCGGAGGAGACAGCAGGGGTTGTGTTTGTACTGTGGGAATAAAGGTCATGTGGTAGTATCATGCCCAGAAAAGCCGGAAAACTTCAGGGCCTGAGGGTGATGGGAAATATCCTGTCAGGCCAGAAGTCAGAATTTCCCAAGAAGACTTTTATCATTCCGGTGACCTTGAAGATCCTCGGTCAAACTGTCAAGACTGAGGCCTTTGTGGACAGTGGGGCCGACGGGGTTTTTATGGACCGCCAATTCGCCCTGAAACACTCTGTTCCCTTAGTACCCTTGGCATCGGAAATTGAGATTTGTGGGTTAAACGGGGAACCATTATCCCAAGGTAAAATTACTTCTTGCACTAGCCAGATTTCTTTGTTTATTGGAGCCACACACTCTGAAAAATTGTCCTTTTATGTGACTGTCTGTACTTTTGCCCCATTGGTGTTGGGGTTACCCTGGTTAAGAGCCCACAATCCTCAATTTGACTGGGTCTCTGGGGAGATTCTTAGTTGGGGTACTGATTGTTTCAGGAGTTGCTTGAGCCTTCCAGTCAGGCTCTCGCAGCTAAGTTTGCCAGGATTGCCAGGGTGTTATGCAGATTTTGCGGACGTGTTCTCCAAAAAAGTTGCAGAGGTACTACCTCCCCATCGCCCCTATGACTGTGCCATTGATTTGTTGCCAAATGCTAAGCTTCCCAAGAGCAGGTTGTACTCCCTGTCACGTCCTGAGACTCAGGCTATGGCAGAGTACATTCAGGAGAACTTGGCTAAGGGATTTATCAGACCTTCACAGTCTCCAGTTGGGTCGGGGTTCTTCTTCGTGGGTAAAAAGGACGGTTCGTTGCGACCCTGCATCGACTTCAGGGAATTGAACCGTATCACGATTAAAAACTCATACCCACTGCCTCTCATTTCGGTCTTGTTTGACCAGCTTCGTACTGCCACCATTTTTTCTAAGATTGACCTACGCGGTGCGTACAATCTAATCCGAATAAGAGAGGGGGATGAATGGAAGACTGCCTTTAATACCCACTCAGGGCATTATGAATATTTGGTGATGCCTTTTGGGCTCTGTAATGCCCCGGCAGTCTTCCAGGATTTCATGAATGATGTGCTCAGGGAATATTTGGATAGATTCTTAGTTGTATACTTAGATGACATCCTAATCTTCTCCAATTCCCTGGAGGAACATCGGAAGCATGTACGCTTAGTCCTCCAGAAACTCAGAGACCACCGGCTTGGGGCAAAGCTGGAGAAGTGCGAATTTGAAGTTCAGCAAATCGCATTTCTAGGATATATTATCTCCCCAGAAGGTTTCCAAATGGAGGGTTCCAAGGTACAGGCAGTCCTGGATTGGGTGCAGCCCACTAGTTCGAAGGCGCTTCAGCGTTTCCTGGGCTTTGCGAATTTTTATAGACGATTTATCGCTGGATTTTCGTCTATAGTGGCGCCCTTGGTGGCACTCACTAAGAAAGGGGCGGATGTTGCTCACTGGTCTTGTGAGGCTAAAGCGGCTTTTGCCCGTCTCAAAAGGGCATTTGTTTCGGCCAAGGTGCTGCAACACCCAGATCCAGAGCGTCCTTTTGTGGTGGAGGTGGATGCCTCTGAGATGGGTATTGGGGCAGTGCTTTCTCAGATGGGAGTGTCTGATAATCGCCTTCATCCCTGTGCTTACTTTTCCCGTAAATTTTCGCCTGCCGAGATGAATTATGACGTGGGTAACCGGGAATTGTTGGCTATTAAGGATGCACTCGAGGAGTGGAGACACTGGCTTGAGGGGGCTAAGTTTGTGGTCTCAATTCTCACTGACCATAAGAATCTGGCATATTTAGAGTCAGCGAAGCGTCTCAATGCCAGGCAGGCACGATGGGCTTTGTTTTTTGCTCGCTTTAATTTTTTGATAACATATCGCCCTGGGTCAAAAAACATCAAGGCTGATGCGCTCTCGCGGAGTTTTGCTCCAATCCAGGAGACCACCGAGGAGCCGTTGCCCATTGTTTCCCCATCATGTATTAAAGTGGGCATTACCCAGGACCTCTTATCATTAGTCCTTAGAGCACAGGAGCAGGCTCCTCCAGACCTTCCGGTAGGTCTTTTGTTTGTGCCTCCTAGGTTAAGACAGCGAGTGTTCCTGGAATTCCATGCCAAGAAGTCGGCAGGTCACCCGGGTATTGCCAGAACTCGGGAGTTGCTATCTAGGGCGGTGTGGTGGCCCTCGGTGGCTAAGGATGTGGATCAGTGGGTTCGGGCATGTGACATCTGTGCCCGAAATAAGACTCCTAGAGGGGTTCCTGTTGGCCCATTACATCCACTCTCTATCCCATCTAAGCCATGGACCCACATTTCAATGGATTTTGTGGTGGACTTGCCCAAATCCTCGGGGATGACAGCCATCTGGGTTGTCGTTGACAGGTTTTCGAAGATGGCGCACTTCGTTCCACTGGTTGGGCTGCCATCAGCCAGACGCCTGTCTGAATTATTTATGCTGCATGTTGTGCGTCTCCACGGGTTGCCACTTGATGTGGTCTCTGACCGCGGATCCCAGTTTGTGGCCAAATTCTGGAGGGCATTTTGTTCCGATCTCCAGATTTCTGTCAGCTTGTCGTCAGGCTACCATCCGCAGTCTAATGGGCAGACTGAAAGGGTGAACCAGTCCTTGGAGCAGTTCCTCAGGTGTTATGTCTCCAAGTGTCAGACTGACTGGGTTGCTCATCTGTCCATGGCGGAGTTTGCCTATAACAACGCGGCTCACTCTGCTACAGGGATCTCTCCCTTCCTTTGTGTGTATAGGCATCATCCTAAGGCCAATTCTTTTGACCCCGTGGACTCCACGCCTGGTGGTTCCTCTGTGGTTTCGGTCCTTAGAGGTATTTGGCGGAAAGTGAAGAAAGCCCTTGTGTCTGTGTCATTAGTGACCAAAAGGGTTTTTGATAAGCGGAAAAGACCCTGCAGCTTCAAATTAGGAGACTTCGTCTGGTTGTCTACCAAGAATTTGAAGTTGAGACAGCCATCTCATAAGTTAGGGCCCCGGTTCATCGGCCCTTAAAAGATCACCAGGGTTATCAATCCGGTGGCATTTCAGTTAGATCTGCCCCGTTCTTTGGGTATCAATAAAACATTTCATTGTTCCCTTTTAAAACGGGCGATTAGTAATCCTTCTACCAGTGGAAGGCCTTCCCCTCTTCTGATACGTGGCCAGAGGGAGTTTGTTGTTGAAAGGATTCTTGACTCCAAGGTGGTTCGGGGTCGGCTGTCATTTTTGGTGCACTGGAAGGGGTATGGCCCGGAGGAGCGGTCGTGGGTGCGCAGTTGTGATCTTCATGCCCCCAGACTGATACGCTCTTTCTTCTCGCAGTTCCCCGATAAACCCGGTGGTAGGGGTTCTTTGACCCCTCGTCAGAGGGGGGGTACTGTTAGGGTCTCCTGCCCTGTGCTGCCACGTCGTCATGGCAACCAGGAGACAAGTGCTAGTGGAGTAACCTGAGCGCAGCTGATACTCCGGTTCGGGTCTTTTGCTGTGCAGTGGTTATAGGCTCTGTGCACGGCAGGGGATCCGGTGCTGGTTTTTGTGCTCACAGTCTGTGAGGTCTGAGTGGGGCGTGGACAGCACCTGCTTTATAAGGCCTCTTTTCAGGGTAAGCAGATGCTGCTGAATCTTTGTTGGTTAGTCAGTTCATGAACGTTAGCCAGTACTGTGTAGCTTTGTATTTGTTTGTTGCTTACTGCAAATAGGCCTGGGAATTTGGTATTACACTCTGCCAATCCAGACCTAGCAGTAAGACTGGAGTCAGTCGTTTAGCTTGCTGGGGTTCTGTTACTACTCTGTGAACTTAGCAAGTTTGCGGCTGTATTCTAAGACTTGCCTGTCTAATCCTGTCTCACTGTGCTAGGTGTCAGGGGTCAGTTTAGTGGCAGTAAGCTAAAACCTGTGCACTGCAAGTGAGAATTTGGATTGTGGAGATTCTCCTTGTGTCTATCATTCCATCTCTGACCAAGGAGTTTACTGCCACACCCGTTGGTAACCCTTTAGGGTTTTGCTGTTGCCCTTAGCAACAGCATTTCGGGTACTCTACGTATTAAAACACAACATCTTGCTTTTTCCATCTTAGCAGTTCTAATACAAGGGAGATACCCAGTTCCTTAGCCTCTGGGCTTCTCTGTTCACTTTGTGTGTATTTTGTTACCCTATCACCTTCTGTGTACGTTATGTCATATCCCCCAGTTTGTCTGTGAGTCCATCTGTTTTGCATAACAGTTCAAACACCAGTACATTCCTGCAGACACTGGAGTGCATAACAGTTCTGACACCAGTACTTTCCTGCTGGCACTGGTGTGCATAACACTGTGAGAAAATACTTGGACTGTCTATGAAACCTTGTGGTAAGCGAGTCCATGTGTATTGAACTCCTCTGTATGTGAATGCAAATAAGTATTGACTGTCAGGGTGCAGAGGTACCGAGAAGAAAGCATAGCAGAGGTCAATCACAGTGAAAAATTTGGCAGTGGGAGGGATTTGCATAAGGATAACAGCTGGATTTGGCACTACGGGGAATTGACTCTCAACTATTTTGTTGACCCCTCTTAGATCCTGTACTAATCTGTAACCCCTCCCCCCACTCTTTTTAACAGGGAAGATGGGACTATTGGCAGTGCTGGATGTCCTTACCAGAATGCCCTGTTGTAGCAAGCGCTCTATTACAGGGTAAACTCCTAACTCCACCTCTGGCTTCAGAGGGTATTGTGGGATTTTTGGAGCTATCCTACCATCTTTTACTTGCACAACTACTGGGGCTACATTTGCCATCAATCCAGTGTCTTGTCCGTCCTTGGTCCAAAGTGACTCCGGTATCTGGGAAGTCATTTCTTCTACCCTGGATGGACACCTATTTACAATAACAGTGTGTGACATTAATCTTGTTGGGGAGTCTAGCATATCTTGCGCTTCCTGAGCGTGGTTTTCGGGTATGTCCAAGAACACACCTTCAGGAGTACAATATATGACGCATCCCATTTTGCACAGTAAATCTCTCCCTAAGAGATTAGTCGGAGCCGATGCAGCCAGCAGAAAAGAATGCTTGGTATGCAAAGGCCCTATCGTAACCTCTGTTTGTTTGCTTAAAGGGTATTGTCGTACTACTCCTGTTACTCCCATGGCTGGAATTGTTTTACCAGTGGTTCTCATGCCCACGGTCGAATTTATCACTGACTTGGCCGCCCCCGTATCTACAAGGAAATGTAGAGATTTACCAGCTACATCAATTGTGACCTCGGGTTCACTTCCAAGGCTCGCAATCAATTTCACTGGCTGCAGATTACAGGTGTGGCCCCACCCCTATGGTGTGTGGTGACCTCCCTGCATTGCAGTGGCAGCTATCACCTGTGAAGGGGGTGAATAGGTATTATCAGAGACTTGCCAGTCTCATTTTGGGGGATACCTTCTTGTTTCCCCTGCGTGTGGCTCATAACTCCGTCTCTGCGGCCCTTGATCCCAATTTCGTATGTCATGTCGTTGTCTAGGGTTTTTATGTGCATTATGTGAGTTATTTGTGCAGTTACGTGCAAAATCTCCTTCCCTGTTACAATTGTAACATTTTACCATATACGGCTTACCACCAGGGGTCTGTGATCGGGACTGAGGCGACCTTGTTGTAAGGGCTTGGATACTTATAGCCATCAGTCTATCACTATGTGACTCCCTGCGTCTTGTGATGTTCCTGTCGTGCCCAACAGCAGTCTCTCTTAAGGCAGCCACGACATACCTCTCCAGTTAGGTTGAGTGGTTTGTACACTATTATTTATTTATTACCAGTTATTTATATAGCACACTCATATTCCACAGCGCTTTACATAGAATTGGCCATTCACATCAGTCCCTGCCCCAGTGGAGCTTACAATCTATATTCCCTATTACATGTACACACATTCACCCTAGGGTTAATTATATTGGGAGCCAATTAACCTGCCAGTATATTTTTGGATTGTGGGAGGAAACCGGAGTACCCGGAGGAAACCCACGCAAGTACGGGGAGAATATACAAACTCCACACAGTTAGGGCCATGGTGGGAATTGAACCCATGACCTCAGTGCTGTGAGGCAGTAATGCTAACCATTACACCATCCGTACTGCCCAGATACTGCCCACTACTCCTTAATACCTCCTTTAAATCGTCCATCAAGACGGACACCGCTACCTCTCTATGGTGTATATTTGCCTCAATGTCCACGATCCCAGTATATTTAGCCATTTCCTCCAATGCCCTGTGGAAATAGTCAGGGGCAGTTTCCACTTTCATTTGTTTGATGGAAAATATTTTGTTCCATTTTACCACAGCTGGGAAGTATATTCCCAACTGCAGATTGATTCTGGTTACATTGTCTTGATTATATTCATCCGTAAGGGGTACCTCTTCATCTAATTTACAGTCAGCTATAAACTTTACAGGGTCAATACTAGAGGGCAGACATGCCCGCAGTAGTGTCCGCCAATCTTTGTTGTTAGGTTCAGTGGAGTTACCTAGGTCCTTAATGAACCTCTGACATGCGGCTAAATCTTTTCTGGGATCAGGAAATTCAGACAAAATTGTTCTTAATTCTGCTTGGGACCAGGGGTCTTAATATGGACTTCGAGACTAAATGGTTCTTGTGAGATCATTACTACCTAAATTATGTATGTGGAGCGATCTTTGTATATTCAAATTATGTAAAAAATGACATCACTAATGGATATTTATTTTTCTCTATGTACTTCATGGGGGAGACGGGCATAGCGATATGCGTTCCACCTCGGCAAATCCTGAACTTCCGGTTTGCGTTCCAAGAACCGGATGTGATGTATCGCAATCAAAACATCCGGTCAGGACAAGCGGGTCACGGACCAAGTGGTAGAAGGAACGCAGGGCGGAAGCTGCAAACCCTGAGAGGGCAGAAGTTCGGGCAATGATGAATTATTGCAGCTGTGTCAGGGAAAATAACGGACGTACGTGCGGTTTCTATGGTAACGAACCGCAGAGGCTTATGGGCCTTAGAGAAGGTGAAATGAACTATATCAAAATATGGACATACTAATCCGGGATTGGAAGAGCATTTGCAGGCAAAAACATTGGAGATGGAACCACAGCCTCATTTTATAGTTTACCAATAGAACATGAATTAATGTTTTTTATTATTATTCTGTGGTATTTTGTCTTTTAATGGATATATATGATTTTATGTTGATAATTACATAACAATGGTAGATCAATATCGATATTATTATGTGTAAATGTATGATTCTTAGGATATAATAATCGTATTGGCTAAACTGGTCATGTGATATGGGTGATGGGTATAAAGGGCCGAGAGGATCACTTCCACCATCACACCCTGAGGAAGGACAAAGTTCCGAAACGCGTTGGTGTTTGCTGTAAAGGACCCCCGGCTATATCCTACCACTCACTAGGACATCCTCTGGATTGGCTGTGCACTTCGATCCTTACTGGTTCGTACCTATTTCCCGAGTTCCATCTTAGGGGTGTGAGTGGAAGTGATCTTGCCGGTTCTACTTATGGGGTACCTCCATTTTTGTATGGATTTTTAAATATTTTTATGTGACTACAACAATTAAAGAAAAACAGATTTTTTTAATTCAAAACGGATTGATGAAGTTTTTACCTATTATGAGGCTGTGGATGTACCTACAAGATTATTGAAAGATTCTGGTGTGGGTGGACCCGTTAAAGATACCTTTGGATACACATAGGGCTTATCACAAAGGTGAGCTTTGTTCCAATAAGTGATATACTGTAGGTGATGTGATTACGGTGTATTGAATAAGAAGACAAAGATACCCTTATGTGAATATAGGGCTTATAATACAGGTCAGTTATTAAAGAATATCTTAAGTAAACACCTGTGTGCTGAAACTACATATTTTGGATGACATGATTGCGGTGTATTAAATAGAAGACAAAGATACCCTTATGTGAATATAGGGCCTATAATACAGGTCAGTCATTGAAGGATATCTCAAGAGATTTATTGGATGCTGAAGCTTGTACAAAGATATTGTGTATTCTGTTTCCTTTGAGGATTCTTTCAGACACAAGGAGTTCCGGTTCACAGCAGCGCTTGGAATTCGCCCATCATTTTGTTTAGGGACAGTGCATGGCAATATTCCTGATGGGTGTGGCTCCACTTGTGTCAGTCTTCCCATTGGGGACCGCTATTACTCTAACAGGATTAAGATTAATTACTTCACTCTGGTTCGATTCTACAGCATGTGGTGCAATAGTTTCAGCATATTGTACAGTGCCGTACTTACCTTTAGACACCACCTCACCTATCCCTGAGCTATGGGCCTTTGATACCACTCTTACTGGTTGGGCGGTGCCCACTGGAGTTTCGCTTATGGTGGCCGCTAGAGAGAGAGCTGAAATCGTAGTGGGCTCATCTTCCTGGTCACATTCCTGGGGGAAGTTTAAAATAGGATACAACTTGCATGGGTTAGCGTTAGTATCAACATTTGCATTAACTTTTATCTTAATCTTATCACTACTACATTGATTAAGTGCACCCTTATCGTACACCCGCATGCCATTCTCTGCAGCCACTTTGCCCCCTATTATGTATGGTGGTGGTGCCGTTGCTATCAGATTTCTACCAGGATTTGAATTTGCTTTCTGAGCTAATTCCTGTTGTATTTCACTTTCCTGTTGCCATATCTGTAAACAATCATAATGCCTAATCCTCTGCTTTGCAGATTTTATTAGACCCAGTGGCGTAACTACTGCCCCCGCAGTCCTCGCGGTGGCTTGGGGGCGAGGGGCTGCGGGGGCGCCACTGATTTACAGCAGACTGACATGCGGACGAGCGTCCGCATGTCAGTCTGCAGTCTCCTTCCCTCCGCCGCTTGTTGGAGGGACACGGAGGGAGAGCGCGCCTCCCTGTGTCTCTCCTGCTGCATCATCTCTGGCGGCCGCGGGTCTAATAGGGGGAAGTGCCGTCCGTGAGCTCTAATTGGCTCACGAACCGGCACTTCCCCCTTTTAGACCCGCGGCCGCCGGAGATGATGCAGCAGGAGGGACACAGGAGAGACGAGCTATGCCCTCCGTGTCCCTCCAAAAAGCGACGGCGGGGGGGGGGAAATATCTGGCACTGGGGCATTTCTGGCACTGGGGGGAATATCTGGCACTGGGGGCATATCTGGCACTGGGGGCATATCTGGCACTGGGGGGGGTATCTGGCACTGGGGCATATATGGCACTGGGGGGGAATATCTGGCACTGGGGGCATATATGGCACTGGGGGGGGGATATCTGGCACTGGGGGCATATATGGCACGGGGGGCATATATGGCACTGGGGGGAATGTCTGGCACTGGGGGGGGATATCTGGCACTGGGGCATATATGGCACTGGGGGGAATATCTGGCACTGGGGGGGGGGGATATCTGTCACTGGGGCATATATGGCACTGGGGGGAATATCTGGCACTGGGGGGAATATCTGGCACTGGGGGGGGGGATATCTGGCACTGGGGGGAAATATCTGGCACTGGGGGGGAATATCTGGCACTGGGGGCATATATGGCACTGGGGGGGATATCTGGCACTGGGGGCATATATGGCACGGGGGGAATATCTGGCACTGGGGGGGAATATCTGGCACTGGGCTCATATATGGCACGGGGGGAATATCTGGCACTGGGGGGGAATATCTGGCACTGGGGGCATATTTGGCACTGGGGGGGAATATATGGCACTGGGGGCATATCTGGCACTGGGGGCATATGTGGCACTGGGGGGAATATCTGGCACTGGGGGCATATGTGGCACTTGGGGGGTATATGTGTACCTGGCACATGGGGGGGACAACTATATTTGGCACTGGGGCATGTAAGTACACTGGGGACATATGTGGCACTGGGAGCACAGCTCTAGCAACAAGGACTACCTCCTAGCAATGAGCATGACACCCAGTGCATGAAACACCTGGCAACGAGCATGACACCCAGTGCATGAAACCCCTGGCAACGAGCATGACACCCTGAGCATGAAAACCCCTGGCACCGTGCATGGAACCAAGAGCATGAAACCCCTGGCAACGAGCATGACACCCAGTACATGAAACCCCTGACAACGAGCAGGTAATTGAAAAGTAATTAGAAGCCTTACTGTAGGACTTAATGTGTAATGGGCATTACGGTGTGTGGCATAATGTATCACGGACATTGCGGTGTGTGTCATAATGTGTCACAGGCATTACGGTGTATGGTATACTATATCGCGGGCATTGTGATATGTGGTATAATGTCTCAGGGTCATTGCAGTGTGTGGCATAATGTATCACGGACATTGCGGTGTGTGTCATAATGTGTCAGGCATTACGGTGTGTGGTATACTATATCACGGGCATTGTGGTATGTGGTATAATGTCTCAGGGTCATTGCAGTGTGGCATAATACATAACGGGCATTGCGATGTGTGGCATAGGGTATAACGGGCAGGGCATTGCGGTATGTATCACAGGCATTACGGTGTATGGTATACTATATCACGGGCATTGTGGTATAATGTCTCAAGGTCATTGCAGTGTGTGGCATAATGTGTCACAGGCATTGTATGTGCTATAATGTATCGGGCATTGCAGTGTGTGGCATAATGTATCACGGACATTGCGGTGTGTGTCATAATGTGTCACAGACATTGTATGTGCTATAATGTATCAGGGGCATTGCAGTGTGTAGCATAATGTATAACGGGCATTGCGATTCCTGTCATAATGTGTCACAGGCATTACGGTGTGTGGCATAATGTGTCACAGACATTACGGTGTGTGGCATAATGTGTCGGGGGCATTACAGTGTGTGCATATTGTGTCGTGCATTATTGTGTGCGGCATAATGTCTAAGGGCCATTGCAGTATGTGGCATAAAGTATACTGAGCATTACTATAAGGAGGAAAAATTACAAATAATGTGAGGGGCATGAATCAGGATTATTTTTCTTTCCTGTGGTGGCCAACGTATGGGCGTGCAGGTTGCAAAACTGGGGTATAAGGTAGTCTTTTCCTGCAATGCCACGCCCCTTTATGCGAAACCACGCCCACTCCAACAAAACCACGCCCCTTTTGGGCGCGCGCGCCTTAGGCGCGCGCATATTTATCCCTTTCTTGCTCCCAATTATGGAGCATGAAGGGGGGGGGGGGGGGGGCGCCGAAGAAATTTTTTGGCTTGGGGGAGAAAAATTTCTAGTTACGCCACTGATTAGACCTATCCTTTTTCGTAGGTTCTGCAATACCTCAGGGTTCAAACTGCCTACCCGGGGAAACTGCTCCCCATCATCCTCTGTCATTCGTTCCCATTCTTTGCATAATACCTGTGTGTGTGATCCGTATTTTTCACACATTATATACCGTGCGGACCCTTTGGGCCAGCAACTACCAACGTGAACCCTTGTTGGACGTCCCTTCTTTGAACAACTGGCCCCCATCGTTTGCAGATATTGCTGTCTTAGCGAATTCTTACAAACAGACCAAATTGCCCGCGGTAAGGCGACGGTGAAAGTTCAACTAGTGCCTTCACTCACTCTGCGCCCCAGTTGGCCAATACAAGTTCCAGTAGTGTTCCCACCACTGGACGTACCCAATTCGTAGGATCTTTTTTGTAACCTCTATTTACTGGGGCGCGTGGGAGTATGCTACCCTCCCCAGTAAGTATTGGTTGTTGGAGATTTCCTGAGTGAACAGTGAAACTCCCTTAAAATAACAATAACCTACACAAATCACGTTAGAATGTACAAGTAGCGTTTATGATCCCAAAGTAAATTTTTAATGGGTATCAAGGTAACAAACTAATGCACACAATTACGTGTGGTACAGTCGCACTGCGTATAAGTAACTTAATATTTATACGCTTTACGACCAACGGAATCGGTTGTTTAGGCTGCGAAACCTTCAGCCGGAGCTTTAACTTGACTATATGGGTGCTACGCAAAACCCCCCGGGCTGCGCTTAAACCTTTGCAGTCTTTTTTTTTTGTCTGCGGATACTACTTGCTCCTTTTACCTTATATAATGTTAACGCGGGCAAGCCAGTCCCACGCCACCAAGTGTCCACTCACCTGATGTGGTCTCCGACGGGATCCCGATTTGTGGGTTCAAAAAAAATAATACCTTTATTTCCACACTCACTCCTACTCACTCATATACACACTGATCTTTCTGTACAGAAATTCCTTTCATACAGGCAGGAGTCCAATCCCTGGGTTTTGCAATAGAAAAAGGTTCTCTTTTAACTAATACTTTTTGGAAAACTGAACAAACCTGTGCTATTATCAGGTGGCTATACTATACCGCCCACACTAAACAAGGTTATTGTGTGATTTGAGTCTCGGTGGGCGTATCCGTACGCTCCGTTGCGTAAACACGCCACGTGCGTATGCCTTTCCGTCACGTACGTGATTCCGCACGTTGTCCGAGACACGTATGCACAAAGTTCAGATATGCCCACAGCGACACAACTAACACGCTTCTATCAATGTAAACGATGTTCAACTGTAATCGCTTACCGTACACCACACAGTATCTGCTATGCTGTGTGTGTGTCCTTTACAATTATTCCCTTAAAAATTATCCTTTTTAATCTCAACTAAATAGCACCAGATTTCCTCAGCACGTGTCTAATAATCAATTCTTATGGCAACAAGGGAGTGAGATGCAACAATGTAGATGTGTGCGTGTGTGCGTACGCAAAACAGAAATAAACAGTTTTAAAAGATAATAGAGTATTGTTCTTACCTTTCTACCATCCGGTTCCCGATTCCACCCCAGCACTCCTACAGCGTAGCGTAACAGACGCTTATCTAGTCAGCACCACTGTATCCCTCACCACCAATACGGATACGAAAGGATACTGCGTTCCCGCCCTTTGCTGACAGATAAAGTCTGTTTACACTAGTGTGGATATGTGGAGGACGGACGAGGCCCCAATTGATAAAGCTGATTTTATACTCTACAACACAAGCTATTAAATCTATATCATGAAGCCGTAATGGCCGCTGAACCTCGTGCACGTGCTACGCACTACGTACGCTATTTGCGTAAGAATACCTTGCACGTGGTACGCAAGTTACGTACACACGCTGCGCTGGGTGTACGGAACACACACAGCGAGCGTACACACAGATAATAACCTTTTAAACCTTACACAGCGTATGATTATACTATAATGATAAGACACTGGTTAACCTTGTTAATATTAAAAGCTGTTTGAGCGGTTGAGATGCTCCGATTACCCACAGTAATGTAATGAACACACGCTACTTCGCTAAGGCTCCAAAACCTTTACTAACAAGCTTTTAGTTATATCAAAAAGGGGAAACACAGTCGACAATTCATACACTATAAGCTAACATATAATTTAACAGAATATCTAGACAGAAATATACACAATAGTGAACGATCGCAAAACACAAATACATAAACTAAGAATGAATGGCTAACATTACACGGGTTACAAAATGGCCACAGAGAAACATACCATACGGGGAACACTCGCTAGCGCAACCGGATCCAGTCCTCCAATTATCAGAGATAAATGTTGAAGAGAGAGAGTACTGGCTGGTCTGGGGACAGTGACCCTTATATACACAACATACAGTGTACTTCAAAGGGCCCTACAATCTTATTGTTCATTGGACACAGGAATGTCTCTCTGCACTGTAACAAAAGGTCATATGTGGATTTGAACAGGTGGGCTGTGACTATTACAAACTGCTCAGGTGGGAGGGAATCGCCGGATTCCCGCCGCATGGATAATGAACTGCAAATATAGCAAATGTCCAGAAACTACTAATGGGCATAACTATACGCAGGAGCGATTAATCTTTACCTAACCAACACCGGATTGTTGCTATTAAAATACTCTTCGGTTAGGTACCAGACACCACTGTTCAACCTTAGTCAGACCCTTTGTATCACTTAAAGAGGGATTCCAATGTCCATGAACAAGCTACATTAAACAAACTTACAGTTATCATTAAGGGGAACTTTACCTATAAAACCTGCTTTATGGATTTATTAAGCAACGATTGAGTCGCCCGCTACACGCACACAAACTCTACCGTAAAAGCACATACCATGCGCTCGAGCGCACACCCGTAGAGGCGCCGTCACGCAATTGCGAATATGTGCACGCACGGCAGAGAAAGTGCACGTGCAGCGGGCAAGCGCATGAGGTGAATATATGGCAACGTGTAGCATGATATTTTTCCGACTTTGACAGGGTGCTTCAGTATTAGGCAGCCTTCTGCCCTCCCATGTTCATCTGAAAATATGTGTTCTCCCTGCTGTTGTTGTCCCCAGATGAGAGTTCCCTTGTGCTGCCTCAGTTGAATCTCCTTTACTTGACAGAGATGTGCCTGAGCAGCGGCCCTCCTCAGCCCTATCCCAAATCATACTTATTTTGCATAGGAGACACCATGGTCATGAAGATTGTTCTCCCAGGGTGAGGTTCATTCATTGCATTCTGGGTATGCTGACCCCTGTGATTTCCCCAAATGTGGGAAACTCGACTGCATTATTTGTGGTAGTGGGGGACTGCGTTTGTGCTTTCCTCTGGTCAGCTCTGGTAAAAGTCAGATTTCTTTGTCTCAGATCTTCCTCTAGCCTTGTTCTTCTTTCGAGAGTTCCCTTGTGCTGCCTCAGTTGGAGCTCCTTCACTTGACAGGGGGGTGCCCGAGCAGGGACCCTCCCCAGCTCTAGCCCAACTCCTACTTACCTGCCAGGTGAGATACTATGATCATGAAGGTGCTTCTCCCAGGGCAAGGCTCACCCATTGCACTCTGGGTGTGCTGCTCCTGCGATTTCCCCAAATGTGGGAAACTTGACTGTATAATTTGTGTTTCCCCTGGTCGGCTCTTGTATAATTCAGATCTCTTTGTCTCAGGTCTCTCTCCAGCCTAGTTTGCTGTCTGTTTCCACTTCTCTTTTCTTGAGCCGCTCCCTTCTATGCCCTTGCGCACTATCCTGACTTCTCCCGTCTGCTTACTTTGTGCCTTCCAATGCACAATGCGAACTACAGGTAGTGCTGCAGGGCCCACACCATTTTAGTTGCCTTACAGAGCAGCTCTGGAGCTGTTACAGTGCCCAGCTGCTGCAAGAAATCAGCTTGAATGCTTCAGGGGCTGGGGCATAGCCAACATGAGCCCCACACCGAAGGAGGGTGGATGTGTTTAATGCGAACTAGGGGTCATCAAAGCGCCGCAAAAGGCCGCCATGCCCTGCACGCCCCTTTTCTCTTTTCATATGCAGACGAGGGTTGAAGCCAACTTTGACCCACTGCTTGGATGACATCACCATTTGCAAATCCATCTGCAGCAGGCCTTCCCCCAGGAATGCTTGCACTAGTTGTTGCATTTGGTTTGTTGTTTGGGGGTGCTTCAGTATTAGGCAGCCTTCTGCCCTCCCATGTTCATCTGAAAATATGTGTTCTCCCTGCAGTTGTTGTCCCCAGATGAGAGTTCCCTTGTGCTGCCTCAGTTGAATCTCCTTTACTTGACAGAGATGTGCCTGAGCAGCGGCCCTCCCCAGCCCTATCCCAAATCATACTTATTTTGCATAGGAGATACCATGGTCATGAAGATTGTTCTCCCAGGGTGAGGTTCATTCATTGCATTCTGGGTATGCTGACCCCTGTGATTTCCCCAAATGTGGGAAACTCGACTGCATTATTTGTGGTAGTGGGGGACTGTGTTTGTGCTTTCCTCTGGCAGCTCTGGTAAAAGTCAGATTTCTTTGTCTCAGATCTTCCTCTAGCCTTGTTCTTCTTTCGAGAGTTCCCTTGTGCTGCCTCAGTTGGAGCTCTTTCACTTGACAGGGGGGTGCCCGAGCAGGGACCCTCCCCAGCTCTAGCCCAACTCCTACTTACCTGCCAGGTGAGATACTATGATCATGAAGGTGCTTCTCCCAGGGCAATGCTCACCCATTGCACTCTGGGTGTGCTGCTCCTGCGATTTCCCCAAATGTGGGACACTTGACTGCATAATTTGTGTTTCCCCTGGTCGGCTCTCGTATAATTCAGATCTCTTTGTCTCAGGTCTCTCTCCAGCCTAGTTTGCTGTCTGTTTCCACTTCTCTTTTCTTGAGCCGCTCCCTTCTATGCCCTTGCGCACTATCCTGACTTCTCCCGTCTGCTTACTTTGTGCCCTCCAATGCACAATGCGAACTACAGGTAGTGCTGCAGGGCCCACACCCTTTTACTTGCCTTACAGAGCAGCTCTGGAGCTGTTACAGTGCCCAGCTGCTGCAAGAAATCAGCTTGGATGCTTCAGGGGCTGGGGCATAGCCAACATGAGCCCCACACCGAAGGAGGGTGGAGGTGTTTAATGCGAACTAGGGGTCATCCAAGCGCCGCAAAAGGCCGCTATGCCCTGCACGCCCCTTTTCTCTTTTCATATGCAGACAAGGGTTGAAGCCAACTTTGACCCACTGCTTGGATGACATCACCATATGCAAATCCATCTGCTGCAGGCCTTCCCCCAGGAATGCTTGCACTAGTTGTTGCATTTGGTTTGTTGTTTGGGGGTGCTTCAGTATTAGGCAGCCTTCTGCCCTCCCATGTTCATCTGAAAATATGTGTTCTCCCTGCAGTTGTTGTCCCCAGATGAGAGTTCCCTTGTGCTGCCTCAGTTGAATCTCCTTTACTTGAAAGAGAAGTGCCTGAGCAGCGGCCCTCCCCAGCTCTATCCAAAATCATACTTATTTTGCATAGGAGATACCATGGTCATGAAGATTGTTCTCCCAGGGTGAGGTTCATTCATTGCATTCTGGGTATGCTGACCCCTATGATTTCCCCAATTGTGGGAAACTCGACTGCATTATTTGTGGTAGTGGGGGACTGTGTTTGTGCTTTCCTCTGGTCAGCTCTGGTAAAAGTCAGATTTATTTGTCTCAGATCTTCCTCTAGCCTTGTTCTTCTTTCGAGAGTTCCCTTGTGCTGCCTCAGTTGGATCTCCTTCACTTGACAGGGGGGTGCCCGAGCAGCGACCCTCCTCAGCTCTAGCCCAACTCCTACTTACCTGCCAGGTGAGATACTATGATCATGAAGGTGCTTCTCCCAGGGCAAGGCTCACCCATTGCACTCTGGGTGTGCTGCCCCTGCGATTTCCCCAAATGTGGGAAACTTGACTGCATAATTTGTGTTTCCCCTGGTCGGCTCTCGTATAATTCAGATCTCTTTGTCTCAGGTCTCTCTCCAGCCTAGTTTGCTGTCTGTTTCCACTTCTCTTTTCTTGAGCCGCTCAGCTTCTATGCCCTTGCGCACTATCCTGACTTCTCCCGTCTGCTTACTTTGTGCCTTCCAACGCACAATGCGAACTACACGTAGTGCTGCAGGGCCCACACCCTTTTACTTGCCTTACAGAGCAGCTCTGGAGCTGTTACAGTGCCCAGCTGCTGCAAGAAATCAGCTTGAATGCTTCAGGGGCTGGGGCATAGCCAACATGAGCCCCACACCGAAGGAGGGTGGAGGTGTTTAATGCGAACTAGGGGTCAGGCCGTTTTTTTTGCCTGACCGCTACGCAGCGAATGAAAGCAGCTAGCGATCAACTCGGAATGACCCCTAGGTACGAAGTGGTTGAAGTTACCCAGTACGGGGGGTGGGGGGGTTTCACCAGCAATTATTTATTTATACCCTGAGTGGTTTGCAATGTGACCACAGCAGATACTGGGGTAAATATTTTCTGGTGACACAAATTGTGGTGCTATAACACTTCCTGCTTTGCCTCATTACTTACTCCATTGTTTGTTTGTTTTAAACGTATCTACTATGTGTTATATATATATATATATTTTTTTTTTTAATTGTGCAGTATTGGGGGCTAGAACTAGAGCTGCTCCAGTCTATATTGTAGTGCATCTATAGTGGACGTGCTTTCCCTTGCCAGTGGCATTTTACAAGACTTTTTCAGGCTGTTGTTAAGGGGGGGGGGGGGGGGGGGGGAATCTGTATTTTTAAAATTTTGGGTGTTATTTTTTATTGCATATTAGAAAACTTTTTTTACTTTATTTTTTTTTATGTTGTTGTTTTTTTTACTAAACCAATACACGTATCTAACCCGTGTTTGATTTTTCATTTCAAATAAGTTTAGACGTGCAGCATTGGGGGCTAGAAGTAGGCCTGCTCCAGTCTATATTGTGGATTATCAATTGTAGAGGACCTTTCCCTTACCAGTGTCACTTTAAAAGGCAGCTTTTGGCAATGGATAAGGTAAACTTTTTTTTTTGTTTAGTCTTTACTGCATTTTTGTGAAAAATGTATTGTGTATTTTTAAAATCAGATTTCACTAAGGGGCCTATTTATCTCCATCAGCCACAGCCAATTTGCCCAACCCCCTTCCCCTCCATCGTGACTAGCGGGGACACCACCACCACCCCCAGTAGGATAATATACTTATCAGTCCATGGTGCTGATCCACGCTGCTCTTGCTATGCTGCCGGGCATCAGCTCCTGTGTGCTGTAGTGACCCCTGGTGCTGTAAAGTGCGCTGTTGCTTTGCAGTGTCACTTTACTGCACCGGGGTCACAGCACAGCATATGGGGGACCTGGCACCTGGAGCGGTGGACACCAGCATCTGGAGCAGGTAATTTTTTTTTTACACTGTGATCAGCTTGTGTGTCAATTGGACACACACAGTTGATCACCGGAGTCGGGTTCCGCACAACTTTCTTTGCCAGGGGCAGAAAAAACTGTGCAAATTGCTGCCTATCGCAGTGCTGCTGTCACAACTGAGGGCCTGAGCTGACGGGAGGCAGCCTCAGTTGTAGGGGCTGAGATGTAACGGAACCTGGGAGGTTGTATCAGACCCCTAGACATGTAAGTAACATGTAGAAGAATTGCCCGAAGGCGTGACCACGACAACCAGGGTAAAAGTCAATGATGTTTATTTATGACAAACTCCGTAACACAGCAGCAGTAAAAAGAAAACATAAAAATCAGCAGAGGATAAATACAGTTACTGGGTACTACAGGGTGGCAAGGGCCACAGGGCTCTGGTAGTGTGAGATAGTTCTTATAATCTTCTAGTTGGAAAGTCCTTACCAGGCCCGACTGTAGCAATGGAGATAGCCCAGGATCGTACCAGCTGGTGTTCCAGGAAAAGCTGGGCTGCTGTGGATAAAACGGCTGCTGTGGGTACTGGCTGGAACCAGACTGATGTTGGCGCGGAGTGGATACTGGCTGGAACCAGTTAAATAATAAATGTAGCTTGAGAGCGATGAAATATGAAGTGATGTTTGGAGCTTGAGAGCGGTGAAATTATAATGCCGGTGATAAATGATAATCTGCAGAAAAGGGTACCGGCACTTTAAGAAGAGCTGACCTCTGCTGGAAGCTGGATGCTGAAAGCAGGTGGATCTGTAGCTGGAAGCAGATGAATCCAAGAGGATAGGAGAGTCAGGCTACACCGCAGGTGGAATGCTGGTGCGGATCTCTTTAGTGGAGGTTTGGAGATAGGAACTGGAACCTGGAAAACAACCACAGGAGAGAGACAAACTGGAACTAGGTTTGACAACCAAAGCACTGACGCCTTCCTTGCTCAGGCACAGATTACTTATACCTGCAGCAAGGAAGGGATTGGCTAGGCAATTATGCAGATTAACATTGCAAACAACAGATTGGTGGAAATGAACAGATGACAGAATCCAAGATGGCTGCGCCCATGCAGACACTTGGAGGGAAGTTTGGTTTGTAATCCATGTGGGAATTAAAACAGTAATGGCGGCGCCGGCCACAGGAGACAGGAGACGCCAGACTGATAAGTGCACATTTAACCACGCGGGCACAGCGGAGGCCGCGGCTGACGTAATCACCACTCTGACATTCTGCATGTTTCTACATGAGTTTCTACTCAGGAACAGCGGCGGAGGCCGCGGGAGACGCCATTCCGGATGTAACAGGCGTTGCGGTGACCGCGTCTCAGAGTGACAGGAGAGGAGGCAGGAATGTGGACATCAGTATAACAGATGGGATCCGGTCCTGGAACGCTGAGCCAGCCTTAGGAGGCATCTGAAGGGTAAGTAATGGCGTCCAGATACCCGGATCGTGACAGCTGCCTTGTGAGCTGGAGAGTATAGCACAGGGTACACTGCGGTTT